>NC_060149.1:725651310-726851310 GCF_021461385.2 Schistocerca piceifrons
TAGCTTCTATAAATGCATGTGTTGAAGCAAATTTTGTAGTATTACATTATTCGAAAAGTGGTCAAGAAGATTTCCACGTTTCTGAAATTCCATAGTAACTCTCAAATTCTTAACACCACATTCACACTCTATGGCAGACTGGTTGACGTATAAAGACTACAAATCTAAGAACAATGAGTTCAAGATCTGAGCAACTGTCAGACATTTTTGTCACTTCTGTCAGTTCTTCTTGAGAGTGAAAAGTACCAAACTGCACCACAGTTGGATTCCATTTGTAACTATATTCAACTCTAACTAGACGAGAGCTTACATAAAAGAGGCAGCCAAGGAGAAACCACTTCCAATAAGATCATGAGTTCAACAACACAGATGTAAGAGCACTGGAAAATATCTCACCTTTTGATGAGTTACATCATCACCAAAAAATTTTCATATGTATGTTTAACCTCTCTGTGCATTACTGTTTCTAGCTTTGCATCATTTATTCACGTTTAAAGCAGATTTGTAACATTAAGATAGGCATTAAAGCTATAACCTAGCAAGCTGCAACCATGCCACTGGCTGTGATTACATTCCTTTTTGTTCCTACTCAGTTTTCAATTTTCAGCTAGTTACTTATGGAGCGCATATATACGAGGGCGTGCTGAAAAGCAATGCCTCTGAATTTTTCTGGGAAAACTCTTAAAGCTTTTTAAGTAACATGCACTTTATAAACATTCTACATTTTTGTTCTTCATGTCTACACATTTATTTCTCAACATAGTCATCCTAGTGACAAAACATATTTCTTCCAAAGAGAGACCATTTTGTTGGTACCGGACACTGTAGAACATTTTATATTGTTGACGGAGCCACAACTTCACCTCCGCCCACACTGCGTCATTGCTGTCAAAGTGAAGTCCTTGAAGATGTTCTTTAACTACAGCATGTAATAGTAGATAAAGACTGAGCAACAGTTGAGGCTGGGTAAAAAGAAACCCGACACCTACCAACAATGTTGCCAGCTTTCAACCGCACAGCCCAAATGGAAATGGCTGCAGGTGAAAACAATAGCCATTTAACAGAGCTGTGACAATACGGAGGGGATTACCACAGAGATGTTTACATAATCATGTTATGTGACTGGCTGAGGCAAGTGCACAAAACTGCCTTGTCCAGCCCATTGCAACTGTCCTGGACCAACTTACGCAGACTCTACTATAGTAGGTAGTTTTAGAAATACTGACAGTACTCTTTAGAAAGACTGGCATCCAGACTGTACAGTACCACGTTTTAATTTTCTTGAAAGTAATTAAGTTAAAAGATAATTAATATTAAAGTTCATACACACCTAATTTTTTACCGCAAATTTAGCCATTGAACCTCCATAAAATGGGGTGAATTGCGACTGGTGGAGTGACTTTGTGACAAGGGGTTCAGTTTTTGTATTTTAAATCTCACACCCGTGACCGCTCATCTCAGGAAAGAGATGTACCATGCATTTCGTTTGTCAGACATGCTGCGCCATGTAGAGGCAGCTGGGTGGAGCTTCTGCGCACATGTAGTTCCTTCTGATGCCGTTGCTTACCAATGCTATTACTTACACTTTCGTAAAATGAGGGAAACTGTAAATTATGAGAAGTTTCTGTTAAAGATACATCTAAAACAGGTATGTACATTTGTTTGTTGGGCAAATTATTCTAGAATATTGATTAAATCAAGCCACGTTTGTTGAACATATGAAACAAAAACTGAAATGCACGCACTTTGTGGTGATTTTGTGACCCACCAACTTGTCAAAAAGTCACCCCGCCATGGTTTGAGGTTAAATTTTATCATGGTTTTTTGTCTTTGGAGCGCTGAAAGGAAGATGAAGACTTATAAAAAGAAATTAGGTGCAAGGGCCCATAGAAATTACTCTCCAGAGATGTTAGATAAGGCCGTTACATTTGTATTAACAAAGAAAATTACCCTGCGAGCAGCATCTGAAAGGTTAGTGGCCATTCTTTAATTTTTCATACACTGTCACACTGGAAGTAGATGTTTTATTAGATAAGGCTAAAGTAGATGTTTAGATGACCATCTGTTTGGCATTTTAAAGCAAATTCTTCTGCTTGAATAGGAAGCAAAATACAGCTATGTACACTAGGCAGTTGCCTACGTTCATCTATTTTGTATACCAACTTTACTGTCATAAAATGGGTTTTTAAACTGAAGTGTAACTTCTGGCATTTTTCCTTGATAAAGGAAACATTTATGTGAATTTTAAGCCTACCTTCTTAAAATTCTGATGATATTTAGATTTTTGGCAATTTTTTTCTATTAAACATCTTTTAAAAGCGTTTTTTTTTCTGAATTGTACCATATATATGTTTTATATGTTCTTGTTTTTGCTTTTGGGTTCAATGTTCATCAATACACATTGTGGAAAAAAAACCAAAGAGATAAAAGGTTTGGCCACCCTAAACCCAGAGAGAGCCAAACCTAAAAGACAGCATGGGAGTCAACCTACTTTCACAAAAGAAGAAGACGATATGTTTGTTGCTCATTCCATTGCAATGGCAGCTTACGGTCTCCCAATGACGTAATTTGGTTTGTACTGTGTCGTGAAATCATATCTAGACCGAACCGGAAGAAAACTTCCCACATTTGGAAATAGAAACATACTTGGGAGAGAGTGGACCATGTCATTTATGAAGCGGCACAAGGATGTTCTCTCCAAACGCGTCGTCAAAAATATCACCTATGCAAGTGCCAGGACTGACAATGAAGTGATTGACACATATTTTGAGGAGTTAAAGGGTATTCCACAAAACAAATGTCCAGGACAATCGAGGACGTACATTACTAATTGTTTATTCTGTAAACCAAATTATTACTCTAACATACAGTTCAGACAAATTTATAAAATCTAATTTGGCAGTTTTTCAGACCATTATGTAGTTTCTCAAATACTAAATTTTTCTTATGTTGGTCTTCATAAGGCCAACACCACCCCATAAATTTTCAGTTTGCGCACCAATCTATACTAACATATCTTTTAAAGTCTGGGCTCAGAAATCTTAGTAGTAATATCTATGTAAGAAGTTTGTGTAGTAAGTACAGGTCTGTAGCTTATATCTGCACACTTAGTGTATGCTCTTATTTAGCTAATATATTAAACTGAATTAGTGACTGGTATTAACTTCTAAATAATTTTGACTCTGGTTGTGTATTGTATCAAAGTGAACTTTCATTTATTTGTGTCATATATAAAGAGAAATTGTGTGTCCACAACCTACATTAACTGTAATAATGATATGGTTGTGTCTTAACTCAATTTCATACTAATTAGTAGTACAGGGAAGGGGCCTGCCTGAGAAAATCATTATTTGTGAGAACTGGATCTGGTCTTTTGTCATATATACTGCCAATAAATGTAGAAAAAGGCACGTTAATTAAAAGTTGTGGGAATATTTCCTGAAACACATGTTTTACAGCAGTCCAATGAACTTTCTTCACACTAAAGGGAACAATAAGGTTTCGCAGGTAGGTCAACTCATCTCACAAGTGATGCTTTCTGAGTGAGGAACAGTCCTACCCTGGTACTATTAGAATGAACTCATGCATTTAAGAACAATTACATGTGGTAGAACTTACACATTTTCTGACTGTGATGTCAATATTTTAAGTGACTTCGAATGTAGGAACTGCGGTTTAGAAAGGCAGTGACAGTGAGTAGTGCATAAATGACAATTCAAATGACATAATAGCGACACGAAAAGGATTAGAACACTACACAGGACCCTAATAAGAAAGACAAAATTAACCTGACTAATGGAAGGTGACTCAGAAGGATGCAGATCTCTGATTTAGTAGCCACCATCTTGAATATAGTTCCTGCCAATACGAGTTCAAGACTGAGCGACCATGGTTGGACACATGGCGCCCAATGAGGAACCAGCATGTGGCCCAGCAATAAAAAATGCTGTAGACTGACACAGGAATATGGGAAGGAGTAACGAACAGATGACAGTGATTAAGGTAAAGTGTTATTGTTACTAAGTGTTGTTGGTAAACTGTTCCTGCTACAAGGTGTTGTTCCTGATTTTGTCAAAATGAGTGACAGGGATGTGAAACACAATGTGTTTGAGGTTGATGGACGGGCAGCAGAAATTAAAATTGATCTTGCTATGACAATATGTTTGCGGACAGGAGCAAGAACTATATTTTGGCAAGTAGTAATTAAAATTGAAATTGGTGATCACACTCGAGTGCAATTGGAAGAATCTAACATATACGATGAAGTAAATGGTAGTCAAGTCATTGACAAAATGACCAGATCTCCACCTACTATGTACTGTGATAATGAGATACAAGGAAGGGAAGCAGGAGTAATAAGTGATGTAGGTATACAGCCAAAAGTATAAACAAGAAGACTTATAGGACAAGGACAGGTATATGTTGATAGCAATAACTTGTTAGTGAATGCTTTGAGTAAAATGAATGGAAAAATGGTCAATAACTTTAAAGATGATTTCAAGTGATGATGAATATAACACTGGCAGTTTCAGGGTAGGAATGAATAAAAATGGCAGTGACATTAAACAATAAACTAGTTAAATGATGGTTGACATTATTAATTTGGCCAAGAAGATAAATTCAGTCAAAGTTTGTCCAGAAAATAAATTAGAAAGAGTGGATAAAGAAATAGATGTAAAAGTAAATAATGTTAGCAAAGAACATGAAGCTAGAAAAGATAAAATTGTGAAATATTGTGAAAAGAGGACGCAAGCAGTTGCTGGCTCTTGCTGGAAAACACTGAATGGCTAAAGAAAGTCTGCGCTGAAAATTGGAATGAGTTACAATCTCAAACTGAAAATCGAAAGTAGAATTGAATAATAAAATTGAAGTAGAAAACAAATGCATGTTCACTGTTGAGAAAAAAAACTGTAGAGGTGAAACAAACTGTAGAACAATATGAAGTTAAACCTGTTAAAATTGAAAACAAAGTTAGTAATGGTCAGAGTGTAAACCACACTGTATGTAATGTGTCCAATGAAGCACTTTTATTAGATGTAAGAAATTTAATAATTTTAAACATTACATAAACTGCATTTTCTTAGAAAATTTAATTATTTATATAAGCTGGAGAAACAGAGAGAAAATTTATTTTGTCAGATGTTATTTAAAGAAAGATGCTTATGGATGGGCACCTGAAGTTACAGATTAGTGTAAATCATTGTAAGAATTTACGAAATTATTTTTGGAGAAATATTGCTCTTGGGATGATTGGCAAAACACTGTGAGTGAATTTTGCGCTGGTGAAAGATATACGACTCCAGAGGACAGACTATAAAACGTTTCTGTCAGTATTGGATCAACAAACTTAAGTATTTGGATAAGGAATTAGAGAGTGAAGCTATTATAATGGACTGGAACACAAATTACACCAAAGACCCATTGATAGCACTGTCAAAAACAGTATCTTATCATTTCAGGCATTGTATGTCAAAGTGCTAATGTTTTTCCGAGGGTAAGTGACAAATAGATTGGTAAATCTCTCAAGAAGTAAAGTATGACACCAAAATAAAGTGTTTTTAAGAAATGTGGTTTCATGGTAATAGATTTTTGAATAAAGGGAAACATTGTGTTCAGCATGTGGCATGTGAATTTACAGACAATGAAATACAGGTAAACTCGTCAGTATCTACAGAAACGCCCATTACTGCTTCGAAGATTAAAATAAAACATAGTGATACAGTTTTCTCAAAACAAAAGTGATGTAAATGATAGGTGAATGTGAGTGTTGTAAAATATGTGGAGTGCCAGATAGTTTACATGAAGACAGTGAGGTATCTAATGGATTAGCCAGGAAACTTATCATTAATAGTGCCAGTTGTAAATATACTCATTCACTTTGGAATTCTGATAAGTGTAAAGATAATTATTTTGAAGTAAATGTTAGGTCGTTTTATGGATTGAGAGCTATTGGCAAAGGACACATTGCAGCAGAAACAAAGTCTGCCGTGATGAATATGCCACACCCACCTTGTAAAATCAACAAGTATGCAGGATTTATTGGAGCTGCTGTGGAATCTGTTGCATGGGAGTCAATGAAGGGTGCTACAAATGAAGCTGTTAAAATAAATGATGACTGACATACCAGTAGCCTGTGATGGCACTTGGCAGAAGTGCGGCTACAGTTCTAAGAATACTGTTGCTATGGTGACCAGTTCCAGGTTTTAACCAAACATTGTTGTAAGTGTAAATCAGAGAATGAAGACGGGCATATCTGTGAAAGAAATTATGAAGGAACAAGTGGTGGTATGGAGGCCTCTGCAGCCACCAAAATTTTTATTTGATCTGTGGACGAAAGGGGAGTGTGTTACACTAAAGTTTTTAGCTGATGGAGACTAAAAAGCATATAACAGTGTAGTAGCCACTCAGCCTTATGGTGAGGAGATTATCACAAAACTGGAGTGTGTTGGTCATGTCCAGGAGAGGATGGGCACCAGGTTGAGGAAGTTGAAAAAGTTTGACACAGGTTGACAGACAAAACGATTGATGAACTACAGCAGTATTATGGGATGGCCATAAGAAATAATACTGAGAATTTGATGAAAATGAAACAGGCAGTATGGGCTACCGTCTTCCACAGACTGTCAACTGATGAAAAACCAGTACACCACTTTTGCCCTCATGGACCTGATTCATGGTGAAATTACCACAATGCCCAGTACTCAAACAGTTCATACAGCCATACACATTCCATCCCAGCAACAATAATGGATATCATAAAACCTATTTACAAAGACCTGTCAAATCCTGAATTACTGAAGAGTGTCTGCATGGCCACACTCAAAACCCCAATGAGTCATTAAATAATCTTATATGGACTCGCCTACCAAAATGTGTCTTTGTTGGAATGAAAACACTAAAGTGGGGCAGTGCTGCTGTTATTGCTTTTAATGATGACAACTTTTGTAGGGTAAAAGTGCAACAGCATATGGGAATTAATCCTGGAGCAAACTTCATCGGAGAACTTGAACAGATGGACAAGGTTCCCATTGATACAGGGTGTATACATGGACAAGGAAAAAAAAAAAATTTACCGGATTTCCCGGTTGAAAATACACTTTCTCGACGGTGAAAATACACGTTTTCCATGTTAAGTGACAGTATACTTTTCCTCAGCACTATAAAACTTATCAATCCTTTGATGGTTTATGTTTTTATACACCGACGTAAAATTTCCCAACACTTTAGAAAATGAAACTCAGGGGAAAAATACACATTTTGGAAAGATCTTTTATGTGCAGCAACACGTACGCTGCATATTTTCGTGTTACGAAGGTATAAATTCGAATTCCACCAAACACAGCATGTTACTTTCCGAAGCACTAAAATCGAGATTGCGACGTGCTTTTGTAAGCCAGTTACAGCTCATGTCACGTGATCTCGTCAGCTGATGACAGCATAGGACACGTGATGTAATCAGCCAATAGCAAGATCACTCATAAGAAGCGCGAACACACAAATAAGAAAAGTTAATGGCTTAAATTAATATACATATTGTTGCTACAAAAAAAGCAAAGCTTTCACATATAATATTGGGACTGCCAAGGGGGAGGTTACCATGAGAAAAAGATTGAATAATCAACGAAAGGATAACGTTCTAAGAGTCGGGGCGTGGAATGTCAGAAGCTTGAACGTGGTAGGGAAACTAGAAAATCTGAAAAGGGAAATGCAAAGGCTCAATCTAGATATAGTAGGGGTCAGTGAAGTGAAGTGGAAGGAAGACAAGGATTTCTGGTCAGATGAGTATCGGGTAACATCAACAGCAGCAGAAAATGGTATAACAGGTGTAGGATTCGTTATGAATAGGAAGGTAGGGCAGAGGGTGTGTTACTGTGAACAGTTCAGTGACCGGGTTGTTCTAATCAGAATTGACAGCAGACCAACACCGACAACGATAGTTCAGGTATACATGCCGACGTCGCAAGCTGAAGATGAACAGATAGAGAAAGTGTATGAGGATATTGAAAGGGTAATGCAGTATGTGAAGGGGGACGAAAATCTAATAGTCATGGGCGACTGGAATGCAGTTGTAGGGGAAGGAGTAGAAGAAAAGGTTACAGGAGAATATGGGCTTGGGACAAGGAATGAAAGAGGAGAAAGACTAATTGAGTTCTGTAACAAGTTTCAGCTAGTAATAGCGAATACTCTGTTCAAGAATCACAAGAGGAGGTGGTATACTTGGAAAAGGCCGGGAGATACGGGAAGATTTCAATTAGATTACATCATGGTCAGACAGAGATTCCGAAATCAGATACTGGATTGTAAGGCGTACCCAGGAGCAGATATAGACTCAGATCACAATATAGTAGTGATGAAGAGTAGGTTGAAGTTCAAGACATTAGTCAGGAAGAATCAATACGCTAAGACGTGGGATACGGAAGTACTAAGGAATGACGAGATACGTTTGAAGTTCTCTAACGCTATAGATACAGCAATAAGGAATAGCACAGTAGGCAGTACAGTTGAAGAGGAATGGACATCTCTAAAAAGGGCCATCACAGAAGTTGGGAAGGAAAACATAGGTACAAAGAAGGTAGCTGTGAAGAAACCATGGGTAACAGAAGAAATACTTCAGTTGATTGATGAAAGGAGGAAGTACAAAGATGTTCCGGGAAAATCAGGAATACAGAAATACAAGTCGCTGAGGAATGAAATAAATAGGAAGTGCAGGGAAGCTAAGACGAAATAGCTGCAGGAAAAATGTGAAGACATTGAAAAAGATATGATTGTTGGAAGGACAGACTCAGCATACAGGAAAGTCAAAACAACCTTTGGTGACATTAAAAGCAACAGTGGTAACATTAAGAGTGCAACGGGAATTCCACTGTTAAATGCAGAGGAGAGAGCAGATAGGTGGAAAGAATACATTGAAAGCCTCTATGAGGGTGAAGATTTGTCTGATGTGATAGAAGAAGAAACAGGTGTCGATTTAGAAGAGATAGGGGATCCAGTATTAGAATCGGAATTTAAAAGAGCTTTGGAGGACTTACGGTCAAATAAGGCAGAAGGGATAGATAACATTCCATCAGAATTTCTAAAATCATTGGGGGAAGTGGCAACAAAACGACTATTCACGTTGGTGTGTAGAATATATGAGTCTGGCGATATACCATCTGACTTTCGGAAAAGCATCATCCACACAATTCCGAAGACGGCAAGAGCTGACAAGTGCGAGAATTATCGCACAATCAGCTTAACAGCTCATGCATCGAAGGTGCTTACAAGAATAATATACAGAAAAATGGAAAAGAAAATTGAGAATGCGCTAGGTGACGATCAGTTTGGCTTTAGGAAAAGTAAAGGGACGAGAGAGGCAATTCTGAGTTACGGCTAATAATGGAAGCAAGGCTAAAGAAAAATCAAGACACTTTCATAGGATTTGTCGACCTGGAAAAAGCGTTCGACAATATAAAATGGTGTAAGCTGTTGGAGATTCTGAAAAAAGTAGGGGTAAGCTATAGGGAGAGACGGGTCATATACAATAATTACGACAACCAAGAGGGAATAATAAGAGTGGACGATCAAGAACGAAGTACTCGTATTAAGAAGGGTGTAAGACAAGGCTGTAGCCTTTCGCCCCTACTCTTCAATCTGCACATCGAGGAAGCAATGATGGAAATAAAAGAAAGGTTCAGGAGTGGAATTAAAATACAAGGTGAAAGGATATCAATGATACGATTCGCTGATGACATTGCTATCCTGAGTGAAAGTGAAGAAGAATTAAATGATCTGCTGAACGGAATGAACAGTCTAATGAGTACACAGTATGGTTTGAGAGTAAATCGGAGAAAGACGAAGGTAATGAGAAGTAGTAGAAATGAGAACAGCGAGAAACTTAACATCAGGATTGATGGTCACAAAGTCAATGAAGTTAAGGAATTCTGCTACCTAGGGAGTAAAATAACCAATGACGGACGGAGCAAGGAGGACATCAAAAGCAGACTCGCTATGGCAAAAAAAGGCATTTCTGGCCAAGAGAAGTCTACTAATATCAAATACCAGCCTTAATTTGAGGAAGAAATTTCTGAGGATGTACATCTGGAGTACAGCATTGCATGGTAGTGAAACATGGACTGTGGGAAAACCGGAACAGAAGAGAATCGAAGCATTTGAGATGTGGTGCTATAGACGAATGTTGAAAATTAGGTGGACTGAAGGTAAGGAATGAGGAGGTTTACGCAGAATCGGAGAGGAAAGGAATATGTGGAAAACACTGATAAGGAGAAGGGACAGGATGATAGGACATCTGCTAAGACATGAGGGAATGACTTCCATGGCACTAGAGGGAGCTGTAGAGTGCAAAAACTGTAGAGGAAGACAGAGATTGGAATACATCAAGCAAATAACGGAGAACGTAGGTTGCAAGTGCTACTCTGAGATGAAGAGGTTAGCACAGGGAAGGAATTCGTGGCGGGCCGCATCAAACCAGTCAGTAGACTGATGACCAAAAAAAAAAATTGGTCTCTAAGATTAATAAGCTGCAAGAGAAGCTAAGCTTCCACATATAATGTTGATCTTTTTTGCGCGTCATATATCACATAATATTGAGCAAGCAGTAAAAGAAACAAAAGAAAAATTCAGAGTAGGTATTAAAATTCATGGAGAAGAAATAAAAACTTTGAGGTTCGCCGATGACATTGTAATTCTGTCAGAGACAGCAAAGGACCTGGAAGAGCAGTTGAACGGAATGGACAGTGTCTGGAAAGAAGGATATAAGACGAACATCAACAAAAGCAAAACGAGGATAATGGAATGTAGTCGAATTAAGTCGGGCGATGCTGAGGGAATTAGATTAGGAAATGAGACACTTAAAGTAGTAAAGGAGTTTTGCTATTTGGGGAGCAAAATAACTGATGATTGTCGAAGTAGAGAAGATATAAAATGTAGACTGGCAATGGTAAGGAAAGCGTTTCTGAAGAAGAGAAATTTGTTAACATCGAGTATAGATTTAAGTGTCAGAAAGTCGTTTCTGAAAGTATTTGTATGGAGTGTAGCCATGTATTGAAGTGAAACATGGACGATAAATAGTTTGGACAAGAAGAGAATAGAAGCTTTTGAAATGTGGTGCTACAGAAGAATGCTGAAGATTAGATGGGTAGATCACATAATTAATGAGGAGGTATTGAATAGAATTGGTCAGAAGAGGAGTTGGTGTTGACAAGAAGGAAGGACCAGTTGGTAGGACATGTTCTGAGGCATCAAGGGATCACAAATTTAGCATTGGAGGGCAGCGTGGAGGGTAAAATCCTAGAGGGAGACCAAGAGATGAATACACTAAGCAGATTCAGAAGGATGTACGTTGCAGTAAGTACTGGGAGATGAAGCAGCTTGCACAGGATAGAGTTGCATGGAGAGCTGCATCAAACCAGTCTCAGGACTGAAGACCACAACAACAACAACAACAACAACAACAACAACATATCACATAAATGTACAACTAAAATTTTTAATAACGACATAAATGTCTGATCTGGGCTCGAAATTCTTCAGATGGTTGTCCCCAAAGAGTCGATTTTTAAATGAGAGTAAAATGCTCTGTGATTTAAGAAATTCGTCGTACATTCTCGCACATAGTTTATCTTGCATAAAAGAAAATTTACTTGGAAAGTAACATTTTTCAAAGTAATACTCGCTATATTTTTCCGTGACCTATTAGAAATAGGTTCGTTTCAGCGGTTGCCAGAGAGCACCAGATACAGGCGTCACTGCACTTGCGCAGCTACGATGACGCAGGAAGCCCGAATATTCGTATGTGTGAAACATTAAAAGCTCTTACATTAAAACTAATCTAATGTAAACAGCTGTCATGCCACGCTCATTGGAGGCAGTTTGTTGTTAAGAAGCATTGCATAGTCTTCGTAACGCCTTTGACACACTTTGCTGTTGGCAGACGCTTGTATGAGCACTGTGATTTGTTGTTGTATATGGCGCATTTCCTTTGTGATGTAAGTTTCATTTATGTTTTTCTCTCTCGTTCATGTTTTGTTGCTGCAGTATTATTCTGCAGATGTGGGATATAATAATATTCTTTGTTAGAAAAATTTAACTGAAAACTAAAACAATGAAAAATTCCTGGAATTCAGAAAAATTCCCTGGTTTTTCCTGGTCCCCCCCCCCCCCCCCCCCCCCCGGATGAAAAAATTCCCGGGTTTTTCCCGGATCTCCCGGTTGTCCCTGGTCGTATACACCCTGTGATAAAGCAGAGTATGCAGCACAGTTGGCCACTAAGGAGTCCAGAAAGAATAAAAGAAGAAACAAACTTAAAAAAAATATCAAGAGAATGATACACAGTATGGTGCAGGGTGCTTCTGAGTGACTAAAAGTAAAAAATTAAGCATATATTGAGTGAGTTACAGTTCTTTGAAACTTTAGAAGCTGTTCCTGAAAATTTACATTTTCTGTTGCATTTTCCCCTAAATCTCAGTAACAGCTTCGAGTAGAGTATTCAAATTTTCAGGGAGTAATAACATACATATCCCGAGTCTACTGAACTAAAAGAAGAGAACAATGTTAGGTATAGTTAAAATTACTTAAGATAATGTAAAAAAAGTGCACAAAATTTGAACTGTGTAATTAAAAAATTGTATTTCCACAGCAGTGGCTGAAATGCGATTATTATAGTTCAGTAGACTCAGAACATACAGTTTAATGTCCTGTAAAAGTTTCATGTCAATGGCTACAGAGGTTCCTGAAATACAGGGAAGCCGAGTCACTAGATTTAACATTGTCTGTACAGGGTGTTCCAAAGCCCCCTTAAATAGTGCAAAGGTAGCCAAAGACAGTAGCAAAAATGGAAGACCTAAACCACGTCTATTGCTAAACAAAACTGTTTCCAGTGGGGATAAGATTTCTAAGTTAGGACAGGTAACTAACAAACAAACTGATGATACATACAAATTTTTGACTGCTTAGGGTGAGAAGTATTATAAAAGAGGTTTCCAGGATGCCAATGAAGAGTGGGAACAATTACACAAAACAAAGGAGTTAAAGTGTCTTGCTTTAGGATCAAATGATGAAAATAAAGAACAGCCGATCACTCAAGAATTAGAGGACGGTGACAGTCGCCCAAGCAGAAGTACTGATAGTAATAAAGATAGTTAAGTAGCAGGGAAGCTTTTATTTGAAATTTTTTATGATAATAAAGGTAACATGTTATGTAAAGGGAAGATACATTATGTAAATGAGTTAATAGTGAGGAGGTATCAGGAGAAAGAGGAGTATAGTCTGTCTGTAAACTCAAGAGTGAGCAGCACTTTTGGTGGGGGAAGCGGCCTTTCCCGGAAGAACGCTGCCACCGGCCTACAGGGGCACCCAAAATGTATTGCCGATTACCTGTCTAGCGGTGTGGATCGGCATGCATTGATATACGTCGTTTCTGTTCCTGGGATCTTAGTTGCCAGTGTCAGTGAGTTAACTTTATACAGGGTGTTACAAAAAGGTACGGCCAAACTTTCAGGAAACATCCCTCACACACAAATAAAGAAAAGATGTCATGCGGACATGTGTCTGGAAACGCTTAAATTCCATGTTAGAGCTATAGTAGGTAGTGAAGAGAATTATGCCGTGTGTCACTTAACTATAACAGAAAATTTTGGTCATCAAGATGACAGTTTCTCCTAGGGAAAGGATTGTTCAGCATTTGTTGCATGAGGAAGACACATTGTTTAATAATACGGAAATATGGTAGTCCTGGAATCCCTGCTTGACAAGGAGATGAATTAAATGGGATTTCTCAAATATTTTTCAATGGATAGTAGTAATGATTGTTTCAGGAATTAGAATTGTATATGACACTGGAAAAGTGGCCAAAAGCATCAGGCAAGAAATGTTGTCGACTACTGAATTAGGGGACCAACTACGAGGATGCAAATTATTAGTAATACCTGACCTAAGTGTAGAAGTGCTTTAATACACAGAATTTTTATGAAATGTCGATTTTGCTGCTGCAAAATTTAGTTTGTGTGTAATCAGAACTTATATGAATGTCTTTTCTGGAAAAATATGGGGCCAGAGGAGCATGGTGAACTGCAGTTTCCTTTGAGATAATTAGCCATCAAGAAGAGATCAAAAAAGGGGAAAAAAATACTGAAGGTATAAAATGTAGTAAAAGGGATTATGTGGAAGTTTCAAATCAAAACAGTTGGGTATCCTCTAACAAACTTTTTCTGGTCAAATACTGAGTGTAAATTAAAACTGAAAGAACATGCAACTTCCTTCCTTAATCCCTATGCTACCCCATATTCGAAGAAAGAAACTGTAAGGATAGAGTCTGAGAAGATGCTGCAATCAGGAGTAACAGAAAGAGCAAATAGTAGGTACACTGACTCCTTAACCCTTTCACTGCAACAGATGTGCCCCCTGCATTCCTTTCCGAGTGTGGCTTTGTTGTGGTTGTTCTGCTCCTCTCCCCAAATGCTGCTATCAAATACTTGTAAACTGATTTTAAGAAAACTGTTCGGTGACATTTGATTTTCACACATTTTACAGGCTGATATCTTTGCTTAATAAAGGATTGAATTTCTTTTGGTTACTCATCACAGTTACTGTGCTGCATCAAATTAAGTAACACACTGCATGAAATTTTAAAGAGCTTTCAGAAGTAAAAACCCACTGCATAAACTTTGCGTATGGTTGATTTTAGTTCAAACATTGCTGTGGACAAAATGTAAATATGATATATAAATGGTATTTAAAATTGACAGCACAACAATCTCGCTTTTCATTCTTGAGTTATATCCAACCAACAGTCACACGTGATGTGCCCATTTGCATCCATGTGCATCGGGAATCATGTGGTCATAACAACTGTCATATTGCACAAATGGTTCAAGGTATCGAAACGAGGTTTTCTGCAAATGAAAGCATGCAAAGATGCACATATGTGGTACAGCAAACACTCGTCTGGAGCAGTGCGAGATCAACAGAACAGCATGTGTAAACATGTACACAGTGCTTCAGGAAAACCCAGGGACTGCGTTTAAACATGTCCTCAGCTCCTGGGGAGTGGCAGAGCATGACAAGTTAACTCATCGACAGTACCTAAAGGATTAATAGCAGTTTGGAAAAAGAATGGGGGTGTCATGGTTGTTTTGGATGCAAGAAAATTAGATGAAGTGGTTTTAAAGGAAAGTGAAGACCAGCTGATACTGATGAAATTTTGCAAAAATTAAATGCCTTGAAGTTTCTTATTTCCTGTGATGTAATCTGTGGTTACTGGAACATTGGTTTCGCGGAAGAATCCAGACATGTACAGCTTTCTTGCATGAAGATAACTGTTACCAATACTGCCTGGTAGCTCTTGGACGAAATTTGTTTGTGTATTTATCATAATTATGAATGAACCACTTAATAAGTGACAGTTATGTAGAAGACATCTTGATTGCTATTCCCAATGGGCATGAACACTGTAGAGTTTTAGATGAGGTGCTTGATGGTACTTACAAAGGAGGTATGAAATTGAAACAAAGTCACAGATTCCATAGAAATAAATTTCATTTTTAGGTCATATAATTAATGAAAGAAGGATATAAACTGACCCAAGGACACTGAAGCAATTGCAGACTTCCTAAAACTCTTAAAGAGAGAGAGAGAGAGAGAGAGAGAGAGAGAGAGAGAGAACTGTCCAATTCGTTTGGATACTATAAAAAATTCATGACTGACCAATTGTCCTTGTTTAGATAATTTGTTAAAGAAAAATGTTGTGTGGAATTGGACAACAGAGTATCATGAGGCTTTTTAAAATTTAAAGGGAGAATTAGTAAATGGCCATGGTGGTGCATCGAGTAGTCCCCTGTTTGATATGTCGGAGCAATACAACTTTGTGAATGGGGTTCCGAATTACAAGTTATGAAATACTGGCCTGTCCCACCCTCACAGCATGGAGGTGGGCTCCCACTTACCACTGGATATTCAAGGCCCATTGAGTAACATGCCATAAATTACAACTGGGTACCCATTTCTATTCCTACAATTAAAGTGCCATCTGTGGTGAAATGAAAAAGCTACTTCAGACAAAATATATGTAGATTTTGCCATGGAATCTTACTTTGCAGTAAAAATTGGGGGTTTCCACTGAAGATTTCAAAGTTGCCCCCTGCCACCCACACACGGGGTGGGGTGACGTGTCAAGTATGGTATCGTTGGATACTACGTTTTCTTCATTTTGTGAAATGCACAATTTTACACTTCTGAGCATTTAAAGCAAGTTTCTCATCTTTCCACCACTTTGAAACCTTATCAAGTTTTGACTGAATGTTTATGCAGCTTCTTCCAGAGAGTACTTCATCTCAGGAAACTATGACCCACAAAGTCGAGGTTACTATTAATAATGTCTGCAAGTTTATTAACATACACATAAACAGTAAGGGTCCCAATACAATTCCTTGGGGCACACCTGACATTACTTATACATCTGATGATGACTCTTCATCCAAGATAACATACTGAATCCTCCCTACCAAAAAGTCCTCCATCCTCTCACAAATTTTACTCGATACCCCTTATGATCATGCTTTTGACAGTAAGCATAGGTGTGGTACCGAGTCAAATTCTTTTTGGAAATCGAGAAATACTGCATCTACCTGACTGTCTTGATCCAAAGCTTTCAGTATGCTGTGTGAGAAAAGTGAGAGTCGGGTTTCACACAATCAATTTTATCGGAATTCATGCTGGTTCCCACTGAGGAGGTAATCCTGTTCTAGATACCTCACTATGTTTGAGCTCAAAATGATTTTCAAGATTCTAAACAAATCAGTATCAAGGATACTGGATGGTATTCTGAGGAGTACTTCTACTATCCTTCTTGTAGACAGATGTGAAACGTGCATTTTTCCAAGAACTGGGCATGGTTTTTTTGTTCAAGAGATTTACTATAGATTATACGAGGGCAGTTCAATAAGTAATGCAACACATTTTTTTTCTGAAACAGGGGTTGTTTTATTCAGCATTGAAATACACCAGGTTATTCCCCAATCTTTTAGCTACACAACACTATTTTTCAACGTAATCTCCATTCAATGCTACGGCCTTACGCCACCTTGAAATGAGGGCCTGTATGCCTGCACGGTACCATTCCACTGGTCGATGTCGGAGCCAACGTCGTACTGCATCAATAACTTCTTCATCATCCGTGTAGTGCCTCCCACGGATTGCGTCCTTCATTGGGCCAAACATATGGAAATCAGACGGTGCGAGATCGGGGCTGTAGGGTGCATGAGGAAGTTTTGTGAGCTCCTCTCGGGTGCGAAGACTTGCGTGAGGTCTTCCGTTGTCATGAAGAAGGAGAAGTTCGTTCAGATTTTTGTGCCTACGAACACGCTGAAGTCGTTTCTTCAATTTCCGAAGAGTAGCACAATACACTTCAGAGTTGATCGTTTGACCATGCGGAAGGACATCGAACAGAATAACCCCTTCAGCGTCCCAGAAGACTGTGACCATGACTTTACCGGCTGAGGGTATGGCTTTAAACTTTTTCTTGGTAGGGGAGTGGGTGTGGCGCCACTCCATTGATTGCCGTTTTGTTTCATGTTCGAAGTGATGAACCCATGTTTCATCGCCTGTAACAATCTTTGACAAGAAATTGTCACCCTCAGCCACATGACGAGCAAGCAATTCCGCACAGATGGTTCTCCTTTGCTCTTTATGGTGTTCGGTTACACAACGAGGGACCCAGCGGGAACAAACCTTTGAATATCCCAACTGGTGAACAATTGTGACAGCACTACCAACAGAGATGTCAAGTTGAGCACTGAGTTGTTTGATGGTGATCCGTCGATCATCTCGAACGAGTGTGTTCGCACGCTCCGCCATTGCAGGAGTCACAGCTGTGCACGGCCGGCCCGCACGCGGGAGATCAGACAGTCTTGCTTGACCTTGCGGCGATGATGACACACGGTTTGCCCAACGACTCACCGTGCTTTTGTCCACTGCCAGATCACCGTAGACATTCTGCAAACGCCTATGAATATCTGAGATGCCCTGGTTTTCCGCCAAAAGAATCTCGATCACTGCCCGTTGTTTGCAACGCACATCCGTTACAGACGCCATTTTAACAGCTCCGTACAGCGCTGCCACCTGTCGGAAGTCAATGAAACTATACGAGACGAAGCGGGAATGTTTGAAAATATTCCACAAGAAATTTCCGGTTTTTTCAACCAAAATTGGCCGAGAAAAAAAAATGTCTTGCATTACTTATTGAACTGTCCTCGTAGTTAGAAGAGCAACTAACTCGGCTGCAAATTCTGTATAGAATCTGACAGGGATTCCATGAGGCCCGGAGCTTTGTACGATTTTAACAATTTCAGCTCTCTCTCAATACCACTGACACTAATACTTATTTCATTCATCTTTTCTGTGGTATGAGAATTAAATTGGAGCAATTCTCCTGGGTTTTCCTTTGTAAAGGAACATCTGAAAACTGAGTTCAGCATTTCAGCTTTCGCTATGCTGCCCTCAATTTCAGTTCGTGTCTTATTCACTATGAACTGGACACAAACTTTGGTGCCTCCAACACCCTTTACATATGACCAGAGTCTCTTTGGGTTTTGTCAAATGTCACTGGACAATGACCTGTTCTCTTGCAACTTCATCTACAACATATGTAGGTGTCGCAGGCCTATTTTGTTTAACAAGTCAATATAACAGCAGCTTTGTCATACTGATGCCTGCACATATGCCTCCTGCCAGCAACCACTGCACTGTAGTTTCTTTGCACTCACTAGTTTCTGGAATTTTATCTAATATTACTGAATGCCAAAGTGTGTTATCCATTACAAACACTGACAGAATGCTAAACTCGAGCAACAAATTTTTAAACCACTGCAGAAATTGTGGGTGGTCCATATCCTCATGGTAGTCACAGGTTTATCCCTGATGGAAAAACTCAAAAGTCCTTCATACACTAAACTGCTACAGCAGTCATTGGAGGCATCATGTATTGCTTTCTTGACAGCCAAATGTGTTTCATTCAGCAACTATCTATAGCCT
The DNA here is from genome assembly GCF_021461385.2 of Schistocerca piceifrons. Classification (NCBI taxonomy): domain Eukaryota; kingdom Metazoa; phylum Arthropoda; class Insecta; order Orthoptera; family Acrididae; genus Schistocerca; species Schistocerca piceifrons. Next base: position 725,670,334 of record NC_060149.1, read on the forward strand.
TACACTTTGTTTTACACATATTAAGCAATACTCTCTGTTTCTTTAGAAGTTTCTTCACAGTGACTGTATACCACACAGGTTCCCTACCATTATGAACATTTCTACTGGGCCGTATCTATACAGTGCATGGTCAACTATTCTTTTAAAATTGAGCCATAGTTCCTTTACATGTTCCTGTCCTGTGCTGAAAGTTCCAAGTTCCTCACTGAGATATGACAATACTGATTTTTTATCTAATTTACTGAACATAAGTTCATAAACGCAGGACAGCTGATACTGCACATAGCAGCAGTCACCAGGCAACAAGCAGAGCCAGATTAATTGTGGCCCATGCGAGTTCTTCAAACAGTTTAGTGTGTGAAGGACTTTTGAGTTTTTCCACCAGGGATAAACCTGTGACTACCATGAGGATATGGACCACCCACAATTTCTGCAGTGGTTTAAAAATTTGTTGCTCGAGTTTAGCATTCTGACAGTGTTTGTAATGGTTAACACACTTTGGCATTCAGTAATATTAGATAAAATTCCAGAAACTAGTGAGTGCAAAGAAACTACGGTGCAGTGGTTGCTGGCAGGAGGCATATGTGCAGGCATCAGTATGACAAAGCTGCTGTTATATTGACTTGTTAAATAAAATAGGCCTGCGACACCTACATATGTTGCAGATGAAGTTGCAAGAGAACAGGTCATATGATAATTTGGCCACTGCCTTATCACTACCATTTCAACCCAACTGAATTGGTTTGAAGTGATTTCAAGAGTTACATCCCAAATACAACAAGTCTTTTATTACAACAGAAGTGGAAAGGCTGTTACGTGAAGGTCTTGCTACTACAGATGTCAACTCATGGGAGAAGAAAGTAGACCATGTTGTACAGGGCGTTTCAAAAAGAAAGAGCAGATTTCAAACATTTATTTCTCAAAAACTACAAATGATAGAAACACAATTCAAACGTTTCTTGTCAGAGAAAGGTTCAAAGTTTTTCAATGGTCCGCGCAGAAGTTCCATGCAAATCCGCAGTGGCGCTGGCGTTTGTTTGTAGGAAAATGGCGACGACACCACAGGAACGATCATTTTGTGTGCTGCAATTTGCAAAGTTAGAGTCCATTGTTGGTGTGCAACGTGCATTCCGCCGTCAATTCAACAAACAGCCGCCTCGTCATAAGCAAATTTATGAGTGGCATCACAGATTCGTAGAAGATGGTTGCATCTGCAAGCGAAAAAGCACGGGTCGTCCACGCACATCGGATGAAAATGTCGAGCGTGTCCGTGCAGCTTACGAAAGGAGCCCTAGAAAATCCACGGCACGGGCAAGTCACGAACTAAACATGTCTAAAACAACGGTATGGCGCGTTCTGAGTAACCGTCTGCACATGAAGCCGTACAAACTGCAGTTATTGCAAGCATTGCGTCCTGACGACCACAACAAAAGGTTCGAATTTTCAACTGCAATTCTACAGGACATGGAAGAGGACAATTTTGCCGAACGATTAATTTTTTCAGATGAATCAACGTTTCACATTTCTGGTAAAGTTAATCGGCATAACGTACGAATTTGGGCGAGTGAAACTCCGAGGGACGTTATTCAACATGAAAGAGACTCACCAAAGGTTAACGTCTTTTGTGCAATTTCGGTAAACAAAGTTTATGGACCTTTCTTTTTCATGGAGAAAACTATCACAGGAACCATTTACCTGGACATGTTAGAAAACTGGCTATTTCCTCAACTTCAGGAAGATTCAAATCACTTCATCTTCATGCAAGATGGCGCCCCACCACACTTCTCTGAACCTGTACGACGGTACCTAAATAACACCATTCCAGGACGGTGGATTGGAAGAGCAGGAGCACAAGATCAATGTCATCGTCTGTGGCCTCCCAGGTCACCAGACCTTACTCCCTGCGATTTTTATTTGTGGGGGTACATAAAGGACTGTGTGTATGTCCCACCTATGCCCGCTACTCTTCAAGAGGTACGACATCGAATTGTTGCGGCCGTGAATTCGGTAACTAAAGACCAGTTGCGTCGTGTGTGGCAAGAAATGAGATACCGGTTTGATATTTGTCGTGTAACAAATGGTGCTCATATTGAGGTACAGTTTTGATATTTGTTGTGTAACATTTGGTACTCATATTGAGTGAAGGACCGTTGGAATTGTGTTTCTATCATTTGTAGTTTTTGAGAAATAAATGTTTGAAATCTGCTCTTTCTTTTTGAAACGCCCTGTATAAGCTTATTAGAGAAGCACAGGATATAGACAGTATTATAAATGAGAATGAACAGTGAATCATTTCTCTTTATGATGATGATGATGATAAGTATTTGTGCTGATTCTGATGACAGTGATGATGGAAAACTGGATGGAATTGTGCCACTGACATCATGAACTGGGGACTGTTCGCGTATCCAGAGCTAATTCTCTCACTCTATAAAAGGGTATGCACCTGTTCCTTTATTATTTCATTCTATGATTATGGATAGCATATTCCTTGTCATGCTTGGGTTTACATTATTATACACTGTTTCATATATGCAGCTATTACAGTAACAATTTGAAACGACTTCTCATAGACACTGACATTAAGCTTTAGGGGTTGTTTATGTCATGGTCCATATACTATCAAATGCATTTTCTCCATAGTTGTTTTCTGCACAATCAGAGACGTGTGTAGTCTGGTGTTGTCATGCTGAAGGAGAGGGTCGATAAACTCTTCGAATCTGAAACTTGATTACAGCACGCTCCTTCTCATGCACTGACAAAGTAAAGTTATACACCATAGTGTTACATGCTACAGTTTCAGAGGCTTACAAATATGTAGACATGAAGAACAAAGGTGTAAAATGTTAATAATGCTTGTCTTATTTAAAAGGCTTTAGGAATTTTCAGATAAAAAATTCAGAGGCATTACTTTCAGCATGCCCTCATTTATAGATAAGGGTTTATTGCCCAGAAGAAAGGATTTGGTGAAACAAAAGCAGTACCAGCTGAGGGTTTAATGCATACAGTTCCTCCTAATGTAACAAAACAATTTCTGTGGATTTGCTGGGGCCATTGAGCACTTTAACTGGAGGTTGTTACGTTATTTTTGTAATTCTGGCAATCTTTTAAAAACATGTAAAACTTTACCATATAAAGAAGGCCAACATTAAAACTATTGTAAAAATATCATTTCATGTTAAATGGTTGCTAATTTCTACATCTACATGACTACTCTGCAATTCACATTTAAGTGCTTGGCAGAGGGTTCATCGAACCACAATCATACTATCTCTCTACCATTCCACTCCCGAACAGCGCACGGGAAAAACGAACACCTAAACCTTTCTGTTCGAGCTCTGATTTCTCTTATTTTATTTTGATGATCATTCCTACCTATGTAGGTTGGGCTCAACAAAATATTTTCGCATTCGGAAGAGAAAGTTGGTGACTGAAATTTCGTAAATAGATCTCGCCGCGACGAAAAACGTCTTTGCTTTAATGACTTCCATCCCAACTCGCGTATCATATCTGCCACACTCTCTCCCCTATTACGTGATAATACAAAACGAGCTGCCCTTTTTTGCACCCTTCCGATGTCCTCCGTCAATCCCACCTGGTAAGGATCCCACACCGCGCAGCAATATTCTAACAGAGGACGAACGAGTGTAGTGTAAGCTGTCTCTTTAGTGGACTTGTTGCATCTTCTAAGTGTCCTGCCAATGAAACGCAACCTTTGGCTCGCCTTCCCCACAATATTATCTACGTGGTCTTTCCAACTGAAGTTGTTCGTAATTTTAACACCCAGGTACTTAGTTGAATTGACAGCCTTGAGAATTGTACTATTTATTCAGTAATTGAATTCCAACGGATTTCTTTTGCAACTCATGTGGATCACCTCACACTTTTCGTTATTTAGCGTCAACTGCCACCTGCCACACAATATAGCAATCTTTTCTAAATCGCTTTGCAACTGATACTGGTCTTCGGTTGACCTTACTAGACGGTAAATTACAGCATCATCTGCGAACAACCTAAGAGAACTGCTCAGATTGTCACCCAGGTCATTTATATAGATCAGGAACAGCAGAGGTCCCAGGACGCTTCCCTTGGGAACACCTGATATCACTTCAGTTTTACTCGATGATTTGCCGTCTATTACTATTACCATTTATGATGTAATAAGCAATTAATTTAATAGCAGTAGATGGGAAATGTTTAGGAGCAATGGAACCATTTCCACCTTCATAAATATCCACGTATAAATTTAAAGTAATTTGTTTAAATTAAAGTAAAACTAACACCCGTTTGGTATAGCAATGTACCATTTCATGAAGAGATGTCACTATATTCTCTTCAGTTTACAGCAAATGATGTCATGATGAAATAAATAATGTTGCCTACAGTAATGGTTATAGTAAAGAAATATTTGTCATGAGGAAACCTTCCAGGCATACAGAGAGCAAAATGAGTTATTTAAACTAAGACAATATCCTCATTTAAAATGCTGAAGTGAATAAAATTATGTTTTATCTGTTTATTATGAAAAGAAAAGACTCTGTAATTATTTTGTGGTGTGTTGCTGTAGTGTGACATATAGTAACATGTTTTTTTTTTAAAGAGGTAGCGCAGACATATTTATGAATAATAATTTTGTTAAGGAGGACGACACGATTCAGCGACAATAAGAAGTAATAATGAATTGACAGTATAAAATGAAATAATAAACTGAAAGTATAATGAGGAATTTGAAGCGAAGAGATATGTGTAAATAAGGTGGTAATAAGGTAATTGTGTGAAGCAATGACAATTAAGAATCCTGTCTTCGCAGCTGTTTAGTTTTGCAAATCCATTACAACAGTCAACCAGGTCATATGGGAAAGATTTAATGAGAAAATAGACATAAGCAAATAATAAAATCTATCTACGTACAAGCAAATATGTTTCTGTTACTGTTATAAAACATCAGTACGATGGAAGGAAACTTTTGAGTAATAGCTATGCATGTACCTGCCTTTTGCCTAAAGGGATCGGCAACCCTTCAGACACTGAAGCATCAAAGGTTGCCTATGAACAAGGCGTTGCCTCCCAGACTGCGTCGATCACAACAAGGATGACAGATGACAGGATAAGCACCACCAGAGGCCCCCTGTGCCACGGACCTATTTCCTCCACCTTGTCATGTGTGCAGAACTGGATCGGACGAATTCCTCCACATCGCAGCTCTATAGCGCACCGCAAGCCAACTCATCAGCACTTTGCTCCACTGGAGCTCTGGGCCAATTCATGCACCAGCTCTTGGCAGCTCATCAGTCTGAGCCCAATCAGAAGCCATCGTAGCAGGACCTATGACTTTCCAGCGATATCCATACCTGTCGGCCAATTACACCGAACGCTCAACCTCTGTCTTTAGGGATTATCAGTGGCATAGGCCTCATGTTCTACTACGTTTATTCGTTGTGTGTTCCAAGAGTATGCCTGTTAGTGTCTGATAAGTTGTATTATTTTTCATTGAAAAGGGTTTTCCTTTGTAATTAAATCTCTCTACCTGGTCATAATAAACCCTTGTTCTTGTTTACCTGTGTCTTATTATTTCTTACTGTGCATCTCCCTGTGGGAGATATAGCAATCTACATATGTTGTGGCATTGTAAGTAAGAAGTAGAATGAAATTACAACTTACTGAACAACTAATTAAATACACACTACTGCATTTGTTTTATGTTTAGAATAATATGATGCTTAACTGATCCACAAAAAAGAACCAGATATATTTGTTTCTATTTAAGTAAAGTCTAGTAATAATGCATCCAGATAGAAGTATTGATACTCAACGAGTCTCAATACAGTATGTGTGTTATTCTAATATGTGCGTTGTTCTAACAGGAATAAACAACAATAAAATCATAAAATTTTGAAGCAAAAAGTAAAATATTAAAAATTTCATTAAATTTTATTTCCAGACAGTTACATAATTTCATTCCAGCGTGAGACCATTTGAATAACTGATGCAGCTCCATCCACTTATGTTAGAATACGTACTTCTGAACTGAAAAATATACATAATATTCCGTGTATGGAAATGTTGCTAGACACAACCAAAGTTGAGAACAAAGGTGATTGGGAGAGTGAGTGTACTCCATGAGATGTGCACAGTGAGTTTGAAATAAAAGAGACTTTTGTTTCTCTCAACAGCTAAATGATTAATTGAACTATTTTAACTTTGGATTATGAGAAAACTTCTTAAAATAAAAAACAAAGATACTAAATGAGTGAAAAATTTAAAGTTTCTGCATTTAAGGAAAAAACTGTTCCATATACTGAAAGCTTGCAGAGTTCTGAAATTCTTTTTTATTACTATATGATTTTTTATTTCAAAAATTTATATTTATTGTAACTCAAAATCAATGGCCAGTGAAAGTTCCAGTAGTACATGTGTTCGCAACATTTCAAGGTCAAAATGATTTAATTTTGCTCAATTTTCGAAATGTTTATGAAAATGACGTGCAACTATTTCTCTGGCAGTGAGTTATCCAGCCAGCTATTTCATTTCTCAGTACCTGTCTGTATAATTCAATTTTGAGGGATTGTGGAGTGGGAGGAGGAGACAACAATGACGTAACATAGCAAGCTGGAACCACCCCAGCTTCTGTGATTACACTACTGTTATTAATTAATTTTTTCCTGTTCTTACTTTTCAGTTTTCATTTAGTTGTCTTTGCAGCACATACATAGTGCTTGCCTCAATCTTACAAATCATTAATCTGACTGTGCTTCTTGTAGGTTTATTATTCAGATTATAGTTTTCAATACACAGATCCAAACAGCACATTCAGTGCTGTTGGAAACTATGTTGACTAAAAGTAGTTGATAAATGAAATTATTACTACTGCTTGTAATAATAGATATGGACTGAGCTACTAGTAGTGTTGGAAATATCGACAGCACTCATTACGCTGAGTTCACAGTGGCTATAACAATGGTAATCAGACACGGATAGAATGTGCTTGGAGATGAGTGCTACAATGTGGTTCTTGCTATTAAAAATATGTTGAATGCATGTGAATGAACTAGATCTGTCTCAAAAACAACGTGGTAAGTATCAGTACTGTACACTCTATCTTAAGTTACTGGGATTACCAGACAAATTTTACGAATATACGAGATGAAGGGATAAACATCCTGTTACTCGAGATGATTTGTAGTGACCTTGAAAAGCAAGTACAAACACACTGTTTTGCTGAATTTGTGCAAACATACATCAATTAAAATACAATTACTTGTGAAAGACACACAAAGTCTCGAATAAGATATTCTGAACACCTAAAGCACTGAAAAGTGGAAAAACATACACCATGTTTGCAAACCATTTCATGTAACAGGCTCATCACCCAACTGGGAAAAAAATGCCATTAAGCAGGAATAATAATTTGTAGACAGCTGATATCCACCTACCACAACCTAAAAAAGATCCACTACAGTAACTTTAAACTGAAGATACACTGTTCTTCTCACTTGAACACATCATCATCTTTTTGAGGTTATAATTTACACCTAAAATTTGCGATGAAGATATCTGCCTACTTGTGGTTTCCAATAACCCTGCAGTTTCAGTCTATAGATTTCAAACTATATCCCAATGAAGATAATTTTTCATCTTCATGATACCACAAACTCCATCTGTGACTAAACTTATTAGTTTCCTGAAGCCCATGTTTCGTGTTGTGTCAGCCAATATGGCTGAAGAAAACAAACTGGTTTGAATTTCACTAAGTTTAGTCTGAAGTCTGTACGTTTAGGCAATGAGGTTGGCTACACTATGACCATTCATGTAGTGGTGTTTCGATTTGAAAAGATCGGCCATCCTCAGCCACTGTTGACCGCAGCCTTAGAAAGACTGGCATACTGACTGTACGGTTAACATGTTTCAATTTTCCTGAAAGTAATTAACTTAAAAGATAATTATTATTAAAGTTCATGCGCACCAAATTTCTACTGCACATTTAGTCATTCTAGTTGTTAAATTCCAGCTTCTACTACTCTACTTTTGTTGCCCTGATTTTCGTGGACTGAATAACATCCCTCATCATTTAGAATCAGCTGAAGTTAACATAAATGATAATAAGTCTAAATATGGCTGAGTTTAGACACAAAAAATAGTTCTGCAACCTTTTTTACATTACTAATTGATTACTTAGTAAACCAAATTATTACACTAGCACACAGCTCAGTCAAATTTTAAAAATCTAACTTAGCAGTTTTTCAAATCATTATGTAGTTTCCAAAATATTAAAATGTTCTTACACCAGTCTTTATAAGGCCTTTCCCACCATAAAAATCTTCCGTCCATGTATCAACCTCACACACTAACATCTCTGTTAAAGTCTGCACTCTGAAATCTTAGCGGTAGAATCTACGTGACAAGTTTGCATAACATTGTATTTATCCAAATGCAAGCCGACCATTTTAGTGATCTACATCTACATCTACATGACTACTCTGCAATTCACATTTAAGTGCTTGGCAGAGGGTTCATCGAACCACAATCATGCTATCTCTCTACCATTCCACTCCAGAACAGCGCACGGGAAAAACGAAGACCTAAACCTTTGTGTTCGAGCTCTGATTTCTCTTATTTTATTTTGATGATCATTCCTACCTATGTAGGTTGGGCTCAACAAAATATTTTCGCATTCGGAAGAGAGAGTTGGTGACTGAAATTTCTTAAATAGATCTCGCCGCGACGAAAAACGTCTTTGCTTTAATGACTTCCACCCCAACTCGCGTATCATATCTGCCACACTCTCTCCCCTATTACGTGATAATCCTCCATCAATCCCACCTGGTAAGGATCCCACACCGCGCAGCAATATTCTAACAGAGGACGAACGAGTGTAGTGTAAGCTGTCTCTTTAGTGGACTTGTTGCATCTTCTAAGTGTCCTGCCAATGAAACGCAACCTTTGGTTCGCCTTCCCCACAATATTATCTATGTGGTCTTTCCAACTGAAGTTGTTCGTGATTTTAACACCCAGATACTTAGTTGAATTGACAGCCTTGAGAACTGTACTATTTATCGAGTAATCTAATTCCAACGGATTCCTTTTGGAACTCATGTGGATCACCTCACACTTTTCGTTATTTAGCGTCAACTGCCACCTGCCACACCATATAGCAATCTTTTCTAAATCGCTTTGCAACTGATACTGGTCTTCGGATGACCTTACTAGACGGTAAATTACAGCATCATCTGCGAACAACCTAAGAGAACTGCTCAGATCGTCACCCAGGTCATTTATATAGATCAAGAACAGCAGAGATCCCAGGACGCTTCCCTGAGGAACACCTGATATCACTTCAGTTTTACTCGATGATTTGCCGTCTATTACTACGAACTGCGACCTTCCTGACAGGAAATCACGAATCCAGTCGCACAACTGAGACGATACCCCATAGGCCCGCAGCTTGAGTAGAAGTCACTTGTGAGGAACGGTGTCAAAAGCTTTCCGGAAATCCAGAAATACGGAATCAACCTGAGATCCCCTGTCGATAGCGGCCATTACTTCGTGCAAATAAAGAGCTAGCTGCATTGCACAAGAACGATGTTTTCTGAAACCATGCTGATTAGGTATCAATAGATCGTTCCCTTCGAGGTGATTCATAATGTTTGAATACAGTATACGTTCCAAAACCCTACTGCAAACCGACGTCAATGATATAGGTCTGTAGTTCAATGGATTACTCCTACTACCCTTCTTAAACACTGGTGTGACCTGCGCAATTTTCCAATCTGTAGGTACAGATCTATCGGTGAGCAAGCAGTTGTATATGATTGCTAAGTATGGAGCTATTGTAACAGCGTAATCTGAAAGGAACCTAATCGGTATGCAATCTGGACCTGAAGACTTGCCCGTATCAAGCGATTTGAGTTGCTTCGCAACCCCTAAGGTATCTACTTCTAAGAAACTCATGCTAGCAGCTGTTAGTGTTTCAAATTCTGGAATATTCCATTCGTCTTCCCTGGTGAAGGAATTTCGGAAAACTGCGTTCAATAACTCCGCTTTAGCGGCACAGTCGTCGGTAACAGTACCATCGGCACCGCGCAGCGAAGGTATTGACTGCGTCTTGCCGCTTGTGTACTTTACATACGACCAGAATTTCTTCAGATTTTCTACCAAATTTCGAGACAGTGTTTCTTTGTGGAACCTATTAAAGGCATCTCACATTGAAGTCCGTGCCAAATTTCGTGCGTCTGTAAATTTTAGCCAATCTTCGGGATTTCGCGTTCTTTTGAACTTCGCATGCTTTTTCCGTTGCCTCTGCAACAGCGTTTGGAACAAGTATTTTTGCCAACATATCGAGGGAAGGTTGAAGTCCCCACCAACTATAACTGTATGAGTGGGGTATTTATTTGTTACGAGACTCAAATTTTCTCTGAACTGTTCAGCAACTATATCATCGGAGTCTGGGGGTCGGTAGAAGGAGCCAATTATTAACTTAGTTCCGCTGTTAAGTATAACCTCCACCCATACCAATTCACACTGAGTATCTACTTTGACTTCACTACAAGATAAACCACTACTGACAGACACAAACACACCACCAGCAATTCTGCCTAATCTATCTTTCCTGAACACCATCTGAGACTTCGTAAAAATTTCTGCAGAACTTATTTCAGGCTTTAGCCAGCTTTCTGTACCTGTAACGATTTCAGCTTCTGTGCTTTCTATTAGGGCTTGTAGCTCAGGGCAGCTGAGTGTAGTGAACTCCTGACCTATTCAGCGGAACCCGAAACCACACCACCCTATGGCCCAAGTCAAGGAATCTGCAGCCAACATGGTCGCAAAACCGTCTGAGCCTCTGATTCAGACCCTCCACCCGGCTCTGCACCAAAGGTCTGCAGTCGGTTCTGTCAACGATGCTGCAGATGGTGAGCTCTGCCTTCATCTCGTAAGCAAGACCGGCAACCTTCACCAAATCAGATAGCCGCTGGAATCCAGAGAGAATTTCCTCAGATCCAAAGCGACACACATCATTAGTGCCGACATGTGCCACCACCTGCAGCTGGCTGCACCCTGTGCTCTTCATGGCATCCGGAAGGACCCTTTCCACATCAGGAATGACTCCACCCGGAATGCACACTGGATTTCCTCCCCTCCTTAGCCGCCATATCCTTAAGGGGGCCCATTACATGCCTAACATTGGAGCTCCCAACTACCAATAAGCCCACCCTCTGCGACTGCCCAGACCTTGAAGGCTGAGAATGAACCTCTGAAACAGGGTGGGCAGCTGCATCTGGCTCAGCCAGAGACAGTGCCCGAAACCTGTTTGTCAGACGCACCGGGGAGGCTTTCTGATCAGCCTCCGGGGATGTCTTTCACTGCCTGCCACGCCTTGGAACGACCTCCCAATTAACCACAGGTGAGAGCTCAGCCCCACTGCGAGCAGCAACCGGGGCTGCACAGGCAACTGCATTGAACGCCGCCACAATGCCTTACAGGAGATTTCGTCGCCGTTCTAAACAGACAGTTTATAAAACCACGAGAACATCGAGTTCGCCACAACAGCTGGAGACAAGAAGAACCGCATTCCAGTTAAGAGTGTTGCTGCTACTGCACTTGTCGACGGACCTTGTGTTTTCTGTGGTTGTAGACTTAATTTTATTATTGACATTAATGCTACTTTTGATCATGGTAATGGTTGGCTCACTGTTGCCATTGTATGTGGAGGTACTGGAGTTCCTAACGTACCTGGACTTGAAAGTTTCGTTGATAGAGACACTATTGCCTATCGTACCTACCATACGGCAGAACTTGCTAATAAAGACTTTGGTAAATCTGCTTATATGTCGCCTTCTGCACTGTCTTTATATACTCGTAATAAGAGAAAAATATGATTTTTGTGGTCCGAAAATTCAAATGGCTCTAAGCACTATGGGATTTAACATCTGAGGTAATCAGTCCCCTAGATGCAGAACTACTTAAACCTAACTTACCCAAGGACAGCACACACATCCATGCCCAAGGCAGGATTCGAACCTGCGACCACAGCAGCAGCGCGGTTCCAGACTGAAGCGCCTAGAACTGCTCGGCCACCGCGGCCGGCTCCAAAAATTCATCTGTGGTTTAGATTTAGAGGCAAAGCCTAAGAACATTCTGAAAAATGCCATTAGAAGCCCCCATAAATAACTTTCTTTTGCACAGAAGTGATTGTCCTAGTGTTTTGAGTATTGAATGTTGATTTTCTTTTATCATGGGGGAAATTCATATTTAATATTGCTCATCTTTGAATTTAGCAGTTTTTCAAATATCCATACCAATAAAAATAAATCTCTTTACATACAGACCAGCAATATGGACATTTTTAAGAAAATTGCAGACTTAGCATGCACGGTATGTGAATTTTTACAGTTCAACAGCTCCACCTCCATTTGAGAGTTGTTGGCACATGTGCACCTAATATTCGTGACGTAACAACAAATACCAACTGTCTTCAGGTCTATGGTTCAAGTATGTAGTGCGGCGAGACTCATCTGTGACATCTGTGCTCACAGCTCATCTGCATTTAGTTCCTAATTACGGCCACCTGTATTTTAGATGGCCATGCTCTTCACCAAATTATTTCCTTTAAAACAAGTGTGATATTCTGTCGAGCCAAAATGTAGCTTTCTTGGATGTAAACACTGTATCTCATTGAAAGGAAAAAAATGCTTCAGATGACATTCAAGTGATATAGAAAGACTGACGTACAACTCGAACATGTGTTGAGGTGTCATCTGTCCACACCTTAGTGGCCCCAGCAGCCCCACTTCTGCTCGGAAAATTTCTATAGATACCGTCTATTCTCACTGCTGTTGGTGTTTGTGTTGTAACAGTTATTTTAAGTGTCAAAAAGACAAATTTAATTCCATGCAAATTATTACAATTTAGTACCACTCCCTGGAAAACCCTGAGAGGTAAGGCCACTTTATACTTTAAGTGATGAGCCATTTTTTCTCCCCCGCCAAGTCTCATTTCTGGGATGGCTTGCATTCAAGGTCGGCTTCAATTTGGGTAAATACTGTAATTACATGTCCGTAGCCTGTATTTGCACACTCAGTGTGTGTTGTGCCTTGCTAATACACATATCAACAAAAGTTTTGCATCACCTTGGTTCCGAGAGTTCCAGAAACTGTACAGAAAATTGGAATAGAGATCAACATAAACATAATTTCTGCCATTTTTATTGCTCACGAAAACCACACATTGCATGCTGTACCACCATACAGCAAGACCTTCAGAGATGGTGGTCCAGATTGCTGTACACACCGGTACCTTTAATACCCAGTAGCATGTCCTCTTGTATTGATGCATGCCTGTATTCATCGTGGAATACAATCCACAAGTTCATCAAGGCACTGTTGGTTCAGATTGTCCCACTTTTCAACAGCCATCCAGCGTAGATCCCTCAGAGTGGTTGGTGGGTCACATTGTCCGTAAGCATCCCTTTTCAATCTATCCCAGGCATGCGATAGGGTTCATGTCTGGAGAACATGCTGGTCACTCTAGTCGAGTGATGTCGTTATCGTGATGGAAGTCATTCATAAGATGTGCACGATGGAGGTGTGAATTGTCATCCATAAAGACGAATGCCTCACCAATATGCTGCCAATATGGTTGCACTATCGGTCAGAGAATGGAATTCACATATTGTAGCCGTTACGGCACCTTCCATGACCACCAGCGGCGTACATTGGCCCCACATAATGCCACCCCAAACAGCAGGGAACCTCCACCTTGCTCCACTCGTTGGACAGTGTGTCTAAGGCATTCAGCTTGACTGGGTTGCCTCCAAACACGTCTCCAACAATTGTGTGGTTGAACGCATATGCGACACTCATCAGTGAAAAGAAAGTGATGCTAATCCTCAGCGGTCCTTTCGGCATGTAGTTGGGCCCATCTGTACCGCACTGCATGGTGTCGTGGTTGTAAAGATTTCCCTCACCATGGATATCGGGAGTGAAGTTGCGCATCATGCAGCCTATTGCACATAGTATGCATCATAACATGATGTCCTATGGCTGCATGAAAAGCATTATTCAACATGGTGGCATTGCTGTCAGGGTTCCTCCGAGCCATAATCCGTAAGTAGTGGTCATCTACTGCAGTAGTAGCCCTTGGGTGGCCTGAGCGATGCATTTCATTGACAGTTCCTGTCTCTCTGTATCTCCTCCATCTCCAAACAACATGGCTCTGGCTCCCTCCGAGATGCCTGGACACACCCCTTGTTGGGAGCCCTTCCTGGCACAAGGTAACAATGGGGAGATGATTGAACTGCGGTACTGACCATCTAGGCATGGTTGAACTACAGACAACACAAGCTGTGTACCTCCTTCCTGGTGGAATGAATGGAACTGATTGGCTATCGGACCCCCTCCGACTAACGGGCGCTGCTCATGCATGGTTGTTTAAATCTTTGGGTTGGTTTAGTGACATCTCTGAACAGTCAAAGGCACTGTGTCTGTGACACAATATCCACAGTCAATGTCTATCTTCAGGAGTTCTGGGAACTGGGGTGATGCAAAACGTGTGTGTGTGTGTGTGTGTGTGTGTGTGTGTGTGTGTGTGTGTCTGTTGAATTAATGACTGGTATTAACTTCTAAGAGTTCTTCTCTCGAGTTAATGTATGAATAATTTTGACTAGTTGTAGATGGTGTCAAAGTGATTCTTCATGTATTTGTGTTGCGTATCAAGAGAAATTACCTAAGTAACTGAAGCCACTGTAATAATGTTATGGTTGTGTCATAACTCAATGTCATAAGGATAAGTATTACAGTTAAGAAGCCTGCCTATGAAAATCATTGTTTGCGAGAACTGGATCTGGTCATTGCATTGTATATATTGTCAATAAATGTCTGAAAAGCCACATTAATTAAAATGTTGTATAGTGTACATTATGGGAATATTTCCCGTAACACCAATTTTACAGCAATTCAGTGTACATTCTTCAATGGCACATTGAGGATGTAATAATGTTTTGGCAGGAAAATCACCTCTCACAGTGAAGGGTACTGCGTGGCTAGAGTAGATAGGCGATGATGACAAATCAATGTTGATGCATACTGCTGTAGCCACCAGAAAGATCGCGGGAGGCGCACATTGGCACGGCGCGTCACGGACGGTAGTTGCTGCAAGTAGAGTCCCGTCCACCAGAGGGCACGCGAGAATTTGGACGCGACCTCTGCCGGCATAACAACAACAACAACTCCGGCAGCACGGGCCGGGCCCAGTCAGTTCACATCGGGCAGGTCTAGCAGACAGTTCCCGGTCTACACTAGTTGAAGTGCGACGGAAACGTGAATCGTGTTACTACACAATTGGCGACGAGTAGGGTCGTTCTTTCGCGTGTTGCGTCGTTGTTCCGGTTTCGCAGCTTCTCCACAGCATGGAGGAATTGGTGCGGGTTTTGGCTGCGCAGCAGACGGAGCTCATGGCCACCATGAAACAAGTGCTTCCGGCGTTGCTCTCCATGCCGTCTGCTCCGGCGCAGTTCCCTCCTCCCTTTCCCCCGTATGACGAGACGGCGGAGGATTGGGACGCATATGAACATCGCCTTCGGCAGCATTTCCAGGTGTTTCATGTTGCCGATGCGGAGGTATGTCGTGCTCTCTTCTTGTCTTGGATATATCCCTCGCTGTATCACGTTTTGCGGCAGCTAGCGCCGTTGCTGGAACCCTCGTCCTTGTCTTTTGACGCATTGTGTTCCTTGCTGTCTTCATATTATCGCCGCTGCACGCAGGTTGTGGCGGCTAGGGTCAAGTTCTATCAATGCAAGAAACAGCCCCATCAGTCTTACCGGGCGTGGGCAGCTACACTGCACGGTCTTAGTCGCAAGTGTCATTTTGTCACGGAGCAGTCGCGAGAGTCGTATGTCCACGTTATGGTATGCGACGTCATTGTTCGTTCGGCCCCTGATAGGGAGGTCCGGCAACGGGCCCTGCAGTTAGAAGACCCTTCCCTCGAGGAAGTCCTGTCCATTGCTCAATCGTATGAAGTCTCTCACGCAGCAGCCCCAGGGGTCGTTCTTCCCATTTCTTCCAGTGAGTGGGCTTCGCCCCTCGTTATTGTACGGAAGCCCTCGGGAAAATTACGTCTTTGTGGCGATTTCAAGGCCACCATTAATTCACAATTGGTGGTGGACACCTATCCTTTGCCTCGTGCTGATGAATTGTTCTCCGCTGTGGCGGGAGGCCAATATTTTTCGAAAATCGATCTGTCGGAGGCTTATCATCAGATACCACTTGATGAGGACTCCAAACGGCTGGCGGTCGTCAACACTCCGTTTGGCCTTTACCAATACCAGCGGTTGGCCTTTGGAATATCCAGTGCCCTGGCGATATTCCAGCATTATCTTGAGCATGTCACGTCGACAATCCCTCATTGTATTAATTACCTGGATGACATAATTGTCACAGGCCGCAGCACGAAGGAACACTTGCACAACCTTCGCACCCTCTTTCTCAAATTCAGGTCTGTGGGCTTGCGTTGCAACCTGCATAAGTTAACCTTCTTCCAACCGTCCATTGAGTATGTGGGCTACACCATATCTCGGCACGGCATCCAGCCACTAGGAAGTTTGGTCCAAGGTATAGTCAACCTTCCTCGGCCCGCTTCGCTGAAAGAGTTACAAGCTTTTTTAAGCAAGATAGCCTATTACCACCGGTTCATTCCCAGGGCTTCCACTATAGCCCACCCCCTGTACTGCCTTCTGCACAAGGGTGTTCCTTTTGATTGGTCGCCTGCATGCGAGCGAGCGTTCGCCTCATTGAAGAGCCTCCTCACATCAGCCCCTTGTTTGGCTACTTTTGATCCCCATAAGCCGTTGGTTGTGGCTACAGACGCTTCGCAGTATGGGGTGGGGGCGGTCCTGGCCCATAGCAACGCAGATGGTTCCGAGCAACCACTGGCGTTTGCGTCTAAAACGCTTAGTCCCGCGCAGGCCCATTACTCCCAGGTGGAAAAGGAGGCTTTGGCCATTGTTTACACTGTTACCAAGTTTCACCCTTTCTTGTATGGCACGAAGTTTCAGTTAATCACTGACCATAAGCCGTTAATATCGTTATTTGGCCCCGCCTCTCAGATTCCGGATAGGGCGGCCCACAGACTACAGTGCTGGGCCTTGTTCCTCTCCAAGTACCATTATAACATTCATTTTCGCCCTACAGGACAGCATGCCAACGCCGACGCTCTTTCCCGTCTTCCGGTGGGCCCGGATCCTACGTTCGATTGAGAGGAGATTGTGTGTTTTCATTTGGATGTGGCGTCCCACCAAGCGGTTGATGGCTTCCCGATCACTAGTTCTCGCGTCGCCAGGGAAACGGCGGCTGACCCGGTTCTCCGGCAAGTAGTTCGCCTCATTCAGCAGGGGTGGTCTTCCCGCCCTCCGGGCCGGGCCTCGGACCGTCTTCGTAATTACTTTCTTCTACGAGACCGCCTCTCGGTCTTGGAAGGAGTTCTCCTTCTGGCTACCGATGATACAGCTCCTCACGTGGTTGTTCCTGCAGGTTTACGAAGGAAGGTCCTCACGTTATTACATGCGGGGCACTGGGGTGTTTCCCGTACTAAAACCTTGGCTCGCAGACATGTGTACTGGCCCGGTATCGACAGAGAAATTGAGCACTTTTTGGCCGCCTGTTCCCAGTGTGCGAGCCAACAAGCATCTCCCAGGGCAGCGTTCTCTTCATGGCCGCCGGCAACCCAAGCATGGGAACGTGTTCACATCGATTTTGCGGGCCCGTTTCTCAATGGCTTTTGGCTCATTGTCATTGATGCTTATTCCCGATTCCCATATGTGGTTCGCTGCTCCTCAACCACTTCAGAAGTTGCAATCCAGGCACTAGCAAAAATCTTTTCTGTGGAAGGTCTGCCAATCACCCTGGTCTCGGACAATGGACCGCAGTTTATTTCGCAGACCTTCCAGGATTTTTGTAGGCGCTTCGGTATTCGGCACGTTTGCTCTCCCCCCTTCCATCCACAATCGAATGGGGAAGCTGAGCGCATGGTGCGCACATTTCAGACGCAGATGAAAAAGTATGTGCACGAATTTCCTGCGGAGGAAGCATAGACGTTTTTCTTGACGGCATACCGGACCACACCAATGGGAGAACGCAGCCCCGCAGAGCTCCTCCACGGGCGTCAACCTAGTACTCTGCTGCACCTTCTCCGGCCTGGTCCTCGCCAGTCTTCACAAAATGGAATGCCTGGCTTTCCACTGGGTATGTCAGTCTGGGCCAGTGGGTTTGGTCGCAATCCACGTTGGATACCGGCGGTGGTCCTGTGCCGACACGGCCGCCGGCTCTATACCTTGCAGGCGGGGGACCGGGTGGTACGTCATCACCAAAATCAGCTACGTCCACGTTCGGGCACCCACCCTCCGACCTCTCGGACACCGGCTTCCGCATTGCCGGCACCTGTGTTGGTTTCACAGGGGATGTTACCTCCTCTCCCCGCTGTGACTCTGCCGCACTGCGATGGTTCTCAGCCTTGGCAGCCTCCAGTAGCTCCAGCACCGGCATCATCATCGTTCGAGATGCCACAGCGAGAGCCGGCCCCCCTGGCAGGCCCGGTTTCTCAGGGGGCTGGTTCACCTGGGGTCGTCCCTTCCCCTTCGTCCCCGCCACTGGGTCTTGCCCCTCCCGAGGTGGAACAGGATCTGGCGTTCGACAGCTTGTCGCCGGTTCTGTCCCGGGCTCCGGTTCTGAGACGACGGGGGCCTCTTCGTGTGGGTCACTTCCAGCCGTATTCGAAGGTTCCGGCTCGAGGATTGGCAGATCCCCTCGACTCCGGCCATCCAATGGATGTGGAGGTAATCGCTCCGGCCCGACGCTCCACCTTCCGACGCAGTGGATCATAGTGGCTGCACCCCCCGAAGGAGGAGGAGTGCTGTAGCCACCAGAAAGATCGCGGGAGGCGCACATTGGCACGGCGCTTCACGGACGGTAGTTGCTGCAAGTAGAGTCCCGTCCACCAGAGGGCACGCAAGAATTCGGACGCGACCTCTGCCGGCATAACAACAACAACAACAACAACTCCGGCAGCACGGGTCGGGCCCAGTCAGTTAACATCGAGCAGGTGTAGCAGACAGTTCCCGGTCTACACTAGTTGAAGTGCGACGGAAACGTGAATCGTGTTACTACACATACGTACAATCATAGTGGTACAAGAAGCAGAGCAATGTCGAAGAGTGGCTCAGGGTAGCTCTGTAGTGATTAGACTTGTCTATTAACGAGTGAGCTGGCAACTCCAGCTATGTTTGGCTAGCATTGAGTTGATGATAGCAGTGTCAATAACATCTTTCTTCTTTGTAACTAATTGCGTAGGGTAGTACTTTCCACCTGTCATGCAATTTTGGAGGTACAAGCATTTGTCAGGTAGTTATTTGAGCAAAACAAATTACTACCTAACCTAATTACCTAATACTTTGAGTCTTGTTTAATGTAAGTGCCACAACAATTACAACTGCAACCAAAACACCATCACAGTTCACATTTCTTGAAAATAATGAAATACCTGGTTCCTTTTCCCACGACCAGGGACTCCAAAATGTCTACTGGATGCACGCGTCTGGAAAGTAGGTGGACGGCCATTGAGTGAGTTCATATGATATCCCTGCATGTTGTTCCCCTGTCGGTATGCTTTTGGGCCACCCACAGAAGTGACCTAAATTAGTGTACATCAAGAACAGTTTCTATAATTAAGAAGCATCCTTGAATATTTTTCAGGTGAACTTATAGTACTCCAAATACACACAAATACAATATAAAGCAAGTTAATATTCCTTTTAATCAAAGTTTCCATACGCTTTCTTAAGCAAATTCATAGCTATCACTAAACTCTTAAGAATTTCCTAACTGTAGATCTATGGAACAATGCACCAGTTGTTTATGTAACTGTACACTCAACTGTATTTATGAAATATTAAACTTAATCAAAAGGGTTAGAAAACTCCATGCTTTTATCACTCTCAGCATTAGGTAACACTTTTGAAAGTTATGGCAAATAAAAGTATTTCACTAAAAAAAATGTGGTTTAACTTACTAATTAGGTGTTATTTTTAATAATTGTTTTCACATAACAGAAACTATAAGTAAAAAAGTCATATATCTCTATATTTAGAAAAAGTGGTGGGGGAAAATGGAGAGGAGGTGGGTGGAGATGGATGGTGGTGAGGGTATACAGAAGTGCTCCTACAACAGAGAAATTTTGGAAACCAGAAGTTCAATATTTTTTTATGCTTCATAAATACCGTTAACACACAAATGACTGAACAAACCATAGTTTTCCCTCCTCAGTCTGTTACACCTTGTAATAAAAATATACTATTCAGCACAAATATCGTATACAAACAGACCAATTATTGAAAATTTCATTACCTGTGGCGGAACAACACGGCCACCGCTTGGCCTGTGGGGTGTAAAGGAACCAGTTGCTTGTGGAACACCACGTGTCCCATAATTAGGTCCCCAGCTGCCTACCACCACTCCTGCTATCTCCAATTGACCACCTCTACTAGGCACTGTACGGCGGAAAAGCCCACGTGGTGCATAAACACGCTCAGGAACATTTATTGCATTCATTGCTCGAACTGGTGGTGGTATAACTCCAGGTGGGGATGCTATGTTAGGTGGTAGACGAACCCTCATACCTTTTATGAAGTTTAATGTAATTATTACCAAAAACAGTTATGCAATTAAGCAAAGAAATTATGCTACCATCATAATAATATTGTTACATGACTGTAAAATTATATTGTCACATCTCTATTACACACCTGATAGTTGTGTCTGCACAGATGCTATGCAATAGTCTATATCAAGGCCTTCTAATATTGCTTGGCGCATACGTTCTACTTTCAAAACATATTCATATCGATGTTCACATAAATCGAGAAGGCTTTTAGCTGTAGAAGTTCTCGCAAGTTTGTGATGAAAGAGTTTTCCATCAAAAAATAACCATGGGCAACACATCAACCAAGGTATTGGTGCTCCACAAGCATCGTTAGCCAACAGCGCTGTTTCGACCCCCTGCATGAAAAGTGCTGCCAGTTGGACTCCTCTACTTGTAACCATCGGCAACTGTTTTCAGAAACAGAAAGAGAAAATTGAAATATAAGAGACTTAAAACTACAAGATTAAGCTTTCTTAATGAAAAGAGAACTTTTTAATCCACCACGAATTCAAGGAACAGCTTATACACAATGGTTATGAAGACACAACTATGTATCTTGCTAGTAGCTGCTAAATTGCAGTGGGTCTACACTAGAGATATCTTTTATTGTAAGTGTACTGAGCATCACACTATTATGATTAAAAAGAAACCTATGCTGTTACACTATGAGCTAATGAATACATGCCTAAGTTTTCATTAGTGTGAACACTGTTAACAATAAAACAATACCTGTAGTTCCTGCAGTTGGTGTGCATTCATAAGAGCAGGTGAAAATGCTTGTGCAATGAAGACATCCAATTCAATTTTATGCAACAAAATTTTTTCTGGGTGAGACATAATAAATCTGGAAAGAAGAAATATGCACTGTTAGGAAAATATTTATATAAAGAACACATAGCTCAAATAAAATTACTTTATGAACACAGATTGTAGTAGCAGGGGGCAGTGTTGCCAGTGCGCAGCAAGCCAAGCTTGAGTAAGCTCAGTTTGTACCTGCAATACAGGCAACACAGACAGCATGTGGAGCTCAAAACAATACCTACAATTGTCTGGTGGCTGGCCTCTACCACTCGAATCACTGAAATGTGAGTCACGGATTATTTTAATTCAGGTATAACTGAAATATTTTCCATTCTAGGCAATGGAAAGTTTTAAGACCTAGTTACCAAATAAAAATATAATTACAGCTGAACCTGATTTATTCATACCTCTAATCTGCACAATTCTTATTTATACATTAAGTTTTGTCAGCCCCAGAAAAATATAATTTAAAAATGTACTAATTAAACCTTGTATATATACACAATGCAGTTCCACTTAATTTGCTGCTACATATAACAAATTCTGGTGAAACGAATTTTTTTGCATAACTGTAATGAGCAATGTTGTTTGAAAAGAAGACCTTTAATATTTTCTTTAACTTTGTTGATGTAGGCACGTAGAGCGAGAGGGTGGCGCCGCAGAGACAAGGGACAAAGACATGGAACAACTGACAAGTTAAAAAGTTGCCAGCTGACATTTATTGTTGAACAGTGGTTCTATTTCAGTTGTTTTCAATCAGCCATGGAGAACAGAAAAAGGAACAGTTACACACTTGATCAGAAAGCAATTTCATATGAGAGATGGATGCTAATCCATACAATACAAAATCTGAAATTGCTTCGGATTTAGAAACTACCTATACAACACTATGTACAGTCATAAGAAGAAGAAACAGTATTCTGGGTGAGATTTTAAAATTGGGTGCAAAAATCAACAAAATACAGCCATCAGCAAGAAGGGAAATATGTAGACTTTGAAAAGGCAATTTTTACAAGGTTCCAGCAAAAACAGGCTGTAGCTCTACTGATCAGAAGGGACATGCTAGAAGCAAAGGTGAAAGATTTAGCTACTTCCTTTCGCAGGGAGGTAAGGGGCATATAGTTTGAGAAGGTTGAAAAGGAGTGGCAGATCACTTTTATCGACAAAAAGAAGTGCCCACCTGTTGCGAGGCCTCTCAGCTCCATCCTGGGGTCTGAATAGCCTGCCCCTCCACTTTAACTCTCCTAAACTTATCAGCACTTCCTAATAGTTCTGTAAGTTAGGAGATGATTTCCACTTTTAAATATGTCTATTGAGAGCAGGGGAATTTCATTTCATGAAGGTAAGCACTGGACAGCCATTCCATCACACTGCAATTTTATAGTTTCCTCAAGTGATTTTTCTTTTTGGTATATTTAATTAACTTACTGAGGGATCCAAATAGGACAAGCCCTACTGGAGTGGAAGTGCTTTGTTTTTCTATATATTATAACAGCCATTCAGTTCTAAGTGACAAGGAATCTGATTGCTTTCTCCTCATATTTTTCTAACTGCACCTGTTACTTCAATACCAGCTTTAGCCTCTAGAGTTGTGACCCATGCATATTTGGAGTATGCATAAATTACTGTTAATAAGTACTGATATCCATAACCTGATGAAGGTTGTTAATTCCTTTTGGAACAGATGAGAAAGACCCAGCACTCTCAAGATCACAGATAATTCAGCATCGAAGATACTGACATCTGGTGGCAACCAAATCCAGAGCACACAATCAGGGGAGACAACACAGCAGCCAACAGAATAACCCCGCTTAGACCCATCTGTGGAAACATCTACAAAGATGTGGTGCTCATTTATAATGTCAACACTTCATGTGGATCCCAAAGGGCCTCGTTGTGCATCGATGATTGGTCAAGAGGCATTCCATAGCTGAACGAGCAACAGTATGGTACGCTGGGGATGTGGGAGTGGCAAGGAACCTACATGCCTGATGCACCATAAGAAGTTGCCACCAAATGGTAATTCGCAGTTTACCAACCTTAGCACAGTGGCCAGCCTGATCCCCTCATGACATATACTGTCAATGATCTTCAGATGAGAAGGCCTCCCTGACCTGTACACTGTACACCCACAGTCCAGCTGCGATCGCTCAAAGGTCCTTTAAAACTGGAGCAGTCATGCCCTGTCTGTTCCCCAAAATCCATGGATAAGACATTTTAAGATGTTCAGTGCCTTCACGTCCTTTAGGTGTGATGAAATGAGGCCCACAAACCTCAGAGTCTTTAGAAGGAAGAATGGTCACAATTCAGAAAAATTCAAAATCCGACGAGAACAATTAAGATGAACACACATTCACTTCTCTGCAGAGAAAGTAAAACCAGTCTTTGCAGCCTACTCCTCCAACATCTTCACTGTTAAGTTGCAACAGACGGCTTGCTACTGCGGTATTGGAGGAACAGCAGAAGACTGCAAAATCAACCACAAATAAGAAGTATATGACAGAACTCCTTACTATGGACATTATGCTGTTAATGGCTATAGCAAAGAGGGTGACACTTACGACACTGCCCTGCTGAACACCATTCTACTGCACAAAACTATCTGACAGCACGTCACAGACACACTACCTAAATGGTGTCCTGAGAGGAAGGACCGAATGAAGATGATGTGGTGGCCATGAAAGCCCCATTTGTGTAGTTAACTGAGAATCCTGTGCCTCCAAATAGTGTCGTATGCCGTACTAGTGTCACAAAAAATACTTCTAGCAATGCTTATTACATAGGGAAGCTTTCTGGATTTCTGCTAATAACAGGGTCAGGTTGTCGACAGTTGATGGATACCTCCTGAATCCACATTGAGAGAAGCTAATGAGCTCCCTGATCTCTAATATCCACACCAGACTACGGTTGACCGCACACTCTAAGAATCTTCCTACAAAGCTAATTAAGACAACACTCTCGATAACTACTGGGACATGTTCAGTCCTTTCCTGGTTTGAGGAGAGGTATCAAAATTCTCTCTTGCCACAGATCAGGTTATTGGCCTGTCAGCTGCAAGGACTTAAAACACTGTAAGACGATATCCTTCATTGCCGCAACATGCTGTACTGGATTTGGTCATGACCGGGTGCAGTATCAAGAGTCTCAGAGAATGACAAATCTAGCTCCCACATGGAGAATGAGGAGACATCATACTCTGAATAAGTGGATCCGAAGTCCAACTCAAACTTCTCCATGGTGTAATGGTAACGACAGAATTATGTATCCTGGCTGGCAGTAACAGTGTCCAGGAAAACTTGGCATGACTTTTTCTAACTCCCCCGATAATGTGTCATGCCTTGGCCCACAACAATCGAAGGTTTGCTGCTGTTGGTTGATTGAATTAATTGTTAAATGGACCAAACTACGATGTTATCAGTTCCTCCTACTGGGAGCAGGCAAGTCAACAAAACTACATACCAAAGAACAGCCTAGTACATGAAACCCCGAGGAAAGAAAACCCTAACATATACCGAATGTCAAAAAAGCCTAGAGAAAGGAGTAAGGAAGAAGAAAAGGAGGTAAGGAAGAAGAAAAGGAGGTAAGGAAGAAGAAAAGGAGGTAAGGAAGAAGAAAAGGAGGTAAGGAAGAAAGGTGGACATGGTGCCCAGTCCAGGGAGCAGTAAGAGGCCCCCAAAGGCAGAAAGTGTGATGGGGAACATATCTCCTGCCACTCACCAGAGGCCCCTACCCAAAAACACCCAGAAAATTTATGTAATGAAATCCAAATTGCTGCTATAGAAGTTAACTGTTTTATTGTTAATTGATACATTTCGGCTAGATTGCCATCTTCAGACTGTTTGTGAAAGTTATCTATTATTTATATTTTATTTTATTACAATGTTAGTTATCGTATTTTCAGATATATACATTTTGTACTTACATCCATATATCATTAGTGTTAACTGTTACTCTGTATTCTATTATAGTGTGGTGTAATAGAATACAGAGTGACATTGACCGCTGATAATATATGACGTAAGTACAAAATTTGTGTATCTGAAAATACAATAACTTAACATTATAATAAAATACAATATAAATATTATGTGACTTTCACAGATTTTCTAAAGATGGCAATCCAGCCAAATGTATCCATCACAATAAAATATTAAACTCCTATAGCATCAATTTGGATTTCATTACATATGTCTGTATGAGGTATCTTCAACACTGCAGGCCCACTGCGTCATAAATTATACCCAGGAAAGACTAGCAATACAGCAGGATGGGAGAAGCACAGGAAAACAGCAGAAGAACACCACGCCAAACAAAACACACGAGGAGAAGGAGAAGAGGATAAGAACGGGTAGGGCGAGGGCTGGTGTGGGCCTCCAAGTCCAGACAGCTGCTGCCCATTCAGGCAGAGGAGGTGACAGTGGGTCCTGCCAACCCCTTCATGGGCTGACAAGGCTGAGGCGCCCTCCTTTACAGAGTGTGGTTAAAACACCTTTTACAAACAAACTGTAAAACCACATCAGCTGCTGAGGCATCGTCTGCTGACACCAGGAGTTGTGAGTCAGGAGGATTAAGAGCCCACCATAGGGCGGCTAGGTAGGTCAGTCCAGCAAAATGTGACCACCGTCAAACGGGCACAACAACAACAGGGGGTATAGGTCAAGACAGATCTTTGGACAGGGGATGCACCACAGAGGTGTTCATGAGTGGGCCTGGAAAGAGGTGGTAGAGAGGAAAGCCGGAGTTCAGAAGAAGAGGTGGTAGAGGAATTCAGAAAAAAAAGAACCATATGCAGGTGGCAATCATAACCCCAGACCTGGGCCACCATTGCAGGAAGTGGATCTTCATATCTGGAAAGAGGAGACAGTAGTTCAGATGCTACAGGGAGCCTCCATCACAATGCTGATCACAGGGCTTGTCTGAAAGGCACCAGTTGCCAGTTGTTCCCTGAAATGGTGTATCAGGTCCAGCATCTGTAACGTTGAAGCTGCTGCTGAGCCTGGACCAACGCTGATCAGGAAAGAGTGGTCCATGCCCCAGTTTTTGTTGCTGCGGTATCGAAGAATGTGAGGTGCAACAACCATGTCCAGTTTAGTTGATAAAGATGGGGATGCCATGTCAACCGGGCATCAACGACAATTCCTAAAAAATCCACCACATTGATGCACTGGCCATCAATGTACAAATCAGGATGAGGATGGCCTGTAAAGTGACGACAAAAGTGCATAACACAAGTCTTGGCAGCCGAAAAATGGAAGCCACAAGTGAGAGTCTACGACGGTGCTCAGTGTATTGGTTCCTGTAGTCTGTGTTCAGACAAACAAAAATAAATGCACACAAACAAAAGTAAATGCAAAAATCATCAGCATTCAAAGATGGGGTCTCTGCAGCTGCCACCAGACCACTGATAGCCACTAAAAAGAGAGGAACACTCAAAACAGAACCCTACACAACCCCATTCACCAGCAGATGGGAGGTACTGATGGAGGGGGAACCTGTACCTGAAAAGTGCAACATGAAATAAACTTAGCAATAAAAATTGGGAGCAGGGCACAGAGGCCCCACTCATGTAGGTGGCAAGAATGTGGTGGCACCATGTGGCATCATTAGATTTATGCATATTGAAGAAAGCTACAACAAGGTGTTGACGCTGGGCAAAAGTCATTCAGATAGCAGGCTCCATGTGGACTAAATTATCTGCAGCAGAGCAGCTTCGGCAAAAACCACACTGGGTCGAAGTCAGAAGGTCCCAAAATTCCAGGA
Source organism: Schistocerca piceifrons (assembly GCF_021461385.2). Lineage (NCBI taxonomy): Eukaryota > Metazoa > Arthropoda > Insecta > Orthoptera > Acrididae > Schistocerca > Schistocerca piceifrons. The sequence continues at coordinate 725,697,577 of NC_060149.1, forward strand.
CTGAATACAGCCTTCGAGTCACCATACAGTCAAGTAACTTGCAGAGTACATTGGTTAAACTAATCAGATGAAGCTGTCCGTCTGAAGAGGTGGTTTACCTGATTTCAAAACTGAAACATTTTCTTGCCATTGGATCTCCCTCACCACTCCAGAGAGTGTTGAAAGCATTTGGTTTTGCACCTGGTCCAGTCGAGGAACCCAGTGTTGGGAATGAGAGCAATGGTGCTGGCAAATTCCCACTTACTAAATGGGGTGTTATAAGGCTCCAGGTAGCAGCGAACAAAAGATAAAGGGAGCCGTTACAGATGGTACTTGAGAAGGTGAAATTCGGGTGGATAGTGGACCGATGCTGAGGCCTGAGCAAAATGCCAAGCAAAATGCTCAATGATTAAGAGTCTATGCAAGTAGAGTTCGAGCCTCACAACACACAATGGGTACTGACGTCTTGACAGAGTTGTTCTACAAGATATGAGAGAGCCTCAGAGCCTATCTCATCTTGTGGAGATAAATACAGCGATCAAACAATGATCCTGTAACACACACAAATTTTAGCTACAAGTCAGTACTGGGGTATGGGGGGGAGAATGGGGAAAGCAATAGGGTGTGGGTTCTGGCCAGAAATGTGTTGACAGCGAAGACACTGTGACTTGGCGCATTTTTGTAATGCCAGTTTCCACTCAGCCTTGAAGTCCCTTTTGTAGTATGTGATCCTCCTTTTCAGTCTTTTGAGCACTTCCAAGTAGAAAGCTGCATCCACAGCGGTCCCAGAAGGTACTAATTCTTGGGGGACAATGGCTCTGACATCAAAGAAGACAATGAGCAGGATTTTGATCCTGGACTTGCTCATGCATACCTTCTAGTAACAGGGTGACATTGTTGTGTGCCACTCTGAACTCTGCCTTTTTGTCTCTGGGTCACAATAAAATAATAGCAATAATAAAAAAACCATGACTCATGACCGGCTATAACAGAGTTTAAAAAAATTAGTATCATTTTCACAAATTCCCATGAGTTCTTTGCACTACAGCACTGGCATGTCCTTTCGTTTGTGGGTCACACTTTTGAGATCAATCTGGTTGGTTGGTTGGTTGTTTGGGGAAGGAGACCAGACAGCGTGGTCATCGGTCTCATCTGATTAGGGAAGGATGGGGAGGGAAGTCGGCCGTGCCCTTTCAGAGGAACCATCCCGGCATTTGCCTGGAGTGATTTAGGGAAATCACAGAAAACCTAAATCAGGATGGCCGGACGCGGGATTGAACCACCGTCCGCCCAAATGCGAGTCCAGTATCTAACCACTGCGCCAACTTGCTCGGTGAGATCAATCTGGCACACACCTTTTTTGTGCTGAAACCTTCACTTACAATGTGATAAACAGTGGTTTTCACTGTGTTTAGAGCTTCTGCTACAAACTGCAGTCTTAACTGTAATTCATAACTTAATAAATCAGGAGGGTGATGGATTCCATTATGAAATACATCACCAACCTCCTATTGGCCCCTCTCGAACGGCTTGAGCCATCATAGAACTTGTCATCTAAACAAGCAGTCTCTCTGAAAGGCCTGCTGAATTAATGGGAGTGTCACCTCAATACTACAGTTGTTACTGAACTGTTGCACACATCCCTTCAGGGGAAAAAAAAATGTTTGGGTGACTTTTCCATTTAATTTGCTTCCACTTTGCATCACAGAAATCACTTGTTCATCTTTCTGCCTTATTAGTGGATGATCTTGCTGAAGAATTCTGGCGCATATGCTACCTGTCTGCAATACAACTGATGAGACAACACAGGAGATATAGCTTCTGTTTTAGAATGAAACCCCTCACAAACAACATACTTTTTTAAATTGAAAATGAAGCAATTATTTCTATAGTCAATGATGTAATTCTTAGAATCCATGAACCAAAACAGTTATCTTTGACAGACCTGATGTAAGGTAGAGTAAATATGATGTGAAAAGAATCGTTAAAAAGTGTGAAGCTGTTGCTAAGAAAGGCAGCTCAATTAGAGAATGCTGCAGTGGCGAAACTACAATTCAGCATGGAATCCAACCCACTGTGCAATGTGGTACATATTTCGTTCACTAAGATTTGCCAGTGATTAATTTCAAGTGGTGGTACATTACCAGGTCCACCACTACACCTTTGGATACTAATAAAACAGAATCATTACACTGTTATCTCAGCAAGATTAAAATCTTTGCAAAGGAAACTATAACCAAGAAATAGTAGTATATAGCATTGTAAGAAGTTTTAGGAGGACACTTACCGCAAAACAGATGCCATAACGAGTAAATGCTGTGGCACATATGTAGGATTCAACATTAACGGTGTGTCAGACCGCATACATGTCAAAAATGCTCTAAGTCTTCTCCTTTTGTCATCTATAGCAGACCTGAGAACATCACAGAAAATTTTATCAAATTAATTAACAACATTATTTTTATTTTCTTTGAGGCTTAATCATCCTTATAGGCTAAGAGTAAGCATTTAATCTTAAGCACACAAATTCAACTTCTAATTTTGATGTTTGCACACAATTAGCTACAGAAAGAAATGAAGATCCTGGTTTAATGCCTTGTTGATAGTGTCCCTTGACGTATGGAGTAGAAGCTCAGACTGGAGAACATTGAGCCAAAAAATCAGACACAGTCTTTCCATAACAACATCCCAGTATTATTCACAAGTGATTTGGTGACACCACGGAAACATTAGATTTGGATTATTATATTGGCATCTCAACCCGTCTCCTCCCATATGACAGTGGCTATGTAATTACTGCATTACCAGACTTACTTAGTACTTAATCACAGTGGAAGCTCCAGGTTGGAACATCAACAATACAAGGAAAGGATAGATTGCTACTCACGGTAAATATGACATGTTGCATTGCAGACCAGCACAACGAAAATACTGTTAAACATTTAGCTTTCGGTGAAAGCCTTCTTCAGAGAAGGACACACACACACACACACACACACACACACACACACACACACACACACACAAGCATGCACACATGACCACCATCTCTGGCAGCTCAGACCACAACGCAATTTCCCTAGGCTTTGACCAAAAGCTAAATGTGTAACAGTCTTTTCCTTGTGTCTGTCTGCAACTCAGCATGTCACTTTTACAGTGAGTAACAATCTATCCTTTTCCTTATATTGTTGTTATAGTTGTACCTAGGATTTAGAAACTGACAAACATTTTTATAATTCCAAACGTTTCTTTTTTGATGCGCCCACAGTACGCATCACGACTGTGAAGGGGAAAGTAAATTTTTTTCCAAGTTTCTACTGCACAATGACTTAATAACTCATTGCTATACATGATAAGTCTTGTTTCAGCTATCGTGCCATTTTCAAGTGATCCTACAATATTTGTTGGAAATTTAAATACAGAGCTCACCTTTGTATTTGCATCTACATCTGTCTGACAGGAAAGCTTACTTCAGTGACACACATGTTTATGATGAGTTTGCACTTGTGGTAAATCAATGGTAATAGCTACATTACAAAGATTGTATTACTATATGTTTTCACATACTGTGCAAAGATATTTGTATGTTGAGCATTCTGCTGTTTTTAATTTATTTCCTGGTGTCATGAGGCACTGAAATGTATCCCTTTTCTTTTAGGAAGTTAATAATGTTTTCCATTTATTGTTTGTTGGTTGGTTGGTTGGTTAGTTGGGGATTAATGGACTGAACAGTAAGGTCATTAGTCCCTTGATCCAGGGGTAGTTCATCCAGAATCAGTGAGGTCCACAAACTACGTGCTCTGATGATGAAAGTATGTAGAGGCTGTACGACTGGGGCACTGAAGGCATTACTGATGCCAGGGCTGAGAAAGAATTTACAAACTGTATGGATCAGGTCTGTACACAGCTCAGAGCAGATGAAGGGTCGCCCAGAGTGCATCCAATGGTGAGGAAAGCCCAATCCTACATTTGACCCCCACCATTCTAATCAAGGGTGAAGACAGTTACAGAGCGAAGAATGTCTTCTAGTTAGCAGAGTCACATCACCAAAAGCGATAAGGCTAAAAATGTAATGGACATTAGCTGGGCTGTCAATAATAAAAACAAAAGGAGAGAAACAGGAAACAGACACGGGAGCTGGTGAGTGTCCCCGGGGCTCTGCATATGACGGGAGTTGCCCGATACGCAGCTGTCCCACACCTGCTCCAGTGTGGTCAAGGCGTTGAAACAGCACCCACTATTCAACAGAGTGCTACCTCTAAAATAGAGAATATGTTGCAGCAGAAAGAGAGACAAACCACATCTAAAAGCAATTAAAACAGAGTAAGAAAAGGATGAAAGAGTGAGTTGGTCAAGGAGATAGGGTCGGGGGTCCCAGACCCAGCATGGAGCAGGGAATGCCTCAACCCCCGCATCATCCTGGTTGGGTGGTTTAAAAGAGGGGTGGAAGGGACCAAACTGTGAGGTCATCGGTCCCTTGTTCCCAGTACAATAATTACACAACGGAAAGAAGAACAGAAAGCAGACATACAGCACAATAACAAAAAGGAAGAACCAAAAGAACGGCAGAAGGACAACCGACACTACTATGGACAAAAATAGGAAAAGAAAACCATAGAGAGAAGCAAGAAACAGTGAGAAGGGGTAAAAACAAGAGCAGATGACCGTGGCTGGCCGACCACAAGAATAAAAAGGAAAAGCCAGCCACTCTATGACGCATTAAAACACCCACCCTAAAAGCATTAGAGTGCATAACACAAAGGGACAAAGGACACGCACAACAACTTATATAGGATGATAAAACCTACTGTCCCACCATCCTACCCCTGCTCCAATGGTAGCTTACAACCTTCTATCTGAAAATAAAAACCACTTTTAAGAAGAAAGCAGAGAAACAATTCAGCCATTCGTGAATCATCTGTCAATACAGGAAGCACATTCCAGGGAGGAGAGGTGGAGATGTTGGTAGAGGGCTCTGAGGGGCATTCCAAATGGTAATCCCACATGAGGGAGGGTATAAAGAGGTCAGTGAAAAGAAGAAGAAGAAGAAGAAGAAGAAGAAGAAGATGTTGGATGATGAGGGAATTGTTGAATGATAACTACATAGGAGACCAAGAGTTGGTACTACTGAAACTGAAGGGGTAAGATCCCCACCGTTTCAGTAAAGCAACTATCTACGGGACCAGTCTGGAAGGTGTCAGTAGCCAAATTAACTCCACGATGGCGGCCTGGATCTAACAATTTCAAAGTCAAAGACACCACTGAGACAAAAAACTGGCAACCACAGTTGAGTCAGTATGAGACCATGGCTTGGTAAATACGGAGAAGGGCTGCATTATCCGCACCCCAAGAGGTGTGGTCAAAGTAGCAGAAGCAGTGTGTTCGGCATCCACATGCAAGTAGTCTTTAGTTAATGAATATGGGGCAGCCAAATCAGCTTTTTATCAAAACAAACACAAAAAATGGGACTGTGCAACAAATTCTAAGTGCTGGGTACCCAAGTAGAGTTCTGAATCAGGACAGATCATGGTATGATGACAGAAATGCATGACATACATTTTTGCAGGAGAGAATAGGAACACATGGGAAAGGGTCCACATAGATGACCACTGGATGATGCCTCGGATCTGGCGTTCAGTGAAGGCTACTGAGTGGGAGCCGTACCAAATGCAAACGTCACTGATATGCAATGCAGGGGTGACCACCAGCCCAACAGAGGGGTCACTAGCTCTTTGATGGCAATGAGAAAGGGTGCGACACTCAGGACAAAGCCCTGTGGGATGGCGTTCTCTTGGACCCAAGGAGAACACAGTGAAGTATCAACTCAAACCTGGAACAACCAATGGGATAAAAAACTGCCAAATAAAAATCAGTACAGAGCCTTAAAAGCCTGTACTGGAGTGTACGTAATTTGTGATGGTGCCAAGCAGTGTCATACACGTTATGTAGGTCAAAAAAGGCTGTGACAAGGTGTCAGCATTTAGAGAAAGCCTGTCAGATTGATGTTTCCAACCAGACAGGGTGGTCAGTTGTGCATCATCTGTCCCGGAAACCACAAAAGGCCCGAGACTTGAGAACCCAGCATAATCTATGGGTAACAACCCTTTCAAGCAGTTTGCAGAGCACGTTGGTGAGGCTAATCAGTCAGTAGCTGTTGAGACACATTGGGTTTTTGCCATGCTTAAGGACTGGGATGGCGCTACTACCTCGCCATTGCGAAAGGAAGACACCTTCTAGCCAAAAACAGTTGAAGACCCTGAGTAGATGTAGCTTTTGAGTAACATTCAGGTATTGGATGATCTGATTATCAACTAAATCAAGGTCTGGGGCCATATCATAAAACAATGCAAGAGCCTGGAGCAGTTCCCAATCAGTGAAGGTTCATTATGATTCAGCTTAGCAGACAGTGAAACATACGGGGACACTTCAGCTTGTTTCTTACAGCAGAAAGGAAACCAGGAAAGAAGAGGACATCGGTGCTGTCCCAAAGTGAGTTGTAATCCTTAGCACAAACTGATGCACTGGTACAAAGAGCATCTTGAAGGACAAAACCTGGAACAGTTGTGGACTGTTGGCGGGCCAGAAGATTATTGAGCTTGGATCACATATGGAATGAAGAAGCATATGATCATAGGGAGGAGATGCAGTGCTCCCAGCATTCCTTCTTACTGTATTTAATTACATAGTGAGCCTTCGCACCAAGTCACTTGAAAGTGACAAGGTTGGTCTACGAAGGGTGTCACTTGAAATGTTGCAGAGCTCTTCAGTGATTATGAATAACTTTTGCAATGTCTTTGGTCCTTTACGGCACCAGCCAGCAGTGGATGGGAACAGTAGAAAGGGAAATAACAGTTCTGGTGGATGGGTGATGCATCGGAGACATCTTGCACCACCCTGTCAATGCAATCTGCCTGAGGGGGTGAAAGTAATAGCTGGGTCATACAACTCCCAATTAGCTGTTCGAAACAACCAATGTGGTAGTCAGTCCATCTGGTGACGGAATGGAAGTGACACGATCACTGGAAAGTGGACACACTGACCAATGCAGTGAAGCCATGAGACCAGGGGGAGAGATCGTCAGTGATAGCTGAAAAGGTGCAATGGCAACACTGACATGGGTAGGAGTATCATCAGTGACGAGACATATATCACAGTCGGTAAGAAGCTGGCCAAGTAGCAGGAGACTACCAGATGCAGTGGTACTCCCATACAGGGAGTGGTGCCATTGAAATCCCCAAGTAGCAGAAAGGGAAGGGAAGTTGTTGAAGTATGGTAGTCAACTCGAGGTAAGTAAGTGGACTGCCCAGAACTATGTAGACATTGCAAATGGTGATTTCTGAGGTTCTTTGCACTCACACCACTATTGCTTCCAACACGGTACAATGGCAATCCACTCACAGACCGCATTAATGAGCACTGGCTCAGAATCTGAAGGTATAAGGGGATTTGGTGCCTCCATGATTAGCAGAGTATCCTTTTCCAGTTTCTCCTCTTCTTCCTCCTCCACTGCAGCCTTCGGTGGCCGGAATTCTTGTGAGAGCCTATTCGTGACAAGTGTGGGTACGCATTAAGAACTGGCAGCCTAGGGACCCACAGGTAGCGGTTTCTCCAACTCCTGACTGGTATCAGGGAGAAGGGTCCCCAAGACGGAGCCCTGTCACTGGTAGATGCCGGAGGAGGAAGCTGCTCCTCTGTCCAGATGTGGGAAGATAATGTCACAGGAGCACAGTGGGAGAACTGGTTCTGAAAAAATTCTGGTAGTGGGAGTAAGGGCTGTGACTTTCACATAACTGGATGTCATATTGACAGGATGTAGGCATTCATATTTTTTATGTTCCTCAGTATATGACAGGCGGTCAATAAATTTATATTCCTGTATTTTCATTGCTTTCTTGAAAATTGGGCAAACTGGTGGAAGATGGTGCTCCATGGAACTGACACACAAAGTTGGGCGATCACAAGGATTACCTACATAGAGTGATCATCCACAGTTCCCACATTTTGGGTTCACCATGCAGCGGGATGACGTATGACCAAAGTGCAAGCACTGAAAGCACTACAAGGACAGTGGGACATAAGGTTCAAATCACATATGTATACCGCGACTAATTTTTGCGGGAGGAAATTGCCTTCAAAGGCTAAGATAAATGTGCCTGTATCAATTCTATTATCCTTGGGACCTTCTTGGATGCATCAGACAAAATGTACATCTGACTGCTCAAGGTTAGCCCATAGTTCCTCATCTGTTTGGAGTATAAGGTCTTAGTGGAAGATCATTCCTTGGACAATATTCAAGGCATCATGTGGGGAAATGGTCATTGGTATGTCACCCAGACATTCGGATGCCCGAAGAGCTGTAGAGACTGCTGTAGTACAAGCAATGCTGGGCTCCTGCATACACTACCACACCTGTTGTCACACATCAGCTGTGTAGTGTGGGTTACTGACCCTTCGCCCAAAGGCACTCCCCTTCCAGACACTTTATATGCCTTGCCAGTATATTGTGTATTTGGATTTGGGGCTAATATGAATATTACGCTTACAGGCTTAATGCTAGCAGGCACCACCAGGAACTAACACCATTGCTCACAGGCAGTGCATGCAGCAGCAACAATGGCAGCACTGCAATTGGGAACTAGCTTGTACTAGCAGGTCACCTGGTCATCGAGAGGCTCCTAGATGTTACTCCACCATGGAAGCCGAGGCACAACCTGTAGCAACCACTTGCAGTCACAGCTATGCTCCACGCCACTTGTGCTAGCTGCCTACAGAGTCCCATCTGTTGGAGCTTCTACCAAGTCTGCACCAAACCGCATCACTCTGCTATACCACACAGCACGTACCATACACCTTGCAGAAGACCCCGTGCTACTGTGTAAGGCGCCAGGGTCATTATCAAATCAACATTTATTTGGACTATGTTGTACCTACATCTGATAATGATTGATTATTTCTGTTATTATTGTCATATGGGAGACTACTTTCTGTGGTTATGCTACAATAAATGTACATTTAAGGCTATCTGTGTGATCATCATTATTTGTCTTCCTGTCCACAACCGTCATACTGGGTTGCACTTGAGATAGGGGTATCTCACACCATTTGGATTTCGCTCTTGTTCACACTTTCAATGTGCAATGCTACGCTGGGCTAGAACACTGCTATTGCCTTGGTATCACCTACGACTGCCACTTCCCTATTATTATATTCTATGCAGTCTTGTGTTTGGCTCCATAAACAAGTAACAGTGCACCAGAAGAGGCTTTAATTAACAGTGACCTACTGCATATTTTTCCCAATGACTCAACTTTTGCAAATTTATCTTCAACAAGCTCCACAAAAAATAATGGCTTTATTGTAGTAAACGTTTTACCAGCAGTTCAAGTACATAATAAGTAATGAATAAATTGTTTTGCTCCTAGAAGTCTGGCTTGTCCCCTTTCCCATGGGGTCGACAGGTAGGAAAAACAGTAGGGTTGTAACTGTCTGCATTGACATTTCAATTCCTGTCGGAAGAGACAGCCGGATCAGGAAAGCTATTGTTCTGTGTAATTTAGTATGTTTCACATGCAAATTGTCTGCCACGATGCCACCCATTCCGATCAAGGGCTCTGCCCATGGGCGTCACCCAGATGGCACGACAGCAACTGCCAGAAGTCCTGATGCCCCAGGAAGACTGGTGTCTACACCTGGTCATGTGTGGGGAGCTAGCAGCTCAGGCAGCATCAGTGTGATCCCTGTGTTGTCAGGTGTCTCAACCGAAAGGTACAAAGTGACCCCACCACATCAGATTGGCTACCACATCAGCTTTGGATGCAAATAAGAGCTTACGCAAGTATTGTACGCAGATGATCTTTTAACACTGCATGCAGTAGGTGCTATTTAAGGTGCTCTTCCCCAGTCCATCCACACTACAGACTGCCCCCATGAGACAGTGATCAGATGGTCAGATAATAAAGACTGCAGCACAGAAAAGGAAAGAGTAGCTGCTTGCCATGCACATACTCACAAAACAATCATGAGCCCTCTGATGGGCCAAATATTGTTTGTGATTTAGTTCCACCTGTTCATTGAGAATTTTGACTAGGTATGTTTCTGTTTGGATATAGACTTTGAACGGTTCTTGGATATCCATTGTAGTTCCGTTGGGTACATGATGGAGAACTCTCGTTCAATTTTCTATTCATTCTGCTTTGTATTTCTGGGTGCGTAAGTGCATATAAAATGTACACTGATTACTTTCACTGTTTCCAGTGTGTTCTTTGAACTTAACTGCAATGTTCCTACCTGTTTGTTCTACGTAAAATCGTTTACAATAATTACATGAGATTTTATATATTCCTGAGTACAAGAAAATCGGGATTTGCAGTTTTTCCTGATTGTAATTTTGTTTTCAAAGTGTTACTGGTGAAATACCATTTTCATCTTCGTACTTTTAAACAGATCGAGTTTTCTTGCATTTTTGCTCACTATATGGTATTGTGACACAAGTAGGTTTTAGTATGATTTTTCCTTCTCTTTTCAGCGTTATTTCTTTATTTATCTTTAGCGTTTTCCATTGTGTCCATTGATTGTATAGATGAGTACTATTGCAGGATTAAGATCACTCTATTGTGCTATCTTAATGTTTCTGTTTCTTTATGTGATGCACCAGTTCCAAGCTGCAAGTTCATGATTCAGTTGATCACTGATCTAAAGAATGCATATTTGAGTCAACTCGGATGATAGAAGTGATTGTTAATTATAATATCTGTTGTGGACGGTTTCCTATACACTTCGAATCTGTGGTAGTAGTAGTTACTGCTTATTGTTATGTCCAAAAAATTTACTGACTTGTTTGTTATACTTCTATTGTTATTTTATTTTAGGGTATACGGTGTTTAATTTTTTGTGGATTATTTGTATGTTATTACTGTTTACAGGTAGCAGGGTGTAGTCTACGTATATGTGGTAGTAGATAATTTTGGATTATTTGTATGTTATTACTGTTTATAGGTAGAAGGGTGCAGTCTACATATATGTGGTAGTAGATAATTTTATCTAAAGAGTGTTATCTTGAATTGAAAAAATTGTCTTCTAAGGTTTTAATAAATATCAGCTATTGTGCCAGCACTGCAGCTGCCCACTGCTAGTCCATCTGTTTGTAAATTTTGTTCTCAGATTCAAAATAATTTCGTGATAGGGTGAGTTCAACTAACTATTCTTTAATATGCCTCGGCAGCAGATATCTTCCTATGGAGTAGCAGATGTTTCTTTATTATCTCTATTGTTTCTGTCACTGGTATACTGGTGAAGAGGTTGGTTGTGTTGAATGATACAAACTTTCCTCTTTGTGGGATCTTTCTATTTGTTATAGTATGAGCCAATATACTAGAGTTTCTACTGTGTAATTTTTTAGTGTAGGTATATAGTTTGGTTACTACTGCATTTAGTTTCTTACTTAAAATATAGGTTGGGATATCACTGTAATTAATTACACACAATTTTGGAACGGATTCTTTGTGACTTTTGGGCTGTGCTTACAAATATGTATTTCGGGTGTTTACAACAGTCCATGATTGCTTGTCTCAAACTGAGATGATTACTTTTAAAATTTTTTATTGTTTGCTTGACCTTTGCACTGAATCTATTAGATGGGTTACGACATATCATTGTATTATTGTTACTTTTAAAGACCAGTACTTTTTCTACGTAATTTTCATGTTTTGTAATTACCACAAAAATTACCTTTATTGGACTTTACTAATATCATGTTGTGTGTTCTCAGCTTATTTTCATATTTTTAAGAACATTTTGTTCATTGTGTGTATCTCTACTGAAGCATTTTAAGTTTTGTATTTCTCTTGCTATGAGTTTTGCTATTTTTGTTGTAATCTCATTCAGTTCTTGTATTGGTAATTTTGCCATGTCTATTGCAACCTTAGTTGTAGCTATTGAGTGTGTTATGGCTGTGCTATATAGGTGGGGTTCTGTATTGCAGTTATGACTTTTGCTGAATAGTTTCATTTAAACATCTGTAAATTGGATATTGAGGTTCCTTTACAATAAAATCCACTAATAAACACTTGCCTTTCTCTCCATCCACACAAAGCAAGTCATCCTAGCAACAGTAGTACATTGTCCAAGTAACTGTTTTTCAGATTATATAGAGCTGCAGGTTTCTGATGCAGACTTACTGACTAACTTTGAGGTCGTATAGTATAAACATGGAATACTATACCTGTTGTTGTCCTATGACAAATACTTCTGCTAGTTGAATGCAATGTAGCAGAGGAAAGTCTTGGCAAACGATGTCTATTATGTTTCTAAAAACAACAACAACTCGCTGCAGAGAACAGCTAGCACACTCACTTGTTCAGGGAAGCCATAGAAAGATGACAACACTTTCAACAAGAGGGAAGAAAGCACCAAAGCATCATAATAAATGGATCATGGATTCCTGTGCCGCAGCAAGCAACCAACGCAGATAGCAAAGGGAGAACCACAGTAGTAATGACCCGAGAAAACCCCTCAGCTGTCGGCATGACAGGTTAATCTCTGGCTGTGGGTTTGACTCCAATCTGCCTCCTGCAACGAAGACGGAATTTTTGATACTGCCAGCCACTTGTGCTGGTGAAGGTTAGGAAAATCATTAAAAAAATTTTGGCCGAGGATCCCAGAGCAGAAGCCAATACACAATATGTCGAAATTATTGAAGTCTATCAACAAGTGAATGAAGAAATAGCTCCGTATATGTGGGTAAGTTTGTTAAGTAGCCCGCACAAGTCTACTAACACAGCAAGCAGAGCTCTGAACATTCCACAACATATTGTTCAGAACATTTTACAAAACAATTAAGCTGAAATTTTACCGTACACAGTTGCCGTAAGATCTGATGCCCAACGACAAGGTGAGGGGCTTCAAGTTTTCAAAATGAATGCAAATGCATTTGGTGGAGGACTATTTTCATGAGAATTTTGTTTTTAGGGATGAAGCAAAATATTTTGTTACTAGCACTGAGGAAACACACACACACACACACACACACACACACACACACACACACACAGAGAGAGAGAGAGAGAGAGAGAGAGAGAGAGAGAGAGAGAGAGAGAGAATCTGACCACACAAAATATCTGCACAATATTTGCAAATCACTAAAAGTCTAAGAGTAAAATGTGTTACATTGCATCATGTTCTGACTCTTTATTGAAAAAACTTACACAACTGAAATGTTGTCCCTTGCAATGTGGTCTCCTCCTTGTTCCCTGCAATGCTCCATGCAAATTTTCCACTGTTGGAAGCAGTGCTGCAAGTCTTTTTATGCTATGCCATTGAGGAGGCTCATCGCTTTTTTCTTCACTGCATGCATGGACTCAAATCTCATTTCTCTGAGTGTAGACTTCCATTTTGGGAAGAGAAAGACATCACATGGTGCTACGTCAGGTGATGGTGGATGTTCCATTACTGGAATTTTGTTTTTCACCAAAAACCTCTTCACAAATATTGTATTATGTGCTGGCACATTGTCCTGATAAAGAATCCACAAGTGATTCTTCCACAGATCTGTCTCCTTCGTCACACACATTCATGAAGGGTTTTCACACATATATGTGTGGATGGATATGTGTGCGTGCGCGCGAGTGTATACCCGTCCTTTTTTCCCCCTAAGGTAAGTCTTTCCGCTCCCGGGATTGGAATGACTCCTTACCCTCTCCCTTAAAACCCACTTCCTTTCGTCTTTCCCTCTCCTTCCCTCTTTCCTGATGAGGCAACAGTTTGTTGCGAAAGCTTGAATTTTGTGTGTTTTTATGTGTCTGTTTGTGTTTCTATCGACCTGCCAGCGCTTTTGTATGGTAAGTCACATCATCTTTGTTTTTAAATCCCTTAAAACCAACATCCTTCCCTCTTTCCTGATGAAGCAACCGTTGGTTGCGAAAGCTTCAATTTTGTGTGTATGTTTGTGTGTCTATCAACATGCCAGCACTTTCGTTTGGTAAGTTACATCATCTTTGTTTTTAGATATATTTTTCCCACGTGGAATGTTTCCTATATATGCCACCAGTATATATACGGCATTAGAAGTGAAAGTTTTATAAGGTGCGGCCCTCCGCTAACCTCTGTGTCTATAATGTGGCCCCCGAGCCAAAACAATTGCCCACCTCTGGCTTAATGCATGGCTTTCAGATGTTATGTGAGAAAAGCACATAGTTGGGTTTTGCATGACCCATATTTTTGTGATCCATGCTGGATGGCATGGAGGTGATCTCATTCTGTTCAAAAGTCATTACATTTTAGCTCAGACTACATTCTAAGATACTACAATGGGCAGATATAGATACTGAATAGTAGTTTTGGGGATCACTCCTGCTACTTTCTTCTTGTCTTGTGTTGTGTTTTCTTCAAACTACAGGGCACAGGTTGGTTGGTTGGTTGGTTGTTTTGGGGAAGGAGACCAGACAGCGAGGTCATCGGTCTCATCGGATTAGGGAAGGGCGGGGAAGGAAGTCAGCCGTGCCCTTTGAAAGGAACCATCCCGGCATTTGCCTGGAGCGATTTAGGGAAATCACGGAAAACCTAAATCAGGATGGCCGGACGCGGGATTGAACCGTCGTCCTCCCGAATGCGAGTCCAGTGTCTAAGCACTGCGCCACCTCGCTCGGTAGAGGGCACAGTTTTTTGTTAGAGAACTTTATGGTATGTTATGGTTAAAACAGACTCAGCTGCAAATTCAATATATTTTAGTCTTATAGGTATTCCATTTGGTCCTGGAATTTGTCCAATTTTACTAACACTCCTATGGCTCCACACAGGGTGATGGTGACACACAATGCCAGTGCTGCAATTAGAGGCAGGTGGGCTAGGTTGCGATGGGGATTGTGTTGGATGGAGAGGGTAGAGGGAGAGAAAGACAGGAAGAGAGATTGCAGTGGATGGCTAGTGGCTTGGAGGGAGGCGGCCAGTTTGCTGGCTAGGAATGCAAGAAGCAGGAGTGGTTAGTGCACATGCTTGGCATGTAATAGACAGTTGTTAGAATCAGCAGGGAGCACCCCACACTGAAGATGATGTAGGGATGCGAACTGGGAGGAGGTGACAGAATACAGGAAGAGGAAACTATTACCTGGAAAGGGAGGGGGCGGGAGGGGGAGGGGGGGGGGGGGGGAAGGTGAAAGTGGGTTGCCAGAGATTAAGGCCAGGACAATGGATCACTCCCATCTGCGTAGTTGGTAGTGGAAGGAAGGATCCAGATGGCCTCGGATGTGAAGCAGCCATTTAAATTGAGTATATTATTTTTATCTGCATGTTGTGCCACCGGACGCTCAGTTCTGTTCTTGGGAACAGTTTGGCAATGGCCATTCATCTTGGTGGACAGCTGTCTGGTCATCATAACAACATAAACTTCTGTGTATTGTTTGCAATAGAGTTGATACATGACATGGCTGTTCTCATAGATGGCCCAGCCTCGTAGTCCATCCCTATGCCACTCTCACTCCCAACCCCTTGCCACAGGGCCATAACACTGTGAATGACCCAAGTGCAAGACTTGCCCAATCCACCACTTCCTGCTCCAGTTTGTTACAGACTTATCCTACACTCAGAGACTGGGATACCTGTTAACGCAGTCATGTCACGTATCAACCTGCTCCAAAAACTACACAGTTTATACAAATACTAAACTGTTTCAACTGTCCACCTGCATGAATGGCCACCACCAAATTGTTGCCAGAAGTAAAGTTGAACATACAGTGGCACAACATGCAGCAGAGCATAACACGAACAATTTCAACGGCTGCTTCAAAATCTGGATCATTTGGATCCGTCCCTCCACCGTCGCCTTCTCTGAAATATGCCGATGGGAGTTATCCTTGCAACACATCCTTTGCCCCCATAATCGTCCTGCCCTCAATCTACGGTAACCCAAACCTTCACCCGAGAGTTCCCCCTTCTTCTGTCTTGTCACCCTCTCCCAACTCACATCCCCTCATCATCTACAACATGCACCGCTCCCCACCAGCGTCAACACCTGCACACCAATGCCTCGCCTGTGCACCTGCCAACCCTCTCCCTACCACATTCCTCGCCAGCAAACCAGCTGTCTCCCTCCAGGCCATTAGCCATCTACCCAGTCTCTCTCTCTCTCTCTCTCTCTCTCTCTCTCTCTCTCTCTCTCTCTCTCTCTCAACCTAGTCCAAGTCCACCTGCTGAACTGCAGCACTGGCATTATGCATCCAGCACAGTGAGGATTATCCTCAAATCTAGCAAGCTTTCTTTCTTTTTTGTGTTTGCCTGTCAAAGACTCTATTCTTTTGCTTTTCGGGGAATGTCTTCTTTAGTTCTGAAGTATTTACATTGTAGCAGGCATTTCCTATTATAATATTTAAATCACTTATCTTTGCAGTTGCCCAAGAATTAAATAGGAATTTCCACTGTAAGTGAATGTTTGATAAGTGGGTTCAGTACATTTGCTTTTGCTTTGCCACCCTCAACTTCAGTTCTCTGTCTGGACACTGTGGCACTATTACACTGATAAGCGAAAACATTATGACCACTACAAACTGCAAGGTTGGATGCCTCCTGGTGGGACGGTAAGACAAATATGGAAGGCAAGGAGAGATGGATGGTGGCTTACCCTCACGAAGATATGCACTGCGAATGTAGAAATCCACTGAGATAAGTGCCAAAGGAAAGATTATTATTATTACTGCACAAAGCCTGTGAATGAGTAGCTTGAAAGCACCAAAGCTGGCTGAATGTTCATGTGTTACTGTTGTGAGCACCTATGGAAAGTGATAGGGCAGTGAAACAACCACTAGGTGGTAAGCGGGTGGGCGTCCACAACTCTTCACAAAACATGGGGTTTGGAGGCTTGTCTGCTCTGTAAATTAGGACAGATGTCAATTTGTGGCACCTCTGGCGAAAGACCACAATGCCAATGGACACATGTTTCGGAGCACACCGTTCAGAACACATTGTTGAACAAGGGGCTCCGCAGCAGATGAGCCCTGCATGTTCACATGTTGTCCCAACGATATCATCAATTACGAATGTAGTGGGCTCGGGATTATCGAGATTGTACTGTGTATCACTGAAAATGCGTTGGCTTGTCAGACAAATCACATTTTTTCCTACAACATGTCGACAGTCTTTCCACAAAGGCTGTCATCCAGGCGAACAGCTGCTCGAAACGTGCAGTACGCCACAAATGCAGGCTGGTGGAAGCAGTATTATGCTATGATAGACATTCTTCTGCTATCTTTCATCAATATAATTGTCTGTGTCTTGAAGCCAGAATCGTCCAACAGTGGCTCAATGAGCACGAAAGTGAAATTACGTTAATGTCTCAGCCACCAAATTCACCTGATATGAATCCAATGGTTCCCTTTTGGGTAGCTAACGAGCACCATCAATGCATTTACCTATCAGCAGCCAGTTATTCATTGGAATTACATAACTCGTGCGAAGATATCTGGTGCCACATAGCTCCACAAATCTAACAACAACATTAGAATCAACGATACGCAGAATCGGTGATATACTGTGTTACACAGTTGGCCCAACAAGTTATTAAGCATGTGGTCTTAATGTTTTGGCTCGTCAATATAAGTGTTCTTACATACAACCAGGTGTCGGTTTTGTGTGAGAGATCTTTCGATAAGATTCTGCTATGGAGGTCATTGAAGGCTTTACACATTGCCAGTTTGACATTTAATTGTGTTTTCTTTCACATTTCTCTATCTGTAGCTTGGCACTTTGTTTTACACCTATTGTGCAGCCATTGCTGTTTCTGTAGTAATTTTTTTTTTACAGAGAGCTGTAACACTAGGTACATATCTATCTATTACATGGTCAACTATGCTTTCAAACTTGAGTAGTTCTATCTGCTCTTGCCCAAACGCCATAGCTAAATGTTTTGGGTTCTTCATTGAGATATGAGAGTACTGCTTCTTTATTTTGCTGTCTTAAAATGTAAATATTTCTTCCAAGTTTAGTTGTCCTTTTTACTTTGGTCATAACTGTTAAGAAAAGAGATCGTAGTCACTGATACCAGGGTCAACATGGACATTAATTCCAATGTACACTCCCTGGCTAAAAAGGTGAAGCACTCAGACTGGGCAGAAGACCAAAATGAAACTTCAAAGATGAGAGGGTAAATAATGTTGTTTCAGTGACTACAAAATCGAGTCAAATTTACAAAGAACTTGGCCGTAAAAGCTCTCTTTGTCAGTATGCTGTTGCACCCCCTCTGACCTGGATGCATGGATTGATTCGGTTGGGAAGGGTGTCATAAAGCCATTGTATCCTCTTCTGAGGCATGCTGGCACACAATTGTTGTAACTGGTCATTCATGTCTTGGATACTAGCACTGGGACATGGTTGATATCTAAGCTGTCCCAGAGACGTTCTATCAGGAACAGATCTGGGGATCTTGCTTGCCATTAGAGTACCACAACATCATGCAGACAGTACATAGAGACACTTGCCATGTGTGGACAAGCATTGTCCTGTTGAAAAATGACATCTGATACTGTCACATGAGAGGTAACACAAGATGTCCAAGACAGTCTCTGATCAATGAAGAGACATACCAGTGCACTGGCTCCCCACAGCTGCAGTCTCCTCGCCACAAAGTGGAGTCATACAATGGCCAGTCGATCTCTGTTGCAGGATCAGGTAATCATTCAAACCGAGTATAAAAACGTTGCCCAGTAACTAATACTGCTTGTAGTCAACTACTGGACGTCAAATAACGTTTTTGGTTCAGACGCTTTTGCCCTTTTTGGTTTTCATATTAAGGACCAGGTAAATTTGGTTTCATCTCTGATCCCATTCCCAAAACTTGAACCATTCTGTGCACAGTTTAAACAGCTGTTTAAACCTACATTAGTTTGTGCGACAGGATTCCAGATCCACCTTTCCTTCAACAGGGTGGCTACTCGAACTTGGAGAAATGCCCTGATAATTTGAGGTATGGGGAGGAAGATGTCACAAGAAGCTTCTGAGAAATTAACAGAGGGCAGAGGGGGGGGGGGGGGGTTGAGCACCTCACAATAACGGCTTTTCTTTCCTCTCACAGCTGTATTCTAACTGCAGTTTTTAAACATCAATAATTTTTATGGACTAATATCCACATTTTGGAATAATAAGTCTTTTAAAATATGTGATCTATAAAGGTCAATAACATTAAATTCCAGTGTTAGGTTAAAAACACAGAATTTCCTGAGATTCTACCTGGAATTCCCTGAGACTCTACCCGATTTTTCTGGGTAAAATGTTATTCTCTGAGAATCCCAGGATTTCCTAAGAATCACCACCCTATTAAAGCAATCAGTAGTGCTTAAGTTTTGTTGAGATCACCTGGTACCTTTCATAATGTGCAAGCAAGCTGAAACAGAACTAGATAGTTTACAAAAAGTATGTGTTCTATCATCTAGCCAATGGGCTACACCCATGGTTGTGGTTCAGAGTCCTAATATATCACGTAGCATTTGTGGTGATTTTAAGTCTGACGTTACTGCTCAAGCAAATGTCAGTTTGTACACATTTCCTCGACAGGAGAAAATTGTTAGCTACATTGGCTGGGCGCCAATATTTCTCAAACATAGATCTCGCTAGTTTTGAGCTTCAATTGGCTGTATATGATTGTGCGCAATCAAAGCAGCTGTTTAAACCTACATTCGTTTGTGCAACAGGGATCCAGGTCCACATTTCCTTGAACAGGGTGGCTATTCAAATGTGGAAAAAAACCTGATAATTCCAGGTATGGGGAGAAAGATGATGTCACAAGAAACTGGTAGCCAAATAAAACAAATAGTTTGGAAATTATACGGCTGAGAGGTGTTTGATTTGACATCCTGTACTGACCAGCTGAGTCTTGCAACCACCTTTGAAAAGATGGACATACAGGTAACAGTTTTTATTGCTCAATACGCCATTCGGCGTGTTTTGTTATAACAGGTTACCATTCGAGGTTGCAAGTGTTCCCATGATATTTCAGAGATACCTTCAGCAACTTATCCAAGGCATCTCCAACTGTGTTAATTATATAGACGATTTGGTGGTTACCAGGGCCACGTGGGAGCAGCACATGCTCAATCTACAGATGTTTGAGCATCTCCAAGCCAAAGGTCTGCAGTTACCTTGGCAAATGTAGTTTCTTTGCACCAAGTGCCACGTACTTGGGTCACATATTAAGTCGAGAAGCACTCATCCTGAAGCAGGATCATGTGGCTGCATTCACTGACTCACCAGGTCCTAAGAACCTCAAAGAACTACAGTTGTTCATTGGCAAAGTAAATGTGGAGCACATTTCCTATCTGTTTTGTCAATTGCGCAAAAAAAGTATTAAATCTGGGTGATCAGAGGTGCGACAGATGATTTTCATGCAACTTAAAAAGTGCCTTGGGTTAGCCCCTTCTTTAGCGGCATTTCATGCCAGCATCTGTTCGACGCTTGCCACTGATGCAGCGGATTGTGACATGGGCACTATGCCATTCCACAAATACACTGGCAGCACAGAACAGCCCATTGCATTTGCATCTAAAACATTAAATGCAGTAGAGAGGAATTATTTAAAAATTAAAATGGAGGCATCGGCTATCATATACGGCATCTGGAGGTAGCAAGTGTTCCTCTATGATGCACAGTTTCACCTGATCATTGATCCCAAGCATCTTATTTCATTGTTCAGACCCTATTCAAAGCTTCCTGATAAAACAGCACAGCAGTTGCAACAGTGGCCATTGTTCCTCAGTAACTATACCCTTGAGATCCATTATCAGCCCACCATGCAGCAGTCCATCATGGACTCACTTTCCTGGTTGCCATGTGGCCCAGATGCCAAATTTTATAGGCATGAGGTGCTGTTTTTTGCCTTAAGACGCAAACCAGGAACACATCCTTGATGGATTACCGATTAAGGCATGTGAAGTAGTGGCAGAAATGGCCCACAATACACTCCACTGCCATGTGTTTCTGCTGTGTGGCAGAGGGAGCCACATGATGTGCCTAAGAATGCCGACCCAAAATGGCACAATTATTTTTCCTTATGGCATCACCAATGGGGTCATTTTGCTGGTGATGATGATAAATGTCGCATGGTAGTTCCTCCCATGATCTGCCCCCACATACTGCAGTTCCTCCACACTGCACATTGTGGAATGTGTAGAATGAAGGCGTGATGTGTATTTGCCTGGAGTTGACGCTGCCAGCGAATGCACTATACAGAACTGCCATACCTATGCCCACAACCAGTCTGCCCCAGCACAGCAGTTCAACCCTTGGCCATGCCCTGAGCAGCACTGGCCAAGGGTGGACACGGGTGGCACACCCAGCTGGCGGTGGCAGGAAATGGCGGGCGAGTGGAGGGGCACTACATCATGGTGCGGACAAAGCTGATTACAGTGCCAGACCAGCTGCTCCTGGTCAGCCTTATCCTCGAACATCTGAGACATTCTGGGGAGTGACGCAGTTGCTTGTGTCAATGCCCTCCCAAACTTCCCACGTCACACAGATGGCTGCAACTACTACACCGGCACAGACCCCCCACACTTTTCAATCTGTTGTGGCCAACTCCGTGGGCCCACCGCATATTAACATTCGGGGACCCCCGCCTGGGCTCGTACTTTCAGACAGGTGGACACAAGGCACTGTTCTTAGCAACAGTGTGGAGGTGGGGGGGGGGGGGTGGAGGGGGCAGATATTTGATATTTGAGGTTGAGGCCAGCCAGGAGCTGCTGGCCTCCCCACACACACCAATTTCCCATCACTGCCAGGTGGGTGGGCTGCCTGCGACCAACCTAAGGACCGGCCAACCTCTTACTACTACAACTTCTGTCCTTGTGTTAGGTGTCTTCACGAAGTCAACAATGACCAGTGGTGGGAACTGATGGAGGTCAAAATCCTTCCTCCCACTACGCCACTTTCAGCTACTCACTCCTGTCACCACCGGTTCCCTTCCTCACCATCAGCGGAAGTTGATCATTATTGGCCAGTGGTTTCCACAGAGACTGACCTGTCAGTCCCATCTACAATACTTCTGGTGCCCACTTCCCTTCAGGCTGGTCCAAGCTTTGTCCCAAACTCAGTCGCTCAGCCAAGCTCTCACAGACAGTGCCACCTCCCAACCCAGACAATCACTATAGGGACTGCCTGTGGGCAACTTTGGCAAGTATTCAGACATTCCTCTATCCCCTTCTTCAGTGATGTCGATAACAGTCAGGTCACTTTCGGCCTTTAGGTGCTGATTAAATGGGGGGAAGGGGGGGGGGGATGGGGGAGATTTGGTATGAGGGCGATTCGGATTCCCCGCCTAGGCCGAATATTGGCAGAGGGAACATGTCAGAGACACTCATGCTCTGGGCGACAGCCATGGCAGGATGTAGCCACCGAGCAAGCAGTTAGGTGGCACCTCTCTCTGATGAGAGGTTGTCAGCAGCCCGGCAACTGCAGCCAGTCTCTTGTAAAAACTGAAGTCTTACGTACACACCACTGGATAGCAGAGTATTTTGAGCTCATCTGATTAACATTTTGTTATTTGGACTTTCTGTGGATTGTGGTATATGCTTAGATGACTCGGCTACACTCTGGACTTGTGTTGGTTAATAATTCACATCATGATCTCTACTTCATTCACCACCAGAACTGCCCGTTTCATTCTGCTGGTCTCCTTGTTACCATCAAAGGGAGTAATCACAAACTGAGCTTCTACCCACACAGAGTATGACTGGACATGATGTGTGGCTGCAGGCATGTTGGCGGCATGCAAAGGTGGCACGGCGGCAGTCGGGCCACATGCTATTGTCAAAATTTAGACACAGCAGACACGACATCAGTTCTGCCATCAGTATGCACAATGAATGTATTTCTATTATTTGTGTTTGCAAAGCTACAGCACAAACTATTACAGGTACAGAGAAGCACAATATGTCATGATAAAGAAGAGGTGCAGACAATTCTGCTGAGAAGCTGACACGCTCTGTGATTAATGTGTGCAGAAAGTTAGAGAGCCGTTAAGTTTTATCTCTGAAATACAGTAAATAATTAACAACTTTTACAATTTTTCTGGTACCAAAGAAACTGACCTAACACATTGTAGTGGTCATCAATGCACATTTACTGAGCTATGCACATGAACTGCAAAGTAATTAATAAATCTGCGGGACATTTTGTAATTGAACTTTTCATTACAATCACCTTACCATTTAATACATGATTAGCAAGGTGTGATTACACACCATACGCAACGTATGAATGGTAAGATTTACAATTTTTATTGAACTTTATAATTAACTGTTTATTAATTTGCACAGCTTGACCTGTAATTCAGAAATTAATACCACTACATCAATTCTGATTGCAACAATGGGAAAAGGGGGAACATTCGTGTAAAGAAGGGGTCCATATATGTTTATGTTGTAATAATCAACGGCACAGAGATCATGAAAGGGGGGGGGGAGGGGAGGGGAGGGGAGGGGAGGGGAGGGGAGGGGAGGGGAGGGGAGGGGAGGGGAGGGGGGGAACAGAAGGAACTAATGATATTAGCTGCATTGGGACTTTATGCGCAGTCAACAGATGAGTGAAAATACGTGCTAAACCGGGACTCAAACATGAGATCTCCCACTTACTAGGCAGTTGCAATAATCATTGTGACATCCAGACACAGTGTGTATCACAAATGCATGGACTATCACAGCACGCTCCTTGGTCGACCCACATTCTCATCTAGTCCATGTCCATGTCCTCCATGCTCACTAATTTTAGATTCCTGCTATATTGCCGAGACAGTCCATGCATTTGCGGTGAACAGTTTTTGGGTGGTGCATTGGTTGATGCAACAGCCTAGTATGCAGGAAATCCTGGGCTCGAGTCCCAGTACTGCGCACATTTTCACTCTTCTCCATTAATTCTGATGAAGTCCCAGTGCAGCTGATATCATTAGTTCCCCCCCCCCCCCAACTTCAATTTTCATAATATGTATCACAGCTGTGTGGATTCAGATTTTTCATGACATTTATACGTAAAATGTTGTAAATGAGGCTGGTGACAGTGCGAGGTCATTAAGTGATATAGATGTGTGGTGATCCATGGATGGAACGAGCTAAGGGCTTAAAAGCAAGGCAGCCGTCTTGCTGGTTCGCATTTTTGGGTAAGAGTTGAAGAGGCTAGACATATGCTTGCCTGAGCAGCGATCCAGCTGCACACTTTTCGGCTATAGAAATTTTTGCAGCATAGAAATTTTTGCAACATCAATTGCAAAATTCTGAACTCTTTCACACCAGTTCAGTGGAGACTTGAAGATACTCTGCAGTGGTCAGGAATCTATAGCATTTCTGATGGTTGGTCAGGAGAAATTTTATTTTTCATGTGTGAAGCTGCTTTGGACTTTCAAAATGAGTCTGATTTTTAACTCAATTTGCCAGTGGGGACTTCGATTATTTTTCATTACTGATAGACATTTAAGATGAATGCATTTCGTGCCAATTAGGCTACTACTTAGTGTATTGGGGGCTTGAGCTAATTTCAATGCACTTAATCACATAGTAGCTTATCACCAGCCTAATTGTTGTGTTTATTTATGGGCAATAAACTCTCTTTGTTAAAGTTGGGATGTATTATTTAGTTTTGCTGCACCTATGATCAACCTAACATTAATTTGTTATCTGACTAATACGATGGAGGCAAGTTTATTATTTTATTTTTATTTAACAAGCAACCACTACCAAGAGAGAATCAATCATCCCCATAGTAGTAAATAGGAAACGACTTCACTACATTCATAGTTCAGTCTAACTAGTGTCATAATATGTTATTTCACTTTTACAGCCTCATCTCCCCCATCTTGTCCTTTTGAGGTATTTGTACTTACCCAAACCAGAGTCGTTGGATTGTTGGTACACCCCATCCAACCTGTTCTGCTCGAACGTAGTCAGGAGTTTGATACTGATTGTTTTTTGACCATATCCATTCTTTTATGCAAATATCTGGTACTTCAACCTTTTCTTCATCTCCTGTGAACACACAACATTTTTTTATATTTATTTTATGACTAAAATACACTACCACAGAAAATCATTTGATTACTACAGTATCATCAGAAGGTTATTCTACTAGACTCTCTCATACCTTTCTCTTTCTGCTTGCTTGCCATATATATATAATGGTGGAGATTGAAAAGAATTGCATAGACCATCTGTCGTACAGGGCGGAATACCAAGTGTATGCTTGGCAAATCTTTGTGATTCTCATCTTCCATCAGCACTGGCAACTTTATCTCACCCTGCAATAAAAGTAAAAGAAGTCTCCAAAGAAAGGAAAAAAAAATTGTCTCATACATCTTAACAATTTCACTAACTGTAATTCTACCATTACCCCAAAATGACTCTGTATGACACTAAATTTAACCTTACGATACTCGCAGAACACAATTCTGAAGCACACGCTTGTACCTCACACTTCAATACAGGAATTTTTTATTTGAAACTGGAAATACATTATAGTAATGAATAGTTCCAGATAATATTTAGGTAGCTGTAGCGACAACAGTGAGCATTTGTAAGAGAATGCTGTCTAGGGTGTGGTGCAGAAACAGTATGGAGATGGACATAGAGAGAAATGGGAAGGAAGGTAGGGGGGGGGGGGGGGGGAAGATAGGATATAAAGTTCGTTTTGAGTACGCTGATGAAGTTTTGTTGGGAAGCCCTTGCACATCCTCCATACAGTCCCAATCCCCCCCCCCCCCCCCCCCCCCCCAATGAGATTTCCATATTTTTGGAACCCTGAATAAAGGCATCTGTTGCCATCGATTTACTTTGGAGGAGTAGGTGCATGCCTGGGTACAATCATGGTCCTGCAGGCAACCACAAACATTTTTCCACAATAACACTGACCATCTTGTCTCACGGTGGTAACGCATTAACTCTTATGGTGATTATTTTTGAAATAATAACCCGTTTCTTACTTCTTTCCATTTGTCTTGTTTTCATTACTTGCGTCTCGTGACCCACTGGTCGCGATGCTGATTGGATGAAAGTTAAATTCATGACATCATATACATTAGCCAATAATAAGTGTAGGTAAGATCTGAGCGAACGCAACATCTCTGCTACACTCATTCTCGTGTTCACACTTGATGTGAGCAAATATCTTTGCACATTGTGAGACCGACCTATTTCGTTGAAATGGTTGGTTCTGTTGCATGTTATGTATGTGATAGAGAATATTCAGTGAGAAAGCATTTGAATGCTCATTTGAGAAATGTGCGTAAAATACAGGCAGATGAATAAGCTACGATAAAGTGCTCAAAAAGTGGCTACTGCTTTAAATGTAATTTTTTGGGTAAGTTGCGCTACATGTGGAGCAGGAGCACATGGTTGAGATGGTAACAGAAATTAGTGAATTCCACATGAAAGACTGTAAGTTAAGTGTACTCTGCCTATTTAAATTATCATCATCCATTGTTGATTATTACGTACTTGCCTGACCCGTGGCTGTTAGCTCTTGTTTTGTTGGTCAACAGAACATGTGCTTATTTGAAAGCCTGAAAAGATGCATTTCACATAAACTGTATACTTACTGTATGTTAGATTCAGTGTAGGTTAAATTGTTGCAAAAAATCACACTAGTAACTGATTGGTGTCAGTAATTCATGAGAGTAATCTAACAGTGCAGTTTTTTTTACTCCTGCTGTTTACTTTGTACATGTTGAATCTGAATGTAATTGTTTTTCCATCAATGCTTTTATTTTAGACTTTCTGAAGTGGAAGTCTGAGAAGGATAGGAAAAACAAAAAGTAGTTTTTGTATCTCATTATGGCACTAAGCATTTAAAAGATGGCACTGCAAAAACCACCTTTGTGTGCCACAGATGTGGCACATTTTCATCGAAGTCAAGTGGCAAAATTATGTGTAGGTCTCAGAGTACTTGCAAGATGTGGAACCATTGCTTTGCTGCCATAAAGTTTCACGAAGAAGAAAGTGGAATTTTTAGTGTCATTTACTACAGAACACATTTCAGCCATGACCAGAACATTGCCTTTCTGCATCTCAGTTGTTCTGATAGAGAAGCCACCACTGGTGAGTATTACCTTAATTGTAGAATTTTGCTGTCCTTTCAGTGATCCCCAAGTACAATGGTCAAACTTGATTAAAATATGGCGTGAAAGTTCAGAATCCATTGTCAGGCTTGCTTTTAGTTACATGTAGTTGACTTTTACTTTTTTGCAGCGAAGGAACATTGTTTTTTACTGTTGAAAAATGAATATTGTTATGGATATGTGATCTGGAGCAAAAGGTGAGAATATATTGATTGGCAGTTCATATGAATACAATTTGTGATGGTAGCATGAATGCAGTTGCAAAAGACCAGATTTTGTGATCCATATTGACCACAATAATGGTGAATGTAATGCCGTGTACTTGGTTGTGTGGAAGCAGGTGTCGTGCATTACAGTAATGCATGTGTGGAAGTAAGTTCTGAAATATTTATGTATTGCCTTGCGTTATTGCATATGTCATAGTAACCTATTTAAGAATAGATCATTAATGCATCTTCATAGACTATAGGCAATACATTTATTTTTTCTTGTCCAGCATGTTAAATATGTTGGCTCAGGGCATCTGCAACTGCAATAATGGATTTGACACTACATGATAGCATCAATTACTACAATGCTCTGACATGTACTTGTAGACCTCATAACCATATGAAAATAGCCTTGGTAACTGAAACTGAGAAATATCACATTGCAACTGGTGCTGTAATCTGGTCTCGGTTTATTCTTCCATTCCAGTGTGTTAATGACATCTTCAGTACTGTTGGAAGGGCACACTGAATATACTGTCAAGCCATTTGTTAAACTATCCAGTATATAAGTATTTAGCAACTGTTATATTGCATGAATTCATTTCATTGGGGGTGGTTAACTGCAAGTGTTCTTTCTGCATACTGTCTGCATGTACACACTCGGAATTGGCCTCTTTGTAGTTGGAGTAATTTTAAAATGTTGCAGGTAAAATTGCTGAAGGGGTCACTTTCCAGAGAATTCTGGATGATGTGTGGGACTCAATTCATACTAGCGGAGTGGAGAGGCTGCATCTCCTGACTCGGCATGACCTTCATAACATTAAAAGAGACTTTGCCATTGGTGATTATCAGCAGCATAACACTGACGAAGTCAGTGTTAGTATGTGTTGGAGAAAATGAAAGATTGTGTTCTCCTCTATAAGAAAGAAGCTGAGGCCAGGAAGATTTTGACAGCACTGACTTGGTGATAGTGTTAATGACTGACTACCAGAAAAAGTTATTACAGAGATTTGGACAAAATATTGTATGTGGAGACTCCACACATTGTACAAATGTTTACAAGGTGTTGGTGACCACATTGTTAGTGGTAGATGATTTGGTTCACGTACGCCTGGAGCATTCTGTGTTTCAAATCGGGAGACTACTTCCATAATGACTCATTTCTTTAGTGCTGCGAAAGAGAGCTGGCATCATAAAAATGTCTGTATTCATGTCTGACGACACTAATACTGTCCACAGTGCATGGACATGAGTCATGGAACCTGCAGAAAATAATCTGCTGTGCATCTGGCGCACACACACACACCGCAGCTGGCAGAATAATTTGAAGAAAGTCCATGGCAATGAAGAAAAGAAAGCATTTGTGTACAAGGCTCTTCGTACACTGCTTGAAGAAGCAGACACAGACAACTTTAATGAGCTGCTGGAGTCGTTCGTCGGGCAGCTGTAAGCAGATGAAGGTACAAGAGACTTTGGTGTATATTTCACTTCAAGTCACTTATCTCAGCCTCAGCAGCGGGCATACTGTCACCATCACAATCTGGGTATAAATATAAATATGCACCTTGCAGCAATGCATAGAGTTTTAAAATACTGTTATCCAGAGGGAAAAACAACAATAGACTTGACAAACTACTTTTTGTGTTGATGAAATTAGTGTGCGACAAACTGTGTGCTCGAATGGTTAAACCGTATAAGGGTGGCCATTCATATAGGATTAATGTTATCATGGTTCGTCACAAAGCTTCTTGTAATAAGGAGAGTGACATAACAGTCAATACTGATGGCACAAAGTTTCATGTGAAATTCCAAACAAATTGTGGTGTAACACATACCTTGATTTGAAATAAAATTGAATGTAAATTGGAGTGCAAGTTGAAATGTTCCAAATGTAATATATGTATACATGCTTTCAGTTGTTCCTGTGTGTTCATTTCAACATATGCAAACACATTCATGCAGTGTCAATGTGTATGCATTATATTCCAGTGCCACATTTACACCAACTGAAGCAACAGTGACAGAAGAGGCTTCTGCAATTTTGTGTTCACTGCAAACAAATACTAATGATCACGAGAACACATCTCTGGCCCGAGAACTAATGTCCACAGAAATCTTGAAGTCAGTGCAGAAAGATGCAGCTCATTCACTGTTACTTTTTCAATCAGACTGCAGGGAAGCTCCACAATGCCCCAGCAATGAGAGGGTAAAAGTTCAACGAAGACCTGGTAAATGTAACAAACAGCCAAAGGGCAGTTTGAAGACACCAACCCTTGCTGAAAAAGCAAATACTGTTTTGGCACTGAGGCAGCCTGAAAGTGAAATATTAAAAGTTCACATTGATTCTGACCATAATTACTGTCACCAGTAAGTTTTACGTGTGTGTGTGTGTGTGTGTGTGTGTGTGTGTGTGTGTGTGTGTGTGTGTGTAGGCGCGCGCGCAGGCTTCTGAACATTCCACGGTTTGTAAGACTACTGGGTAAACTTGCCATGTAAAACAAAGAGTAACGCATTGTGCTTGGTACCCATGTTGGTGATGCGGAAACCCAAGTGATATTGATAAAGAAAATAAACTTTTTTGCAATTTTTTTTTCAATTGATACCTTTATCCTTTTATTTGCATGTGCAATTAAAACTTTTATTTGAAATCCTACTCGATTACATTAAAATGAGTTATTGTGTAACTAGTGGAGAAAATTTAGATGTGTCTGCAGAGCAGTGTGTTTGGCATGAATTTGAAGCCCCTTATCACATGATGGACCAAAGTCTGTTGTAACAATATATTGCAAAATAAAAATGCTTTATAACAATTAAAAGATATTTTTCACTTCCGAAACACATTTCAATTCGGTTCATTACTAAGAGTTCAACAGAAAAAAAATTCAGTGCACTTAAGCTAAGTATCTGATGCTCCCCTATATTTGTTTAATGGCTCTGAATGTGGCCACTTCCTGAAAAATTTTGTACTGGCATTCCAACAGTAGTTATTGACCAAGGAAATTTGTGGCAAAGAATTTCACACATTGTTCAGTCTGAGGAAACAAGGTTTCTACATCACCCAAGGCGCAATTTCTGAGCAGGACAGTGCAGTTAGTATTATTTACAGAATGTTTATAATTGTAAATACAAGTGGGACACTTTTCTTTACTACAATTAATTATTTCCTTTTCAGTATCATTCCATGCTGTTTTAGAATTACTTTTAGAGTTTACAGTCTCATGTGCTTCACTTCTAGCAATTATATTTTTAGATTTATACACCTTTCCTTGTCTTCGGTACCTTTTGAGATTCATCTTTCAGAATAAAAGTTTTCATGTAGATTGCAATGCTTAGTTGGCAGAATTTACCAACCAGTAGGTAGCAAAGAGGAAAACCAAACTATTTTGGAGTCTTTCACCCCAATTTTTATTGGTACAGAAAATGCTGTAACTGGTTCTTTGTAGTCAGTACAACAGTTATTTTAAGTTGGCCTTTAAGAGACGTTACAGTAATGTGGAGAATAATTTAATCATTGCTGCATAAAGGTATTTCCATTTTACTGGACCTTAACTGTGCACTTGCTTTCCTGGGTATTCTTTACTACAAGTTGTGAGTGATTTTTTTATAAACAATAGATGTGTCTGAGCTGTAGTAACTGTACTCACAGTAAAGATGCATTTCACCTGTTTTTTGTTCACACTTCACTGATGAGAACACCTCATTCCTGTTTTTGCAGTTTTAGAGTATTTTTCAGAGTGAAAGTGGAATTTGCATTTGGTACGCTTGTCACTTTCTTCCTTTGTTCATTTTATTTAGCTACACATATCTCTCAACCTGATATGCTTCAAATGTAAGAATTTTACATCAAAATGTACACTATGCTGCTAGGAAATTGGGAGCAATAGAAGTACTAATTGATTCTGAGACACCAGAGATTATGTGTGAACATGGACTGGAAGAAAATGTAATCAAGACGTACAACGTTCTTCCATTTGAGAGATGAAGTTTTCCATTTGTAAGGTATGCGACCCTTCAGACTTTGCATGTAGTAATTCCATGGAAACGCCTTGATTTTTTTTAAAAAAAAAAAAAAAAAAAAAAAAAAAAAATGGTTCAAATGGCTCTGACAAGGGAACCTCCCCATCGCACCCCCGTCAGATTTAGTTATAAGTTGGCGCAGTGGATAGGCCTTGAAAAACTGAACACAGATCAATCGAGAAAACAGGAAGAAGTTATGTGGAAGTATGAAAAAAAAATAAGCAAAATATACAAACTGAGTAGTCCATGCTAAGATAGGCAACATCTCGGAGAATATGCGCTCATGAGCACCATGGTCCCGTGGTTAGCGTGAACAACTGCAGTAGGAGAGGTCCTTGGATCAAGTCTTCCCTCGAGTGAAAATTTTAATTTTTTTATTTTCAGACAATTATTATCTTTCCGTTCGTTCATTGACGTCTCTGTTCACTGTAACAAGTTTAGTGTCTGTGTTTTGCGACCCCACCGCTAAACCGTGCGATTAATAGACGAAAGGACGTGCCTATCCAATGGGAACCGAAAAAGTTTGATCGCAAGGTCAATCGTCAACCGATTCCTCCACAGGAAAATACGTCTGATACATTCTATACGACACTGGTGACGGTATGTGCGTCACATGACAGAAATATGTTGTCGACCCACCTAACCTGTACACTTGGCGAATGGGTAAAAAGATTCTTCTACCTTGCCCGATTTAGGTTTTCTTGTGGATGTGATAATCACTCCCAAAAAAGTGATCACATCGGACGGACAGATAATAATTGTCTGAAAATAAAAAATTAAAATTTTCACTCGAGGGAAGATTTGAACCAAGGACCTCTCGTACTGCAGCTGCTCACACTAACCACGGGACCACAGCGCTCGTGAGCTAAGGCTGTCCTTGATGTTGCATATCATGTGCATAGACTATTCAGTTTGTATATTTTGCTTATTTTTTTTCATACTTCCATACAACTTCTTCCTCTTTTCTCGATTGATCTGTGTTCAGTTTTTCAAGGCCTATCCACTGTGCCAACTTATAACTAAATCTGAGGGGGGTGCGATGGGGAGGTTCCCTTGTGAGCACTAGGGAACTTAACTTCTGAGGTCATCAGTCACCTAGAACTTAGAACTACTTAAACCTAACTAACCTAAAGACATCACACACATCCATGCCCGAGGCAGGATTCGAACCTGCGAGCGTAGCGGTTGCACGGTTCCAGAATGTAGTGCCTACAACCGCTCGACCACTCCGGCCGGCGATTGATAAAAACTTTATGTATGGCGGGTTTTGAGTCACCATCAAATAATTGTGACAAATTTACACAAAAGACAAATTACGAAAGCTAATACATAATAATTATGAGGCCAAAGTAACATCAGGAATGGAAATACATACTGGGTACAAGTACTTACAGTGTGCTTAGGCAGGCTCACATAAGTTAGCAATACAAGAAAAACACACACTCTCATATGCAATTGCTGTTAGACAACATTTGCAACAAAAGATATTATCTGGGAACTTCATGTCAGGCTGAAGACAGCAGACTCGAGGATTGTATTGTTTTAACTTGGTGCCAGATGGCGTTGATGTCAAAGATTGAGACAAACTAAGACATAGCTTTTATAATACACAAAACAATGTAAATATTCCAGTCACATTTTTGAATACAAGAGACTTGCATTTTTCAGTGGAGTGGGACATAAAGGAGGCAGAGTTGCTATACATTTAAACAAAAAGGTAAAGGATGCCACTTTGTGGAAAGACATAAACATACAGAAATTGTCTTGAAGCAGCAGTTATACAGAGAAAGGAAGAAGAGCTTAATACTAGGGCAGTACTGATCTCCAAGTTGTCAGGTAAGACGTTTTCTGAAGTAACCTCATGCACTACTAGAAAAGGATATCAGAGAATTCACTTACATAATAGTAGTTGGTGATAATATAAAAACACTAGAAGGCAGTTCTCATTCAAGGGACTTATATGCTCTAATCAAAACTTAACCTAAATTGTAGTGAGGGGGGGAGGGGGAACTGCTATATGGGATGCTGCTGTTCCACCATTAGCAACAATGGTAGATCATGTCATCAGTCTATATAAAAAGTTCAGGTATTAAATATTAATTTCAGATCATTGCAAGCTGTCAACAGAAATTATGGACAAACCAAAACACAATGCATTTACATTTATGGATGTAAGACACATTAAAAAACTAAAGATGTTACATTTAGCTCAGAAAAATGGAGTAATAATAATAAAATTTTATTGCCATTCAGCTTATTACAGCAATAGACAAAGTCAAGAGCATACATTTCCCAGTGTACTTTAGTTTGTGTGAAAAAAGTAGAAACCACAAGTTACCAAGCAGTACTTTCATCTTTAAAAAATTCAACAACAGTTTAAAAAGGATTGTTTACTAGTAAATTACACAATTTGGCTTTAAAAATATTTACATGGAATTCTTTAAAATCTTTGCTTAGTCTGTTAAACATCCTTAGTCCAAGGACTAGGTACGAGTTCTGTGATTTACATAGTCTATGATGTGGCATGTCTACACATGTTCTGTTTCTAGTATCATAGCTATATCACTTCTCAATACAACTTTTGAAACATTGTTTCTAATGTACAACAGAACATTATAAATGAATATGTTTACTACTGTAACACATTGCAATTTGATGAACAGAGGTTTACAGTGTTCTCATTTACTGGAATCAGTAATTACTCTCAATACTTTCTTATGCAAAAGTAAAATATCATTTGTGTAACGATTACTACCCCACAATAAAATTCCATATGATATAATGCTTTGGAAGAAAGCAAAATATGCTGATCTCACATAGTTATCTGGAACATATCTTTTTAAATTTCTTATTACATAAATAGGTCTTATAAGTCTACCTGATATATTTTTGATGTGTGTTTCCCAGGTCAATTTGCTGTCAGTAGTAACACCTAAAATTTCAACAGTTTCTAGTTCATGGTGGTCAGGGATCTCCTTCAAGCTAACATAAAGTTCCTGGGTTTTACTTTCATTTTGCAAGAAACCATTCGCTCTGAACCATAATGAAGATTGAGACATGGTATTTTTAGTCAATATTTTCAGTGGGGCTAGATTTGTGCTTTTATTTAGAAAAGTTGAGCCACTGGCATATAATATTGTGTGAGAATTTATGAATAAAGGTAGATCATTAATCATTCTCTTCTTCTCACAGCATTACAACCCTGTGTGGGTTTTACCCTCATCAAAAAGTTTCTTCCATTCTGCCCTCTCCAGCACCGTTTTCTTCCCTATCATCTATCCACTGTTTTCATGGCTTCCTCACTGTCTTCTTCCGGTTGGCCTCCATTAAAAATCTTTTTTGTTGTTCTTCCAGTATCCATCCTGAGGACATGCCCAAACCAGGCTATTCTTCTACTTTTATTCTTATGTTGTCAGCTCCTTGTATGAGGTGGTCCAGCTCAGCATTCGTTCTAGATCTCCAGAAACCATTATTATCCTGAACTCCCCAAAGATCTTACACAGCACTCTACGTTCAAATATCCTGAACTGTTGCTCATCAACACTCGTTAGCATCCAAGTTTCACATCCATAGGTTACAAATGGCCTGATCAAGACCTCATATAGTTGCAGCTTCAACTGCCTATTTAATAATCTAGAGGCCAACAACTTCTTAAATGTGGGAGCTTCTATAACCCCTTCGGATGTGCAGTTTTATTTCAGTTGACATGGAATTTGTGCTGTTAATATTAGAGCCCAAAAAGTAAAAGTTCTGCACATGTTCAAAATTGAAACCATCTGCTGATAAGTCTATCCAAGGTATTATTTTCCCTCCTGGTGAAATTCATGTACTTAGCCTTTGTTTCATTTATAGAAAGGCCTTTAGGTCCTGGGGCTTCTTTCATCTCACATATTGTCCTCTCTAGTGTTACCCTTCTTCTACTAACAATTGTTACATCATCAGCATATGCACATATCTGAGTCGACTTTGTGCCTAAGTAACCAGATATCTGAAGCTTCCGCACGGCTGCTTTGAGAGTCAGAATGAAAAGTACTGTAGAGAGTGTCCCCCCTTGCTGACTCCCTTACTAACGCTAAACCAGTTGCTCAGTTCTCCATCCACTCGCACTGGCAGCCTTGGAACCAGCCAACTTTGCTTGAATAAGTGAGACATACTTTGATGGTATACCAAGCAGCAGCAAATCATTTAGCATTTGTGCTCTATCTAGACTATCAAAGGCCTGCTTGAAGTCTACATAGAGGTTACGAAGCTCAATGTTATTTTCACATGTCTTTTCATGTATTTACCTCAACACAAATATTGATCTATTAGGCTGAAATCCACACTGATACTCCCACAAATCTCTTCTGCATACGGTGCTAACCTGTTGTAGATAATACTAGAGAACATCTGATAGGTTACATTCAGCAAGGTAATTCCTTGGCAATTTGAACAGCAGGTCTTGTCTCCTTTATTGTGTATTGGTTGGATTACATCTAAGGTACATTCTTCTGGGATTCTTTCCTGATTCCGTATCAACTTAATAAGTTTGTGAATCTGCTTATGAAGATCAGTTACCCCATTTTTTAGCAGTTCTGCAGTTATTTCATCAGTTCCTGTTGCTTTATAGTTTTTTAAACAATGCACTACCTTCCATACTTCCTCTAATGTTGGTCCCTCTATTTCTGGATCCACGGTATAATAGAGTGGCTGCTCATTCCTGGTAGGATTGCCCCCCAAAATTCCCTTGAAATATTCTCTCCATCTGTCCAGAACATCTTGTTTATCTGTTAGCAAATTTCCCTCTTTGTCCTTACAAGCTGTATTTTTGGTTTCTATTCTTGAGTTCCTTCTTTAATTTTCTTGTAGAATTTTCTCCTATTGTAGTGCTGTTCCATCTCCTCTATCTTTCTCTTCATGGCTTCCCTTTTTTTCCTCCTGCATACCCACGCTGCCTCTATTCTCTTTTCTTTATGCAATGCCTGATTTGATCTAGTACTCCATGCAAGCATTTTGGCCTCGCATCCTTTTTTCTGTTCCACTGCCTGTCTACATTCATCACACTAGTTTTCATTGCTAAGTCTCCTTGCTTCCCCCAGTATTTCATGTGCTGTTGTCCGAATTACATCTTTAATAGAGTTCCATTCTTCGTGTATATCATCTCCACCATCTTTTGTTTGTAACTTCTGTCTCAATCTGTCCGGTTACTCCTGAACAGTAGACCTATCTTTTAGCTGTTCTATATTCAATTTCTTTACTCTGGTACTACTTCCTCTGGCAGCCATGGCAAGTTTGTCTCACTTTGGCTCCTAGTAGGTAATGGTCAGAATCAGAATTAGCTCCTCGGAAAGTGCACACATTTTCCATATCGGATGCCCACCTCTTTGATATCAATATATGGTCTACTTGGTTTGCTTCATTTGGTCCTGGTATTTTCCATGTCCCTTTGTAGATATTTTTCCTCGGAAAACAGGTATTTACTGCCTTCAACTTCTTTGCAAAAGCAAACTGGACAACCCTCATACCATTATTATAAGTTTCATCATGCAGACTTTCCTTACCAATCACACTTCTGAATGCCTCTTCCTTTCCAAGTTTTGCATTATAGTCGCCAAGAACTATTTTGGGATCATATCCTGGTATTCCATAACACACCTCCTGTAGTTGATCACAGAAGATATCCACAGTATCCTCATCTGACTCTTCCACTGGTGCATATTGCCTTTCATATGCACAGTACATGTTCTTCCATTATATGGGGTGACTGCAATAACTGATCTACACATATCCTTGGACACTATAAACCCAACTCCCCCCCCCCCCTTGTCTTTTCCTGAATAGTACATCAAGAATTTCTACTTATAAATCTCTCCTCTTCCCTTCCACCTGATTTCCTGCAGTGCAATATCTCCCATTCCATACCTTAGCAAGGTATCAATCCTGTCAACCCTGCACTAAACCCCCAATCTGGAGGACCGGGCTTTCATTTCGGGGTTAGCTCCCCTAGAGGGGTTGACAACCTAGCCTATAGAGTCCCCCCTACCCTATTGTGTGGGACACACTTTGTCTAGCTCCTTAGTCAAGACCACTCTGTCTTGGGTGAGCCTGCCAGTAGCTACGCTACTGCCAGTGCAGCTCTCAACCTCATCAGAGCACACAAACCCTCCCACCCACCACTGAAGGTGCCTACAATAAGGCGGTGTCCCCTGGGAGGGGATCCTTAATCATTAACAGAAACAATAAAGATCCGAGCACAGACCCTTGTGGCTTTCAAGACCTAATATAAACCAAATTTGACTTCTCTCTATCAATGCATACAGCTTGTTGGCAGTTCTCTAGGAAAGATTTAAACATATTTATACTGTTGCCATCAAAACTGTAACAGAGTATCTTATTCAACAAAGCATTATGCTCTACACAATCAAAAGCTCTGCTCAGGTCACAAAACATAGACTGGGCATAGCCCCTAGCCTCGAACACAACTAGGACAAATTTTACTTGGGAATCCAGAGTCAGTTTTGGATTTACCTTTCCTGAACCCAAACTGTTTATCACTGATTACATTTGATTTGTTCAAATGAACACTATTTTTTTTAATACATTATTGTTTGAAAAATTTTAGGGGAAAAAAAGGAGTTATGAATATGGGCCTACAGCTAGTGGGACAGTTCTTTTCACCTTTTTTATATATCGGTGCAACTCTAGAAATTTTTACTTTCTCAGGGAACTTATTTCATCTAGAGACTTATTTACACAATAAGTTAAAGGATAAATTACACAGTCAATAACATCTTTAAACAAATTACATGACAAATAATAGTAATCAACACTAGCTGAAGGTTTGAAATTTTTCCCTATTTTGAGGATAGTACTTGGACACACTCCTGTGAAAGTGCTTGGGAAAGTCTTTCGAAGCAGTTGTCGCAAGTGCAGTTTCGGGAGGTTTGTTTATTTAACCATTAATTTCTTCAAGAAAACGCGTTCTGTGGGTTGGAGCTTGGAGTGTCAGATCCCTTAATTGGACAGGTAGGTTAGAAAATTTAAAAAGGGAAATGGTTAGGTTAAAGCTACATATAGTGGGAATTAGTGACGTTGGTGGCAGGAGGAACAAGACCTCTGGTCAGATGAATACGGGGTTATAAATACAAAATCAAACAGGGGTAATGCAGGAGCAGGTTTATTAATGAAAAAAAAAGGGGGGGGGGCACAGATAAGCTACTACAAATACCATAGTGAACGCATTATTGTAGCCAAGGTAGGCACGAAGCCCAGGCCTACCACAGTAGTAAAAGTTTATATGCCAACTTGCTTCACAGATGATGAAGAGATTGAACAAATGTATGATGTGATAAAAGAAATTATTCAGATAGTGAAGGGAGCTGAAAATATAATAGTCACGAGGGACTGGAATTTGACAATAGGAAAAGGAAGAGAAGGAAAAGTAGTACGTGAATATGGAATGGGTGTAAGGAATGAAAGAGGAAGCCGCCTGGTAGAATTTTGCGCAGAGCGTAGCTTAATCATAGCCAACAATTGGTTTAAGAATCATGAAAGAAGATTGTATCTGTGGAAGATGCCTCGAGACACTGGAAGATTTCAGATACATAATATAATGGTAAGACAGAGATTTACGAACCAGGCTTTAAATTGTAAGACATTTTCAGGGACAGACGTGGACTCTGGCCACAATTTATTGGTTATAAACTGTAGATTAAAACCGAAAAAACCGCAAAAAGGTGGGAATTTAAGGGGATGGGACCTGGATAAACTGAGAGAACCAGAGGTTTTAGAGAGAGCATTAGGGAACGATTGGCAGGAAGGGAGGAAAGAAATACAGTCGAAGAAGAATGGGTAGCTTTGAGGGATGAAATAGTGAAGGCAGCGGAGGATCAAATAGGTAAAAAGATGAGGGCTAGTAGAAATCCTTGGGTAACAAAAGAAATATTGAATTTAATTGATGAAAGGAGAAAATATAAAAATGCAGTAAATGAAGCAGGCAAAAAGGAATACAAATATCTCAGAAATGAGACTGACAGGAAGTGCGAAATGGCTAAGCAGGGATGGCTAGAGGCCAAATGTAAGGATGTAGAGGCATACATCACTAGGGGTAAGATAGATACTGCTTACAGGATAGGAAACCAGTTCTAAGCAAAGAAGGGAAAGCAGAAAAAGGGAAGGAGCATACAGAGGGTCTATACAAGGGCAACATACTTGTAGACAATATTGTGGAAATAGAAGAGGACCTAGATGAAAATGAAATGGGAGATATGATACTGGGTGAAGAGTTTGACAGAGCACTGAAAGGGCCCAGAAGTAGTAGACAACATTCCATTAGAACTACTGATAGCCTAGGAAGAGCCATCCATGACGAAACTCTAGCATCTGGTGAGCAAGATGTATGGGACAGGAGAAATACCTCAGATTTCAATAAGAATATAGTAATTCCAATCCCAAAGAAAGCAGGTGTGGAAAAATGTGAAAATTACTTAACTATCAGTTTAATAAGTTATGGATGCAAAACGCTAACACGAATTCTTCACAGATGAATGGAAAAACTGGTAGAAGCCATCCTCGGGTGAGATCACTTTTGATTCCATAGATATGTAGGACACATGAGGCAATACTGACCCTACGACTTAATCTTAGAAGTTAGATTAAGGAAAGGCAAACCAATGTTTCTAGCATTTGCAGACTTGGAGAAAGCTTTTGACAATGCTGACTGGAATAGCCCCTTTCAAATCCTGAAGGTCGCAGGGGTCAAATACAGGGAACAAAAGGCTATTAACAATTT
The DNA here is from genome assembly GCF_021461385.2 of Schistocerca piceifrons. Classification (NCBI taxonomy): domain Eukaryota; kingdom Metazoa; phylum Arthropoda; class Insecta; order Orthoptera; family Acrididae; genus Schistocerca; species Schistocerca piceifrons. The sequence continues at coordinate 725,737,622 of NC_060149.1, forward strand.
GTACAGAAACAAGAGTCGAGGGACATTAAAGGGAAGCTGTGGTTGGGAAGGGACTGAGACAGGGCTGTAGCCTATCCCCGATGTTATTCAATCTGTATATTGAGCAAGCAGTAAAGGAAACAAAAGAAAAATTAGGAGTAGGAATTAAAATCCATGGAGAAGAAACAAACTTTGAGGTTTGCAGATGACATTGTAATCCTGTCAGAAAGAGCAAAGGACTTCGAAGAGCAGTTGAACAGAATGGACAGTGTCCTGAACGGAGAATATAAGATCAACATCAACAAAAGCAAAATGAGGATAATGGAATGAAGTCAAATTAAATCAGGTGGTGCTGAGGGAATTAGATTAGGAAATGAGACACTTAAAAGTAGTACACAAGTTTTGCTATTTGGGGAGCAAAATAAATGATGATGGTTGAAGTAGAGAAGATATAAAATGTAGACCGGCTATGGCAACGAAACCGTATCTGAAGAAGATAAATTTGTTAACATGAAGTATAGATTCAAGTGTCAGGAAGTCTTTCCTGAAAGTATTTGTATGGAGTGTAGCCATGTATGGAAGTGAAACATGGACAATAAATCATTTAGACAAGATGAGAATAGAAGATTTCGAAACGTGGTGCTCCAGAAGAAACCTGAAGATTAGATGGGTAGATCATGTAACTAATGAGGAGGTACTGAATAGAACTTGGAAGAGGAATTTGCGGCACAACTTAACTAGAAGAAGGGGCTGGCTGGTAGGACACGTTCTGAGGCATCAAGGGATCATCAATTTAGTATTGGAGGGAAGTGTAGCGGGCAAAAATCGTAGAGGAAAACCATGGCATGAATACACTGAGCAGATTCAGAAGGATGTAGGTTGCCGTAGTTACTAGGAGATGATGAAGCTTGCACAGGATAGAGTTAAGGGGTTATGGCAATATCTTTCTGTTTAGGGTAAACAATGGAGTTAATTACACATCCAGTTCCTTGCTTGCTTTCTTTTTCCCAATGTTTACTATATCATGTAGTTTCCTTGCTTCATAGATTGCCTGCCTGAAACATCCGTATGAGAGAGAGAGAGAGAGAGATAGGGAGGGGGGAATCAAACCAATAATGAAGACTACATGAATAGAGATAGAGATAGAGAGAGAGATTACTGCAGATTGCTAAAAGAAATAAAGACCATGTACTTCAAGAAAGCAATTATACACTTAATATGGCAAAGACTGTCTGGACTTTTTAGCACAGGCAGAAAAGAAGTACCAACATGTTACTTAAAAAGGAAGGAAAGGAATTTTTGGACCCACATTTAATCACTTCCATTTTCTACGAACACAAAATCATATGACAAAATGCCACAAAACAAAAACAATAATATATTTTTTTAAGCAATGTAAATGTAACAGCATGTTTATTCCTGTCTCTCACAAATGATATGGAAATATAAAAAAATAATCACATAATGAAAAAAAGAAAAGAATGCAATAGGGTTGGATGACATGTGTACAAGAGTAGTTAATTACTGTTCAGAGTTTCCAGTAGAGCCACCGACATTTCTAATAAACAAGTGTATGGAAGAATCCCTGAGCCCCTCAAAGCCAACACAGTATTGGGCCAACTGCTTTTCGTTCTCTACATAAATGATATGAGTACACTAAAGGGTCCAAATATCTTGATACATGCTGATGGTACAGCTGTTGTAGCTAGTGATAGCACTTAAAATGATCTGGAGGAAAAACTTACTCTGAACACAGAAAATGCAAACCAGTATTTCAGTAGTAACAGTTTGTTCATAAATGGTACACAAACAACGTACATGCAGTTCCAAGGCAGCAGAAATATCCACACTGAAAATATCAGCCTTAAATATGGAAAAACAGACCTACAAGATACAAGTAGCTTAAGTATTTGGGTGAGGTGATAAACCTGGGAAACTAATGTTGATAACGTGTATTCAAAAATCTGTATAATTATTAGCAGTCCTGTAATGTACAACTCTGCTTTTCTTGCTTGTTTCAAGCTGTCATACCCAGCATCATGTAATACAATCTAAGGAGAAATAAACATTAACGTTATCCTTGTTGTTTTATCAAACATCAGATTTGTTTGTGTTACATGTGCCTGTTGTTCATCTATTAATAATGCAGTAACCTCGCATATACAATCTGTGTTCGGAAATTATATGACAAACTGCCACGTAAAACAATAATATCGTTAAATTCGTTGCACAATTTTCATACGAGCGTAAGCTGTCTATCCTCTCCGGGGGACACCACCTTGACGAAGCACTGTCCGTGCGGGTGGAGAGGCTTGCGTATCCGCAGGAAGCTGAGGGCTATGCCGAAGGTAGAGGACCTACTGCCAGAAAGGCCTCAGCCAATGGATCAGACTAAGAGTGTCCCACAATGTCCCCTCTTCCCTATCCACTCCTAGTCCTACCCTATTCCATGACCCAACCCAAGGTGTGATGCGATCTGTGCTGAGGGGTGTGTGGCACATGGGAAGATGTGTCGCAAACAGAGCCTCAGGGATACCGGGCGACCTCCCTGAGTAATTAGCCTTACACCGTGTGGGGTATTCGTGGTGTGGACCTTCTAGATCCCCAAATCTCATGGGACCAACATGGACACAATTACAGAAAAAGAAACTGAGGGGCAAATTGAGACCTCAGATACCCAAACATCGGGGACTGAACCGATGGAAGGCACTTCCACTACTGAATCAGGGTCTAGACCTGAGCCAGAAGTGGGAACTGTAACCGAGAAGCTAGACCAGATTAAGATCAAAGGCTTGTCTGGGGTCCAAAGGAGGAAGCTACTCAGGGAACAGAGGGAAAAGGAAGGGAAAGAATGGCTTCCTAAACACAAATGGAGGAAAGTAAAGGGACTAGAACCCAAGACCCCCAGGAAAAAACTGTCTCAGGTTGGAGGGGACATGCAGACCCCCACAACGTCAAAGACAGCTAAGCGGATAAGGGAGTTATCAAAGACTCCCTCCTCCCTGGATAAGAGAGTCCAGAAAAAATCGAGGCAAGAAATAGGGAAACAGACCTATAGTACTGCAGTCTCGGTTTTTAGGATGGCAGTTATCCAGGAAGGTTATCCACTGGTGGCCATTACCTCGCAGCAGGAGGAACTAGTACAGATGGCCCTCTTTGAAAAGATTGGGGGGGGGGGGGGGGGGGACGCTGGCCCAGGTTCCAACTTCAGGAGGGTCTATCTAGACCGTGGTGCACTCATTTTTGTCTGTGAGGGGGTGCACACAGTAGAATGGCTCAAGGACAAGGTGCCCATGATATCCCCGTGGGAAGATGCGAAGCTGCTTGTCAAGATGGCAGTGGAGATTCTTAAGACCGCAAAGATATCATTATGGGTACCCAAGATTCTTAAGGAAGTCTTTCCAAAGACTCTGTTTGGGAAAATAGGGGCCCAGAACCCAAAAGTCCCAACAGAAGACTGGAGAGTGATTAACCAGAAGGTTGCTCCGGAAGGACGAACCCTGGTGGTGGAGGTTGGTGAGAAGTCCCTGAAGGTGATGCGGGAGCAGGACCTGAAACTGTTTTTAGGGTTCTCGCAGGTCACCGTCAGGGTTTTCAAAGACCTCATAGATGGCAGTAAGACAGAGCAGATTAATCTGCAGCACAGTAAAGGGGCCTCTGCTGCCCTGAGCCACTGCCTGGGGCGACAGGAAGTGGACGTGGCCCTGATATAAGAACCCTATTTATACAAAGGGGGTGTATCGGGCCTCAGAGGCACTGGAGGTAAGCTGATCTATGCTAGAAATCTAAGAAACTCCAGAACATGCATCTATGTTAGAAACAGCATTTCTTTCATGCCAATGATGGATTTCTGCTCTAGGGACTTAGTGACCATCAAAATGTAGCATTGTGAGGAAGGTATCACGAGGGAAATTGTCTTGGCCTCAGCATACCTTCCTTATGAAGACAGTTCTCCCCCTCCCTTGGAGGTGAGGAGACTGGTAGAGACTTGCCATCAGCAAGGTGACCAACTGCTGGTGGGGTGGGACGCCAATGCCCACAACCTAGTGTGGGGCAGCAAGGACACCAACAGTAGAGGTGAGTACCTTCTTGAATTCCTCTTAGCTAACAACTTACAGGTCCTGAATAGGGGCAATGAACCTAGATTCAGGAATAGCAGAAGGGAAGAAGTAATTGACATAACATTTGGTTCCATGACGATAGGTAGCTAGGTCAAACATTGGCATGTGGTGTTGGAGCCATCCTCATCAGACCACATGTACATTAAATTCAAGGTTGAAATGGGAATCAGACAGATCATGACTTATAGAAATCCCAGGAAAACAGACTGGGAGACATATAGGAGGGATTATCGGAAATTAAAACCATGATAAGGAAGTCAGTAGAATTTGAGGAAGTAGCAGAGGATGTTACCTCTGCCATAGTGACCTCATATCAAGACAACTGCACAATCACCAGGAAGTGCACAAATAGGAGTGTTCCTTGGTGGAATAACAAATTGGAAACACATAGAAAACAGGTATGGAGATTGTTTAATATTGCGAGACACAAAGGACAATGGGCTAAATATCATGAGGCTCTTGTCAGTTACAACCTTACAATAAGACAAGCAAACGGGGCATCCTGGAAGGCATTCTGTGAGGAAGTGGAAGGCACGGCTGCACAAGACAGACTTCACAAGATTCTCACTAGAGTACCAACTAATCTAGGATGTACGTTGAGGGAGGAGGATGGGGAATATACAAAGACAGCACACGAGACGCTGGAATTGTTCCTCAAAACTTACTTTCCTCAATATGCTCTGCCGGATAACACAGACCAGTATGTGACCCCAGAGAGACAACGGTTCTCAGACACTTGAAGAGAGGACTGGGAATCGGCCAAGGAGTGTGTGAACTTCAACAAAATCCAGTGGGCAGTGGGAACATTCCAGGCGTTCAAGTCACCTGGCCCAAATGGAATTTTTCCAGCTCTCCTGCAACAGGCAGGAGGAAAGCTTATAATAATCCTATGCATGCTATTTAGGGTTAGCTTAGCAGTAGGAATCATTCCCAATGTTTGGAGGGCAGTGAAGGTTGTCTTCATTCCAAAGCCAGGGAGAATTGATCATACCAAGGCCAAGGATATGAGACCAATCAGTCTGTTCTCCTCCATTCTCAAAACACTGGAAAAACTGGTTAATGTATACGTCGGGGAGAGGAGGCTATTTAGGATCCCTCTACACCTGAACCAACATGCATACCAACCAGGTAAATCATGTGAAACAGCTCTCCACCAACTCGTCGGGAAGGTGGAAAAAGCACTTCACTTCCAAGAAATAGCCCTTTGCATCTTCCTGGATATCGAGGGGGCCTTTAGTAACACAACCTTCGATTCCATGGTAAGGGCAGCAAAGGTGCATGATCTGGGGACCATTATATGTAGGTGGACCACAGCCATGCTTAGTGGAAGGAAGGTAGAGGATACCATGATGAATGAAAAGATGGTAATTAAGACCACTAGAGGCTGCACACAAGTAGGAGTTTTGTCTCCTCTATTGTAGAATCTAGTGGTGAACAAACTCATTGAGGAACTAAATTCCAGACAATGCTTCTGCCAAGGATACGCAGATGACCTCGTCATGTTAATACTTGGCAAATTAACTGACACAGTCAGGAATATGGCACAAGGAGGGTTGGACATTGTGCAAAAATGGTGCATTAAACAGGATCTGAGAGTTAATCCTAAGAAGACTGTTGTGATGCCATTTACGAAGAGAGATATTCAGCATGCAAGTTGGAATCTAAAGCTCTTCGATGAAACTCTACCTGTGAAGGGGACAGTGAAATATCTAGGGGTAACCTTGGATGAGAAGCTAACTTGGACCCCTCATATTAAGAGTATCTGCTCCAAGGAAAAAAGCACTTTAGTGGGAACTAGGAGGGCTTGTGGCAAAAACCGGGGCCTAAGCCCCAGGGGTATGCACTGGATATACACCACAGTGGTTAGACCTGGGATTTCCAATGGGGCCGTAGTGTGGTGGAAGAAGATAGAACAGCGGATTGCAGCTAAAGAGCTTGCTAAGTTGCAGAGATTGGCCTGCTTAGCCATAATGGGCGGAATTAGCAACACACCAACCGCTGGAATGGAAGCCATGCTGGACATGCCTCTACTTCACCTTTGGGTTAAGATGGAGGCAGCAGCTGGGGCATGCAGACTTAAAACTGGCCGAAACTGGGTCTCATTTGGATATCCAGAATCACACACTAACATAGTGAGTGGGGTAAATATAGGTATGGCTGGGGAAATGCCCGCTGACTATATAATAACTCCTAACTGCTTCGACAAGCCCTACAACATAATAATTGGAAGTAGGGAGCAGTGGGAGAAAACAGTTCGACACTGTACGGGGGACCGATGGGTCGAAAACAGATCAAGCCGTTGGGGCAGGGTTGTATGGGGTTCAGCCAAGTCTGGAGAGCAGCATCTCTCTAGGGAAACTGGCTTCTGTATTCCAAGCCAAAATTACTGCAATCAGGGCATGTGTGGAGGAGAATATGAGTAGGTGCTACAATGATCGTAGCATCTACATCTATTCAGACAGCCAGGCAGCCCTGAAATCATTAGCAGCTCCTGCAACAAGATCTAAGATTGTTGCAGATTGCTACATGGCTCTGGTGGAGCTAGGGGGAAGCAATAGGGTGTACCTAGGGTGGGTCTCTGGCCACTCAGGGATCTGTGGCAATGAACAAGCTGACAGATTGGCTAGAATGGGTGCAACAACTCAATTTATTGGACCAGAACCTGTCTTGACAATCACCAAGGCTATGATCAAATTAGAACTACGGAACTGGCTTAGGAAACAGCACATAGGATATTGGACCAAGGTCCATAAACAAAAACATGTTAAGGTAATGATGCCCAAGCCATGTTTCAAAAGAAGCTCGGTAATCCTGGGATTGAACAGGAAAGAGATCAAACTCATGACTGGACTTATGACCGGCCATGGGAACTTCAAAAAACACCTACACACAATGGGTATAATGGAAGACGATCCTAAATGTAGGATCTGTGATGTGAGTGAAGAAACTGCATCACACCTAATCTTTGAATGCATGGCATTGGAGAGTAAAAGATACAGAATCTTCGAGACAACTAGACCTGAAGAAATTGTATCTAACAAAAAACTGGTAGAGGGACTCCTTGCACTATTCAAAAGCACTGGTTGGCTTTACTAGATACACAAGGAGCGATACTGCACAATAAACCTAGTTTTGGTGCGGGCAGTGGCGGGTTAGACCTAAGCTGTTTTAGCTCTCCTGTTAAAATCAAATCAAATCAAATCAAATCAAATCAATCAAAACAAGCAATAAATACAAGTGAGTGAAAGAGATCAAACTCATGACTGGACTTATGACCGGCCATGGGAACTTCAAAAAACACCTACACACAATGGGTATAATGGAAGACGATCCTAAATGTAGGATCTGTGATGTGAGTGAAGAAACTGCATCACACCTAATCTTTGAATGCATGGCATTGGAGAGTAAAAGATACAGAATCTTCGAGACAACTAGACCTGAAGAAATTGTATCTAACAAAAAACTGGTAGAGGGACTCCTTGCACTATTCAAAAGCACTGGTTGGCTTTACTAGATACACAAGGAGCGATACTGCACAATAAACCTAGTTTTGGTGCGGGCAGTGGCGGGTTAGACCTAAGCTGTTTTAGCTCTCCTGTTAAAATCAAATCAAATCAAATCAAATCAAATCAATCAAAACAAGCAATAAATACAAGTGAGTGAAAGAGATCAAACTCATGACTGGACTTATGACCGGCCATGGGAACTTCAAAAAACACCTACACACAATGGGTATAATGGAAGACGATCCTAAATGTAGGATCTGTGATGTGAGTGAAGAAACTGCATCACACCTAATCTTTGAATGCATGGCATTGGAGAGTAAAAGATACAGAATCTTCGAGACAACTAGACCTGAAGAAATTGTATCTAACAAAAAACTGGTAGAGGGACTCCTTGCACTATTCAAAAGCACTGGTTGGCTTTACTAGATACAAAAGGAGCGATACTGCACAATAAACCTAGTTTTGGTGCGGGCAGTGGCGGGTTAGACCTAAGCTGTTTTAGCTCTCCTGTTAAAATCAAATCAAATCAAATCAAATCAAATCAATCAAAACAAGCAATAAATACAAGTGAGTATTCGTAATACGGCCAAGTAGATCAACATATGAAGTTGTGTGAAACCTTTAATATTACAGTTAATCAATTACAGATATTGGAGTTACGTTTCATGCAAATACGCTATAAGACACTGTAATATATTCAATTTCTGATTGGCTACTGTATATGACATCACGAAATTAGCTTTCAGCCAATCAGCAACGCGACTTATATGGCAAAGCAATATAAGATACTACAGTCAGTTTGCAACCACTACCCTACAGGTACAGCGATGCTGAAGTAGTACCGATGGTATACTGCTGTACTGCAAAAGACATGTCTCATCTGCATCACATTATGCAAACCAATGTGAAGTGCATGGGAAATGCATCTGTGTGCACCCAACATGGAAATTACATGGAAAAAGCAATTCAAAAGAAGTTGTCAGTAACAGTGTGATATTTGCTGTGCCATTTTAAGCCCAAATAAAAATAAAATTTTGTTACAGAAATTCTGATTGTCAAAATGGTCATACCACTCTTGCTACCAACAACGAACCTTTAATACCCAGTTTTAAACATTAACCTTACGAGATGTAGTATAGATCTAGGTACGGTATGGGTTAAAGTAACAATGGTGGTGGTGGTATTGTATACTATGGCCAACAAGAAATGTGTCACACATAAGATGCAATAATCACATCAAAGAATTTATACTGTTAAAGAAATAACTCTATAAAATGCTCCTCAAATGCGTGTTTGAAAAGCAAAGTAAAATTACTTACTGCTTTTATTGATGCCAGTATTAAAATCTGTAGAGTCAAACTGCTCTCATGCTACCAGTCACTTAGTATTGTATTAAATATTTTTTACACCTGTTATTCATGTAACACCACTCTCAATAAAATAACAATATTTTCCTCATTATTCTACATCTATCTTATTTCCCTCCAGTTCACATACTAAAGCAATCGCATATAAAAGCCTGTACTGTTAATGTTTTCTTTTCCTTTTCTTCATCTTTGTTGTTTCTTCTTTTCAGGATTCTATTCCCCTTCCAACTAACCCTCCTAACCTTTGCTAATCTGGTTTATCTTCCCTATTCTTCTCAATGAGGTTACTAATAATGTTGACATTTGATCATCATTCCAGCCACTTTTTTCCCTATATACTCCTAACATCTGTTAAATCTGTGTTATCCTGTACTTAACCTATGACAGTGAGATATTTAGTAGTGCCAGTAACACACACATAGAAATACAGTGTGTGGGCTTTTAAATCCAGTACTATGTATTTCGCCTCCAGAAAGTGAATACTAGCCAGAAATTCTGTCTCTATTTATTTAATGTTTTGTCCCTGGAGTAATTTTTTCCTGTTTGTGCAAATCTTTGCTACTGCCACATGCAGAGCACGTCTTACGTACTTTTATCATGTTCTGAGTGCCTTTTTATTTCTCCTAGAGTGCTATCCATTTTTCCTTATTCACATTAAGATTTCATGCAGTGTTACGGTGTACCATTTACTGACAAGGATTTTAAAGGAACATTACTTTCACCAACTCGTAAAAAATTATTGCCTCAGAACAAAACATTAACTGAGCACTTATCTCAGTTTCTCACATAGTAATTTATTTTCTCTTTCAAGATTAATGGTACTTTTTTTCATATCTCTGGTCCATAAAATGAAACAATGCCAGTGACTCTATACAGCAGTATTCTGGCCAATGTATACATACTTTTGAAATCATCCTTGGTATCAACTTGTCATAAGTTTGTTTTAACACTTACCTGAGTCAAAATCTGATATATATATGGTGACATAAGGCCTTTCTGGTGTCTTTCACTAGCAGTCCGCATAACTTCTGGTGGTACAGTAGGTAAAGTCACAGATTTTATTGGGGAATCCTCTTGATTTGTCATCCGTTTGTTCTGAAATGATAAGTAAAGTAATGCCTTATGAGATTACTTCAAGAAACATTGTAAAAGCTGAAAAGTCATAGAGGAAAAATAATATGCAAATTAAATCATTTTTATCACAAAGAAATCACAGTAGGCCTGTTCTTTTCCTGACACGCCGTTGCTGAGGTGACAAGTGGGTGGAAAAGTCTCACAAATCTGCAAGAGCTGAATTTATCAAAAGAAATATGTTAAAACATAAGCAAAAATTGTTAAACATCACAAAGTGACAAAAACAGCTGGTCAATAATTACGTTCAGTAGGTGCAACTCCCAGTACAAAGGATAACTGGTTGGAGGAAGATGGTGGTGGTGGTGGTAGAGAGGGGGAGGGTGAAAGGGGGGGGGGGGGGAGGAGGGACAGATCACTGTGTCAAGAGCAGAGCAGAGAAAGGCAAAAATAAAAGGAAAAGGGCTGAAGAGAGTAGGAGACCAAAGAATGAGGAGATAGTATATTAGTAAGTGCCATGTCAGCTTCATTTCAGATGTGGCAGACGGGACAGCGTGAGAAGTAAGATGGGACAATATAAGAGGGAGAACTGTGCCACTTGTGATCTTGAAATACATCAAAGCATGCCATCTTCAAGCACTGTGTCACTATCTACAGTCTATTCACAGCAGTTTTTCTGTGTTTTTGCATTTTTCAACCAAATAAAAACAGCCATTTAAGTTACCTATGTGCTGTAAATTTCAATAGCACAGTTTAAATTGGTTTTCCACTGTGGATACGAACTGTTTTACTCCTGTTATCTGTGACTAAGATTTTGTATAAGAACAGTTTTGCTGGAATGCAGCAGTTGACTGTTATCTTCTCACAATTTAATACACTGGCAGCAATTGAATTAAACGTTATGTACTTTCATTAAATTCTGAGTGTGTGCGAGTGCGCGTGTCTGTGTGTGTGTGTGTGTGTGTGTGTGTGTGTGTGTGTGAGTGTGAGAGAGAGAGAGAGAGAGAGAGAGAGAGAGAGAGAGAGGGGGGGGAGGAGGGGGGGGAGGAGGGGGGGGGGGAGATTTTGGTGGCGTTTTAAAATATACAGTTTCTGTTATGTGGAATTACATTTTCATTTACTTACACAAGTTATCCATAAATTGATATTGTTTTCATAAAAAGTCTGAAGTACAATCTTTTTGAAACAGTTTTTACTACTAAAAAGGAAGAATGAAAACAAGTAAAGTCTTGAGCTTAACATATGGGGTAAGAATACTTTTATTTTTATGTGTGCATGGAAATTAACTAATCTTTACGTCAACAGCAACAGATTACAATGGCAGTGTTGATGTACAAGGCGTGTTAAAAAGTACTGGAAATTTTGTAATTTCACAGGCTGTAATAGTCCAATTTGCACGATTTTGTGTTGCTGTGGTGGTAATCATGTCTGAAATGTATTTGCACAACAGTAGCCACATTGGATATTAAGTCTGTCGTCAGCTGTCAAGCAGGTTACATGTGTTTGCTTATGAGTGAAGATTACTGATTTGTTTTAAAGATGAATCAGAAAATTTTGATTAAATTTTGCTATAAAAATGGAATAAAACATAATGAAGTTTCAGAAATGTTGGCTATTGCTTTTGGCAAATCCGTTATGAATAAAACAAGGGTTCATGAATGGTATTAGCATCACAAAGATGGCTGTGAAGAATTTGAAGACGACACAGATTCTAGACGCCCCAACACATCGACAACTGATGAAAACATGGAAGAAGTGAAAGAAACGATTCTGAACAACTGTGGAATCACGATAAGAGAAGTTGCTGATGATGTTGGCACATCAGCTGACTCATGGCACAAAATCTTGAGCATGTTTTGAGCATGAAACATATGACAGCAAAATTTTTGTCAAAGGTGTTTAATATCGAACACAAACAGCAGCGAATGGAAGTTGTTCAAGAGTCGCTAAATGAAATCAACAACAATGCAGAGCTACTGAAAAATGTCAGAACAGGTGACAAAACATGGGTGTTCAAGCATGACGTCAGAACTAAGGCTCAATCATCCCAGTGGACACATTCTGCACTGACAAGACTGAAAAAAGCTCGGCAAGTGCAGTCAAATGTGAAGATTCTGCTCAGTGTTTTATTCGTTTTTAACAGCACAGCGTATGATGAGTTACTGTCAAAAGGTCAAACAATCATTTAGGAGCACTACCTACAAGCTCAACACCATTTGTGGGAAGCAATCCCGGGGGGAGGGGGGAATGCCTCAGTTTGGGTCGAAATTGTTCATGGCTTTTGCACCATGATAATCACCTCCCCATACTTCAATGCTCTTTCATGACTTTTTGGCAAAAGCAACTCTGTAACGATGACCCAGCCTCCACATTTGGTAAATAACACCCTGTATGGCTTTTTTCCTGTTTCCAAAAGTAAAGAGAACCTTAATGGGCCATATCTTACAAGCTTAGATGAGATTAAAAGTGCACTGCTGAAAGAGCTACAAGCTATCCCAAAGACAGTGTTTCAGAAGTGTTTTAGGGGTTGGAAGAAGTGCTGGAATAAGCAGATAATATATCATGGGGACTACTTTGAAGGAGATAACATTACTGTAGGCAAATAGACAAAATTACTCCCAAAAAAAGAAAATTCCCAATATTTTTTGAACACACCTAGCATGTGGCCTGCATAAGATAGATCATTATGAGAGTTGCAGCTAGAGTTGTGGCCAGTTTTTACACAACTTGTTTGTGTGTGAGATTTTTGGAGAAACTACTACCAACACAACAAGAGGAAACGACTGTGGTAAGAAAACATAGAAAACAACAGATTAGCTAAAATAACAGCACGGAGAAATGTGACTGGCTGACAACTTACAAAAACAAGGATGAACAACTCTGTAAAATACCATAAAGGTGCTGAAACTGGAAGGAACACAAGAAATACGAGAGAAGAACTAAGACTGCAGCATGGGGAAGTGTGACGGCTGACCTCTTACAAAAAATGTGGGTGAGCCAGTCACGCCATTAACACATTAAGAACATTTCCCTAAAATTTTCGGGAACACGTTGGACGTATTACAAAACCTTAAAACTCTAAACAAATTTATTTGAATGTCACTTGAAGCAGAGGGCAGATCTGTCTGCAAATCTGCAATTGCCCTTTGGTCTGAAAATAACACACAGTCTCTTAAAATGTGTTGCACAGTGATCTGTACACCACATGCACCACACATTAGAGGGACCTCTCACTGAAGCAAGAAGCCATGCATCTTAGGACTGTGGTCTATCCGAAGGCCAGTAAGGAGCCTGCGTGGCTCGGTGGTGGTACACCACAGCTGCATTGTGGACTAGACTAGATGCAGCTTATTGTCTGTCACTTCCTGCCATTCTTCTTCCTATCGTGAAACACAACAGCTAGGTGCTAGCATGCAGGGGAATGGCACACTGAACTAACTGAGGATCACAACATGCGTCCTTGGCTGCTACATCAGCCCTTCCATTCTCTGCAATACCCATGTGCCCTGGCACCCAGCAGAAAGACATCTCCCTCTCCAGCCTTTGCATGTGGAGAAGGGCACCCTGAATATCCTGAACTACTTCACTGGCTGGTTACAAGTGATGCAGAGACCGAAGGACACTCAGGGTGTCAGGAAAGATGAGAAATTTAGCAGGTATGGCACAGCTCATCTGCTCCAGCATCCTCAAGAGCGCGGACAATTTGGCATCGAAGACAGTGAAGTCTGGAGGCGACCAAATCTTGATGACATGATCAGGGAAAACAACAGGGCACACAGGGCCACCAATGGAATTGCCCTGCTTAGACCCATCTGTGACAACAGCTAGACAGTGTAGCACTTATTGAACATGTCAGAAAATATTGTATTATAAATATATGCAGGAGTGCAATCTCTCTTGCACTGCACTAAATCTAAAATTACTTTGGGTCTCTGCAATAACCAGGGTGGCAGTCAGTTAAAACCCAGGACTTGACCCTGTAGATGCCCCACACCAACGGACTTCAATAGACACTTTCCATGGATCCGAAACAGCCTCGATGCCCACGACCAACTGGTAACGATGTGTCTCGTAAGTTGCTGCTGGATCGTAATTGGTGGTTCACCAGCCTCAGCACAGACTCTGGCTATGGGGTTGGTCCTGTAAGTGCCCTTGGTCAACCTGATCCCTTCACAATATAGTATAGTGTCAATGATCTTCAGATGAGAAGGCCTCACTGACCTGTACACTGTGCACCCATAGCCCAGCTGTGATCACATGGAGGTCCTATAAAACTAGAACAAGTGCACCCTGTCTGCTCCCAAGACCTGTGCTAAGAAACTTCGCGATGTTCAGTGTGTTCTTGGCCCTTGTCTTTAGGTACTTTGCATTTAGTTTGGAGTAAAAAATGAGGCCCAGAAAACTTAGGGGGGTCTTTAAAAGGGACAATGGCGTCTCACATACACAGTTCTGAGAAATTAAAACTCCAATGGGAATGATTAAGACGAATACACATATACTTCTCTGCAGAAAGTGTAAAAGCAGTCTTTGCAGCATGCTCCACCAGCCTCTTCACTGTAAGATGAAACTGGCAACTCGCTGCTTATTGGAGGAACAGCAGAAGACCACAAAATCATCCTCCAATAAGGAGCGTAGGATAGGACTACTACTTGTGGACATTATACTGTTAATGGCTACAGCAAAAAGAGCAGCAAAAAACTACCCTGGGGAACATCATCCTGCACTAAACTATCTGACAGCACATCATCGACTCTGTACCTAAATAGGCATCTTGAGAGGCTGGATTGAATGTAGATAGGGTGGTGGCCACGAAAGCCCCACTGATGTAGCTGGCTGAGAAAATTTTGCATCTAAGTAGTGTCATACGTCTTACAGGTGTCAAAGAATAGCCCTAGACAATGCTGTTTATATAGAATAGGTTTCTGGATTTACACATCTAGGAGGGTCAGTTTGCTGTATTTCCGCCTCTAGCAGGGCCAGGTTGCCAACAGTTGATTGCCATCTCTTGAATTCACACAGAGCAGCTAAGGAGCTGCTTGGTCTCTAATATTTTGACAAGATGGCAGATGACCATGTGTGCTAGCTCATTTAGGTGACACTACGATAATACTGGGACATTTTCGGATCTGTCCTACTTTGAGGGGAGAGATCGAAACTGCCTCTTGGCACGAGTCAGGCAACTGATCTGTCAGCCACATCAAATTAGACCATCATCAGAGGCTTTCATTAGACTCTGTTTGTAACTGCTGCAGCATGCTGTACTCGATCTGGTTGTGACTGTGACTGCACCATATCACGAGTATCCAAGTGTGCTGATTTCTGCACCCAGAACAAGAATGGGCAGTTGTACAGCTCTGAACTGGTGGGCCGAAAGTCCAACTCAACCCTCTCCACGGTGGCACCCATAAGAATGGAATACTGGATTCTGGTTGACAGCGGTGGTAGCCAGTGCAAAATGGTCTGCCACTGTATGCTCGATGTCTCCAGATGTTGTTTGGAGAAACCCCATTTCAACAACGCCGCTATAGGTAACCGACTGCCTACACTGGACATCCTCCTGATGGTTTCCCCACACTGTTGTAGAACAAGTGGAACGATTGACAGGAGTCCAGAAATGCTTGCCATAACCTTTTCTTACTTTCACCTCACTATGAGGTTTTCTGACGTTGGGCAGCAGTTAAAAACATTGCAGAACTGCAAGCCTGGCAAGTAGGGGTCAAGCTCCACAATAAAAGATGAGCATTGAAGTCTCCCAGTAGGATAAATGGTCATGGAGGTGTTCTACAAGATATGTGAGAGCCTGAGTCAATCGTTTCCTGCAAACATAAGCACAGAGGGCTCTCCTGTGTTAGCAGTTTCAGTTCCTCTGAATGTCTCCTGAACCTTGTAGTGTTTCACTGAAGTATGAGAGCCATTTATCAAGGGGTAAGATTTTCACCCTGTCTCTCCGTCTTTGAAGGGAGCCTGCAATGGTAGGAGGCTCAGTCTTGGTGCAAGATCAGAGCCTCACGCCAACATTGAGTTCGATCAGCTGTGAAGCGAACTGAGAGACACTTCTACATCGTCCAACTGCTTCCTACCTGTCTCCATCAGTGGCTGCCACTTTGCCTTTGATTTTGCAGCCTGCGGAGGCTTCAGAGCCACAACCGTGGCAGTGGTAGTGGTAGTGGCAGCACTGGATGGTGGACCATACTGAACCTTTGGAGGGGCAGGGAGCTTTGCAACATTGGCTACTACGGCTTGCTCTAATGTTCTGTGGGGAGATATGGGCTTCGAAAATATAGCAGCAGCACAAGCACATTGATAAACGCAGATGCTAGTGCAGACACTAGCAACCCCTATTTGTGCAGCAGCATTGGTTTTCTGAACTAGCTGTTTAGGAACTGAAGCAAATAAGGTAATGAACATGGAGGGCTGCATGACCTTATAGGTCTTTTTGGCCTCATCATATAGGATGCACTTGGTTGTTTTAATCTCCTGTATCTTTCTTTCCTCGAGGAAGGTAATGAAGTCCTTACTCCAGACAGCATGATCCCCAAAGCAGTTTACACACTTCAGAGAAGATGGATAATCAACTCCTTAGCGATTGGCCTTACCACATTTGCCACAAGTTGCTTCTCTTTTACAACCAAGGGTTGTGTACCCAATGCGCTGGCATTAAAACAGCACATTGGGTTGGGGACATAAGGCTGCATGTTTAAGCAAAGGAAACCTGCCTTAACAAGCTCTTGACGTGTTGTGCCCACAATGTCTTCTTCGGCCCACTCCACTTTCAATTTCTCTTTGGGGATGCATGACAACACCTTTCCTGTTTATCAAAGTGTTGTGCAGCTCAGTTTTAATTGCATATTCTCCTGAGGCATGAAGCTTTCTGGAGGTTCTTTACTTGTTGGATAGAATTTCTACCAACAGCAGCCCAATGCACCATCACCTGACAGATTTTAAAGTGCCACCAATACAGTTTAAATCTTTTTGAATATAAAAAAGTGAAACTTCTTCAATGTTCCTGTTTGTTTTTAGCCATTAAAAACAAATTCTGACTATCAGCAAATTTCTACAAACAGAGGGGTAGGCAGAATTCGTAAGGTGTATGCCATATTTTGACAGATCCATACCTAGCAAAACTGAGATTTTCTGGTTCACTGTATGTTTCCTTTATTTCATGATCTACCATCTGTTTTAGAATCCTATGTATGATCTACAAGGTATAATTGGAATGCGTACTGATTGTAATTCTTCTACTGTCTTATGTTTATGAATTTGCTGTACTGACAAGGGGAGGCTACAACGTTGGGATCATGGATTAACTTCAAGCTTTGTACATCTTTACTATGCCATAACAACATAATGTGCAAGTAGTAATGTGCACTAATGTGGAAATTCTGAAAAAAATCCCAAGAGAAGTTTTACGTGTCTATCATGAAACTGTTGTTCCTACAAAGATACTGGTTGTAAGAAGTCATTGCAGTCAAGCGGATAGCGTTCATGCTTGGCAAGAATGTCATTGATGAGGCGAAGGTTCGGATTTTGATAACACTAATTTTTAAATCTATATGTTTTTCATCACTGGTCACATCATTTTATATGAAATTTGAGAGGTAATATAATAATAATAAAAAAACATGTGCATGTGAAGTTGTGACGAATGTCATATGTTATTTGACTATTTTCTATTTTAATTAAATTTTCAGGGATGAGGGACAGGCTTGGAAAGCCCAAGTCAAACAGAGAGTCACCTTCATTTTTTGGCATATCTGCAATACAAGTGTATATCCTGTGATATTTAAAAAAAATAATAATAATAAAATAAAAATAAATAAATAAAAAAAATTGCACCTACACTATTTGTTCTTGCTACATTAGCAACATCTCACCGCTATGCAGGTTAACTGCCAAATGGAGTCTGCCTCTGTGTCTGCAGCTTGAAACATAGATGTGCAAAGTAGCTCAGGGTACTTTACGAGATTGCTTGTGTACGGGATTTTGCAAATCACAACAGGCATACATTTGCAGGAAAACTATTTGTTTCTTCGTTTACTTGTCAACAGTTATAAATATGTTTGTTCTAATAATTATATCTAAAAACAAATATGATGTAACTTACCAAACGAAAGTATCTGCTTGTGTCTGTATATGTGCGGATGGATGTGTGTGCGTGTGCATGTGAGTGTATACCTGTCCTTTTTTCCCCCCTAAGGTAAGTCTTTCCGCTCCCGGGATTGGAATTACTCCTTAACCTCTCCCTTAAAACCCACATCCTTTCGTCTTTCCCTCTCCTTCCCTCTTTCCTGATGAAGCAACCGTGGGTTGCGAAAGCTTGAATTTTGTGTGTGTGTGTGTGTGTGTGTGTGTGTGTGTGTGTGTGTGTGTCTATCAACATACCAACGCTTTCATTTGGTAAGTTACATCATCTTTGTTTTTAGATATATTTTTCCCACGTGGAATGTTTCCCTCTATTATGTTCTAATAATTAAATTTACTTAAAAATATTAAGTAGTCCAAGAAAATGAAACTCACTAAAACTTGATGTAAATACATGCAGTTTTTTGAAATTATATTACCTCTCAAATGTTATATAAATTAAACAATATGACCAGTGACAAAACAAATAGTTTAATAATTAAGTGGGAGTTGAATCGTGACCTCATACACATTTGTCGTGTGAAGCTCAAATGCTAATCACTTGACCACCTAAGCTCAGATACACAAGCCAAATAACTGACGCGTAAAACTTCTCTTGCGATTTTCTCAGAATTGCCAGAGTAGTGCACCTTACTACTTGCACATTATGTTGTTTTAATGGCCTGCTAAAGGTGTACAAAGTTTGAAGTAAATCTGTGATCCCAATGTCGTGGCCTCCGCTTGTGAGAAAAAAAATGATGGTGTAAGTAGTGGTACTAACCAAATGTGAGGGGTGGTTGCCATGACAGTGATATTGAGAAGTTTATTGTGGAACAGTACTTGAGATATACAATATCACTCTCTTATTACTTCAGATAATGAGAAGCAGTAGTGACACTAAAAATTATAATTGTATCTGATAAGTCTTAGATACTGTTTGGTCACTCAATGATGGCTGTAGTCCAAATACTATGCTGTTAGGTAAAGTGCTGGTACTTCATAAGTTGTCCTCTTTCAGGTGCATGTAGTATTCAAGATATTAATGAAGTGTTAATTAATTTTTAAATGGTAAAAGAATGAAAGCTTTGCTACCATTCAGATGAATCCCTTTTCGAGTTAAAGAGTACACATTGGCACCATTGCCTGTAAGTTTATGCAGAGCATGATGATGATAACATGGGGGAGTGGAGTGGCAGGGGGTGACAGAACAGAGAAAGGGGACTCTGCTGCGAAAGGGTGATGGGTGGAGGATGTCCGTCTGATAGATTCAAATCACGTGCACCTGCTGTGTCTCCCTCCCATACTTCTATATTGCATATCTGCCGCCTCCCTCTATGTCTACGATTGAGTGGTTCATAAATCCCCTGTATCTTCAAATGCTTTTCCCTTTCCCTGACAACTTTGTCTAATATTATGTTGAATAGTAGTGAAATGCCATCACCCTGCCTCACACCTGTTCTAACCTCTAAGTACTCTGATAATTCTCCCACTACTAATTTTGGCTTTCATGTTCATTACTGTGCATTCGTTAGTTAACTGTTTTCTCATAGAGGTTTCTCCCTTCCAGTTCTGTGATGGTCAATCTATCGTAATATACCTTCTCGAAATTTATAAAGGTATATAGGGTCTCCCTCTTCTTGTTTGGCATCTCAGGACTGTTTTTAAATTATCTGTTCTGTACAGGAGCTTCTTGGTCTGAAACCAGCATTCCATTCCCCTAACTTGTTTCCCAGCTGTTATTATCTAGCAAGCACTGTGACGGAATTGTGAATGTGACAGGGAGTAAAGATATCCCTCTGTAACTGTTAACATCCGTCCTATCCCATTTCTTATGCACAGGGTATATAACTGCGCACTTCCATTCTTCTTGTATTACGTCGGACTCCCGTACATCATGTATGACATTTGTATGGTATTTGGCCCATCTTCCTTTAACACTTCAGCTACAATGTCATCTTCTCCTGCTGTTCTATTATTTTTCAGTTTCACGATTTCTCTCTCAACCTCCAATTCATCTGGTGCTTCTGACTTAGTATTTTTCTTGACCTTTTGGCTCCTTGGAAATCTTTTTGCCATTTCAGGACAATCAATAGCTGACTGAGTTCTCTTTGTTGTTCAGTGCCAGTTGTCCATCTTTTTTTTCTGTAACAGAGATTTTATGGTTAGTCTCCTACAATTCTAATGTTAAGTGTCTCGTAGAAGCTCTCCTGTTATGGTTTTGGAAATTCTCTTCTATTCCCTTTAATTGATCTTTTGACTCTGTCGATGTCTCCTGTTGTGTGATTTCTCGTCTCTATGTATACTGCCAGATGAACTTCTGTTTCATCACTATTCCAATAGCTGTATGCAGTTTTCCTACTCTCAACTGTTTTATTGTGTGTCATTCCACATGAATGTGTCTTCTTTTTGACTAGAAGAATTTCCTCATTCATTTTACTGGTTACCTTATCTTCGTATTTTTTCCAGGTTGTGGCTGCCTCTACCTTCCATTCCTTTGTGATACTTGATTTTAATTCTGTCAAATCAAACTTTGATATCACTGTGGTCTTCTTATTCATTCTATTTGGTGTTAAACCAAGTCTGATTCTAGTGAGATAATGATCCGAGTCTATGTTTGCCCTTCTTCTGACTTGCACATTTATGATTTCTCTGTGGTTCTTGGGTCTAATTGCTACGTGGCTGATTTGGTATTCTCCTAAAGTTTTGACCACTGATCATCTCCACATTTTGGTTTTCTTGATTTTTTTTTTCCTTTAAGTGAGTCGACATTGCCCCCATAAAGTGACAGTAACATTGCTTGACCAGTCTCCGGCCTTTTTTGTTAATGAGTTTGTCTCTAGGCTACTGTCCTATCATTCCTTGGAATTTCTTTCCCCTGTCTAATCATGAGTTTAAATCATCAATAAAAATTTCAACATGTCCTTTACAGATTTTTCTCATTGATTTCTGTAGTTTGTCCTAGAACTTATAGACTCCTTTTTCTCAACTGTTATCTTTGTTTACTGGTGCTTGTACATTGTCATCGTGTATGATTTACAAGCACATTTCAGCCTCATCATCATCGGTCTGTTACTGAGTGGAAGATAATTTTGTTGACTGCAAAAGCTGTTCCCAGGAACGGAGCTCCTCTGCATATTTCCCTGCCTGTTTTGCTCTTGAACAGTCTCCAATCGCCAATGTCTATAATCTTCCCTATTATCCAAGATTCTTAGATTCCCAAATTCAACCCTTATTCAGCATCTTTTTTAATCCTTATGATTTACCTGCTCCGATTAGCAAGTTGACGTCCAGTGTTCCTTTGAATATCTTCCCTTTCGTGGAAAGTTTGGCAACGCTCTCAGACTCCCCCTGTTTTTATGGTAAGTTGAACTTCCCAGAATTCGATGTCAGGTTGCAGTGCTATGATGGGCACCAGTGGACTGGTTACCACCTAAGGTATTGACAGTATTATTATTATTATTATTATTATTATTATTAGCATTTATAATTGCTGTACTGGGAGCAGCACTTCCTGAATTTAATTTCTACTTATAGAATCATTATACAGGCACTACAAATTTGATGGCCCAGAGTTCAATTCTGAAAGCCCCGTCATTCACTTATTTTTGTCAAGTCTGGTAATGACATGTATATGCAAAAAATAACAATTTGCATCATTCTCAAAGTCCACATTAAGCTATAGGTCCTACTGTCTTTCAACATATCTTCTTTCTTCCTTCCCACCGCAAGGCTTTCACAAAATATATTTTTTAAAACACATAAATGAAAGTTTTGCACAGTGACAACACAATAATATTTTCTCAGAAGTTTTGTTGCATCAATTTGCAGAATGATCACAATGCTTCAGAAGACAATCCAAAAAGGTTTTGCCCTTCGATCAGGTCAGTACCCCATGTCGGAAGCAATGAGACAGGGATGACAATTTGCTGCATTTCATGAGCCAGTGATGGACTGCGTGAGTAACTTGTCACCCATGTAAACACAGGGGCAGTTCACTGAAAATGGAGCCACCACTGTGGTTATTTAAATGGCTGCTACCACGGACGCTACACAAGGAGATGGACTGTGAGATAGCAGCACTTTACCAGAAAACAAGAGGAGTGTATATGCTTTATGAAATGCAACAGACACACTGTAAAACTGAAATGGCAAGACAGTTGAGAAACTTTTGTTGGTCTGCGAAAATACCTGTGCTCGTGACAAATGACAAGTGTTATTGTTAGGTTATTTTTTCTGGGTACTCAAATTGGTTGGTTTGACTGACTGACACACACACACACACACACACACACACACACACACACACACACACACACTGTACACAAAGTGTAATTAATTGATTACATACTAGATAAGCACACGATACTATATTTTTGAAATTTATGTTTTCAAAAACAGATTACCATTTTGGCACTGCTGTTCTCCATCAATGTAACTTCAATACAATATTTCATTAGACAGAATAGATTTACTATTATGATTCCAGATTGTCTTCAACTTTTACACTTCACAGACGGGGAAAACCAGTAATTATTAGTGAGTCCACCGGTTATAATATGCCATTATACATGAGAATATGAAGGCTGAAATCAATACATACCTCAGGAGTACGACTAGGAGATGTGGCACTTGAGCTACTACTGGAGCTTGACACACTAATAATCAGAGTTCCCGAGTGTCCTCCATTGACTGTACTAACTGAATTGGTACCTGTGAATTTAAAATATATGTATAAATGACATTGTGAAGCCTACAACACAAATGAAGAAAGGAAAGATAACTAATTTTACCAAACAGTAAATGAACTATGTATTTAAGCGATGTGCATGTTAATCCGTCACCAATGGAAAATTATGGATAAATGGTGAATGAGTATCCAATCATGATTCACAAAAACATAAAATCATTTTCACACTGCCCTCTATAATAATGAAGTTATTACTGCAAAATCAAAAACTATGTAACTAACGATTAAATATTTTTATATCCAAGAATTTTTGGATAGCTGCAGAGTTAATGAAGCATCACTTATCTGCCCTGCAAGCTTTCCAAGTGTAGCTGGACTGTCTTTACTACTGGCACCTATACAGTCATAAAGTGATTCAAAAATTTAGTACAATTTGTGCTTATTTGTACCTTGTGACACTGATCAAAACACGTGCTTCGAAAATCAGCCACAATTTACAGCTCACACTTCACAGATGAACTGGAGCATCTTGAGAGAACATGCATAAAAGATGAAATGAAATGACTTTGTGGCACAAGTGATATGCACAAATAAACAGTGCACCACTCCCACACAGACCTACATGATCTGCAATAATCATCAGTCAGGGAAGCTTTCACCTAATCTGGTGGCAGGCATCACAATATTAATAAATGATCAGAATAAAAACACCTCTTTAAAAAAATCAAGCAATTAAACAGATTTTATGAATTACCTGTATCGAAAACATAGTTGTCTAGGTTGATTAATTTGTTTGTCAGTCATTAGCCAACCACTTCCTTGACCACTAAATCCCAGAAAGATATAACATTTTATTTCACTGTAGTCTGATTTTTTACTTGACTGGACTGCTCCTGACACCTATACACCAATGGAAGCCTGGCACTGGTGGCTCTCACTATGATGACACTTCTGCTGCACTGTGCTGCATAAATCACTGTGCTAGCAAGTCCTTAATGAGCCACCGTAGTAAGAGATTCGGGTGACTGTTAGCCTCACATGCCTGACTATGTATGACAAAGGTTGTCTAAAGAGGAGCAGCACATTCCTAGGACACTTTCAAAGTGTCTGTCATGGCATGATTATAAGCCGTCAGTCACATGAATTCATGTGTTCCTTGCGGTAATATTGTGTATGAGGGAGGGAGGGATGGATGCAGAAGTGCTTCTCGTTCCTTTGGATAAAGTGGTGGAGCAAGCTGCAATTGCTCTACAAATCAGTGAATGATCAGTAACAAGATTCGGCAAGGAGAAATTCATGAAACAAGAATCAGGTGAGTCATATCAATTGGTGACACCTGGGATGAAGAGATGCCTCAGAAGAAGGATCACAAAAGTTGACTCTTTTTCAGGAAGATATGATTCATTATGGAATATATGCATACTATTCAAGGAGCATCCAACACTTAAGAAGCTACATACCACCCTTGTAACAGCAAACCTGTTTCAAGGTAGTAAATTGCCTTTGTTATGAGTTGTGAAAAGTTAGGACTCCACTATAAATCTATTTTTGGCTGCAAGTTATTAATGGGATGCCAAGGTATAACAGCCTGAGATTGTCACTTTCTTTGCGCGTTACTAGGGACAAATTTTGATGATGATGTTTG
This sequence comes from Schistocerca piceifrons, assembly GCF_021461385.2. NCBI lineage: Eukaryota > Metazoa > Arthropoda > Insecta > Orthoptera > Acrididae > Schistocerca > Schistocerca piceifrons. The sequence continues at coordinate 725,762,119 of NC_060149.1, forward strand.
GTTTGATGAAGCATGGCTGAGTGAGGTACATAGTCAAAAAGTAAAAAGGGGAGGCTGAACTGATGATACCATCAGTGGTAGTGTGGCAGATCTGACTGGCAGAGGGAAGAGAATAATTGTACAACTTGCCAGAAATTTAAAAAGTTTCATTCCTAATTGTCTGCCCACATTCACTTCAAATAAGACCACTGACTACCACAAAGTGATGAACCACAATATGAAGATAGTTTGAAAAGGTCTCTGAGTGGAATAGAAAGAAATGATTTCAGTCAGTAAAAGTTTTTTTATTTTTTATTTTTCAATGTAGACTCTTTGTACACTAATGCATTTAGTCTGGCAATGTTCAAATGCCTTGATCCCATCTTGAAAATATTGTTCCCTGAGGCCAGCGAAATACCCGTCAACTTTGGTGTCAGTTCTTCATTTGAAGATAATCTCCCTAAACAGAGGAAAGTTTTGAGCTTGGGGGAGAGATGGTAGTCTGATGGAGCTGTGGACAATTCGTATATGAGTGCATGTATTTCTGCTATGCCAATGACACTTGTGTGTGGGTGTGCATTGTCTTGCCAAACAAGACCCCTTTTTGCATATCTTTTGCTGTAGGTGGGTCCAAGAAAGCTGATGCCATGACCTTCCCAGCTGCCTTTGCTTTTATGATAGAGAATCAACATGTTTCCACTGCTCTGACTGTCGTTTTGTCTCTGTTGTATAGTAGTGGACCCAAGTTTCTTTTGTACCACTTATCAGAAATTAAAAAGTTTCATTCCTAACTGTCTGCTCTCATTCAGTTCAAATAAGACCCCTGACTGCCACAAAGATTTTTACCTGTGCAAAAAATCTTGTTGGTTTCTCTGCAAATAAGTGAAATATTGTTCGAACATTTCTACTCCGATGCATTTCTGATCCTATGTTAAGAATTGTAGCACCCATCTAGCACATCTAACAGATAATGTTCTCATATTCCATTCCAATGGTAAAATATGATATGCTCTTACATTTGACATCCCTACAGCTTCAGCAGTTTCTTGCACTTTCAGTCGGTGATCCTCTGTGACCATTTTGCGCCATTTTTCTATAATTTCTGAGGTGCACTGGCATGTATTGGCCAACCAGTAAACAGACCAAATTTAAACTCATTTGTTCACTTGGCAACAGCTGAATATGAAGGTACTAAGTCCTTCAGTGTATTCTGAAAATCGACATGAATTTCCTTTGCTTTCATACTTTACTTTATGAAGTAATTAATAACTGCTAGAGTCTTGATTTTTTCCATCTTAATGAATTACTACATGGGAACAACAACAGAGAGATGTTTGCACCACAGATCTCTACCCAGAGCACTCATGCATGATGTGTGTATGCATAAAAGTTGAGCTATTACCACACAGGAACCTTGTTGTGCTAGATTTGATATCTGGTGGTGATTTTGTGATCTTTTTGAACTAACCTGGTATGTTTGTGAAATGGTTTGAAGACTCAGTGCCTCAAAAGTTAACAAAAAACTCTAACTGCTATGGATAACACCCCATCAATCAGTTATATAACATAAAGCACCCACATAAAAAAAGTTTGCTTGCTGGATAAATGTAAAACAAGGTTTGACATTAACTTGAGAAGAGCAGAATTATTAGAACTTGTGTCACAACACAAGCCAAAGAAACCAGTTAATCTTGTTGGTGAAATGGCAAAAGGTAAAAACATGAGGTGCTCAGACTGCCCACCTACCATCGCCATTGCAATCAATAGAATCCATTTGGTCTCGGGTCAAACAACATATTACTACAGAGAACAAAAAACTCACATTGACTGAAGTGAAATGCAGTCTGAAGGAGGCAATTGAAAAAATGGCACCAGAAGATTGGAAAAAGTAGTGAATCATGTGAAACGAGTGATACAGGAAGCATCGAATAATTAATGTATATTACAATAGTGCGTTGAAGATTTGATTATATCTGTCAATATGAACTGTGAAACTGATAGTTATACTCCCTCTGAATTAAGCAGAATTTTACCTCTATACAACTAGTGTATAGCGTATTTTAATAAACCTCTTACTTCCTTTAAATCTAGTGTTTGTGAATTCATTTCTATCAGTTGCTCTTTCCTGTTGTGAGAAAAAGTAATACTGTTTCAGCCAGCTGCCATCATCATCTTATGGAAAGTTAAAACTGCATTTTAAACACACCAAGGTGCTATCTGAATGAGTGCAACAGTTTCCAAGATATGCAGTTGCAAGAAGAAAACTTTTTCAGGTGTAAAAACTTCTTCTATTCCAATTACCAACCTAACATTGGCACTAATTAAAATTAAGAAATTATTTTTGACATGCTTAGAGATGCTAATGAGAGTGATACCATAAATGAGTTCAGAATGTTTGTGTTATTTTTGTAGGAGATAGATAATTTAACCTTCATACTTGTTAAATATTGACAGAACTGTATAAAAATGCAGTTTACGAAGCTTGTACACAGGAAACGCAGAGTGAGGCATCTGGCAATCATTGCTGAGAATTCAATAGTCTTTTTAAGATACTGTGTGGTAAGTCTTAGCTGTTTACAAATGGGAGAATTCTATGTTTAAAAAGCAATTAACATAACTCTGACCCAAATTAAAATAAGGGACACATTTCTGACATGCTGCAGTACACTATGGGGATCTATATTGTAGGTGAATTTTGAATTTTTCACTAGACTTTTGTCAGAGATAGACACTTTAAAGAGATTTTCTACTGACATAGTGAGTGATGCACTCTAATGGCTGCCTGCATACTGTACCTGACATGACAATGCCACAACTCAAGACCTCAAATGTCAGGAATCAACTAGTTTAAATCAGATTATAAATGACCCGTGGCTTGCAGCTTTTCATCGCAGGATGGACTGCTTATATGCAGTGTTTGCACCACCTATTCACATTATTTTATCTTTGATGCATGCTCTTGATCTCCCAAGAGCATGTGACCAATTACACTGGCAGCTCTTCTTTTAATTCAACATGTTCAAAAAAAATCTGCACTTTGTTCCTCAATATATTTACTACATTAAAAACTTTAATAAAGAAATGGTCCTTCTGACTCTCAAATTCATTAGCTACAGTAATTATATAATAGCTACTGCTTTAACATTTTAAACAGAAACAAACATTGGAAGCTGAACCACGTAAAACATACATCCTGATAATCAGAAAGAAATATGAACTTCAATCTTCATGAGTAAAATTCTTATGTCTTAATCACTGTGGTATTTCACTTAGCCCAATGAAGTCACAATTTTTTTAATCAGAGCACCTAAGCTCTTGTAGCAGCAGTGACGGCTGCTGTGTAAGAGCACAAGAGCATGCGAAAGCCCTAACTTTCGACCCCTCATGGTTTTTTTGTTATTTTTCTTTGAATGATGTTAAACATAACAGAGATTCTGCAGTCTGAGAGAAATGGTACTTAAATCTACCGTGCTACTGCTCCTCTAGACTCCTTGAAACTTGGCATCAGAGTCATGAGCACACCTTCACCTGTGCACATTTTAAGGATCCTTTGCACATGAGCAATTCGCATGACGCAATTGCCTTATGGTCCAAATACGAACAGATATGATAAACAACGTGCATCATTCATGATATGGAGAGCTAGCCCTTGCCACTCAACTACAAGTTTACATCAGTGCCACCAGGTGGTAGCACACTGCACCTGACTTATTCCCCTTCGCTTGGCATAAATCCTGCTAGATGATAGCACACTCCTCAGATACGCTAATTCACTCACTATATAGTAAAATTAGATCGGACGTCCGTATATGTTAAAGTTTTACCAACAGTAAACCTATTTTGTGGGTTTCTGAATGAGTTATAGAATATTAAGTTATGAATTTTACCATGCAGTAATCCATTTCAGACAGTGAGAATCATAAGGGTCTAAAGTAAATCACCATCAATTGTGAGATTGTAGCATTTATTCACATTTCTGAAATCTGTTGGTCTTATGATGAGTCAGGTATATCTGTGCTGTAGGTCCACATTGTTCATATGAAGATTCACGAAAAGCTGTATCACTGGTTTCACTGATATTCACTTAATGTGATATCACCAGTGTGTGCTTTAGGCCCTTATGCATCTCAGTGTCTCATTTGTATTCTAGTCAAATGACCATGTTGGTAGATATTACTACTAGAGTTTAACCATTTCCACAAATAGCAGTGTGTGTTTGGAGGGGTTGTTTACTGTGCTGGAATCGGCTTTCATGTGCAGTGTAAACATGAATTACATTGAATCTATTTTAACACTGGGGTGATAACAGAAAAGTAAAGCTCTGAGGATGTCTCTCAAGTCGTGCTTGGGTAGCACTTGTCTGCAAAAGACAAAGGTCCCAAGTTTAAGTCTTGGTTCGGCAGACAGCTTTAATTTACAAGGCAGTTTCATACCAGTGCACACAATAAGTGTGACTACAAGCAAACATTTAACAAGGGAAGTATATAGTTGGCACAAGTTGTCATGTGGGCACAGCATTAGACTACGTGATTTTCAGCTCAGAAGTAAATTCGTGAACTTATAGATCTATTAGGAATCTTTTAGGTTTGTCCAAAAATATGGAAAAGGATGAAAACACACTCACACAAAAATGCAAAATGGAGAGTTGCGAAAGTTTACACATTATTTTGTTACTGTCCTAAACTGTACTTTATTATGTGCAAAGCAACAAAATTTCACAAAAACAATTCTTTCTTTTGTCAGAAAGTTATGAATCTTATTATTATTATTATTATTATTATTATTATTGGCAGAGACTGTGGTTGTACAAACTTGTTGATATACATAACTGTTATACAGCAGATACTATTAATTTCACACTTGCAAATCTATCTGAATCTAAAAATTTGTGAACACCCAGAATGTATACTCAGGAGCTGTCACTGTGTAGTATTGTAAGATATTTGGCCACTACTCACTTTCCATCAAGACACGAGTACACACATATCACATTTGTACTCCACAAGTTACTCTATGGTGTTTGATGGAAAGTGTGTGGCGTACCAATATCTAGGGATAGGAATATTTCTCACAAATGATAGCATGACAAATAATGTGAATTCAGCAATATTTGTGAACAAAACATGAAATAGTGGATTGGCTATCACCTGGGGTATTGACAGTATTATTATTATTTTAAGCATTTATTTTTGCAGTACTGGGAATGACACCACCTGAATGTAATCTTCCATTTATAGAATCCTCATACAGAGACTATAAATTTGATGGTCCAGAGTGCAATTATGAAAGCCTTGTCTTTCACTTAATTTTGTCAAGCCTGGTAATGACGTGTATATGTGAAAAATAACAATTTGCATCATTGCTCAAAGTCCACATTAAGCTGTAGGTCCCACTGTCTTTAAACGTATCTTCTTGCTTCCTTCATACCACAAGGCTTTCACAAAACATATGTCTTAAGATAACCAAATGAAAGTTTTACACAGAGTCAACACAGCAATAATTTCTCAGAAGTCTTGTTGCCTCAATTTGCAGAATGATCACAATGTTTCAGCAGACAATCCAAAAGGGTTTGCCCTTCGATCAGCTTGGTACCCCATGTTGGAAGCAATATGATAGGGATGATCATTTGCTGCATTTCATGGGCCAGTGATGGACTGCGTGAGTAACTTGCCGCCCGTGTTTGATGGAAAGAGTGTGGTGTACCAATATCTGGGACACGAATATTTCTCACAAATGCTGGCATGACAAATAACTTGAATTCAGCAGTATTTGCAAACATAACATGAAATCCTCAGTTTTTACAAGATATCACAAAATGTGGCATTTACCCTGCCACGTGTAAAAATTTTATAAGTCTGGAAGCAGCAGTTTACTGATATTGGTAAACAACGGTTATTTAATGTTGAACCTGCATCTTTATTTTTGTTCTCTAGGCTCAGGTATGAATACAACCATAAAACCATCATTTTCTGTTTAAAACTTGATGTCTGAGTGTAGTGTCGGCTTGTAAGAGCTTTACCTGCCAAAGCCCAATTTCCTTGTCTTTTTGAACAACACATCAGAGGAAAAATGTCATGTTTTGAGGAATTCTTTAGTGCTCTTTTCCTTTTGGTGTTTTAAACAAGTAATCAATATGGTGCCTCATTGTTTTGCTTCTTTCAGTTACTTGGGCTACACTGTAAAAATAATACTGAGTACATATTGATGTAGACATTCTCAGTGTGTTCTACCACCAGAAACAAGTTTGCTTGATGTCACGTGCCCTATTTTGTGACTGGTTGATGGAAACAAACCAAGCAGGTAGCATATTAATTTGGATGTGTTGGAAGTTGAAGTGCCATAACAGACAGTTTTCATATTTATAATGTATGGAAGGTTCTGGTTGAGAATTATGAATTATTTAGGAATAAAGGAGAGAGTTCACCGAAAGGCAGAAGCACTGCATCATTCTAAATAATTCGTAATTCTCAACCAGAACCTTCTGTACATTATTATACTGCCTAGTGGCTCCCATCCATCCAAACCTAGGTGTTGTTCATCCTTCTTACTGTCACTTATCTAGCTGCCCCCCTCTTGTCCATACATTTGTTTCTCTCATATTTCTTCCCTCCCGTCTTTATGACACACTCCGTAATGGCTGCGACAAATGTGGTCACATGCCATGCGACTCCTGGTAACAGTGTAACACACTTCTACCAACACAAAATCCTTCCCTCCTTCACATACCACTCCCAATCTTCCTAACCTTGTTTTCTGTTCCTCTCTTATGCTGGACGACAGATCACATGCAAAAGAATTTATTTTGCACGCCTGACAATATATCATGTGCGCTCAGATATACTTCAGTCACAATACTACCCCTTCTCCCCAAAACTCTCCTTACACTCAACATTGTTACTCAACTCCCCCTGTAACCTTTACCAACCATTTTCAACATCTACTTCCTTCCATCCCCCCCTCCCCTCCCACCCAATGCAATGGACCCCTGCTCTATTTATCTGCATCAGTTCAGAAAAGTTTCCCTATCCTTAACCAAAACTTTGTCCCATATAGGGGTTTCTAAAATGCTGCCTAGGCCATGAGATCCCCCACCTCCCATGGCCTAACCATAAATATCCCTATTTCGGGAATCTACCCCTTCTTCCACAATGAGCTTTGTCTTTTCAGATTCCACTAGCCCCTCTCCCTCACAAATCTGGTTCTACAAAAACCTCTCTCCATGGCACAGGCATCCCTGAACCACCTCCATTCCCTCCACAAAATACAGTTACTATGCAATCCCCACTACCTACACCTCATCACCCAAATTGAAATCCTGACACCTACAAGAACATTCCAATCAGAACATCCACAAGTTATCCATCCTGCTGAAATCTTACTCCTGCCTTGGGGCACCACTATCCTACCCCAATCCTACTTACGGTGCTCCTCCATGTCAACTCTTCGTAACACCCAGACCTTGCCTAGCTGACCTTTTCAACACACCACAACCTCCAGAACCCCTACCAACACTCCACGAAATCGAAAACCAAAACACCAATCAAAGCTAATCCAATTCTAACATTGAACCCTGCCTGTCCAAACTCATACTACAATCCAGCTGCGACTCTCCCACACTCTTGCCTAACCGTCCCCTGGTTGCCTTCCAGGAATTCCTAACTTTCAACCTGGCCTCACCATCCTTCCAAAGTCTCCTCCCTAATCACCTAAAAATGGATCCTAATCTGATCCTCCTCCCAGCAGACAAAGGTTCCACCAACTTTGTGATGAGCAGAAGTGACTACCTGGCAGAGGGCCTCTGCCAGCTGTCCCACACCTCCACCAACAAGCTCTGCCAAAGTGACCCCAACCCAGAAGTCAAACATGACCATCAATCCTAGCTGAAATTCTTAGGCCTTTCCCAGAACCTCTTCCCTGAATCCATTTCCCTACTCACCCCCACAACAGCCCACAAACCCATCTTCTACATGCTCCCCAAAATCCACAAACTTAACAATCCTGGTGCCCAATTGTGGCTGGTTACAGTGTCACCACTGAAAGAATCTCAGCCCTTGCTCATCAACGTCTGCAACCAACTGTTCAAACCCTAGCCTACCACATTAAAGATACCAACCACCTCCTGCAGCGGCTGTCCGCTATTCCCACACCCTTACCTCCCGGGTCCTTACTCATCACTGTTGATGCAACCCCCTTACACACCAACATCCCTCATGCCCATGGTCTTACCATGATTGAACACTACCTCTCCCAATGCCCTGCAGATTCCAGACCCATCCCTTCATTCCTCGTACACTTAACCAACTACATCCTAACCCATAACTACTTCACCTTTGAAGGGAAGGCATACAAACAAACTCATGGCACAACCACGGACACTTGCACGACATCCTCCTATCCTAAACTCTTCATAGGGCTCCTGGAGGAAACACGCCCAGCCAGGACACCTTATCCTCATTCCTCCACAATCTTAACAACTTCTCTCCCATCCACTTCACCTGGCCCTCCTCCATCCATCGTTCCACCTTCCTAGTTGTTGATCTCCTCCTCTCACACTGTTCCATCCACCCTTCGGCCCACATCAAACCCACCAACAGTACCTGCACTTTGACAGCTGCCACCCTTCTACACCAAAAATCCCTCCCATATGGCCCGGCCACCTGTGGCAGATGCATCTGCGGTGATGAGAATTCCCTCGCCCAGTATGCTGAAGGCCTTTAGGCAATATCCTCCAGACTTAATACACAAACAGATCTCCCATGCCATATCCTCACACACACACACACACACACACACACACACACACACACACACACACCTGTTCTAGTACCCCTGCCCAATTCATGTCCGCTAGTTGTGTGCTGCTATCTCACACCCTAGTCAGCGAAATCATGTGCCCAGCTGTCTGCCACCTGCCCACTCTACCTGCACCCCTAACTAGTCCACTCCCACTCCCACCCCACCTTCTGCCTCTCTCCACCTGTCACCCAAACTCACCCTACCACCCCACCTCACCCCAGTACCTCACCTTGGGCCAGGAAAGAGCTGGCTGTCAACTGATCACAATTGACAGAGCCTGGCATGTGCATCTGATTGAGTGTGTGCATGTTTTTCCTACCAGCTTGAAAAAGGAAGTTGATTCCGAAAGCTAGCAACAAAGCTCTGTGCCTTTTGTTTGTGAATCTATCGATGACACAGCACTTATGCCTTTCGGTGAGCTGTTTCCTTTATTCCTAAATAATTCATAGTTTTCATATTTACATTTATGTCTTACAAAAATATGCTGTTTAACTGCTGTGCAGAACTGAAGATCTCTCCAAAATGCTTTGTTTTTGTTGTGATTTGTTGTGCAAGTGTTTTGGGAAATATGGAATTGACAGATAAAACTGTTACCTCTACTCCACGTTAAAACAGTTTTAATAAGAGTTGATTATTAGGGGAAAAGGAATTTTTAATGATGAAACTAGGCAAACTACTGAAAAACATAAAGAAAAGTACTTCAGGCAGGGGTGAAACAAACAGTGAAACACATTGGGTACACCTTCCAACTAGCCTACCAAAACATTAAAGTCAATCTTCACAGCAGTAGGTTTTTGTTTCAGCAATAGGATGATAATGATGAACTCTTATCAATGATGACATGCCTTTCACAGGGGGCAGATGTCTCAGGTTCGAGTTGCGGTCCAGCACACAGTTTTAACCAACCTGATATCGAGCTGGTTAACATATTATTTTCTGAACAATAGGATTGGAAAGTTTCACTCAGGGCTCAATGCACATCTGGTGACAAGTGGCTGCAGCACTATCCGTTTCATCTTGCGTCTAGTACACAATGCATACACACTGGTAACTCATAGTTGTGTATCAAAAACCCATCATAGCTTTTCTGTTACGAAAGATACTTCAGAAAATAGCATAATGTGCCAATAATTTTGCGGATGTTGAGTGCATATTGAAAAATCGATCATAGGCTGTACTACATTATAGTTTTGTGAAGTTCTGCAGTAGGTCCACTTCTCACATTTGAAACTTATCCAGGCAAACTACCAAAACTCCAAATAATGTTGGCACTCCGGGCTGCGATGCTGAAGCTGGTGGTCAGGCGTGTGAGGTGTGCTTGCTTGTGTGTGCTGTGTGCACGTCTCTCTTTATTGATGAAGGCTGTGGCCAAAAGTGACATGTGAGTGTCTTTTAATCGTGCCTGTCTGCAACTTGACTTGTCCTCTTTACGGTAAGTAGCAATCTCTCTCTTCCTACATTGTTAATGGTTGTTAGACATTCCCTACGAATACAATGTGAGCAAATTCTCATACCATCTTTTCTCATTAACAGGAAATAAGGCTGTTGGTTACCAACAGAATAAGTTAATTTCAGCAAACAAAAAAATTATACACAATACCAAAATTGCAACAAAATAAAGCAGCTCAGAATCCTGGAAGTCACAAATGAGGTAATAGCAGCTGACAATGAATTTGTCACAAAATGGAAACAATGTATAGATATAATAGAACATACCAGATTTAGTGCCTGTCTCTTCTTCAGAGCCATCAATGACAGCTGAACCATTCGGTTTCATTTTATCATCAGGCACTATGCCAGGTGGTTCAATTACAATCTGTGGTGTCCCTGCAGAACTTGCTGTAGCTTCATTGTATGCCTGCAAACTGTCACGCTGGAAAAAGAGTTGAAAGTCTCCACTCACTAATCCAAATTCAAGCACAGAAGACAATGCTTAACTAAATACAAGAACAAACAGAACTACTGTTGAATATTTATAACAAATGTACTGATTGTTCACTGTCTGGCATTTTCTTTGAAGTGTAACTTAATAATCACAAAGATATAGTACTGACTGAAACAAACAACTGCTTTTGATGGTAGTATTTCCACCCGGTAGTTTATAAAATGATGGCAAAGTCTGATATTTGAATGATATAAAATTGTTTGCTTTAATCCTAGTCAGTTACCCATCTGAAAATGTCCTTCACTTCCAATCATCCCAAAAATTTCTGTAGTCTAATCTTGACAACACATTACCCTAAGCACAAGGTGGTGCAATTAAGGACTGAACTTACAAAACTATTGATTAATACTAGTAGATATTAACCAAACTAAAAGCTTACTAAAGGCACATTCACAAGAATATATTTTATACAGTTATCAGCACTAACTTTTCTGTCTGCTACTGTTGCTGACTCTATGCACAGTAATCTCTCATTCTCTATTTGAATATGGAAATCGTGTGTTCAAAATCTGTGGCATGAGGTCATTCTGACTATTATCATCTATCTGTCCCCAAACATCATGACATTTGTGTTCATAAGGCACTATTCACAGACAATTTTAAAACCACAACACAGGTGTTCACAGGAAATTGCATTCTCATACTGAAATTAATACTATTTGTTATGTTTGTATCTAACATTAGCTAATATTTATACAGCAGTTGGTGATTTGAGCAAAAAAATGGAAACATGGAAGTAATATAAAGTCCCAAATGAAACATGTACGTGACATTATAAATAACCATATTTTTCAAATAACTCCTATGGAACAGGGTTTGGGGGAAGTCATTTGCTGAGTCCTTGTTTATGGAACATTTCTGGCATTCACCTCAAGTCACTAAGAGAAACATCGGAATCATTAAATCAGGAAGATTGGCTCAGTACTTGGAGCACACTTATCTCAAACACAAATTTGGTATTTCAACTAATATTGCAACGGTTTGGAAAATAGGATGATCATTTTGTGTGTGTGTGTGTGTGTGTGTGTGTGTGTGTGTGTAATGTCCCTACTTTTCCACATTAGATAATTGGTGCTATTTACAAGGTAACAAGATGATGCCTTTCACACACTAATAATGTAACATGAAGCCACCTGTAGCACAGGGCTTCACAACCAACTTGCTCTGTAAGCAGACAGACAGTGCAGGCATAAGGGCAGACTTGCATGTTTTTCAGGTTAATAAATTTTTCAAACAGAAACATGTAAGTCTCTCTGTAAATAAGATTTAATTGCTACAAAAGAAAACAAACAAACAAACAAAACATACAACTGCCGTATAATTTTATTATTAAGTGGGTACATATTTCTCATTTTATTTCCTCAGAAAATACAATATTTTTAATAAACTCTCAATCACCTTGCTCTTTTTACCTTTTACGAGAGTTCCTATATTTGGTACAGGCATTCAGGTGTATTACAGACATAGTACTCAGTTCATGTTAGTTTGATAATGATTTTCTCAAATGTGTTTTATTTTTCTTTACTGTTGTAAACAGTTGGTCACATATGTACATGGAACGTTATTATTGCACCTGCACCCATCCTATGCAAACAAGAAAATGAATCCCATGGGAAATGCTTGTAGAGATCCAAGACATTTTTTCTTGTTACTAAATTTGTTTTTATATTCCCCATTGCAATGCAGATCAATTACTTCACACTGCATATCCGCACAAATGTCCTTAATATTCACTGAATGTGGCAAGGAGAAAAAAAAACACCCTCTGTCATTGTCACATTCTTAAAATGAAAATGGAATTTTTCCTTAAATTTATATACAGTAGGTGCATAGCGTTCTAAGTCTCTGTTAATACCAGACTCCTTCCACATAGATAATTTTGTAAGATGTACTGTATTTCCTTTGTTCAAATGATTCTCCAAAAGTAATAATTTTATGCTGAATGCATGTATACGGTCAATGAAATGTGTTATCAAGAGATTCTTACCCCGAAGCTAACAAATGGCTGGTTGTCCTGGCAAGGAATACAAGTGTCAGTTTTCCATGATGGCTTTGTCACTTCAAGAATACACAAAAACATTACTAATTTCCATAAACATATTTATTTCAATCAAAAGACAACTAAGCCACATCACTGTAATAAGGCAAACTTCTGTACTGATTGTTGATATCTTCAAAAAGTTCTTAAACTGGGGGTGTTTAAGTCAATGCTTCTGTACATGATTAGCTGTACAGACACCATTACTTATTACTCTTTGCAATGTGACACGATTTGCACATCAGTTCTCCTGGTGATTCATGCAGTGAGCGTCTCTGAATTCATTGGTTACTTGAATTTTTTTTTAATTTTCTCATTCCATTGCACTAGGAATCCTGATGTATTTCCCAACATGGCTGGTGTTCTTTCAGTAGACACAGAAACCACAATAAATTTCATGATAAACTTACAATTTCTACGCTTTCTTCAACACTGCTAAGAACGTCACATCCACGTATTGTGTTCTTCACTGTTCGTGAGTCCAGGTGCTCTCTTCTGACGTCAAGTTCACTGTTTACAAATCTGATAAAAATGGCTAGCTAGCCCATGCCTGTTGATTTCTACACTTCCTCTGACCACTACAGGCTATGCAGCAAACTTTTACAAGTATCTCCTAGCTGATTCTGAATGTTGTCTACCATATCCAATATGCGACCATGATTGTCATGTTTGACAACAGCACATTATGAAACTGTTCTGCCTCAAGTGGCCACAAATATCAATCTATAGGTACCAAGTATTCTTTTATTAAATCATCATTCATGGAAGGATGCAAGGAATTCCCAAAAAGTAGCACAAATTTGTAGTTCATGCTAGAGTCATTTGATTTTCCTTAGTCTTCTTCCTTCTCTTCAAAGAAATTCCTGTTAAGTTTTAAACTTCTTATACACATTTCCCATGCTTTCAGCACTTCTCTTATTTGTGCCAGAAGAGTGCTGCTTTGCTGTTACTGCCTACTCCTCCTCCTCCAAACTCCTCTCGATAACTTCCTGCTGTGAAGCCCACTGCAACTCAATAAGCACTTCAGTGGTCATTTCTTGGCTGAGATATTCCAAAAGCTCATTGATATCATTATTATCCACTTCTAGTCCCATGCTCTTGGCCAAAGACACAATCTCATTGATTATAGACTTCACAGGCACTCACTCAAATGCCTCAGAGTCACAACTGACAATGCAGTCGGCCAAAGCTTCTTCCAACCTGAAGTAAGTGTTCTCTTAGTAGCCCCCTTCAATGTCTTTTTGATCATCTCAATGCAGGCAATGATGTTAAAGTGATATTTTCCAAACTCTGAGAGTGAGATTGGTAGCTTAAGTCAACTCTAAGCAATGCTCAAAGAGTGATTTAGTGCACAGCTTCATGAAGTTAGAAATAATCTGCCGATCCATAGGCTGGAGTAACGGGGTGTGTTCGGAGGCAGAAACTGGATCTCTATGAATTTAAATTCTTCAAAGAGGTGGACTTGTAGGCCTGGAGAATGGTTAGGAGCGTTGTCCATAACAAGGAAGACATGGCGTGGCAGATTCATCTCAAGCAAATATTTTTTCACCGAAGGACCAAACACTTCACTGACCCAATCGCAAAGATCATATGTCACCCAAGCCTTGTTGTTGGACCTCCACATCACATTTAAACTGCTCTTCTAGACTTTATACTTCTTGAAGGCTCATGGAGTTTCTGAATGATAAATGCAAAGCAGTTTAATTTTCAAATCGCCGCTCACGTTGGCACAGAATAGCAGTGTAAGATGGTCTTTCATTGGCTTGTGATTGGGTAATGCATTTTTCTCTGCTGTTATAAAGGTATGCTTCAGCATCTTTTTCAAGAACATACCCATCTCATCACAATTCAAAACCTTTTGTGGCAGAGAACCACAGAATCTACGAGCATCTTGAAATTGTTGACTAAGTTCTCTGCTGCCTTTGTGTTGGAGCTGGTTGCTATGCCGTGCTTCACAATGCTGGGGATATCAGTTCTACTCTTAAACTTCTCTAATTGCTCACGGCTTCCCTTAAACACTTCTCTGGCCACTTACGATATGAGTATCATCTCAACGAGATTGGTGAAAATCATTCTAACCTTCTCACAAATGATGTTCTCGTTAATAGTGTTGCCTTGCAATTGCTTTTCATTTATCCATATAAGGATCAACCTTTCGACATCATCCAGAATATGACTCCTGTCACCCCCTTGGAAGCATCTCTCTCCTTAATCTTGTCTTTGTTCTTGAGAACAGTGCAAATAGTCGATATAAACCGATTGTATCTGTGGATCAAGTCAGTAACCCTCACACCTTGTTCACATTTTACAACAATTTCACATTTCATTTCTAAGGTCATTTTCTTTCTCTTACGGTCGTATTCTTGCAGCTTTATCTTCGGGGGACATTTCAATGAACGTTATTAAAATTTGAGCGCATGCACATGCATGCACGCGCACGCATGCACACAATTTAACACAAGTTTAGAAAAATATGAGATCACAAGCTGCACTAAGATGTTACCAGAAAGAGTGCTAAGCCGAGACTACAGTACATACTAAAAACATTGTTCATATTGTAATGTAATTAACTGTCGTAGATAAAGTTTATCTCATGTGAAAAGTACGATGCCCACCGTAAAGAGTTAAAGTAACTTCATTATGTTGCCAGAAAATGTGTTTAATTTATTTAATTATGAATATTTTCTTTTATGATAAATAATGGATTCGTTTGAAATGTTAAATGTTTTATATTTATATGTATTTATTTATATGTATCTTTGGAGTTTATTAAGGTCAGTAGACCAAAGAATCTGCAACGCAGGAATGTCTGCAACTTCCAGGCACATGTTGGCTTGCCCGCCACTTCTTTGTCGGGACTGGTTGTTACCTACTCGTTTCTTGATAACTGAATGATTGTGGAATCTTACGCGATATATTGTGGTAGGACCGCATTCGCACCACGTGTTTGTAATTGAGAATAATATGAGTAGTTCCAGCAAGACTTAGTTACTAGTAGCTGCTGAAAGATTACACACTGCAGATCTCGTTTGTCTAGGGGTTTTCGAAGTTTTGTCTGCAAAAATAATTACTCCAACAAGCATGGCCTGGGTTTTCTTCTCGTTTGAAATAAACACTACCGGATCCGAAATACTTTCAGTTAAAAATTATATTTATTCGTACTTTTTGTTTAGTAACTACAACATTTTCACTGTGAACATTGATACGCTAAATGCATTATACTGTACTGGTCACATAAACACGTCCATCTCCCTCCAATCCCGACAAAGAAGTGGCGGGCAAGCCAACATGTGCCTGGAAGTTGCAGACATTCCTGCATTGCAGATTCTTTGGTCTGTTGTTGTTGTGGTCTTCAGTCCTGAGACTGGTTTGATGCAGCTCTCCATGCTACTCTATCCTGTGCAAGCTTCTTCATCTCCCAGTACCTACTGCAACCTACATCCTTCTGAATCTGCTTAGTGTATTCATCTCTTGGTCTCCCTCTACGATTTTTACCCTCCACAGTGCCCTCCAATGCTAAATTTGTCATCCCTCGATGCCTCAAAACATGTCCTACCAACCGATCCCTTCTTCTAGTCAAGTTGTGCCACAAACTTCTCTTCTCCCCAATCCTATTCAATACCTCCTCATTAGTTATGTGATCTACCCACCTTATCTTCAGCATTCTTCTGTAGCACCACATTTCAAAAGCTTCTATTCTCTTCTTGTCCAAACTAGTTATCGTCCATGTTTCACTTCCATACATGGCTACACTCCATACAAATACTTTCAGAAACGACTTCCTGACACTTAAATCTATACTCGAAGTTAACAAATTTCTCTTCTTCAGAAACGCTTTCCTTGCCATTGCCAGTCTACATTTTATATCCTCTCTACTTCGACCATCATCAGTTATTTTACTCCCTAAATAGCAAAACTCCTTTACTACTTTAAGTGTCTCATTTCCTAATCTAATTCCCTCAGCATTACCCGACTTAATTAGACTACATTCCATTATCCTCGTTTTGCTTTTGTTGATGTTCATCTTATATCCTCCTTTCAAGACACTGTCCATTCCGTTCAACTGCTCTTCCAAGTCCTTTGCTGTCTCTGACAGAATTACAATGTCATCGGCGAACCTCAAAGTTTTTACTTCTTCTCCATGAATTTTAATACCTACTCCGAATTTTTCTTTTGTTTCCTTTACTGCTTGCTCAATATACAGATTGAATAACATTGGGGAAAGGCTACAACCCTGTCTCACTCCTTTCCCAACCACTGCTTCCCTTTCATGCCCCTCGACTCTTATAACTGCCATCTGGTTTCTGTACAAATTGTCAATAGCCTTTTGTTCCCTGTATTTGACCCCTGCCACCTTCAGAATTTGAAAGAGAGTATTCCAGTTAACATTGTCAAAAGCTTTCTCTAAGTCTACAAATGCTAGACACGTAGGTTTGCCTTTTCTTAATCTTTCTTCTAAGATAAGTCGTAAGGTCAGTATTGCCTCACGTGTTCCAACATTTCTACGGAATCCAAACTGATCTTCCCCGAGGTCGGCTTCTACCAGTTTTTCCATTCGTCTGTAAAGAATTCGCGTTAGTATTTTGCAGCTGTGACTTATTAAACTGATAGTTCAGTAATTTTCACATCTGTCAACACCTGCTTTCTTTGGGATTGGAATTATTATATTCTTCTTGAAGTCTGAGGGTATTTCGCCTGTCTCATACATCATGCTCACCAGATGGTAGAGTTTTGTCATGACTGGCTCTCCCGAGGCCATCAGTAGTTCTAATGGAATGTTGCCTACTCCCGGGGCCTTGTTTCGACTCAGGTCTTTCAGTGCTCTGTCAAACTCTTCACGCAGTGTCTTATCTCCCATTTCGTCTTCATCTACATCCTCTTCCATTTCCATAATATTGTCCTCAAGTACATCGCCCTTGTATAAAACCTCTATATACTCCTTCCACCTTTCTGCCTTCCCTTCTTTGCTTAGAACTGGGTTGCCATCTGAGCTCTTGATATTCATAGAAGTGGTTCTCTTCTCTCCAAAGGTCTCTTTAATTTTCCTGTAGGCAGTATCTATCTTACCCCTAGTGAGACAAGCCTCTACATCCTTACATTTGTCCTCTAGCCATCCCTGCTTAGCCATTTTGCCTTTCCTGTCGATATCATTTTTGAGACGTTTGTATCCCTTTTTGCCTGCTTCATTTACTGCATTTTTATATTTTCTCCTTTCATCAATTAAATTCAATATTTCTTCTGTTACCCAAGGATTTCTATTAGCCCTCGTCTTTTTACCTACTTGATCGTCTGCTGCCTTCACTACTTCATCCCTCAGAGCTACCCATTCTTCTTCTACTGTATTTATTTCCCCCATTCCTGTCAATTGTTCCCTTATGCTCTCCCTGAAACTCTGTACAACCTCTGGTTCTTTCAGTTTATCCAGGTCCCATCTCCTTAAATTCCCACCTTTTTGCAGTTTCTTCAGTTTCAATCTGCAGTTCATAACCAATAGATTGTGGTCAGAATCCACATCTGCCCCAGGAAATGTCTTACAATTTAAAACCTGGTTCCTAAATCTCTGTCTTACCATTATATAATCTATCTGATACCTTTTAGTATCTCCAGGATTCTTCCAGGTATACAACCTTCTTTTATGATTCTTGAACCAAGTGTTAGCTATGATTAAGTTATCCTCTGTGCAAAATTCTACAAGGCGGCTTCCTCTCTCATTCCTTCCCCCCAATCCATATTCACCTACTATGTTTCCTTCTCTCCCTTTTCCTACTGACGAATTCCAGTCACCCATGACTATTAAATTTTCATTTCCCTTCACTACCTGAATAATTTCTTTTATCTCGTCATACATTTCATCTATTTCTTCATCATCTGCAGAGCTAGTTGGCATATAAACTTGTACTACTGTAGTAGGCATGGGCTTTGTGTCTATCTTGGCCACAATAATGCGTTCACTATGCTGTTTGTAGTAGCTAACCCGCACTCCTATTTTTTTATTCATTATTAAACCTACTCCTGCATTACCCCTATTTGATTTTGTATTTATAACCCTGTAATCACCTGACCAAAAGTCTTGTTCCTCCTGCCACCGAACTTCACTAATTCCCACTATATCCAACTTTAACCTATCCATTTCCCTTTTTAAATTTTCTAACCTACCTGCCCGATTAAGGGATCTGACATTCCACGCTCCGATCCGTAGAATGCCAGTTTTCTTTCTCCTGTTAATGACGTTCTCTTGAGTAGTCCCCACCCGGAGATCCAAATGGGGGACTATTTTACCTCCGGAATATTTTACCCAAGAGGACGCCATCATCATTTAATCATACAGTAAAGCTGCATGTCCTCGGGAAAAATTACGGCTGTAGTTTCCCCTTGTTTTCAGCCGTTCGCAGTACCAGCACAGCAAGGCCGTTTTGGTTAATGTTACAAGGCCAGATCAGTCAATCATCCAGACTGATGCCCCTGCAACTACTGAAAAGGCTGCTGCCCCTCTTCAGGAACCACATGTTTGTCTGGCCTCTCAACAGATACCCCTCCGTTGTGGTTGCACCTACGGTACGGCCATCTGTATCGCTGAGGCACGCAAGCCTCCCCACCAACGGCAAGGTCCATGGTTCATGGGGGGTTCTTTGGTCTACTGACCTTAATAAACTCCAAAGATACATATAAATAAATACATATAAATATACAACATTTAACATTTCAAACTAATCCATTATTTATCATAAAAGAAAATATTCATAATTAAATAAATTAAACACATTTTCTGGCAACATAATGAAGTTACCTTAACTCTTTACGGTGGGCATCTTACTTTTTGCATGAGATAAGCTTTATCTCCGACAGTTAATTACATTACAATATGCGAGTGCCAACTGTGAAATTTGTTCATATTGTTGAACGTTTCCCCTGCCCCATGCGAAGGACACCACTTGTTACACGAAACATCACTCGTTAAGAGAGTCATTTTATTTACAATTTTTTTTGCTCGTTATGCAAATTATAGCTGTTTGCATAACTAAATGTCATTCTCGAAACCAAACTCACCCTGTTCCATTTTCAGTCAGATGTTTGCCAAATGTGTGAATCATTTGGCAGTGTGCTGAGATGACAATACTACTATAGACGACAATACATTAATCAGATCTAATGCTCCACATGTAAAACATCAGTAAGTCACCATACAAGAGTGAAAAGACATTAAAAAAAAAGTATCCTTCCCACACAAACCACGCACCTCCTCAACTGGCAGTAAATTATCACATTACATTGCATAGTTAAACAGCTGTGTAATCAAACATTGTCATCGTGTTTACAAATAGAAACAAAAAATTAACTGTACCAATATGACAAAATCATACAAAAAACCCCTGCAATAAATGCAATTTCCAAACCTTGTCTCTATTAAACAAAACTCACACATTTGAATATTATTCTTTATTAATAATAAAGTTACTGACAAAATACACTGAAGCGCCAAAGAAACTAGTATAGGCATGCATATTCCAATATAGAGATGCAAACAGGCAGAATACAGAACTGCGGTCGGGAATGCCTATATAAAACAAGTGTCTGGCACAGTTGAGAGATCAGTTACTGTTGCTACAATGGCAGGTTATCAAGATTTAAGTGAGTTTGAACATGGTGTTATAGTCGGCGCATGAGGGATGGGACACAGCATCTCCGAGGCAGCAATGAAGTGGGGATTTTCCCGTAAGATCATTTCACGAGTGTACCATGAATATCAGAAACCCAGAAGAACATCAAATCTCCAACATTGCTGCGAGTGGAAAAAGATCCTGCAAGAACAGGACAAATGGCAGCTGAACAAAATCGTTCAATGTGACAGAAGTGCAACCCTTCTGCAAATTACTGCAGATTTCAATGCTGGGCCATCAGCAAGTGTCAGCGTGCAAAACATTCAATGAAACATTATTGATATGGGCTTTCGGAGCCAAAGGCCGACATGTGTACCCTTGATGACTGCACAACACAAAGCTTTATGCCTCGCCTGGGCCCATTAATGCTGATATTGGACTGTTGATGACTGGAAACATGTTGCCTGGTCAGATGAGTCTCATTTAAAATTGTGTCGAACGGATGGACGAGTACGGGTATGGAGACAACCTCATGAATCCATGGACCCTACATGTCAGCAGGGGACTGTTCAAGATGGTGGAGGCTCGGTAATGGTGTGGGGCACGTGCAGTTGGAGTTATATGGGATCCCTGATAGGTCTACATAAGACTCTGACAAGTGACACATATGTAAGCAACCTGTCTGATCACCTGCATCTGTTCATGTCCACTGTGCATTCTGATAGACTTGGACCATTTCAGCAGGAGAATGTGACATCCCACACATCCAAAATTGCTACAGAGTGGCTCCAGGAACACTCTTCAGAGTTTAAACACTTCTGCTGACCAGGAAACTCCCCAGACATGAAAATTATTCAGCATATCTGGGATGCCTTGCAATGTGCTGTTCACAAGAGATCTCCACCCCCTTGTGCTCCCTACAGATTTATTGTACTCCTACAGATTTATTAACAGCCTTGCAGGATTCCTCGTGTCAATTCCCTCCAGAACTATTTCAGACATTAGTAGAGTCCAATGCCACGTCGTGTTGCGGCACTTCTGCATGCTTGCAGGGACCCTACATGGTATTAGGTAGGTTTACCAGTTTCTTTGGCTCTTCAATGTATGATAACAATATTCTCTTTATTGATGTACAGTATAAATTTACCTCACTTTCCACAGTCTCTGAGGCAAATTTGGAGTTGTCCACTTGATCTACATGTTTTCCTTTGTTTTGATGGGGGGAAATCTTTTGTGCAGGAAATTGTGAATAACCATGTCGGTGGTCTGGAAATACATACAAAATAATAATAAACAACGAAATGAAAACACTGAAAACAAATCACAAAAAGAGTAACATATTAAGACTTTTCTCTGATTTAATTTTTAGTTTCTCAGATGGACTATTACACATCAGTCTTTAAAAAAGGTTATATATTAATGTTGTTAACCTTTCACAATTTTTAAGGCACTGCCATGAATGGTAAAATACAAGAGGTTACAGATAACAGGGTAGCATCTTTTTTAGGAAAGGAGTGCAGAAAGAAAGCGAGTGCTACAAGAGGTTAGGATCGAAACAGTATTGAGTCTGGGCAAGTAATTATCCCACTATACTGAATCCATGCAAAAAGTGGACTGTTAAAAATTTTCAGCAGTCACAAGAAATTCCTCCATCAAATCATTAACAATAGTTAGGGGAAAATGTCAGCATTCCTTATTGTGTCAGAATATTCTAACACTGATAAGTAACACTACAGGGCTACTATAAATGACTCATTTGTTTTCAAAGTTCTATATTTTCCAAAGTATTACATGCACCAATATGATTGAAGCGCTTTACAAATGTTCTATGAGTACCCCTCTGATCACAGAACACACATCTATGTGATCACGAAGTTCATTCCATACCTTATGTAGCATAATCCTGTCAATGGTCATCACAGCAACTTTGATGCATTCTCTGGTCTGTTCCGATATTCTTGGCAGTGGGGGTATGTAAACACAGTCCTTAATGTATCCCGAAGGAAAAAGGCACAAGGCAATTGGTCAGGCGTCTTGAGGGGCCAAGGGAAAGAGCCACAGTATCATCATCATCCACAGCATCATCATCATCATCATCATCATCATCATCATCATCTCTTTTACACCCAATATAATGATGTGACAGTTTGTCATTTAGGTAGCAATGAACATTGATGCTCCAATGCTGAGGCAAGATGAAATCCTCAACATTCAGTTGTGGAGACAACCACAACCTCAACATATTAAGGTAAGAGGCCACTATCTTCTCACAGAAGAAAAATGACCCATAAAAGTCTGTCCGTGACACTGTACAGCTCACATTGTGGCAGTTAATTTTTTCAGATATATGGAAGGTTGCTTCATCATTGAATATTAGCTTAGAGGTGTAATGTTCATCGTCAAGTCCTTCCTGCATTGTGATGCAAAATTGAAGATGCTGGTAATAATCTTCCAGTTTTAATTGGGGCACGGGCTGCAGACAGTATGGTTTGAAATGTACATGCCATTGTAAAATCTTCCACACTGTTTGCTCCAGTACTGAAAGTTTGTGGCTTGTGTGGACCTTTGAATTTTTGAACTGCATACGTAACTTTCCCTCACCCTCTGCATGGTTGCATCTGGCACACTTGGTTGACTGGTTCTTTTCTGTTTACAGAGACAATACCAATTCACAATGCTCTGTTTACATGGTGGTTCCATTAAATTATTCCTTCTGGATGCATGTTGCACTATTGTAAAAGATTAACATCTTGCATATTACAACAAACAAAAACTCTTTTCTTGCTCTCAAGGCATTGCACTCTTAATGCCAACTGGTAGGCATGATGCACACTCAAGTCAGTTTACAGTTCTATTCATGCATCTATCATATTTGTACATGTATTACTCTTGAAAATATAGAACTTTGAAAACAAACAAATAATTTATAGTAACCCTGCAATGAACTGTGTGTATGCAATTTGAGGATTTAAGATTCATCAAACCAAGCTGAGAAAATATCTCTCTCTGAACCTCGTTTGACCAGTGGTACAGACATGTATGTGTTGGACGATTTAGGCTACCATCTTATTACTCTAGGGCTAATAATAACCATACACTGAGGCCTTGCAGGTAATTTTAATCCATTCAAGAAACACCTTCAAGCTCTTCTAGCACATTCAACAGGAAAAATTTCTGATCAATTTTAATATACACTTTCTCAAAAATTCTCCCAATAAAGTTTTACTGAACTTGGTAAAAATTATCAGCCAATTTAATTACTACTGTAAATTATCGGACTACAGTAGCTAACTACTACAAACCAGTCACTGATATTTTTATAGACAGCTCTAATTAACAGAATCATCTTACAAACCCAACAGTCAATGGACTTGGAGATCACGACACAAAGTTATTTATGTTAAGTATTAATATTGATCAGGTAAAAAGGAAAAAAAATGAGTTCAGGAGAGTACCTAATGGGCAAAACACTGAGTATTTCAGGAGGCTGCTCGAGTTGTGAAATGACCATGTTTACAGTGATCATGACATCAATGAAAAATAAAACATTTTAAACAAATTTTGCTCTCTTTTTATTAGAAATCTGTTTCCCCACAAAGGCAGTTCAAATTAGACCAAAGCCTAGAGAGAGGAAACAAAAAAAGGGACATTCAAAGAATAAAGACATCTTGTGTGTGTTTGTGTGTGTGTGTGTGTGTGGGGGGGGGGGGGGGGGGGGGAGGGGGAGCTTTCTCAGTCAAGAGCATCTCTGATGTTGATACTGTAGCACATTACAAAAAGTATTGCAGAATAGTGAAGCAAGTAATCCAGATATCAAAGCAATTAAATTTTGTGAAGATGACAGCCACATCTGGCAACAAAATTAAAACAGTACGGATTTTAATACAGGAGGAGACTGGTCAAATTAGATATGAAGAAGTTCAAATAGCTTTAAGAGTAGATTATACTTCAGAAACAATCCTCTTTAATGAATACTTTACATGAATCACTAAGAAGATGGGGCTGTCACACTCAGTAAATTCTACACTGGAATATAAGGTACCAGCCTTCACTAAAGAATTTTTTGTTCACTTGACATAATCCATATCAAAGCAAAGGCTGTTAATATGATGTATGGAATACATAATACAGTAAAGTTAACTGTTAGCTTTAGACACTGACTAGAAAAGCATATTATATTCAGAATACCACCAAGATTTTCCACCTCTCAGTAAAACATTTTGCTACATAACAGGCACACGAGCAAAAGACATACTTTCTACTACTCCTCAAATAAATGTTCAGATGGCCAATGTGATAACGTGGCAGTATGAAATGACAAACAGAACTACACATGGCTGCTCCACAAAATTAATAAGTCTTGTACATGAAATGAATATACTGACTGAAAAACAACACTTAAATGCAAAATAAACCAAAGTACCTGCCCATTTACTTTGATTATGAATCATTTCCAGCAAGTCGCTAAAAAGCATTGAAGAATACCAAATTTACACAAGGCACTCTAGTCAAAATCCAGCCTCATAAAAAAAAAACTGGACACAGACTGAAAATGAAAACTGTACAGCACAATTTCTATGTAACACATAGATGGGTACATGATGGTTCTAGGAATTTTTAAAATCATGCAGCTTTTTCTTTGGCAAATCCCTGCGTACAAATATGATATAAATACAAAGTAACACAATGTTTTTCATTCTGTGTTTGTGGTAAACCCACAGTTACCACTACCTTTGTGCTTGCCACCACATGCAATTGGCCATGCCGGCAAACCACAGATGTTACACAATGCAGTAAACTAAGGCTAACTAGCTGCGGACGTGGGGATTGATACCAGAGGTTCCACCGTTGGCCTCCTCCGTGACTCTACAACACCAGCTGGACCCCAACTAAAAAGCAGACAACAGAGATGCCTATGCTTGCCTATATCTAAGCTTACGTGAACCTCCTGGCCTGAGTCTACACCACACTGTCAACTGTTACTTATCGTACAGCCCTCAAGATCTGGATGCTGTTACACTACTGACCTCGCACTGTCTTCGGACAGTTTCACATTACTGCACATTGTGCCATCACAGATTTAAAAAAAAAAAAACAGTGTTCATTTGTGTTGTGTACCACAACACAACTGGTGACGGCAGACACAACTTCGTTCAAACTGTGGAAACTTGTGTGCGAATTTTGGCACTTGACTGTTGCTTTAGGACAGTGAACTTTTCTGTGAACTACAGACTGTGTGCTGAATGGCCACCGCTGCTTCCTTCTTTCTAGTCACCGTGGTCTATTCATCTCTTGCTGCTATTCTGCAACAGCTGATGGCTCACCACAAGAACATCTAAAGTGTACAGAAGACCACCTGGCCAGAGTACTGCAAGCAGCTGACAGTCAAATCCTTTGCTGTTCCCACCGTATAAGGGGAAAAAAAAAATCACAGAAGAGTAGGACTCATATGAACAAATGGGACTCATATGAGCAAAGGCTGTGACGGCATTTTACGGCGTTGAAGGTAAATGAAGCTGATACTACTGATTCCCTTTTCTTCTCATGGATTCTATTGCAAACTTATCAGTTGTTATGTAAGCTGGCCTCCCTAATGTAACCCCATACAACGATTTCTGCTCACCTCAAATTTTACCAGAGCTGCAAGCAACAGAGTCAACCCCACCAGGGTTAAGGCGGCTGAGCTCAAGGCACTAAGTCGCTGATCCAAGTTTTCTATGCCCGACGTCAAAGAATCTTATGCAGAAGGCTCGATTAGACACATGACTGTCCACACAGTATGCAGTAAAGAGTTTCAGTTAAAAGCTTTAGTGTTTCATAACCCTTCATTACAAAAGATTTTGGATTTAGCACAGTCCTATTAAGTCACACAAGTAGCAGGACACCACTCAAGAGTCCTGGACAGACATAGCTGCTGTAAATAGTGAACCCACACACGTGGAGGATTCAGCAGTCAGCAGTGACATCAATGCAGTACACAAACAACCGCATGTGAGTGTCTCTGCACAGAAACAGTGGGTCTCACACTGCCACAGGTTGTGACAGTCTTACCTGTCCTACCCGGACTGTTTTCAGACACATGCTACAGGCAACTATCTGTTCTGGTGGTCAGATTGGACTAAGTGCCCAAGAAAGGGTCACCTCACATCTGTTTATCACGCAGCCATTCCCGTCTCACGATCACAAGATCAAATGGACACTAATGTTGTCGTATCATCTACTCAGGGAGGTTCCTCTGATAAACTGCTCATTTTGCTATGGGTGGCTGGTAAAACACTCAACTTTCAAGTCTTTACAGGTACAGCCACCAGTCTCACCAATTTTCAAATATATTATGATTAAGGGCACCCATATTAAAACCATTAGTTCAATGGCTGGAAACCATAACAAGCAATGCATTCCATGGTTATAACTTTCTCAGCCAAAAACAGCACCGGCACTGTGAATCTCTTCAGTCTAGAGACATTTAAATCTTTTGGATTTTCCATCAATGACACAGTAAATCTGGTCTCATAGAATGTTCCTCATCTATAACTGGACACTCTCTCCTCCTAATTTCCCGAAGTTTTTAATTCTAGTCTGCTCTTGCTCTTTTCACTCACAGCAGGTTCCCCTGGCGCTCCACGACCAAGTCAAGAATGAATTAGGCAGGCTGCAGGGAAATGATGCGATAGAATCTATATCATTGAGTCAGTGGGCTACTCCCCTGGTTTTCATCGAGAAACCACCCGGCAAATGCAGGCTTTGCAGAGACTTCAATGTCATGGTGAATGCTCAAGCTGACATGGACATGTACCCCATTCCAAAGCTTGGGGAACTATACACAAAGCTAACTGGTGGACACTTCTCCAAAATTGACCTTGATGAAACGCACTTGCAGCTTCTGTTATCAATGTGGCCCAAGAAGAGAGATTTGTCACACAATTGCTAAAAAAATTGAAACTCCCACCACATGATGCTACTCCCTCATTGGTCCAGCAGTTATCGTTAGTGTTAAATAATACCGTATGTGGCCCGAATATACTCCTCTTCCAATGTGAGCCAGGTACGCTAAAAGGTAGCACACCCCCGTGTTAGATGAATGTTCACAGAAGATACTGGTGACTAATAACCAATTGGTTTATACAAATATAAGCAGTTGGCCTTTGGGGTCTCCAGTACTCCAGCAACTTTCCAGACGTCCCCGGAATGGCTGCTTCGCAATGTGCAGGGTTCGATTAACTATTTGGATGACACTCATCACAGGAAGTTCCCCCATGCAGCATTTAGCGAACCTGAAGTAACTCTTCTTCATTTTGTGGGAGGCAGGATTAAAGTACAGTCTCAGCAAATGTGAATTTTAGCTTTCAGTGGAGTATTTAGGCCACGTCCTTTCTCACAAAGGTATGTTACCACTGCAGAAACACATTTAAACGATTGCATCTGTGCCTTGGCTGACAAACCTCAAGTAGCTCCAGAACTTTCTGGGAAAAATTACATATTCCAGAAAATTCATTCCAGTGGCATCTTGGATGCCACATCCGTTATACCACATGTGTAAGAAGGATTGGTTACCACGTGGTCAGCCACATGTAAAATGGTGTTCTGGGAGCTCAAACAGTGTGTACTCTCAGCACCTTGTTTAGCAATGTTCCAACCCAGGAAGCAGACAGTGGTTGCAACAGACGCATCAGACCATGGGATGGGGGCCGACTTCTCTCACCCAAAGGCTGATGCTTCAGAGTACCCCATCAGTTGTAGTTCAAAAACCTCACCCCCTGAACAAATTAACAATTCTCAAATTGAGAAAGAAGCACTGGCAATTATATTGGCTTTGAAGAAATTTCATGTCCTATTTTATGGTATCAAGTCCCGTCAGGTAACGGACCATAAGCCCACAGTCTCTTTGTCCAGCCCAACAGCTCATTCCCAGATCATACTGCTCACTGGCTCCAATGCTGAGCATTGTTCCTCTAAAGATATACCTTTGAAATCCATTTCAGAAGCTCATCCTAGCACACAAAATGTGGATGCTCTTGGCCAGACTATAAGTTCGATCAAGAGGAAATTCTATCTGGATGACGATGTGAAACAAGCTGTGGACAATTTTCCCTTGACAGGAGCCTACATTTCTGTCACCACAGAGGCATACATAGTTCTCAAACAGGTACGCACCTTTACCTTGAGGGGGTGGCCAGAACAACTGGCTAGGCATTACTATGGGCTGTGAAACCATTTGCTTCTGGTCAACGGTGCAATCCTTTTAGCCACAGACCAAACTACACCACATGTTATGATTCCACCAGCTTTACGACAATTATTCCTACAATTGCTGCACCAGGGGCATTGGGGCACTTCAAGGACCAAGCTGCTCACTCAGCAACTTGCTTATTGACCAGGCATCGGAGTGAGATATACAGCGCCTCTTCCATCAATGCAACAGATTTGCTGAACAACAGGTAGCCCCAAGTCCGGTTTTTCAGCCTTGGCCAACACCCAACAAACCTTCATAACGAGTTCATCTTGATTTTGAATACCACGTTTGTCACTGTCACTGATTCTTTTTTCCTGTTTCCATATATTGTTAACTGCCATACAGCCACGGCGGAATATACAGAGACGGCACTGTCTAATATTTTCACCACTGAGGGCCTCATGCGCACATTAGTGACAGACAATGAGCAACAATTTCGAACAAAGGTAATTGAGAATCTCTGCATTAAGAATGGAGTGAAGCACATCTGTTCACCTCCTGTTCATCCCCTATCAAATGGAGAGGCAGAGAGGTTCGTTCAGACACGGAAGGCACCCTGACATTTTTTGTTAAGCTAATATTGGGCAACATCATTACGTGACAAGAGCCCATCAGCACTCTTACGTGGACATCAATCCCATTCTCTCCTACTTTTACTGCTGTCTGTACCTAGCCCCCTGGTTCCTCGCCCTCTCCAAAATTGCGGCCTGGGACATGGGTGTGGGTCTAGGGTTTTAGTCAACCTCAGTGGTTCCCAAACACCATTCATCAGCAATAGGGGTGATAGGTTTTTACAGTTGATACCAGAGAATGGACCCTCACCTGACACCAAAACTAGCTCTGGTTATGCAAGTGGACACCCCTGCTCCCTCCTCTTCCCCTCTCCCCCCCCCCCCCCCAGTCCTTCCGCTGCAGTCCGTCTTCCCATCGTTCGATGCAAGAAGAGCTGATACTTGAACCAATTCCCAATGAGGGCAACAGGTTTCTACACTTGATACCAGAGAATGGACCTTCAAGCGACACCAGAACCAGGTCCAGTTATGCAACCGCATCCTGCAGTCTTTTTCTCCCCAGTCCTTCCACTGCATCCCATTTTTCCACCCTACTGCGGAATAGGAGCTGTCCTTGAGCCCACTCCTCCCATCCTCCTCCATCCCCACCCTCTAATTCTTCTGTTAGTTGTTCCAGGCCACCACAGTGTATGGCCTCGCACCAGCAACACCACCCCCAGCCTCCCTGCCCTGGGACAGACCAATACTTCACATTGAGTTGCCGGAGCTGGGGACACCTCCGGAAGGTGCACCATTGGCGTGGCCACTGAGCCCAGACATTGTCATGATGTTGCCTCCAGTGTCCACCAACTCACCCATGTTTCCACCATTGCCCAGCCCATGCAGCCACTGCTGGCCAGGCTACTTTCAGCTTTACTTCCAAGTGCCCGCAGACCGGAACTCCTGGAGTCTGAATCATTGAGGTGGGGGGTGAGGAGGAGGTGGGGTGGAAGAAATGGAGATCACACCACTTTCTCTCTACAGAGTGGGGATAGGCCCAGTAGATCCCCCCATCCCCACCCTCCGCCCAAAACTCTCACCTACCGCACAAGTGGAGGTGTGTGGTAAACCCACAGTTACTACTACCTTTCGCGTCTGCCTCTCTTCAGAGATGCATTGGGCTAAGGCTCGCTGGCCACATATGGGGGGATTGACACCAGAGGCTCCAACATTGGCCTCCAGCACGTCTACAACAACGGCTGCACACGCTTCTCAAAACCAGCAGCAGCAACATCAGTGATGTCTATGCTTATCTATACCTACAGTGACGTGAGCCTCCTGGCCTGAGTCTGCGCCGTGCTGTCAACTGTTACTTATTGTGCAGCCCTCAAGATTTGGACAGTTACACTACCGACCTTGTATGGCCTCCGGGCAGTTTCATGTTATTGTACATTGTGATGTCATGTGTTGTAGCCTAGCGGATACATAGAGTCAAAAACCAGTGTTCTTTTGTGTTGTGTGCCACAAGAGTCCTGAACTGTAAGACATTTATTAACTGGTCATGTAAGTTTCTCTTGTCAATTTTATTTTGCTTCAATTTTTCCTGTGGGCATTATTTACTCAGGTTTCATTTTGTTTCCCTGAACTTCAATAATTTCATTGTTTTTTGATTTGCTCACGTACTTTTATAAAATTTTACGTACTGTTGCACATTTTTTTATCCTCCACGATGAATCGTTGCTCCTTTCATCTGCACCAATGCCATAAAGTTTCTCTATCCCCAGCCAAAATCCACTCCCCACGTACTGTACCTGTGTTGTTGCCTAGACCATAAAAATCTCCCAAATGCCCACAGCAACAAATTACCAATCTCTGGCTCTGCTCTCCCTACGTAAAATTCTTCTACTCTCCAATTTCAAATTCCTGCATTCCATCTCCAAGATTGAAATTCAGTCACAACGGGCTTGTTGAAAGACCTTCTCTCTTTCTCCCACTTCTTATAGTATGAACACTTTCCCCCAATGACCCTATAATTCACACTCAATCAAAAACCAATACCTAACACGTCCTGACTGTGCGTACTCCTGCAGCCAATCATGACTTACCCTCACAGCCCTCACATCATCCCCTGTTAACTTTCCAGAATTCCCTAACCTTGAACCTTGCCGCCTCCTCATTCCCCAAATCCTTCCATCTGGAATCCAACCTAACATCCACAGAAAGAATTGCAAATCAACCACTTAAAAACTGATCCCAACCTGATAATTCTACATGCTGACCAATGTTCCGTCACTGTGGCTATGAACCACAGGGATTACTTGGCATTGTGACTCCGCCTGCTATCAAATATGCCTACATACATGCCTTACCACAGTGCTCTCATTCCAGAATTCCAGCAGGTTCTCCAGTCCGACCTCAAATCCATAGGTCCATCTAGAAATATCCCCCCCCCCCTCCGCGCTCACTCTCTCTCTCTCTCTCTCTCTCTCTCTCTCTCTCTCTCTCTCTCTCTCTCCCCCTCCCCCTCTCCTCCTCCTCCCCCCCCTCTTACCACTATGCTACTCCTATATACTACAGACTTCCAACCTCCCAGGATACTCCATTGTTGCCGGTTATCGTGCCCCCACAGTGAGAATCTCTGCCTTTGTGGACCAACACCTTCAATCTTTTACCCCTAACCAACCTCCTACATAAGACACCAACTATTTCCTCCTTTGACTCCCTACAACCCTGTTTCTTTACCACCCAGTGCCCTGCTCATCACTGTCGATTCCACCTCCCTCTACACTAACATCCCCAATGTCCATGGCCTTGCCACTGTTGAACACTACCTTCCCCAACCACTGACTGACTAAACCTACGACTTCCTTCCTGGTCACCATGGCCAACTATATTCTCACCCATAATTACTTCTCCTATGAAGGTGTCATCTACAAAAAAATCCATGGCACAGCAATTGGCACACTCAAAGCCCCACCTTATGCTAACCTATTCATGGGCCATTTAGAGGAATCCTTCCTAACCACTCAGAATCCCAAACTCCTCACCTGGTTCAAATTCACTGATGACATCATCATTATCTACACCAGGAGTGAGAACAACATACCCACATCCGTCCAGAACCTACTTCCCCATGTTCTCCCCCATTTGCTTTACCTGTCTTCCTCAGCCCAACAAGCCACCTTCCTCAACATTGACCTCCAGTTCAAGGATGGCTACTTCAGTACCTCAATCCACATCAAACCTACCTACCGCCATCGATAACTCCACTCTGACAGTTGCCACTCATTCAACACCAAAAAATCCCTTCCATACAGTCTACCCACCAGTGCTTGTTGCAACTACAGTGACAAGAAGGCCCTCTCCAAACATGCCAATACTTCACAGACTGAAATTACTCTCCCAACCTTGCTCAGAAACAGACTGGATTGGACTGATGGAATCAAACTGGAAGGTCATCAGACCCTCATCATTTAAGCATCAAGCCGGGAAAAGTCCTCAGAGAGGAAGAATACAGAATACAAATTCTGATGAACCTAATTGTAACTGAGAATCAATAAAACCAAATACAAGAGAGACTGGGGTAAAAGAGTGAAAGTGGGTGAGTTGCCCACTCTGAAAGTAGCTTGAGGCCCCCGAGACAAGTCATGTGATGGGAGACATACCCTCTGCATCTGACTGGTGTTTCCTCATCCCCCATTAGCATGGGAAAATTTGCAATACGCATCAAATTGATAAAATTGCAAGAAGCAGAACAATGACAACAAGACTGGAAACCAATGACAGATGTAAAAGAAGAAGATGAAGAAGAATTAAAAAAGTGGGAAGGACAGTAGCCAGGCCAGATCACCAAGCAGGGGCAGCCATGGGAGCCCCTGGATTGGAGCAGGTGAAGGTCCTCCAATCTCTACAGCGGTCAAAGAGGTCCATGTAGCCTACCTCACAAAGAGCAGTAAAATCACCACCATACGTAAAATTTAAAACCAGATCAGCCACTTTGGCATCGTCCGCTAGTACTAGAGGCAATGTGTCACCAAGTTGAAGGTTTCGTCATAAGGTGGCCAAATTAGGACAGCCTTGTAGGGTGTGGGCCATCATCAGAGGGCCACCACACCAACAGTGGGATGGATTCTCACATTGTAGGATGTGGCCATGGGTCACCCAAGTGTGGCCATCGCGAAGGTGACAGACAGGGGATTCCCTGCAAGAAGCATGAGGGGAGTGATGCCACATGGCTGTAGTCCCCTTTATTGCTTGCAGTTTGGAGAGACCAGGTCACGCCAATCCATGTTCCAAGACTCCCGCAACTGACGGCACACTGTCGCATGAAGGTCACGTTTTGATACCCCCATCTCCAAAATCGGTATTCTGATACCTACCTTGGTCAACAAATCAATATGTTTATTCCCTGGTATCTCAATGTGACCTGGGGTCCACACAAAGGTAACTGACCATCCAGCTTGATGGAGATCAGAAAGGATAACCTGGATAGCCACAGCCCGTGGGTGTCAAGTGCAGCATTGGTCGATAGCCTGGAGACTACTCAGGGAATTAACGCCCATTAAGATGTTCTTGCCATGGAGAGAATGAACGTGATGGAGGACTTGAGTGATCGTCACCAATTCTACAGTGGATACACTACATCCATTCAGCACAAGGTGTTGCTCGCTGCACCTTGGAGGCAAAACCAGTTCTTCTGTCAACCGTAAAGCTAGTGCATATTACTTCTGAACCAAGAAACACATCAAGCAAGGCCAGGAATGGGTGACCAAAAACCATCGGTTCAACAGGGTCTGTTTGGTCCACAGGATAGGTCGAGACAGATCCAAGAATGGGGTAGACACAACAGGGATGTACGTGATTGCTCCCTGACAAGAGGTGACAGTGCAAGAAGTTGGAGTTCAGAATAAAGACACTGCAGTTCTCATACAATCATGACTCCAGTGCTGGGCCTCTGCTGTGGGAGAGGGATCTCCCTACCAGGGAAAAGGATATCGTAGTTCAGAAACTAAGGGAAGCAAAAAATGTGAATCACATAGTTGAGAAGCAGTTGTTGGCACCTGATCGATAGTGGAAAGACCCCAGCCCCCGCAAGTAGACTGTTCATAGGGTTGGCCCACAAGGCACCTGGCACAAGTCAGACCACACAATGCTGAAGGCAATGCTAAGCCATATACTAGACTCTAATAATCAAGATGGGGCAGGATAAAAGCTTTGTAAAGCCACAAAAGCGTAGAGCGGTCTGTGGCCCAGCTGATGTTACTGAGGTAGTGCAGTGAGGGTGCAACCAACACATTCACGTAACTTGGTGAAGATTGGGAAGCCATGTCAACTGGCATTGAAGGCCAAATCAAAAAAGTGATAAGACTTCACCACTTTGCACAACTGGTCATTGAGGTAGAGTTCTGGTTGTGAATGGACAGTGCAATGGCAACAGAAGTGCATGATGCACGTCTTGGTGGCTGAAAACCGGAAGCCATGGGTGACCGCCCAGGACTGCACCTTTCCTATGGCACCCTGCACGTTTGGCATCCAGCAATACCCACACAGGAGGTGCAACAGTAATTGCAAAAATCATCAGTGAACAGGGAGGATGACACTGTAAGCCCCACAGTGGCATCTACCCCACTGATTGCCCCAATAAAAATGGGACACTCAATACAAAGCCTTGCAGGACCCCATTCTCTTGAATACGGGGGTTACTGTGGAAAGTACCAACTTGAACCTGGAGGAAATCTCATTACTAGAAGTTCCACACAACAACTGGGAGAGGGCCCTGGAGAGCCTGCTCACATTGGGTAACAAGGACATGATGATGCCATGTGGTATCATAAGCCTTTTTCCAGTCAGAGAAGCCAATGATAACATGCTGAAACCGCACGAAAGTTGACCAGATGGCAGACCAAACTACAATCAGTAGAACTTCCTTGGTGAAAACTGCCCTTGGAGGGAAAGAATGCAAGACTCAAGGCATCAAAACAGCCACCTGCTA
Organism: Schistocerca piceifrons; assembly: GCF_021461385.2. Taxonomy (NCBI): domain Eukaryota; kingdom Metazoa; phylum Arthropoda; class Insecta; order Orthoptera; family Acrididae; genus Schistocerca; species Schistocerca piceifrons. Next base: position 725,797,191 of record NC_060149.1, read on the forward strand.
TCCATACGTTTGAATAACTTGCAGAGAATATAAGTAAGACTAATTGGATGATAGCTGTCCATTTCAAGGTGCGTGTACTTGGTTTCAGTACCAGAATGATCAAACTTTCTCACCAATGAGGTGGGAACTCACCCTCACTCCAGATATTGTTGAAAATGACAAGAAAATGATGTTGACCACACACTGATAGGGTCTGAGCATTTGGATGTGGATGCAGTCTGGCCCTGGAGCTGTGTCAGGGCAAAGGGCTAGGGGCTAGGGCACTGATGAATTCACACTCACTGAATGGAAAGTGAAAGTGTAGTGGGAGTTAAGAGAATTTGCTCCATCCACTGTTTGAGGATACAAAATGCAGGCTGTTAATTCACAGACACAGAGGTTCAAGCAAAACAGAGAGCGAAATGATCGGTGATAGAATCTGGGTCATTCTAGACAACATCATTCCGGGAGACACCAGGTACACCTGAGGGGGAGTTGTATCCACAGATGAGTGGAACAACCTGCAAAAGGGGTGGTATGTGCACCAAGGGTAGTAACATACCGTTCCCAGAATTCTTGTTTCTGTCATTTTTTTAAGGCAGCAGACATGGGCTCGAAGCCGTTTAAAGGCAGTGAGGTTCTCCGTATGTGATATCTCATGGCCACGGTGATTCCTGACATCCATCGTGGTCCTGTCTTCCAACGGGGGGATCCCAACGAATAGGGGATCGCTAAATCTGCTGCTGATACAATGGCTGTGGTTGTACTCTGTACAGTTGCAATGATACCTCCACCTGGCGAGGTGCCATGGGCAATTGCAGAGGCAAAGGCATATCGGACAGCATTGTTTAGAGCCCATCTCGATGCATGCTCAGGAAAGGGATGGTGAGGGACAGACAAGATGCTCGGAAAATAAACACTGTCACACAGATCATCATGGACACTTCAGTGGATGAAAGGGAGAAGATTCGGGCTGCAAATGGAAAGATCAAAGGCTGAATATGACCCATATGCCAAACTGAAGTGTGTTGGGGCATCAGTATTCAAGAGACAAAGACCGAGCTCCGTGAACAAAGTCTAGATAGTTTTATCACGGCCAGTGGCCGTAGTGCCACCCCACAAAGGGTTGTGGGCAGTGGAGTCACCCAAAATGAGGAAGGGTGGGAAAGCTGAGAAATCAGTGCAGACAACATGGTCTGGGACATTTCACTATCAGGAAGTGTAAAATCAAGACACATTCTGACACAAACAGCCACAGCATCCAGAATCATATCGGGTGACATGTATTCAGTGTAGACAGAGTCTGGAGTGTACATGCGAACACTGCCTGAAGAACTGCCATATTCAGCTATATTCTTTAAAAAAAAAAAAAAAAAAAAAAAAAAAAAAAAAAAAAAAAAAAAAAAAAAAAAAAAAAACCAATAGCCATGGAGGATATGGGTTTGCAATCCTGAGAACGAAGTTTCTTGAAGTCCAATGTAGAAAGCAGGGGAAACACAAAATAGATGTCACAGCTCAGGAAGGAGGTGGAGAAACTGCTATAGTTCCTCTGGAGAATCACATTATTGGTATTCTATGGCGGGGTGGGGGAAGGGAGAAGAAAAGACCAAGGAGAGGCAGGTCATGCCCCAGGGTCATCAGCTGCCACCAATTGCAAGGATGTGACATCAAAAGACATTGGTTCTGAATCAGGTCAGGTGACCACCAACCTGTGGCTCCTTCAGTCACTGGCTGGTATCTGGATGCAAATCAGCAGAATCCTCGGACAGGTGCATCCCAAGTGACCCCTTTCTAGTGAGAAACGCTGACAGAGAGTGTTGATTCCCTGGTTGGGGGTTGGGGATTGACAGTTCAGTGGATGGGGATCTGACTCTCCCGAAATAGGTGTGAGGCATGTAGCTGGAGGAGTGTTTCTAATCACCAGAGGAGCAGGTGTAGTTCAGTGGCCCAGAGGTCCTGATGTAGAAGGCACAAAGGAAGAGGGTGCCATTGCTAGAGAGAATGACATCATCTTAGCCACAGCAAATGTCGCCGACATATACATACAGGATGCAAATGATCATATTTCTTCTTGTCCTTGTGATAAGTGAGTTGGTTGTCTTGCATTCTTGGATTTTCTTTCCTCTTTGGACTATGGTGCAATCCAGTGAACAGGGGGAATGAAGGTACACATAGATTATACATACAAGGGGAGAGGGGAAAGCAAGATGAAGGCCCCCAGTATCAACCCTATTGTCCTTTGGTCCCTTCCAGACACTATCAACAAAATGCACACCCTATCACTCCAAATTGGCATGCAACTCATAATTGGTCTGTAAAAGGAGGTCGCAGTGGAAGATGATACCTTGTATCGTACTAAGTCTGTCGTGGGAAGTAATAGTTACAAGAAGCTTGTGAGCTTGTCACAGACAAACAGCACCCCCAGCTGAGCAGAGGATGCCGTTTTAATCAGAACTGAACCACTTTTCATTTTCAAAATCACTGCTACTTCCTCCACCCCTACCCTGCTATGCTGACTTCTATCCTGCCTCATGTCTCTTCCTTATCCCCATTACCCACCCCAACTAGACTGCTGTTCATGTCAGACCTTAGTGTCCAGAGACACTGCATGTGCGTGTGTGTGCAAAAGAAGAAGAAGAAGAAGTAGTAGTAGTAGTAGTAGTAGTAGTAGTAGTAGTAGTAGTTGTTGTTGTTGTTTGAGTTTTCTACTTCAGAAAGAGGAACTGTGTCTGAAAGCTGTAATATTTCTATAATCCATTCATCATAAGAATAAACCTCTTCTGTGTTTGATGGAACCTCATTGGATTTCCGTTTCACGTGGAACTGCAGCCAAGCTGCCTCAAGTACTGTCAAGTACGATAATAAGGGTATGTTTTGTGCTGTGCTTTACACACAAATCGACTTAGCGATAATATGGGACAACAGCTTTACCGGCGTATTTAACTTCGACAGCATTGGCTGGTCAACTGGTACAGCTAGCCTGCAGTGACGTGGCCAGCTGCAGTTCACACGTAAAAAGAGATGAGCAGAGGAGCAATACAGCTTCGAATGTCATTTAGTTTTTAAGCAGAATAAAATAATACACCGCAAAACTCCCACAATACGCTCTTTAGATGACTAGATGAAAACCGCAACAAGTTATCGTTTTTAGGTAACGTATTATTGTAATTAAAAACAAGAACGATGAAAATTCCTGACATAGCCACAGCATAATTTTTCTGCATAAGCTGTGTGTAACGTAAGAGATTATTGAAGGATTTTACGGTATAGTTAAATATTGAAGCCACTGAAAGTATTATTTACAGTCAGTCATCTGGTAATCTCTTAGGTCCTTCCTTATCCGAATCTGAGAAATACATTTCAGTTCTGGAAGTGTCACCCGCTACGTTGATAACATGCCCATCAACAACAGAACCTATTAAGCCAATCAGGCGCAGCATTTTCTCTTCTTCTTTTATGACGAGCCGTTCTATATCCCACCAGCGTTCGGAAGTGACGTGTGAAAAAGCTGCATGTGTTAGTTCCAGTACATCTGACAGCTTAACAGTCTTGTTACTTTTTGGGCCAAATCCCGCAACTCGGCTCCAGATCAGTTCTGTTGGGTTCATATTGTAATGGTACTGTAGCAAATGTAAATATGCAGCATATATATGATGTGCTTGATGTTGTGGAAATGATTGTTTTTCATGTTTCTACAATACTTATCTACCTCTGTGGTATAAAACTATGGACATAGTCCAAATAAAGAGGATCTGGTTTTTCATTTTTGCCTTAAAAATTGTTATGTTTTTCATGTTTCTACGATACTTATCTATCTCTGCGGTATAAAACTATGGACATAGTCCAAATAAAGAGGATCTGGTTTTTCATTTTTGCCTTAAAAATTAAATTGTTATGTTTTACTAATTTAAATAACTTTTATGAGCAGTGTTTCATAAAACATCGATAATTAAGAATTTGTATTTGAAATGGAAACAGGAATTTCGCATCCAATATGTGATTAGAAACAAGAAGGACGTGCATTACTCTAATTTTTTTTAAAAAAAAAAAAAAAAAAAAAAAAAAAAAAAAAAAAAAAAAAAAAAAAAAAAAAAGATGAGTTTTATTATTACGAGATGTAGGTATTTCAAATTGAAGGAGAAATAAATATAATGTTGGGGAGATTTGAACCAATGCACAAATAACGGTATTATATACGGTGTGTATACGTGGACAAGGAAAAAAAAATTCCAAGATTTTTTCCCGGATTTCCCGGTTAAAAACACACTTTCTCCGGGTAAAAACACGCATTTTCCATGTTAAATGACAGTATATTTTCCCTTATCAATCCTTTGAATGGTTATGGTTTTATACACGGGCGTAGAATTTCCCGGCACTTTAGAAAACGAAACTCAGGGAAAATAACACGTTTTGAAAATCTCTTTGACGTGCAGCAACATGTACACTGCATATTTTTGTATTACGAAAGAATACATTGGAATTCCACCAAATACCGCATGTCACTTTCCGAATAATTGAAATCGGGATTGTGATGCGCGTTTGTAAGCCAGTCATAGCTCATGTCACGTGATCTCGCCAGCCGATGGCAGCGGATATTCAGAGCATAGGACACGTGATTTAGTCAGCCAACAGCAACATCACTGTTAAGTAGCATGAACACACAAACAGGGTAAGCTAACAGTTTAAATTAATATACATAGTGTTGCTACAATAAAAACAAAGTTTTCACATATAAAGGATGCGGGGCAAAGTCAGGACATGCAGGGGCCAAGCAGCAACCGGTATTGTAATTGTAAACTGTCGAAGCTGCATTGGTAAAGTACCGGAACGTCAAGCGCTGATAGAAAGCACCGAAGCTGAAATCGTTATAGGTACAGAAAGCTGGCTGAAGCCAGAGATAAATTCTGCCGAAATTTTTACAAAGGCACAGACAGTGTTCAGAAAGGATAGATTGCATGCAACCGGTGGTGGCGTGTTTGTCGCTGTTAGTAGTAGTTTATCCTGTAGTGAAGTAGAAGTGGATAGTTCCTGTGAATTATTATGGGTGGAGGTTACACTCCACAACCGAGCTAGGTTAATAGTTGGCTCCTTTTACCGACCTCCCGACTCAGCAGCATTAGTGGCAGAACAACTGAGAGAAAATTTGGAATACATTTCACATAAATTTTCTCAGCATGTTATAGTCTTAGATGGAGATTTCAATTTACCAGATATAGACTGGGACACTCAGATGTTTAGGACGGGTGGTAGGGACAGAGCATCGAGTGACATTATACTGAGTGCACTATCCGAAAATTACCTCGAGCAATTAAACAGAGAACCGACTCGTGGAGATAACATCTTTGACCTACTGATAACAAACAAACCCGAACTTTTCAACTCTGTAAGTGCAGAACAGGGAATCAGTGATCATAAGGCCGTTGCAGCATCCCTGAATATGGAAGTTAATAGGAATATAAAAAAGGGAGGAAGGTTTATCTGTTTAGCAAGAGTAATAGAAGGCAGATTTCAGACAACCTAACAGATCAAAAACGAAAATTTCTGTTCCGACACTGACAATGTTGAGTGTTTATGGAAAAAAGTTCAAGGCAATCGTAAAATTGCGTTTTAGACAGACACGTGCCGAGTAAAACTGTGAGGGACGGGAAAAACCCACCGTGGTTCAACAACAAAGTTAGGAACCTACTGCGGAAAGCAAAGAGAGCTTCACTCCAAGTGTAAACGCAGCCAAAACCTCTCAGACAAACAGAAGGTAAACGACGTCAAAGTTAGCCTAAGGGGGGCTATGCGTGAAGCGTTCAGTGAATTCGAAAGTAAAATTCTACATACCAACTTGACAGAAAATCCTAGGAAGTTCTGGTCTTACATTAAATCAGTAAGTGGCTCGAAACAGCATATCCAGACACTCCAGGATGATGATGGCATTGAAACAGAGGATGAGACGCGTAAAGCTGGAATACTAAACACCTTTTCCAAAGCTGTTTCACAGAGGAAGACCGCACTGCAGTTCCTTCTCTAAATCCTCGCACAAACGAAAAAATGGCTGACACCAAAATAAGTGTCCAAGGAATAGAAAAGCAACTGAAATCACTCAACAGAGGAAAGTCCACTGGACCTGACGGGATACCAATTCGATTCTACACAGAGTACGCGAAAGAACTTGCCCCCCTTCTAACAGCTGTGTACCGCAAGTCTCTTAGAGGAATGGAAGGTTCCAAATGATTGGAAAAGAGCACAGGTAGCCCCAGTCTTCAAGAAGGGTCGTCGAGCAGATGCGCAAAACTATAGACCTATATCTCCGACATCGATCTGTTGTAGAATTTTAAAACATGTTTTTTGCTCGCATATCATGTCATTTTTGGAAGCCCAGAATCTACTCTGTAGGAATCAACATGGACTCTGGAAACAGCGATCGTGTGAGACCCAACTCACTTTATTTGTTCTTGAGACCCAGAAAATATTAGATACAGGCTCCCAGGTAGATGCTATTTTCCCTGACTTCCGGAAGGCGTTCGATACATTTCCCGCATTGTCGCCTGATAAACAAAGTAAGAGCCTATGGAATATCAGACCAGCTGTGTGGCTGGATTGAAGAGTTTTTAGCGAACAGAACACAGCATGTTGTTATCAATGGAGAGACATCTACAGACGTTAAAGTAACCTCTGGCGTGCCACAGGGCAGTTTTATGGGACCATTGCTTTTCACAATATATATAAATGACCTAGTAGATAGTGTCGGAAGTATCATTAAATGTAAACATGGGTCACGTGGAGACTACCCACTATAACTCAGACTGCTCTGTGGATCAGCCCCGGATCTAAGATAATTGCGAATGGGGTCAATACTTAAAAAAAAAAAATCGCATTTTCAAAAATATGTTCATCTTGTAGCGCATATCTTTCTGAAAAGTCAGAAACATAAAACACATGTGTTCGAGGAAATGAGGGCATATTATTTGGTCTTAAGTGTGGCAAAGTGCACTGCCACACCTCTTCATAAAGCATTCTTGTACCGCACGTCACTGTATTTCGCTCTGTGGAATTGAAACGTGTATATTTTGTAATTGATGCCATCAAACTATATTCAGGACAGTGGTAACTGCAATGTCCTGTAGTTCCTCTCCTGCTTCCAGTTGGCCGGTTTGACAGCCTGCCCCCTCTTAAAAAAAAAAAAAAATCTCGCAATTAATAGCAGATGGGATTATTTGTAATCGGGAGAACAAGAACTCTAAAGAAAATTTGCACTCTTTATTGCCTATTAGCTAATAACCTTGCTGTTTTGTGTGATATAAAATTAAATATAGGATACATGAAACCAATAAAGACAAGAGAAGCAAGAAATTACACATTTCTTCAATCCTTAGCTTCTCTCTCTAATCTTGCTACAGCTTTACATGGCGTGCTTTCCTTTCTGTGAAAGAATCTATTAACTCATCAAAGTTCGTCAAAACGTTTTGCTACATGAAAAATCTAAACGTCATTATCTAATACTGAAAAAGCTGTTAACACAAATAACACCAAGATCGGTGTGGTTTTCTCAAACTGATTACATCTATTTTGTCACTGCCTGCTAGGTACAAACAAAATAGGCCTTTCTGATATTGCAGCAATTTTGTAACACGCACCAAATAAAACAAGACTGTTTTGACACAAATGGCCATTTTTATAACAAGACAGAATATAATTCATGAAGTGCCAATATGAACGTACTGTGTCTGTAGCTACAGATAATTTTTTGGGCGAAAGTTTACATTTGTCTCTAATTCCAAAGAAATGACGATTTTTCACCAAAATGTGGGAGGACTTGGTAATAAAGTAAATGACATTACTGTTCTGTTAGAGGAACTACAAGGAATAAAAAGATACTGATGTATTATGTTTTAGTGAACATCATGTGAAAGATATTGAAAGGTTACTGTCAGGCAGCACATTACTCTAGAACCATCATGGAAAAAGGTGGAGCGGTAATTTATGTAAAAAACAACATATCTTACAATGTATTAGATTTAAAGAGCCATTGTATAGAGCAACAAATTGAAGTATGTGGTGTTGAGATTACTGTAAATGACTTCACGGCTGTAGTGTTAGCACTGTATAGATCTCCCTCAGGGAATTTGAATGTATTTCTTAAGCACTTAGATTCTTTATTATCCAAACTGTGCTCAAAGTCCAAGAACTTGTTAATTACTGGTGACTTTAATGTTGATTTCCTAAATGAGAGCAATAGTAAAGCTGATTTAGTACATTTGATGGAGTCTTATAATCTGATGGCAATAGTAGATTTCCCAACTAGGGTTACTGTCAACAGTAAAAGTCTGATAGATAATATATTTATAGATAAGGCTAAATGCAATGAGATCACTATACATCCAATCCTTGGCCTTTCTGATCATGGTGGTCAATTGCTTAGGCTCAATTACATCAGTGTGTGCAACAGTTCCGAGCATTCTTGGAAATCTTTTAGGATAATAAATGAACAGGGCCTTAAAAAATTCGATGACAGCCTAAAAGAGATAGATTGGAGCCCAGTTTATAGGGAAAACAGATGTATACAAAAAGTACAATTCATTTTAAATGAATTCATGTCTGCATTTGAGTCCCATTTTTCCCAAAAAAGTGGTTAGAAATAGTCATATAGGCAATGCCAAGAAGTCTTGGATCACTACAGGGATAATAACATCTTGTAGAACAAAGAGGATGTTATACAGTTTCTCTCAGGACTTGTAATGGTCCAAAGAAACGACAACACTACAAACTTTACTGTAGCATTCTCAAGAAGGTTATAAATAAATCTAAAAGTATGTGCATAAAATCAGAAATTGAAAGCTCAGAAAATAAAATTAAAACTATATAGAATGTAATAAAGAGGGAAACTGGCAGGACAACAGGGAACATGTCTCAGGTAGAGATTAAAACAGGGGACAGTATCATAAAGAAACCTGAGTTAGTTGCAGAAATATTTAAGAACCACTTTTTGAGAGCAGCAGAGAAGACAGGCTGTAATGGTTCTATGGAAGAATCATTGTCCCTCCTACAGAAATCTATTAGCAACAGAATCCCACAGTTATCTTTACCTCCAGTTACTGTAAGCGAAGTCATAAGAGTAATTAGATCATTAAAAAATAAAATTCTGCTGGTGGTGGACAATATTTCTAGTAAAATACTGAAACACTGTTATAAATTTGTTAGTCCCGTTTCATGCAACATATACAATACATCCCTAGAAGAAGGGATTGTCCCTGACAGACTAAAGTTGGCTGCAGTGATTTCTCTCTTTAAAAAAGGTGATAAAAGCATTGTAAAAAACTATCGCTCAATATCCCTATTAACTACCTTCTCGAAAATTCTTGAAAAACTCATTCACAGGAGGATTGTAGACCATCCCAACTTCCGCAGTATCTTAAGCAAAAATCAGTTTGGTTTTCGTGCCAGTCTTTGTACTGAACAGGCAATATTCTCTTTCAGCAACCAAGTTTTGGAAGCCATTAACAAAAAAATGTCTCCAGTGGGTATTTTTGTGATCTTACGAAAGCCTTTGACTGTATAAACCACCAAATTCTTTTGAAAAAGGCAGAATACTATGGTTTAGGTGGTACTGTTGGCTTGTGGCTACAATCATGTCTACAGAATCGGAAGCAGACTGTAATGCTAAATGGCTCTTCTGGAGACCCTGCCTCGTCGGAATGGGGCACGATAACGTGCGAAGTGCCTCAAGGCTCCGTTTTGGGCCCACTGCTTTTCCTCATCTTTATTAATGATCTTCCTCTTTGTTCTGAGACAAATGGCAAATTTACCCTGTTTGCTGATGATACCACAATTCTAATTGACGATTTGATTGATCACGATCTTGAACAAACTACAAATACTGTTTTTAATGACATCTTAAATTGGTTCTCCTCAAATGGTCTCTCACTCAATGCAGATAAAACTCATTATATGAGGTTCCATAGATCACAAAGTAATCTCGATGAAATTAACATAAAATGTAGAGATCAACCAATACAGAAAGTTGAAGATACAAAATTCCTGGGTGCTTACATAGACAGCAAATGTAATTGGTCAGTTCACATTCTTCATCTATGTAAAGAACTTAGCTCAGCAACATTTGCATTATGGGTAATTTATTCAGTGTGCAAAAATTATTCTATCTACCAAGACAACAGTAAATTCCACGGCTATAACACCGGAAACAAAAACAATCTAAATTTCGAAATGAAACGTCTCACTCTGGTATAAAAAGGAGTTTACTACTTCAGCACTAAGCTGTTCAATGCTCTACCACTACATGTCAAATGTGTTCATACAGAACTGCCAAAATTTAAACAAGTTCTCAAAGATTACCTGACAGAGAAATCTTGTTATACTGTGGATGAATATCTGAAAGAAAATGTATACCATCACTAAACTTATTGTGTCTAGAAGTAGTTCAACTGATTTTATTGTGCATTTGAGCATTAGCACACTTTTTGTAGCAACAAATTGGCTGCACCTGTATTTACTCTTGTAGGCCTAATATCTGATTTAACTTTGTGCTCTTATCTTTAACCTTTATTTGAAGCTCCTTGTTCTGTTAAATGGTTGTTATGTTATCTAGCTGATATTGTATCTATTACTGTATTTATAGTATGTCTTACTTAAGCTATGTACAATTTGGCATTGAATTGCCCTTGTATTTATTGTAAGTTTAAATTGAAACCTGTACAATTTGACACATTCCATATCCTTGTGATTGACTCATTTATTGGATCTACGGAACATGAAATAAATAAATAAATGCCTATTAGGCCTACTACAAGCAAAAAGCTTTATGTTAGGAAATAATTTCACATTTCATTCATACGCATCAGTTTCTCAAGCATGAGATCGAAAACTAGTATTACAAAATTTTTATATAAATTTGGAATAGTCTTATTCTTCCATAATTTGTGTGATGTCCCCGTTTCTTCTCCTTCCTCATTCTAACAAACAATCTTGTCATCACCAATTCTGTAGCTATTCCTGCCATTGTCAAAATTTGTTCGCCGATTAACCTCACTGACCCTGCCAGAATCACAGGTTTAGTTATCCTGCGATTATTTTCCGGTTAGGCGCTATTACGTGTTCGTACAACACGTTATCTGCGTTACTTCCAAAATAGAACTTAAGCGGCTGCTAGCCGGGGCTGTGCAACTGGTCCTTACTAGTATAGCGATCAGGCCAAAAATTTTCTGTCAAAATTTCATATTCTTGGATACACCAAGAAGATAATACATGATCTTTCACACCTGTTATTCCTGTCAGTCGTTTATTTCCATTCTGGTAGTCTGAATCTATACATTTTGTTAGTAATTATAACAACACTGATCATCCACAAACCCAATCAACCACACAATCAGACAGCAATGGGCATTCATCCGTTCGGCTTTACTTCATTCAGCTCGTATAGAGCCATCCCCTTTTGTCTGCTGAAAGTTCATTTCTAGATGCGACGAGGATTCTCCTGACAGACATCACACATTAAAAAATCAACTTATGATTCATTCAGAAATCAACTTAAAATGTGTTCAAAAACCAACAGGGAAGCGTTTCAAAATCATGTGAATAATCGATAGATAAACGTGCGCTGGATGCTGGGCGATTTGTGAAACAAGTTCTTTTCCTCAAGAATATGAATTTGGCGCCCCCTTTTGCCAGTAGCATCTAGATGCTTACTGCGACTGCTTGCACAGCCAACAGCCACATTCCTGTAGCCAGAAGCGAGAGAATCTACAACTCAAACACGACTCAACTGCGCATGTGCACGAGCCCGCTCATAACTCTAAAACGAATCCAATGTAAACAGTTGTGACTTCACACTCATCGGAGGCAGTTTGTTGTTATGAAGCATTTCATAGTCTTCTTAAAGCCTTTGACACATTTTGCTGTTGGCAGACACTTGCACGAGCACTGTGTGTCGTCATCGTATTTGGCGCACTTCCTTTGCAATTTAAGTTAGTTTCGTATTTTTTCTCTCATTTATGTTTTATTGTTGAAGTATTATTCTGCAGTAGCGGGATACAGTAATATCCTTTGTTAGGGTATCGGTTCTTACCAGTCAAAATTCAAAAAATTTAACTGAAAACTAAAACAATGAAAAATTCCCGGAATTCTACAAAATTCCTGGGTTTTTCCCGGTTTTCTTCCAGATGACAAAATTCCCGGGTTTTTCCCGGATCTCCCGGTTGTCCCGAGGCGTATACACCCTGTATATATCATTCAATTACGCTACCGACTGCGCTACAAGATCAATGTGCATATGTGTCTCAACTGCAGTATAGACAACACTGGGGAAACTTCAAAGCCGATTATCTCCGTAAATTTATGAAAAACATTAAGAATAGTATTTCTTGACACTTTTTAACTGTGTTCCACACACGTGTTTCACTATGGAACAGAAAGCAGCCTCAACGATTTTTATACTGCAAATTAACAGCACGACAATCAGAGCACAGTGCTGCAGAGGCTGTGACTGTACACGATTTTTGAAATAAAAACTATGTAGCTGAAGCGTGATTACAAAAAACGTTGATGGCTGTTAATACATTTGAATATCTTAAAGTTTCATTTAACGTAACTTAGTGATAATATACCTGATACGTAAGTAGGACCTACCTCCAAGAGTATAACACCACCGGTGTACGTATGCAACGGCTTCTGACCAATCATTGTGTTTGTTTACATCAGGTTTATTCTTACAATGAACAGATTATAGTATTCTTTTTCATTGTGCCCACCTGCAACTCAGCACCTCCTCTACGTGCTGAGTAGCAATCTATTCTTTCCATACTGTTGTTATTCCATCCTGGACTTTCCATTGTTTGATTTATTAGTAGTAACAGCACTGAGGGCACATATTGTTCACCTAACCTCTCAATCATCATTGGTGGAAAAAAAAGACACCAATCAAGATCTGCAACGAAGAACCTCTAGCACTGGCTGCAGCTCCCAAAGCAAATGCACAAGTTACCTTCATGTTTAGGACACAGTTAAGCTTCGGGAGATAAAATCAGCATTCTTAGATGGAACTACAACAACAAGCACTATTAGGGGACAAGGTTCTAGAGCTGTTATCAATTATGACTATTCCAACTACTTTACAATCATCTCTTATTTGGTTTTTACTAATGATATGCTCTTCACGCCAATTTCGCACAAAATTGATGGATACACAGCATAAAATAAATAGATGCAGAAGTGGTACTGCATATTGGTGGTGATGTCGTCACAAATTTAAAAAAGTTCAAGATGTGCCATAAACTGTTACATGGGAAGATCTCATTAAAGGTTGTGCACTGCCAGAAAGAATATGTATGAGTACTGAAATGGTAATTTAAGACTTACACGAAACATAAAGTGCTAATTTTTATCATGATTAAGTATACATACGGGCTGCCTGTGTTCTGTATCTTAAGAACCCATCTTTTGTTCCATTTAAATAGTACTGCACACTTTGTTTGAATCTAGAAACTCTAGGATCTGTAGTTGAACCAAAAATCTGAGCTGCAATTGTATCCAAGTTCTCAACTGATGGCAGTCCCTTTACATAGGTTGCAACTGTCTTCACTAAAGGATCAACAGGAATCTGGAATGAAAGTTACAGTTACTATTAATCAAGATGATCAAATATTTCACTCAGTCCAGTAAGTTTTAAAGAGAAGTATTGCTTAACACAGCAGATTTCAGAAGCAATTTCAACACCTTTCAAAAATCACATCTAAATAACTAGTACTACTCCTTTGAGTTTGAACTACTTTCTTCAATCTCATCGCACGTTCTCTCAACCGCTATATTAAAGATGCTGGCACTCTGTTACGTATCAACGTCACGTGTAACATCACTTTACATTACCTCTGTAACATTCATGCAGAATTTTCATTACAGCAACATTGTAATTTTAATATTTCCAGCTGCTGCCATTCCAGAACTCACAGCACACTATTCAAAGAAATGCATTTTTTACATATTATTAACAGATGACCTTATCTTTGTTGATTATCAGAAGAAATAACTATTACAGATGTTCCGCTAGCCTTCTAATGTTAATTATTGAATACTGCTTATAAATTGCAACAAAATCACACCAAAACACATGACCACATAATGAAAAAATTCAAAGGGAAAATGCTATTACTCCCAAGACTCTGCTGATCATAGGCAACCACAATAAGTTTTCCACAAAAAATTCTGATGTACAAGTACATCTGGGAACAATGTATTTCCCACAAATGATTAATAAGAATTATTCAAAGTTTACAAGTATTTGTGTTTCACTGAATGTAGTTCAGCTACCATTCTTTATCAACTCTAATAATACATATCATATTGAGATTAACAATCTGTTATTTATAATGACCGAACAATTAGATATTTATAATGAACTATTTATATAGACCAAGTATTTTATATTCTGGGCATCCACAGCTGTTGAAAAGCATGATGTTAAGAAGAATTCCACTGACAGCTGGTAAAATAATTGTTTTCTTGATACACAGGTTGTGAAACTGGCAGTACATCAATAAAACAACAATTTTACCAGGTGCCAATAGAATTCTTCTAAACACCATTTTTCCAGTGTCTTATTATGGGGATTAGCATATTTGTTCTTTAGTTTCACTTGCAATGTGGTGAACACTTTTATAAGGAATTTTGGATAAGTTCTGCTACCATAATTCACTTTATTAACAGTTCTAGGAATTAATCATACAGACACGCAAACTTATAGATTCCACGTTCTTGGATTTCAAAGACATTAGACACAATATCACACTATGTAAACTTTCACACCCAGTGTTGACTCAACTTAAAATTTCTGGGCTGAAAGGTTGTAGTTGATATATAAAATTATTCCCAGACATTTTGTTTCAGACTGCAGAAGACATCTTCCGAGAGAAACTGGCAGCTACTGTTGGCTTAGCTCTGAAGCTATCTGCTGCACTCGAAGACGAAACAGCAGGGAATAGTTTTATATATTTATGGCCTCTCCGCCTTAAAGTTGTAACTCCACCATATCACACTGTCAGATGACAACAAAACATAAATATCTCCGTACGTGTGTTACTGATTCAAATAATTTTTCACAAACAGTACAGATTACAGTGAAGCTCCTTTGACTAATGTCTTGCGGCTTAAATATTTTTTCCTGGAATGGTGTTATCCGTAAATAGTTATTTACCTTACTTACACTATAAGGGTGCACACAATGTAATTTCAAACTTTTTAAACATTACAAATATTCATTAGACACAAGCTATAGTGTGCTGGAAATTAAAGTGTAGCTTATCGTTAATTCAAAAGGTCTTTTTACTTTTATGCTGAATGTAAAATCACCATTTTGTCTTGTGATTTACACAGCGTATTCAAAACGAAGTCAACACAGTTTTTATTCAAGTGTTATATTATTTGACAAATGATACAGGGTAAACATGATAAAGGAAGGTAAAGAAAACTTCTTAAATAACATATTTTGGTCTATGAAAAACAAAAACAACAACATTAGTTTGTTTCTTCCTTTCAATAAAATGAAGTGACACGTGTTGTCACTCCAGCCGATTGATGCTGCAAGAACTGTCTGAACTAATGAAAAATAGCTCCTTATGGCATCTCGTCCCTTCAACACCACAGAAAACCATGTGAAGCTTCCTTTTCATATTTATCATCATCCTCACTGACAGCACCTGTAGATATTTACTTTATACTAATTTATTCACAAGAGTGTGTCACATTTCACTTACACTCAACTAGTGTGTGAAAGGTAAGTTATGAAATGTCTCACTTCCAAAAACATCTGTAATTACTTTCCATTCTTCTTTACAGAAATTTGTCAAAAATGCAAGTACTCGTGTAACAAAGCCAGAAGTTGCAAAACAACTCACTGCTGTTTGTCGAGTCATAGCACAGTGTTTAGCCTATAAAATGTTCAGTTTCATTACCACATTGGTCTCGCGGGAACGAAATTCAGCCCTGCGCAACAGTAACTTTGTATTTTCCTTTCACACATTTCATTATGCCCAGGCCTAGAGGTGCAAGTGACTTATGCAGTTCTGATAGCAGTATACACGACATTAACATTTTTTATAAAAGAAGTTGCCTTAGATGCATCAATAAGAATGATCTTTCTGTCTCTGCTCCAGTCTTGACCTCTAAACTATTAAGTAATCCACCAAAAAGTTCTGCAGGTACTGCTACTAAAGCTTGAGTGTAAGGTTGTGTTCTTACAGCAGCCCAGTTTACACTTTGCAATTACCAACGATGGCATCTCTTTATTTCCATCAATATTATACACAACAGTACAGTCAATTTTTCTTTGCTCAATTTGCCTCTGTCACATATTTCCCTTTTTAATGAAAGAAAATTAGATTGTAAAATATCCCAATGTCACTGAAATGAAAATTTTTATTGCATCATCAGCCATCTCGAAGTATTGTTCTTCAAATTTTTAACAGCCTCACTTTCTCCAATTAAATTTATGACTTTTTTAAATGAATCTAGCCAGATGTTTGATGCACTTAATCTTCAATCTTGACCTGCAGTGACTACTTGTGCTTTCTCTTGCAACATATATCTGCTTCATTGAATGCACCCATTTGCCATTTCATGGAACCATTTTAAGAGGACCAAACTCTCTGAATTATGCTGCATGCATGTTCAGTGGCGAAAACCCGTCAGTATTTGTAAAGGCCTCTTAATACATCACACAAAGAAGACAGCACTAAATTGTACTTTTTTTAAATTTTTAAATTTTTTTTAAACACAGCGAGTTTAACATCAAAATTTTCTACTTTTGATAGTGTTATTTTCTTCATTTACTGACACAAAAATATCTTGGGCTACCTATTGTTTTCAGACTGGTAGCTTGGGTACGACCAGCAGCCTTCTACCAGTAACTTCTGAAAACTGGCAGTAGCACTGCCAGCTGTCACGGCTTTTATTTTGGCATATGAAGTGTAGTGTGTTTGAGAACAATATTGGTCAAAATAGGGTTGTCAGTCAGTCAACTCTGTTGATACACTGACTAAACCCATAAGTATTTGACTGTGTCTGCTTTAGGCCTACCAGCTTCGCTCCATTAGGTTATCTGACCTGCTGCTTTGTACAAAGCTCCAGTTGACATATCAGTCCAGTGCCACATCTAATAATTTTGTATTTCTCTTCATTTTAAGAATTCAAAACATCTAAACCCGATATCTGGCCACCGTATCAGTAAATTAGGTTCTGCCCCCCACCCCCACCCCTACACACACACACACACACACACACACACACACACACACACACACATTTTTCCTTGCTATTCACAGTTTAAAAAGTAAGCCTCAGCTTTTTCATTGTTACAATTGTGATTTTTCCTACTTTTATTACTAGTTCTTATAGTCTGAAGTACATTCATTTGTTCTGGTTGTGTAGCCTGTCACCTGCATTATCATAGTCATATTGGGAAAATGATGAAACTGACAAAAACCTTAAGATGTGCGTGTTGTGTAAAACATTTATTCATTGATCCTTGAAGTTATTTTGAAGTAATTCCCTTCACATACATATTTATCACTTAACAAGTACACTGCATGTGGCTACATCTATTGGTTAGTTGTTTTCTTCCAGTGTCTGAAGTGTAATTTTACTCTCTCTCTCTACCCTCCCCCTTTCTGTTGTTAGTTATCTAGCTGTATAGCTGTATGCACAGACACCTGGGTTTCGTGTGTGTCTAAAAACTAACAGGACACATTCTACACATGCTGACCACAATGTCATGGTCCACCATCATTACCCAGCAAACATAGATACAGACACAATTCTCAAACACAGCAAAAAAAATTCCTCACCACTGAATGAAATCTCTGGGCATGTAGGGCAGTCACAAATAAGCAACACAGTACTAGACTTACTTCACAAACACATACACGAGGGAGGGGAGGGAGGGATCATTGCATTTCTGTGCAACAGCACAGTTCATGCAGTTCAGCCATTCCCTATTGCATCTCATCAGTTGCACCGCTCACAGCTGCCAATGCCCATAAACAGTAGCTAGTAGCTGTCGTAGTAGCCAGTCCCTGCTTACAGAATGGCAGCAACAGTTAAAAATCAGGGTGCCTGCTGGGTTACTTTTTGCTAATTGACAGCTATATTAGCCAAAAAAAAAAAGCAGTCTTTTAGAACTGATTAGGTTGCTTAGTTCACCTTAACTGTGTTAGGACTAGTTAGGAGAAAAATTTCAACAAGTTCCATGCCTCAAGCTACAACATAAGCTGAGTATTCCTTGTGTACACAGTGTGGTGTCACCGCCAGACACCACACTTGCTAGGTGGTAGCCTTTAAATCGGCCGCGGTCCATTAGTATACGGCGGACCCGCGTGTCGCCACTGTCAGTGATAGCAGACCGAGCGCCACCACACGGCAGGTCTAGAGAGACGTCCTGGCACTCGCCCCAATTGTACAGTTGTACACCGACGTTCATAGCAGTGGTTCACTGACAAATTACGCTCTCATTTGCCGAGACGATAGTTAGCATAGCCTTCAGCTACGTCATTTGCTATAACCTAGCAAGGCTCCATTACCAGTTAGATTGAGCTTATTATACAACCTGTACCATCAAGAGCGATGTACACCAATTATGGATTAAAGTTAAGTATTACATCATCTACGTACTTTATTTGAAATTCTCAAGACATTGTCCTGTTCCAGACCTCATGCCAGTCTGCGTGTAATTAAACGCGTGAATTTCGGCCTCCTCTAGCAACACGGTGTTGGCACTTCTGCCAACACTTCACACAGTGTTCAATAATAGATTTTTACTGTGCGCGCACGTGTACTACCACCTTATATTGATCTGTTGTATGAGGGTTCACTTTCTGCTATCGTGTATGTTGGGATAAATGAAAGCTCACTCACAACACCCCAAAAGTGCCAAAAACAGTTCACATTTAGTCCTTAAAGGCACTGTAGGTGCTAAACAAGAAACAGCCCCATCTTTCAAAAGAGTTGAGTGCATATACTGATTTTTGAATCACAGCATACTGCTGTGCTAAGATTTGAGATCTTGTTCCGAGAGTGCCTCCATGGTAACTATACAGACACACACATTAGACTGAGAGGTATGACTCCATCTACGTACTTAAAGATTTGTTGACACCCTTCAGGCTCTCCAAATGATTCTCACAAGTAAGAAATGTAATAAATCAGTTTAGCAATACGTCTTAAAAAGATAATTCTATAGTATTGTTACCCATTTAGTAGTTCAGTGCAAAATACTAGAAACAATCAATATAGCATCTAGGACCAGTAATGTGAGAGTACAGGCAGTGCAGCAACATATGACCTCATAGGAATGGTGCTGCCAGGAATAACTAGCATCAAAAGTCATTCCACAAACCCCTGAAGCTTTCAAAACCTGTGAAAGACAGGGTGTTGAGTGTAAATTTCCTGACAAATAAATAAAAACCGTACAGAAGTGACTTTCTGCTAGCATAAGAGGTTGGCAGACAACAACTTGACTGGCACCTCTCTTCTTCTTTAAGCATTGATTAACATTATTCCTAGCTAAATATACAGTTTCAAGAAATGAAGTTACAGGTGCATACTAAGCAACACAACTTTTATCCGTATCTACCACATGTGACAAAATTCTTGCAAAATGAAGCACTGAAGTTTACAATGACATTTCCTGATGACACTTCTCCTCCAAACAGCTAACTTTGGTTAGAATGTCATTTAAAATACAAATATTTAAATTGTCTGATACACAAGACTTCGTAGGACTGTTTTCAGTAAAATGTAGATGTATATCTGCCATGAGGTATTTAACTGTAAGTGTGACTGCTGCAAAACTTGATCATACTTTTTTTTCCCAAGCTAAAAATAATAAAAAAACTACCTAATAAATTCTAAAGTGTGTCAGAACTGGTTATCATGTTTGCCAATATTATCAATATACAACAAAAAGCATGGAATATTGATTTTTCAACAATAACAAGGGAAAAGTCATTTAAGAAAGACAAAAATTTAGCTCACTAAGCATATTTATCAACACTTCATGTATTAATATAGATATTCATACTTTGCTAACTTTGAATTTTTGTTTTTCTCCCTTAATCTTAAAAATTTGTTTAAGATATTATTTTATTTTTGTGGCATTATGTATTGCTATAAATTAACTAACTTCCAATCATTTTATTCCAAACAAAAGAAGACTGTCTTAGTATTTCATTACAATTTACCTCTGGTAATATGCAGTACTTGTTACGTAGAACGATGTAGGATCAGACAGCCGTTTCAAGTGGTTACATCAAGAAAGTAACCTTAAGATTATATTTCATTTTACTAAAATATTAAAAATAAAATAATGTTTTTTGAAACATGTTTCTTATTTTATGTTTTCCCAAGTGGAAAGATAGCCACCTTATATGATTGTGTGGTGTAGACATGTGTGAGGGGTAGCTATGAGAGATGAGATGTGGGAAACGTTTTTAATTAGATTTGACAGGGGGAAAGGCAACTTAGTTCAGGTGCTTTCCTGAGGCTTGTCCCATGTATGGTGTGTGTGTGTGTGTGTGTGTGTGTGTGTGTGTGTGTGTGTGTGTGTCAATATGGATTTCAATATTAATATAAACAGACACACTTTCTTCTTTTCATTGCTGTGCCACCCATGAGGGATGTATCATGTAAGATGCCTAGCCCAGAATATTTGCTTGATAATGTGGTAACAGCAATGAAATTTGATGGGGGTGTTAACATGGTCTGTTCTTTCTAGTTTTGAGTTGCACTATCAGTTTTAACAGCAAAGTGAACACACTTATTTGAAAACATTTTCCACAGTCCCATGCTTCTCACACTAAGAAATATGTCTGAAATTACCTTTCTTCTGTATCAGCATGCTAATACTTCTGTCTGGTAGTGAACATGCTGTTGACCTGTGATTCAAAAAAAGTAGGTAGATTTGCTGAACTGACCTGCTCAAAAACCCAAACTTAACCCTATTAAACATCTTTGGGATGAATCACAGCATAACTGTCATGCCAGATCTGTTGCTTGAAAATACTAGCAACAACTGTTCCCTATACTTCACAAAGAAAAGAAAGTCATTCCACTATTGCCGTACCCAAATTATTTGTAAAAGTCTTCTCCAGAGCTTAAACACTGCAGTAATAATACAAGACGATCCTATACAGAATTAGCCATTTGGCTGGCAATTTTGAATACTAGATGACAGGCTTTCTACCACACAGTGTACATAACTTTATAACCATTTGATCCTAATGAAAAACAATAAATGAATATGTTGGTAACTACACTTATCAGGAGTAGCATTACTGCAAAAACAGCAAGAACATCTATATCTATGCATTATACACACAAAATTTTAATCATTTTTATCATACTGCAATCATATCTTACCTTTCCCAAGCTTTGCACCAACCCTAGTCTATGGTAGAATTCTAATAGATCTTGTTCAGGCAACAAATAATTTCCCAGAAGAGCAGCCACAACACATAAACGATCAGAACTAAGACCCAAGCCTTTCGTGACTTCACTCAAAATGTATTCCTTGGTCTCCAGTGATCCCTATGAAATGAAATACACAGATCACAGATACAATGAAAATAACCAATCTTGTTGTCACTCTCCTCAGTAGATGGAGGTATTTTTTGACAAATATTGCGTGTGACACTGAATAGATATCATAAATACGTAAAAAGTTAACAAATTATTCTTACTCCAGAGTTCAACAACTATCTAGGATACACAGTATAGACATGCATGATCTATCCTCTGGGTCAATGCAGCACATAAAATTATTGCACATGACACAAACTAATTTCAAAATTAGTACACTGCTATATTTTATTATTTCCTGTGTTGCTTCCACAGATTAAAATTACAATCTAGATTTAACACTCATAACCTCTGGCTTTAACTTACCAGTTATTCTTCAGAGATCCAGACATAACAATTTGCAGCAACAAGCAAAAAAATGAAGCCATGAACTGAGCCACAAACCAGACAATACTGAAGCAATAATAACTAGTAGTTCACTTTTTCACAATGGTATAGTGGTCAATTGACAGTTTATCTGGCATGAAAAATGCCTCTATAGTCAACTAACAGTAGTTTCATTTACAACATTTGGGGCAAGTAATACATTGCCTCAGGAAGTATATGGAAAAGTAGTAAGGTCTCAAGAAGCTGACAATAATGCAAATAGTCTACTGAAAAAATGGGGTCATCCTGTATGAAAGATCCTCTCGTTATCCTGCCCGGAGCCATCACCAGCTTGTCTCCATCCTGCAGTACAGTTGTCAAGGCACTGTTCCCCTGTAAGATGATGGATTTGCAGCCTCCCACTGGCATGATGAAGTTATCACGATTCATGAGACCACGCAATGCTCTGCCACTGCACCAACGTCCACTAATGATGGTCATGTGCCCACTTTAGTCGTAGTTGCCGATGTTGTTGTGTTAACATTGGCACATATACAGGTCATTGGCCGCAGAGGCACATTGGTAGGAGTGTTCAATGCACCATGTGTTCATACACATTTGTACTTTGCTCAACATTAAAGCTGGATGTTAGTTTCACTACAGTTCGCCACCCATCCTGTTTCAGCCAGCCTGCCCAGCCTAGGACATCCGACATCTAGAATGAGGGGTTGCTGTCCAACACCACAACATCTGGACATGGTTTCACCTTGGTTCTACCATTTGCTGAAGACACTCACAACAGCACTTCTCGAACACTTGAAAAGTCATACAGTTTCTGAAATGCTCGTGCCAAGCGTCTGGGCCATCACAATCTATCCTCAGTCAAACTCTGATACACCATGTGCCTTACCCATTCTACACACGAACAGCACACCCACTGATACTACAAGCATGACTAGCAGTCATTCCTCCCAAGGGGCCTCTATTATCAACAGGATGGGTTTTTATCAATAGTGGGTCAGTAGTCATAACGTTCTGGCTGATCATTGTATGACGGATGCATGAACAGAACTGTAACTCATCAAGTTTGCATTTTGCACTCTACAAGTGTTCTATGACTACCCCTGTGGTCACATGACACATTCTAGTGGTAGTCACGTTAATTCCACATGTTTTGTAGCAAAATCCTGTGAAAGGTCAACAAAGCAGCACGGGTGCATTCTCTGAACTGTTCCATTGTTCTTGGCAGTACAGAAACATGGTTCTTAATGTATTCCAAAGGAAAAAAAATGTTACAAGGCATTAGGTCAGGAGCCTAGGAGGATAAATGAATGGAGCCACATCATCTTCGCCACTATGCCCAATACAGAAATGCGAAAGTTCATCATTCAGGTAGTAACAAACACTGGTGCTATGATCAGAGGTTACCCACTCTTGTTCAAATACAGCTACTTCTTTGACAGTCACAGAAAACAATAGCCTTCAGAGTGAATCTCACTCAAGCACCACAATTTAATGAGTAATTTCAGTGCCCCACAATTTCACATTGTGGTGATTAACCTTTCCAGGTAATGGAGGGTTACTTTGCCACTGAGTATAGCTTAGAGGAAAAACATTCGTCTTCAAGTTGTTTTCTGCATAGCTATGCAGAATGGAATGTGTCAGCCATAACCTCCAGGTTTTCATTTTTGCAGAAGCTGCAGATGATATGGTTTGACATGTAATTGACATTTCAAAATCTTACACACAATTTGCTGTTGTATTCCAAGTTTGTGGCTTCTGCAGACCATTCATTTTTTTGGGCTAAATGTGAAACTTCCCTCACCACCTCCACAGTTGCATTCGGTGCACTTTTCTTACCAGTAATTTTCTGTGTCCATAAATTGCGTATACCAACACGCAATGATCTGTTTACATGGCAGTTTTTTTGCATTATTCCTTCTGAATGCATGCTGCACTGTTGTAACAATTAACATCTTGCATATTCCAACACACAAAACCTTCTCTTGCTTTGTTGCCATGCTGTCAAGGCACTACACTCTTAACACCAACTGATGGGCATAATGCAAACTCAATGAGTTTAAGGTTCTATTTATGCATCTATCGAATTTCAGTATGTAACACTTCAGAAAATATAGAACTTTTGAAATGAATGGGGGGGGGGGGGGGGGGGTCTTGTGTTGTCAAAGTATTTAATTAGATTTTTTTTAATGTCATTTTGTTTACCTTTAGCCCCCAAACTCTTAGAGAAGAATGGTTGGATGTCATACAGGATTTCGAATTGAGGTGGAATTTTCCACACTGTTTAGGGGCTTTAGACAACAAACATGGATCTGCAGTGCCCATATACAAATTGGAGCAGATATTTGAGCCATAAGCATAATACAGTGTTCTTTTACTTGACCTTGTTGATACAAACTATTTATGAATCAACATTACCTTTTTTCTGTTTTCAGGTTGTACTTACTTGTGAGGAACTGCCAACAGTCATTTTGTATTACTCTGTAAACTGTGGAATTACTCAACCAAAAACAAGGACATGCATAATACTCTTCACATTCCATGTTTCTATTTCACTGTTAGACCACTCGGCTCTAGTGTTAATGCACAGACAAATTTGAATGGGTATGAAAAGCTGAATCTTAAACAGTGAGAGGTAACCAGCTAACAGAATCATAGAGAGGCGCATGTCTACTTCACTGGGATGGGGATGCTCCAGTGCCTGCACACGGTGGCCTGTGTACACAAATCAGAGGCATGCAGGACTCTGCATCATTGCACGTTCTACTTGTCTCTTCATGAAATGGCCACATGAACTTGGCACACAGGGAAATTTGCACATGTGTAAACTTAACTTGACCAACCTCTTGTCATGATGATTAATTCACAATCAAAAATAGCAAATTATTGTAACACAGTTCATTCAATACCCAATTTACGTAATAGGCAATGTGAGCAGCACAAGTAACAACTTGGAAATGTTTCTCTGCAGAAGAATTTGCATAATTTCCTCAGGTATTTAGTTGTGTTTTTCTAATGTATTTCACTTAGTATATGCTCAGACTGAAAAGTTATTATTCTATGTTATGTTTTCTCTGCCAAGTTTCCAGTTAATTGAAATAGAGGTTAACACATTCTAACCACCAATGAGCAAGGTCCTTGTTGTCACAAATATATGCCTGTATCTTCTAAATATGTTGCTATTTTAATATGTTGCTTTTTCTGAGGTAGTTGTTATGGTGGAACCTAAGAACACAGCTGTTTTTCCAAATAAGAACACAGCTACTTTTTCCAAATACATATCGGATTTTGCTTTTATACTGATGTGAGAATGGTACACTGTCTCTTGCTTTAAAACACATTGGCTGCCTGCCACTCTCCCAATGACTGTGTTGAACCAGCTGACACAGCCCCTTTCATTCTCATCACACATCAAGACGAGCGTCGACAACACTGCAGCAAGAAATACATATGTACACCACTGCCCCCTATCTAGACTTTCACCCTCTCCTACAGAAATGAGTACCATTGTAGAGTATTTGTCCAACTTTAAAGTCATCTCTATTCCAACTACAAACTGATTCTGGCAAACTGCACTTTAAACATGGCATGATCATAAGAAACCAAAGTACGTGGCATAAATTCCCATGGTTGGCAACCTGACAAAATTTGCTGCTCACTCACTACTCCCCTCCCTGTAATAACCACAGCTATCAGCCAAGCTGGTGTCACTATTCCCCTTCCAACCATTCTGTAGTGCTGAGCTTTAGCAACTGTGAAAAAATTGCAATATCTTCTAGTGTGCAGGTCATATGTAACTATACCAACTAATACATAAATAAAAGATCACAATTATGATTCAGTTCCATTCTCGAGCTTTTGTTCATTCCACAACCTAGTGACATCTACTGGTACTACATAATTTATTCTCATAATAACAATTAGTCAGTTTAATATGATTTATTTTCTTTGTTAGATATTTCATTCTGGATCAAGTTTCCTTCATGCTTCAACTGAATGTCACCATCATGTTTGCAAATCGATTAAAGCTGGAAACATTTTTACCTGGCATTCTAATATGTGAACAGCAACCGAATTTCTAATTTGCAATCCACTTAGTAAATCATTACAGTCTCTCATGACCAAATAAAATAATAGTCTGGGTTCTAAATCAACTAATGTTTTTTTCGAGGCCAACATCCTTGTTTTTGAATGTAATCTTTACTTAAAAACTGGCATTAATGTTTGTACACAGTATCCATACATGTACAAGAACGTTTATTACAAACCTGTTTAAATACAACAAAAGTTTGTATGATGATAAACTTAATGCTATATCCTCCCATGTTTCACGAAACTGCCAGATTTTTATCAGAGCAATAGACCGTTGTAGTGACTAGTTAATACTTTCTCATGCATCTCTTGTACTAGCACTACGCGAGTCGATGTCACACGATTGTTCGAGCAACTTCGATATTGTACGTAGTGCTTCAGCGTAGAGGGAAATCTCAAGTCTGTTGGAATGCAAGTATCATTGGCTGAGACCTATCCTTCCAAATTCTTCAAAATAAATCTGCGTCTAACCTCAGTAGCTGAAGCTTCATCTCTAAATGTAAGACAATTCATATAACTGTAAGACTAACCCTATATACTCTGCTAAATAACACAAAAATGTTGACCTCAGTAGCTATAGTTTAATCTGCAAATATAAGACAACCCTGTATTTTTCAACTGCTGAATTTCGGGAAAAAACTTCATCATATAATTGAGTAAATACAATGCATAGTTGTCTTAACATCTCTGTGAACTGAGGTAAGGTTTTTCAATTCAGGAGTACTGTTAATCAAATAAAGAACATAAATGTTAAAGAAAACTCAGAACATGGAAAATTTATGATGAATTCCAAGAAAAACAAGAGTCTCATTTTAATCAATACAAGGAAATTATTGTTTTTCATTTATAACAAGCAGGAAGAAATAACCCAAAATGAAATACTTCTTTTGAAGTGAACATGAAAATTCCTGAATCATACCTTATATGTAAGTTTTATATGTTCTGAAGAGAAGTATCGCGGTGGATCAAACACTGCATATTCCCCATCGTCAGCCATCAACCCGTAAAAACAATTTTCTCGGCAATAGGCAATCACTTCTTGATGATGATCATCCATAGTACATAACTGTAAAAACAATTTTTCAATGTAGTTACAATACAAATTTAAAAATGCTGGGAAACACATTTACATAAAAACAAAGAGTAATACAAAAGTGTCTTCATCCACCTTCTGTTTGCTGTAAGTCTGTGATGTAAATTCTTCAAGTTAAACTTTGTCAAAAAGAAAGCTTCTTTGTAACACAACAACATTGTGCCGTTCAACATAAAGTGAAATGGGTATTCACCAAATCTGGGCAGACAAATACAGGTACGGCAGTAACCAAGTTTTCTACAAACTCTTTTAAATCACTTAAATTAAAAATTCCATGTTCTAAACCAGCTAAAAACAATATTTGGTTTTGCACTGCGAGCATGTAAGAACCTAAAAAACAATGACAAGGTGGGGGTGCACTGAAAGTGGGCCCATATTCCCACTGGTACTCAAATCTGACATCTTTAATTATGTTCTATAATTGTTTATTACACTATGGGGAAGGCACTATCAAAAGTCTTGATGACTAGGAAGTGAGATAAAGTGGTGTGGTGGTGGTTGGGGGGTAGGGGGTGGGGGTGGGGGGGGAGGTTGTTTGGGTGTCTTGTCACGACTCATTGTGACACATTTCAGCCTTTTTATCTGCTACAACTACACAATCAGACTGGCTAAGAACTTCACAGTTATAGAGAACAATTAGTATGTCTTTTTATTGAGTAATGCTACTGATGCGCTAGTTTAATTCTGGTTTAAGCTATAGTGTACTGTATGTTAGCATAGTTTGCTGCTAATGTGGAACATTACTGTACACATGGAAAATTCTATAAACGTATTGGTTGGTCCATGGTGGCTTAACCATTGCTGGTTTCTTTTAAAGTGAGAAAACCAACATCCCCATTGGCATAGGGGCCACAACTGACAGCTGTGCAGCAGCAGCCACTGTCGAGTTTCTTTACCACACATTCCCAAACCTGATAAAGGTTTCTTTAAGCAGGATCCCAAGCTAATGATATATTTCTGTAAGTGTCGGAGTCCAGAGACAGAAGAGCTCTTTCAGGATCATAAGCTTATGTTTACTTCAGACTCATTGAGTGTTTTAAAGGTTCCATTAATTTGCTACAGAACATAATGAGGAAAACTATACTGCCAGCCAAATGATGTCACTGATAGGTTGGCTTGGGAAGAAATTTTGATAAGACAGAACCTCAAAAATTACACTTCTCGAACATGATTACCTGAAATTAAGAGAGCCACAAAAAAAAAAAAAAAAACTATTCTTTATACTGGATTCCTCATTACATTTCGTTTTTTATAAAAAGAATTTTGTACAGCTGAATGCTGTAGAGATGTCTAAAAAATGAAAGAGACTACTTACTGGGGTTCTCTGACTCAAGCTTATTTCCTAATCTTCAGGACTCTTGACATTATCAACCACAGAGAGTACTAAACAATTGCAGAGCATAATGAAAGATGTCACATTTAATTTGAGAAGCAGCAGAATAATGGGCCCATTTAAAAGACCCTCCACACCTCCCGCTTCTTGTTCTTTTTCAGGGGCTTACATACTTGCATTAGTGAACAGCCTTACAACAGCAGTCACACCAGTTCCTGTCAGATCACCGAAGTTAAGCACTGTCGTGCTGGGCTAGACTTGGATGGGTGGCCATCAGGGTCTGCCAAGCACTGTTGGAAAGTGGGGTGCACTCAGTCCTTGGGAGGCCAACTGAGGAGCTACTTGATTGAGAAGTAGCGGCTCCAGTCATGAAACCTGACAATGGCTGAGAGAGTGGTGTGTTAACCACATATGTCTCCAGGAGTGAACTAATGATCACGAAACTTTACCAATGTTCATTGGGAACATGTTCAGATTTTCACATCATGAAATAACAAGCAACCAGTCACATAAAAGAAATTTACATTTATTTACCAGTTTCAGGAACATAGGTGTAACCTTCTGAACACGGCACCATTGTGTGTGTGTATACATTTCTTCATTATATACACCTACAGTTGCTGCTAATGGATAAAACACCAAACAAAATTTCAGCTTAACCTGTTATGCTCATGCAAAAACTTTTTATGAAATTAGACCACTCAGCATGGAATGGTCCAAAAGCTTTCAGAAAATTTTAAAGCAAGAGTGTCAACAGTACAAACGCATAAGGACTTTGACTGTTAAATGGAGATGAGTGTGCAAGTAGCTGGGAAAAATTCCACTGAGGTTCTCTATGAAGGGGAGGAACTGTATGATGCTGTGAGAGAAAATGAAATGGGGTCAATTTGGAGTACAGAGGGAATCCAAAATTAGAGTATGGATTTGACAGAGCTTTGGAATATTCGTGATTAGAGGTAGAAGGAATAAACAACATTCCAGAAGAATTTTAATCATTGGAAAATATGACATGTATATTATTATTCAAGTTAGTTTAAACTCTATGAGACTGAAGCCATGTCATCAGACTTTGCGAAGAATATCATCTACATAATCCCCACATAGGAAATGCAGGAACTATTGCATATCCAGCTCAACAGCTCACGCATTCAACTTGCAGATCGGAATATTATGCAGAATAATGAAAAATAAAATTATAGAACTATTAGATTATCACAGTTCAGATGTAGAGAAGCTGAAGGCACCACAAAGGCAATTCTGACAATATGTATGATTATAACAACAAGAGTTAGGCAAAATTGAAATAATAATTTCATAGAATACGCCAGCCTGGCGGGGGGGAGACAAGATCGATAAAGTGAAGTGGGGGAAGATATGTGAAATCCTCAGAGAAATAGGTATTAACTAAAGGAAAAAGGCAAAATACACATCATATTCTGTTCCAAGAATCACGAGCAAAAAATAAGAATGGAAGCAGAGGGAAAAGTGCTCTGATTGAATGCAGCATTAGTCGGACCGAAGTTATTCTCCAACTTGTATATCAAATAACTTATTAAGGAAATAAAAAGAAAGGTTTGCAAGTGGGATTACAGGTCAGGATGTTTGTATATCTATGGTACCTGACAAGATTTACTGAATAAATAATATGGCTTCAGTATAAGCCTAAGAAAGGAAAGAGTATTAAGCATCAGCACCAATGAGATTTTTTAACAACTTAGCATGAAAACTTGGGATCAAATAACACACTACCAAAATAAGAGAGAGAAATCTTCACCAAAAGGCATCTGTTTGTAGTAAAAACAGGCCTTAACTTGAGAAACAAATTTCTGAGAATTATGTTGAGAGTACGGCATTGTATGGAAGTAAATCTGGATTGTAGGATACTTGGGAAGAGGGAAATAGAAACTTTTAAGAAGTGGTGCAGCTGGGGGATACTGAAAATTAAGTGGAATGATAAGATAAGAAAGGGAGGCTGGCTGCAGGAATAGTACGGAAATTAATAGATGGAAAACTCTACTTAGCAGAAGGAATTTATTACATTTTCATTTATTTATTCTTCACAATTACAGCTTATTATCTGAGATGCTAAAATAGGCCAAAAAATGTACTTTTCATGAACAATATACAATTATTTATTCCTCGTACTGAATTTAAAAAGAAATACTAATACTACATGCACCTTCTACCACTACAAAAATAAAATAAAACCCTTAACCAAAGACCCAACTAACCAACGACACCACTAGTGGTGGTGGTGGTACTACAGAAGCTGTTCTATTTTTGTTCACTTATTACGGTGCATTCACTGGATCTGCCTACATGCTACCCCAGTCAACAGGAATCATCTGCTGGATTCTTTGGGTAGAGGGCAGCCCGTCAGTAGCGTTTCCGCTATAACGAGTGATTCAACAATTCACTGTAACATCTACGAACTCACACTTCCGTAACCACTTGCATCTGGTGGTCGCTGACCTCAGTTGTCTTCTCTACATCTGTAGGGTGTGTTGTCTAGCCAGGATGGTAGCATGCTGATGTGTGTTTGAGTGCCATGTGAAGTTTTCCTTGGCCGCCTTGGAACTGCAGCTGCAGTTTCATCCAAGGTGTGCAACACTGACTACTTCCTAAGTGCAGCTTTAGGATCCAGCATCCTTAATGCCTGACAGCCATTACATGCCGCATCTCCATAGAGAGTACAGCCCCACAATGTGTGCTCTGGAGTGCCCACACTGCCACATGCCCATTTCTTATCTATCTTTCGAATTTGTACAGATATTAGGGGGACGGGAATGTAATTTTTTGCCATATTCAAACAGACATAAAATTAACAAATTTTTATTTTCAATTAATAATGTAATCACTTAACAACAACCTTTTCTCATCTAGTGCCAAATTAATAGAAATCAACTGGTTTTTGAGCAAAATACCTGGAGATGGCATTTTGGACATCATCCACATTTTCAAATTTTTTGCCACTTTGAAAATGTTGCAGCGATCGGAATAAGTGGAAATCCGATGCTGCAATATTTGCAAGTATGGTGCGTGAAGCAATACCTCCCACCCCAATACATTAATTTTTTCCAGGGTTCATCTTGCATAGTATGGTCCTACATTATCGTGTTGCAGAATAACACCTTCTCTCTTGACAATCACTGGGTACCTTTCAATTAAAGATTGATTTACTTGATCCAACTGTTCACAGTAATTGTCTGGATTCACAGTTTATCCAGGTTTCAGCAATTCAGAACGAATGGCCCACGAATAGTCCAGCAAACACACAAAAGTGTCTTTTTGAGGTGTAAACCTGGTTTGACTGTACTTGGTGGCAATTCATTCAAAGAGAGCCACAGCCTGTTGCATTCTAAATTATTAAAGAGGACCCACTTTCATATCCAGTGATTCAGAGATCAAAATACACCTAGGTGTTGTGCCACTGAAGCAATAAGTTGCGTGTGGTGAGTCGGTTAGCTTCGTGTGTCTTTACAAATCTTCTGTAAGTGTTCTTAGACGATCAATCAGGGTTGGAAAAGTGTGTCTGACAGTTCCTTGATTGTTTGACATGGATTTGCTTCCACTTCCATCCTTAACATGTCAGGGTCTAAAGTTGTTAGTCTCTGATCAGCACAAGTCGGAAAGATCAAAATTATCGGATTTGAAGTTAGGAAACCATCTTTGGCATTTACGAACATTTAACATACTTCAATGAACATCACAAATGGTTTGGTTACAACTGTTGTGAAACCCAAAAAGCATACAATCAAACAACGGAAAAGCCAGGATGGAATAATGACAATATTATGAAAAGGACAGATTACTACTCACCATATAGCAGAATGTCTCTTTGTTGTGCCTATTTGTGACTCGGCATCTGCACTATATGGTCAGTAGTAATCTACCCTCTTCACAATACTGTCAAAACATATTCAAGACCGGATATGTATTTCTTCTGGTATTTGCAGGCCACTTCACCATAAACTGGGGAGGGGGGTTAATGATTTTTAATGTAGACAGTTGGTAAATTCAACAAATCTAAAACCTAATGCCTCTTCATCTGAATGCATATTTGTCTATTATCTCCTCCTAAAACAATGAAAGTATTCTGACAGAATTTTGAATACAATATTGTGCAATTACTGTGTGGAATTATGTTTCAGTTAAGAAGAATCAGTTTTCTTTGACAGGCTCCGCTGAAACATTACTTTTATTGCTATGCCAAGAGTGTTCGTAAAGGAATAGCGAATTTTTAATTTTCTGTGTTGCAGTAATCTGATTACCAGGGCTTTTTTGTCATAGTGTTGGTAAACATGTCTGGAAAGTGTGTGCACAAAGTTACCCATATTACATATTTAGTCTCCTGTCACCTGACAAAAATGTTACAAGTGTTTTGGCACTATTAGTAATTATTTATTTTGTGAAAAGATGAATCAAAGAATTTGTATTTTACTGTAAGAATGGAATAAGGTGCACCTAAGTTTTAGAAATATTAAACATTGCTTTTGGAGAGTCGACTAGACATAAAACAAGGATTTATAAGTTGGTATCATCGAAAGAATGAGGTCCCATGTCAACGGTGGTACAGAACCATGAGTAAGGACAGTCACTACCTGATACAATAACAAATGAATTATTTACATCAGAGTGTGGCATAGTTCACCCCGCTATCAAATCATCATCTAAGACAACAGCATCACCTTACTTCAGATCCAGTAGTGCAAGTTGTATTGGAAGCAAAAACTTTATATTGAAGTTGATGGTCAACTGTATACTGAGATGTGACTATCATTCTGTATTGTATCAGGTGATAAGTTACAGTGACAGTAACAGTAACAAATACAGAGACATTCTTGTGGACATGGACTGTTTTCAAGTTAAGTATTTCAGATTGTTCAAGTTTTAATGAAGTGATCTAGTATTCTGTATGTGTCTTAGTATCTGCTCAACCTCCTCCAGAAGCAAATCTAGGCTTGTTAGGACCTACTACAGTGTTGATGTAAATGTCTCCATTGTTTTTACATGCGGCACTACAAGAAGTGGTATTAGCATTTTGAAGGAGGCCGTAAAGATGTTTAAGATGACGAGTGCCCTGGACGCACCAGCACACCAGCCAATGAAACTGCAGAAAAAGTGTATGGACAAACAATGAAACATCGCCAAATCATAATCAAAGAAGTTGTTGAGGATGTTGGCGTATCAAATGACTCGTGCCATGGCATTATTTTAAATGTTTCAAGTAGATTTGTTCAAAAATTATTGCATTTTGAACAAAAACAGTGGTGAATGCAAATTGCTCAGGAGTTGCTAGATGACGGCAACAATGATACAGAACAACTGAAATGGATCATATTTGGTGATGTAACATGTGACATTAGGGTGCAACCAGCCCAGTGGAAGCATTCTGGATCACCAGGATGGAAAAAAGCTCAACGAGAGCAGTCAAATATTAATGTTATGTTCAAAGTATTCTTTGATTTCAACAGTATGGTGCATTATGAATTTCTGTCATAAGGTGAAACGAACAATGAGTAGTACAACTTATAACTTCAACTCTGATTGTGAGAAGCAGTAAAAATCAGCCTGTATTTGTGGCAGGGCAATACATCTTTTTTTTCCCACCGTGATAATACACCTGGCTCACACATCACTGTGTGTTAATGAATTTTTGACCAAAAACAATACTGTAATGATGCCCTAGCCTCCATATTTGCTCCAAATCACTCTTTTTTGTTCCTAAAACAAAAGAAAATTTTAAAGGGCAGTCTTTCACAGGCATACATGATATCAAAAACGCATTGGTGAGTGAGCTAAGGCTACCCCAAAAACAGAAGTCCAGAAGCATTTCAGCAATTATCAAAAGTGCTGCCATAACCATATAACAGGTAATGGGCAATACTTTGAAGAGGATAACACTGATGTCAACTAATAAATAAACCCATCATTAAATCCAATATTCATCATGGTGATCCTGTTGCTTTCACTAACAGTGTACACAATGGCAGGACCCTTTAAATATTTTCTGAAAGTAATGTTGTTGTCCACCCAAATTTTGGTGATATAAAAGAACTTTCCACCTTTCTCTCTCAATTTTCTTAGTTGCCTCAAATATGTCCATCACCAGTCAATTACATCACCTCTCTCTACAAGAACCTTTAACTTACATATCTCTCCCAGATAAATCTCATTTCACACGGTGTAATGTGCGAAACACCTTTCTGCCAAGGAAAATGGGTTTTTGGTTTTACAGCAATTAGTAATTTCCATAACATCGGTACTTTATTTTGAGTTTTGTTAAAGTCCTAAAATGAATGTCGAATTATAGATTTTGATAAGCTGTCTATTAACAACGGTTTTACTCCTAAAATTATTAGCACTCTTTCTTGGCAGCTCCGTAAATCATGAGGTTTACTTTCACATTCCTTTCTGATGTGTAACATTGTGGCAATGCTGACTTTTTATATAAATTGCAGCCCTTTGATTGGGACTGCCAATATTAGCCAACAGTTCTTTTTCTGTCAACTTTTTACTAGAAGCTGTTCATTACATTAGAGATGATCACAAGGTGTGTAATCCAAAAACAGCTCGTCTCTGTATTGTACACATTTTCTTGTGATGTAGTACACATATTAATCACTTCTGAATAACTAAGTATTACTTAACACACAGATTGAATTAATTGATTCTAGTAACTAAAATCACACAAACAGCATCATCTCAAATCCCTGCACACTGCACTACATGGCAGGGCAGGAAACGTGCAACTGATTTTGGCTGTGCCTGAAGGGCAGTGGCAGGATTCTTCCAGGAAAGGCCACTTCCACAACCAAGAGCACTGCTCACTCACAAGTTTACCAGCAGACTATACACAGGGTACAGGCCCTGATCTGTCATATAATGTATCAGTCCACTTGATGGGTTAAAAATCTAATTTTTAATCCCTTCCTAATTGGGAGAAATTTGTATGTTCCCCTGCCTGTGCTTGAAGTATCCAATTCATTTTGTCACATTTTTAATATGCAATCTTCTATTAACTTCTTGGTACTGACCTCACTTTCAAGTATCCTTCAAACTTCCATCTGAGTGCCTTTCTTTAACCCATAAAGGGCTCCCCTATTCCTGATTACCAATTCCAATGGAAATATTCCTACAATTACTAGCAATGCATCATTTGGAGTAGTGCAGTGGGTGTCCATTAATCTTTGTAGTAGTCCTCACTGATCTCTTCTGACTAATGTATCTGGCTTTACATTACAAGCTGCAATCCAACAGCTCAAGTGCTCTACCATACACTACGACTGATGCTAATATAGATTGGTGGTATATTCTGATTGTCCTGAAGGGAAATATGAACTGCCTATCTGTGATGGTTATAAATTTGATCATCACATTAGTACCTATTCTTATAATTAATTTTGTGAGATCCACTTCAGTTGCAATAATATTTATTCAGACCACGACTGGTTCCAAGATTTTAAAATCCCACCTTCAGGTGTACGAAATTAGTTTATTTGGTAATAGGTAGCAAACAGTTGGACCAGTCAGCACAAGAGTTCCAATCATTGCATGCTGGCAAAAAGATTCAGCTGCTGGGCAGCCATACAGGAGGCCAACCAGTACTGCATGGAGGGCCACACCAGTGTGGCCCTCTAGACAGTAGTGGTTGGTGCTCCTACAATGCACCTGCCCAGCAGCACACAGTTTCCACCAACATGCAATGATTGGAACTCTTGCACTGACTGGCCCAACCACTTCCTATGTATTACCAAATACAATAATTTCATACACACGAAGGTGGGCTTTTAAAATCTTGGAACCAGTCATGGTTTGAATAAATATTAGCGCAACTGAAGCAGATCTCTCTAAATCAATTATTATGCATCTCAGTTTGGATGTCCTATGTACCAAACCTTGTGTACCTACTCTGCCTGTCTCCTCTGTATTATGTGCAAAATTATGATGTTCATCCTGGAATACCATAAATATATCATTTTACTACTTCTAATTATTACCCCATTTATTTTATCTTAGGATTTTTTACTAGGTTCCCTTTTAGCTGAAGGTTAGTGGTTTTGTGAGGTATCAGTGACACTGCCATTCTGACAACATCCTTCAAGTTCATGGGATACATTCTAAAACTCTGAACCACACACTGACCCCTGCAGCAAACTTATGTTATTGTCTTTGTTATTTCCTTTCAGAGTCATATTAACGATGCATGTGTGCTGTAGCAACAGTGTCTCGAGTAGTTGTACAATGTCTCTGGATACTCCAACTTCGTAAGGTGATCAAAAACAGATGGCAACCATCGGTTATCAAAAGCATCAATACTATTGATCATCGTTACTAGAGCACATGTGGAATGAGTTTCTGTCACTAGCAAGATTACCTTATTTATTGAATCTTTAGTTGCCTTGCCTTGCCTCTTCTCAATCGGTACTGGAGAGGGCTCAATTCCGTGTAGTAGTCTATGATTTTGTCATCTCTTGGGTGCAAAATTTAAGGACAAAAGCTGCTTTAGCTTGATGTGTCACTACCAAGTAACATAGCTCGATAAAGCTTTAACCATACACAGAAAGAACTGCTAAAGTATTGTACAGAAGGTAACAGAAAGAAATAAAAAATGAGACTAATAGAAGTAACACTTTTATTCGAAGGTAATAATTACAATGAAGTCACTGCAATTTATGACGGTCAACTGGACTAACAGAATTAACATTTTTATTTGAAAGGCAATAATTACACTGAAGTCATCGCAATTTATGGTCAACTGGACATTACAAAAGCCAGACATGATTCTTAATGGAGTGTGTGATCACCAAGGATGGCAGTGCTTGCTCTGCAATGTGCTCCCATACTGCTACAAGGTTGGTGAGGAGTTCTTGTGAGAGGGCACTTCATTCCTCCACCAGTGCAGATGACAACTGCTGGACAGTCGTCACTGCCTCTAGATGTGCTGCAATACGTCTCCTGTATGTATCCCAAACCTGCTCAATGCACTTAAAATGGGGGAGCGGGCACGTCGGTCCATTCGTCGAATATCTTCTCATTCCAAGAGTTCCTCCACCTGCACTGTTCGATGCAGTTGAGCATTATCATCCATAAAAAGGAACTAATGGTAGAATACACACCTTTTAAAGAGACACATGGGGAAAGAGTACAGTGTCAGAATAAAGTTACATGGGTCTGTGCAACATGTTCAAAGATTTGGATGTCAGTACACCCATGCAATGTTACGTCTCCCCACCCCCTAACACCTGAACCACCAAAATCATCAGGTTCAACAATTCTGGATGTACCCTCATATGGCAAAAGATGGAAACACATAATGCACCCACAAACATTGTCGAACAGGATCATTTGGTGGTCCAGGTATTATGGTGTAGGGATGCATAATGTTGCATGGTCATACTGACCTCCAAATCTTTGAACACGGTAAACTCACTGGTCAACGTTACTGTGACACCATACTCCTCAACATGTGCATCTTTTCAGGAGTGCATTTGACATCAACTTCATTTTTATGGATGACAATGCGTGACCATATCAAACAGTGAAAGTGGAGAAGCTCTTGAAATGAGAGGATATTCAGCAAATGGACCAGCTTCACCTTCCCTGACTTAAATCCCATCATGAGTCTGTGGAATGCATTGGGGAGATGTGTTACACCATTCTGAAGGAGGAATGGAATGTACTATCACAAGAACTCTTTACCAACCTTGTGAGTATGATACAGAGCATGTACTGACCTGTTAACCACCTTTTGTAATGTATAGGGAACCAATATGAATCGCGGTGGCTTCAGTGTAACTATGTCTTTGAATATATGTGCAATTTCTGTTCATCTCATTATGTAGTTAGCTTCTGTACTATAACGTAGCAGTTATTTCTATGTACAGTCCATGTTTTAGCGAGCTATGTCACTTGACAGTGACAAAACATGCGAAAGTTATTTTCATCCTTAAGTTTCACACACCAGTGTAATTCTGCAAATATCTTGTCGATAATATTCTGAACGCACATTGGTCTGTAGGATTTTGATAACACTGAATCATTTTCATCCACTTTACTAACAATCACACCTTGCTGCTTCCCATTGTGCAGGGACCCTTCCTTGCAAAAGATACTCTTATAAGTCATGCAAGTAAATATTTAATTGATCAGGCTCGTATTACTCCAGCGGAGCCCATCCAGTCCTAGAGTGTCTCTCTTTTTAAATCTTAAAATTTTTTGTTTAATTTCTCTGTGTGAACAGGTATAAATATTTATTGTTTCTACAGGCAGCTTGTAACCTTTGTCATAAACTTATGCTGATCTTCTGTCTCCTTTTACTTCTCTGACATCACTGTCGCCTGGAAGTAGTGTTTCCATTAGCAAAGCAAGCAACTGTTCACAATTTTCTGTTATTGTCCCTTTTGAGTGTGTACCAGACTGTCGGTGACTGTATTTTCTTGCAGACTATTATGTATAGGATTCCCCAGGGATCCATTTCTGAGCTAGTCTCCTCGAACTGTTTCCATAGTTCCATTTTGGTTTATCATAACTCTTCCTTAAAAAGTTGAACATACCTGTACCTATACAGCCTTTGGATTCTTTCTTTTTGGACCAAGCTGCTCTCGTATAACTTCCTGGTTCTTCTTGTTACTCGTCTTAATTTCTGCATTGCCTAATAAATACTATCAAGTCTTCATACCACTTTCGTATATTCACCACTTTCTAACTGTAGCAGCTTTCCCTTTTACCTTATCATTCGAATTAGTCATGTCAGTTGCCACTGTTCCTTTGTGGCTAGCCATGCTGATCACATCTGTTTGCTCATTTGACGCACAATGCAGTGCATGGGCTCTCCATGTTGATCTGTGCCGCTGACTTACTTATGTCAT
The DNA here is from genome assembly GCF_021461385.2 of Schistocerca piceifrons. Classification (NCBI taxonomy): domain Eukaryota; kingdom Metazoa; phylum Arthropoda; class Insecta; order Orthoptera; family Acrididae; genus Schistocerca; species Schistocerca piceifrons. The sequence goes on from NC_060149.1 coordinate 725,836,510, forward strand.
CTTCCGATGAGCTCGCCTCACACCAATTGCAGCTTGTCGGGACTGCAGAGCAGCTGGCAGGGAGCTCCTGATGCAGCCTATTGTCTGCATGCTGCTGCTCCTCAGCTGACATAGTGCAAACCTCCACTGTCACGCTGCACCAACAGGAGAGCAACGACCCCCCTTACTGGTGGCATCCAAATGCATCTCAACACATTAAACACTTGCCCTGCCTCATTGAAACTTAATGTCTTTCAGAAAACATACACTTGGGTAAGTGAAACTTTCACTACTTGGTGCAGCGACAAGTTGCCAATAACAGCACTTGCCACACAAGAACACCATTTGAACAACACGGAGCCAACATCAACAGACAACTGATCCAGCAGCCATCTCATCATATCTTCAAGAAGAAGGGATAGGCTGATAGAACATGTGATATAAGACAGCAGGGAATAACTTTCACAGTACTAGACAGAGCTGTGGAAGGTAAAAATTGTGAGGCAGCCTGAGATTAGAATATATATAACAATTAACTGATAATCCAAAACAAAGAGATTGGTATAAGAAAAAACACTGCGGAGGCTGCATCAGAGCATTCAAAACACAAATGGGGGGGAAAAAATTTTGAAACTGATGTGTGACATGCTGAATTTTCTGAGAGAGTAGTCAGCCCATTTCTAAGAAGACCTTAGCCTGGAAGAGGGAGAACAGTAACAGTGATATTTAGTAACAAAACTAAATAATCATACTATGTCTACCAATATATCTTACTTGCCACAGTTTTCTATTTTTATTTCAAATAACTGTGGCCCCCTGCCTGAGTAATGATCCTTACTTCTAAAGTACACACTACACCATGATTACAATCCTCAAAATAGACGAACAGTAACCACAATTTTGTTAGGAATTAACAATATTTTGATACTAAATTAAATACTTACAACACTGATACTAAGATGCCTCAGAGCCATACGAAGACACGTCCTCAAACAACTTGGAGCTGCCCACCATACTTTAGGTGGTGGTGTTCCCTTTATATTTATGTGCTTCAAAACCTAAGAATTCCAAGAGATATATTTAGTAATATCTTATAACACAAAGATGAAACAATGTAAACGAAAAAAAAATATTTCTGGTCTGCATCAAATAAAGGAAAAGCTTATCAACAGAGAGACAATTTTGTAACACTTCTCATGGCAGGGGTTCCAAGCCACAAAATTTTTTTTGAAGAGCATTATGAAAACCTAGGACTGTAAAATTATTTATTCATTAAGTTCACTACTGCAATTTCTGCACTGTGATCACTATCTAGTAGAGTATTGTAAAAACTGTGCCAACATTTTACAGTCAAAGTTGACCATAATACCATTTTAAAAAATGTTATAACATGAAATAATTTCTCTACATAAAAATTATATTGTGCAATTTTTTTAACTTCAAAGCTTGAAAGATATTCATGTTAATTATATGTAACCCTTTCACAAATGTACATTAATAAAACATTTATTATAATATACAGTTTGGCCTCTTAACAAAAACTCCAACTATGGCACACTGAAGGTTTGGATGGAACAAACTACTATTATTCTAAAAGGGCATCAATTACTTTCTAAATTCAAAAGCTATGTACAGACAGTTGCTTGCAGAATTGCCAAATCTTTCCTAACATATCAAGTGAAATATATCATTATTAACCATGCCATTTGACCTTCATCTCAGTTGTTGGGGATGTCAGAACCAGTTCTCAGAGTTTTGATGGAAGGGTCTCTCTCCAGCCTGGAACTGGATCTCTCCGTAATTCATCTATAGTATTTTTGGTCCTACCATACTATGCCAACTGAAGGGCTAGTAACTTTCCCGTAAAGGCAGGAGTGCCCCTGCACCTGTTGGAAATAAACTTACGAGCTGTCCCAGCAGAAAGTAGCACTTCCAGAGAAGCGCTATTAGCGGGAGCAGTAAATGAAAAACAAAAGTGCCACATTCTGTTCCTGAAATCAAGTGGTAAAAGGTTTGCTTCTCGAAGCTTGCAGAACCGAGTAGTGGGCTGCCAGTCCTCCCAGGTGTAGCAGACAAGTCGAGTGTCCTTGGGATGTTGACAGTGTTTAACCCCCCCTTTTACATTCCCAGAATTAACTTTTTCCTATTGTTTCTCACATTATTTGTCAATCACTTCAAATTCTCTATGTACACAATGTTAATTCCACTAGCATTTGTTTCATTGTAATTACAAAGTTCCTGTCATTTATACTTAATGAAACAATGTTAATGGAAAACAAGAATAAATGACAGAAAGAAACAAAAAAGTGTAGTTAATATATAATGGTGTAGGATAAGCACTTGCTCTCAAGTAGAGTTTATAAACATTATGCAATAAACTTTCTCAAGCTCTGATATTCCTAGTCCTTAATTCATAGTTGTTACAAGTTGGGACAATTTGTGCCGATAGTGTTTTGTCTCCTAACACTGCTGACCTAACAGTAATTATATTGTCAGCAGTGTTGTTCATACTTCAGCTAAAACTTCAGTGTTAGTCATAACAGGGCAGTTGGCAATGACAAACAAGAGCAATGGTAGTGTCTTTTCTGAATAATATACACACTGTTGTGGATCTGGTTCCTTTTGCAAAAATGGCATGAACTATGTAGGAACTGTTAGCATATTATTTTATAAATATGAAAAAGAACTAATGTTGATTTGCAGGGAGATATGACGTGGTGCATGACATACATTTTTTTTTCATAATATATAGCAATTTCTAACGTATTAGGTAGGTTGGGAACTGACAGTAACACACAACAATTTAAATGGTATCATAGCTGTCATACCTTTTAGGTGCTTCTTTCAGAATACATCCCAATTTCAGAGGTGTTTATGTTCTAACAGCACAGTTAAAATTTTACTGCACATTCCACTCTACATCATGTCCTTCAGAATTATATTTCATTATGCCAACTTGAACATACATACATTCAACTCTGTGGTGACATATATAGAATGTAATTATGTCATTCAGTCTGTCAGCTTATGTAATCAGTCAACATCCCAGTAGACAACTACTATCCTGTTATTTAGCACATTTTTCTTAAAGAATTATTTTTTACGTACAAAGCAGTAATTTTTATGGTTTGAAGCTAGAGGTACTTCTTGTCTACATTTCAATATGAGATATATATCTAGGCTTATGTCACACCAAAACTTTTAAATTCATTTATAAATTATTTACTTACTTTAAAAGTAAATAACTTCTCCCAATTTACACTAGTTATAATGTCCCTTTAAAGTATAAGTGATTCTTCCCAAACAACAAAATCATTTTTCTAAACTGGAAATACTGCAGGAATTTGAAAATGTGTTCCACAAATGTAAAAGCTCATCGACATCAAAAACTTGGTAGGTGGGTGTTGCATTTTAGTGAGTGAGCACATGTTCAGCAGGAAAAGACCTCACATCAGAGCATGAAGCGATTTGCTAGTTGGAGGTGGTGGTTAACCCAAGTGGTGAACTTGGTCTAACAGACACCAATAAATCATATGTTTCTGTGAAACCTTGGAATGTGGTATTTTCATGAGAGTTTTTATCTATTGCCCTTGAACCATTATTAGCCCCACCAATGAAGACAAAAAATGTCTATTGAGGGAAAAAATTTGTGTAGTTGCAAATTTTTTTTACAGTGATAGGGGGGAATGTTATGAACAACATATTAACTATCCGGAATGGTGGGAGAGACTTTTTTAGGTTTTTCTATAATGTCTATAAAACCACAACGTCTAGTGGAAGTGTTTTCCAGTACAAAATTAAACCACATTCTATTTCCTACATAAAAGATCCTACTAATTTTTTCTAAAGAACTATTAGTTTTCACATTGGAGGGTATTGTAAAATCACAGATTATTAAAAATAATGTTTTAATGGTATACACTTTATTTTTTTTGTTAAAGGCAGCATGTTAAGAAAAAAATATTTAATGTATGTCCCACATCTGGCCATACTAAGGGGTAAATTGTGCGTTTTGAGGCTGTAACAGGGTGGAGGGGGAGGGGGGGCCAGGTGTTTACGAGTGTGAGGAATAGTAGGTCGTTGAATAGTGGTCATGCACTTACCTTCTTCATAGGTCTGCAAAATAATGAACAAGCAGGCAAGATATTCAAGAAAAACAAAAGTGACCTTTACATGCCCCTTCCCCTCACCCATACGCTCACACCACACTGATCAGAATTTTTGGTATATTGCTCATGACATACCCTCCTACCACAGCACAAAAATGTGTGACTACACAAATTTTTCGGCCAGTCAACATTTTTTGGCTCCACTGACAAGCTAATAACAGTTCAAGGGAACCAGATAAAAACTCATAAAAAAAACACCACAGTCCAAGTTTCCACAGAAACATACGGTTCATTGACTTCAGTTTGACATCGCCAAGTTTATCATTTTTGTTAAACAACACTTCCAACTAGTCAATGACTCCATATTCTGAAATGAGGTATTCTCCCACTTAACTGCAAGTAAATACGTAATAAACAGAAAATAACTCCACTGTGCAACTACGAGGGCGGTTCAGAAAATAACCTCCGATTGGTCACAGTGCAGGTTGTGGGGGGATTAGCGACGCCATCTGTTCGTTCACGCACTCAACAGGTCAGTCGGCATCAAGCCGTGGTTGAGTGAATGTCGTACCTGCGCTAGTTTAGTTTTTGTGGCAGTTTGAAATGTGTGCTGCAATAGAAAACCCCGCCAAATGTGAAGTGCGTGCTGTCATAAGGTTTTTTACAGCCAAAGGATATTCTGCAGCAGCTATTCATTGTGAGCTTTGTGCCGTGTACGGACCAAGAGTTATGAGTGAAGGAGTTGTCCGTGAATGGGTACGTTTATTTAAAAGCGGACGAGAAAACGTTCATGATGAAGAGAGGAGTGGTAGACCATCATTGGTGACTGACGAACTCGTTCAGACATTTGATGCAAAAGTTCGTGAAAATCGACGTTTCTCAATGTCGGAGTTGTCTACTGGTTTTCCACAGATTTCTAAGACTCTCTTGTACGAGATAGTGACAGCAAGATTGGGTTACCGTAAGTTCTGTGCACGATGGGTGCCCAAAATTCTTACCGACCACCACAAAACTCAAAGAATGGCCTCTGCATTAGACTTTCTGTCACGTTATGAGGACGAAGGAGAACCATTGTTAAACAGAATCGTGACCGGTGACGAAACCTGGATTAATTACGTGAACCCTGAGACAAAAGAACAATCAAAGATGTGGGCACATTCAAATTCGCCTACCAAACCAAGAAAAGCCTCGCAAGATTTTTCTGCCAGAAAACTGATGGCAACGGTGTTTTGGGATGCCAAAGGGGTGTTGTTGGTTGAATTCATGGAACGTGGTACGACCATTAATCAAGACGTGTACTGTGAAACAATAAAAAAGTTACGACGGGCTATACAGAACAAACGCCGTGGTATGCTGACTTCCGGTATCGTTTTTTTGCACGATAACGCCCGTCCTCACTCTGCTCGCAGAACAACGGCCCTTCTTGAGTCCTTCAAGTGGGACGTTATCAACCATCCACCTTACAGCCCAGACCTGGCGCCAAGTGATTATCACCTCTTCATGCATTTGAAGAAATGGCTCGGGTCACAGCGGTTTGATGACGACGAAGAGCTCAAAGATGCGGTCACAGGCTGGCTCCAGGCACAAGCGAGTGATTTTTATGCAGAAGAAATTTCAAAGCTTGTGAAGAGATACGATAAGTGCCTCAATCGCTATGGAGACTATGTAGAAAAATAGTGCAAAGAAGTAGTTGTAAGATGTATATATTAAAATATTTTTATTTAACTTGGTGTATTTTTTTAAATCAACCGGAGGTTACTTTCTGAACGGCCCTCGTACAAGCACAGTTAAGTTATTTTGTCCACTCACATGAGAGAATTGGACAGGAAATGCTGGGGAGATATAGTGAAGCCTGTAAACTGAAAAGTGAGCAGCATTCTTGGTTCAGGGAGTTGCCTTTCCTGAAAGAACTTGGCAGCTGGTGTATTGGATGACTCAGAATCTATTTCCCCTCTAGGAGTGTAGAGTAGGGTGCAGAGAGTTACATAGGTTCTATCCATATGTGTATCTTGCTTTAGAATAATTAGTAACTGATATCTGAATTCCATGTACTGTCAATGCACTTTGCAGAAAATAAATACCCCAGGCACGTCTGCACACAGTGTGGCCAGCAATTCATATGCAAGTTGCAGCAGATTCAGTATAACTTTCTGCAATGCTGTGTAGTTCCATTTTACGATGTAGTGCACTAGACAGAATGGGGAATTGCTTGCTCTCTCTCCGTTTTGCAGACCTATGAAGGAGGGAAGTGCATGACCACAATCCAGCGGCCTACCTTCCCCCATTTTCCACCATGTTACACTCCTAGAACACAATCCTGTAATATGCTACTGCACTTTGATGTGGTACAAACACTTAATATTTGTTCTTGGGCCACATTATTTAACAAGGTACATCTAATTCTATATTATTAAAATATTATTTTAATAATCTGAAATGTTTCCATCCCCCACAATGCAGAAACTACCAATGCTAAAGAATAAAGAAATTTAATGTAGTTTAATTTTGTGCCAGGAAACATTTTCACTAGAAGCCACAGTTTTTGAGATAGTCAAAAATAACAAAAAAGGGCCCTTCAAGCTCCAACTACCACTCTCAAGTCCCCTTCACCCACACTCACATCCCACCAATCAGAATTTTTAGTATGCTACTCATTACATTCCCACTATCACTGTGCAAAAATTTGTGACTAACCACATTTTTCCCCCTAATTTTCCTTTCTTAACTGGACTAAATCCTCTGTGCAGGTCACCCAGCCAGTCTGACTGGTGACTGAAACACTTCATTTTATTTTTAATTTTTCATTTTAATAATCTCCCATAATGTTCAAGTAGAATTCATTGTGGCCTACACACCAAGTAGGATCATTGCTTCAACAGAGGCTGTTTGTTCACATGGAATGTGATCTGCTGACAACGCGCTCACTATTACCCATTCTAAGTAGTCAATAGGATGGGTGGGAGAGAAATCACGTAACTGCTGGCCACCACCTGGAGCACTGGTTCCAGGCTGGACACACACTGCAGCACCAGCTTCCAATTAATAACAACATGCATCCTCCTACACTCATTTTTCTTTGGACTCCGTTCCAGTACTGAAGTTAACATCGTTTTCGTGACCCCACGATTGGATAAGAGCTTCACTGGAAAACCTGGGTGCACCTGTTATATGTCTTGTCTACTGCATAAAAAGAAAAACAGGTGTCAGAAGTGGGATTTGCATCTTTTGGTCAATAAGGAAGCTTCAATTTTGTGTCAACACCTGCCATGACTAAGATATCTGATGCTAACTGGGCCAGTGAGAGATTGGCTGAGTTGGTACGCAGTGGGTTCGCTGTCACCTACAGCATGTCACAGAGCTGCTGCTTGCCTTGCTGTTTGCCAGCCACTTGCCATCAACACATTCTACATTGCCACATACATGCCAGCAGGCTATCCATTGCAAGATGCAGTCATCTAGCTTGCTACAGCCAATGTGTCCTCGCCTCCGCACATGAACCATCAACACCTCACCACATTGCTATCACTTCGACACCAAAACAACGTTGCTACCACCTCTACATTGAGAAAACTATTTTAAGTGTCATTAAAGCACTGCTTTCCAGTTGCTGACCTGATCAAATGGAAATGCTGAGGATGTCACGGATGTCTGAGAAGAGAGCAGTATATTTTCGTTTACTTATTTTCAGGTGCTGAGTCGGAGGGAGAAATCTTAGCACTTCTGCACTTGCTGTTTAATTTTTGCTGTAAGTGTTGCCACTAACTTTAAATGACAGAATGCCCACTGCACAGTCATCAATGGAAAGTACTGCAGACAAGGGCAGTAGTGAGCCACTTAAAGCTTTGTAAGATCAGATAAGAGGCCCCTACCCTTGAACCGCAGGTACAGCTCCTAGCAAACCAAGAGCCATCATCTAATCAAAAAGTAAAATTCAGCATTCAGGCAACTCTTTGATTCCATTAACCACACAGACATTCATTGTTTTGTAGCACACTCCCATGGGTTAACAGTTTCCCCCCTGTTAACTTCATAACTTCATTCTCGGGGAAGAATTCAGGAAATGTCGCCACAGTATTGCAAAACATGCACTATGTTTGCCAGATGTGTTCTTGGCTTGACAGTTTTAAGTTTTATATTGCACATCTGAACCTGACTGGAGATGCAAGATCCTATGCAGACTCTCATAATGCTGGCAGTTTTGATATGTTGGCCAAGGGTGAGGGTTTTACTGCAACAAGCTGTCCACCCTCAGTCAATGGACCAGGGAATATTTTGAGGTTTTTGTAGACCTCGCCCAATCAGTTCCATATCACGCTTATTTCCTGGGGTGAGAGGAAGAAATGATTTACTTTTTCAAGAGGCAGACACAGAGCTGTGGATGTGTTTATCATGGGGATAAATCCGCCAACTGGTAGAGAAATAAAGTATGCATCACCTTGCACTACTGAGAGAAGAGGCTAACTGTTTTGTCTCATCTTCCTCTTATGGGAAAGATTCTCATCGTGTATTCACTATGAGAACATTGTAGACATTGTAAGTGTCCAGGGCATACAGAAATAGGTGTCAGGCCCCCTGCTGTTCTCACTGCAGACAGATTGGTCATTTAAGTGTTAATTGTGACCATTCACAGTACAGATGAAACTGAGGCAATGGAAGGTTCCAAGGGTACAGAGAAAACTGTGCATATGGATTTCTGAATGAGACGGGAGCAGGTGCAGCCGCCACTCTGAGCTACCATTAAATCATGTTACCTTTCAGAGATCACTGGTGGTGGAAAACATGATTATAAAAAGCAACATAAAGGGAAAAAAATCAGTGAAAATTTTAACTGACATGGGTGCTCAGGCGAGCCTATTATTTTTAGCCTCTGCCAATAAGCAGTATTAAAAACTTCAAAATTATCACAAAAGTGGATTGGGTACAGAAACTATCAGTCTGTTCAGGACATGCTGTGATAAGATGTAGATTGGTAAAGGTTAACATAACTTTTATATGGAGGTGCTAATGAAAGTCGGGATTTTGATGTTACCCTTGGGAACGATTTCCTGTGAGCATTTTGGACTTTGAGTCACAAACTGTCCAACTTGGTGACTTGGTGCACCGGTCTAGCAGTGCCAGCACAGCAAAGACACAAGTAATCTGGGAAAGAAGGCCTATTCACAGAGCTTACACTAAACTATGTGTCTTATTGTCAAACATGTACATACCTGACATTATTCGTCATGGAATAGGAAGAGTTTGGATAACAATCAAAATCCAAGAGCCCACAGGAGATATCTTTCTGGTCAGTATACTCATCAGAAAAAGTTCAAGATAGACTTCACATACGTGTAGAAAGAGGCATTAGCTGGGCCGAAAGTATTAACAGAAAAGTGTGTGTTCCTCTGTGCTTAGATAATTTCAGAATACAGGAACCAACCATTTTACAGTGAAGAGTACTGGCTAGTGTACAAGAAACACAAGGAAGATTAGAGTTTACCATTCTGTCAACAGCACATTTGTTAGAAACAGAGCACAAGCACACATTCAGACAGTATGGAGAAGGAAATCAGCTGTGCCCTTTTCAAAGGGACCATTTCAGCATTTGTCTGGGAGTGATTTAGCATTTCACATAAAACCTAAATCTGAGTGACTGGATGGGGATTTAAATCATCATCTTCCTGAATGCAACTCCAGTGTGCTGATCACTATGCCACATCACTCATTTACAAGAAATAGAAGCACTAAAAGTTGAACAGTTTTGGTCACAATAAATAGCATCTCAGGAGACTCTGAGGACCCATCATTGTGTTAGAAGACACAGAAAGTTACCCTTGAAGAATCGGTAAACACTGCTGAACAAAGATGTACATGCAATCACACCATTCACCAAAAATCAAATGAACAAAAATAATGCATTCGTCACAGCCAGACAGGAATCTCTTGCATCCTGTGTGTGAGGAATTTACATTGTTATTTCATGAAATTCAGTATTTACCAGCCACAGACTTAATGCAGCATGAAATTCTAACCATAGGTGCATAGCCAGTAACTCAGGGAGCCATTAACTTTCATAAACCGATATCATTCATGATGGAGCAGTTTTCTTGGCATGAGCATGTCATACATAAAACTTCCTGGCAGAGTCAAAATTCATTCTGGAAACACCTCATACATAGTATCTGAACAGCACACATCAGTTGGATACTTTTTAAACAGTTCAAACATTCCCCAAAAATTCATTTTTGCACAAGGATGGTGGTGTTTTCTTCAGCTAATCCTTACACTTTTTATCACCTATCTATAATATATACATATTGAGCACTATGTTTTCATCTGTGGTTGCAATTTTGAGATATTGTTCACACTGATTATCTCCAAGAGCAGTACAAAACATTTTTAAATTCAATCAACTCTCTACAAATATTCACCCACTTTGTTGAATTTCTGTTGGTTATTAACTTTCCAAAATATATCTGTGACAGCACAGTTTTGAAGTAAATGGAACAGTATCTTGCACATGAAATATGCATTTCACTAATGTTAAAGTGTACTGTGTACCATAACAAAACTTCATTAATAATCTATGTCACCAACGTGCAACACACTCAACTTTCCATCTTGCACATACATGTCCACCTTAAGAAATAGTCTGCCTTCTCACACTCTTTAACCTCATTGGCCTGCTGGCCAGAAAAAGCGAACACGTTTCTCCAACAGAGGAAGGCCTGCATTGTTTCTAAATTTCTGTTAACATTATCGGTCTTGTTTACTGAATATGCTCTTGTTTCTGAGATTAATTTCACACGTTTCAGTGAGGTGTGTGTGATAACATATTTTACTTCCATACATTCTGTAACGTGTTTCTTTGTGTAATCATCAGTTTTGTGATATATTCTCATTTATGTGAGAAATGTGCACCGAACTACAGTAAATCTGCTTCATAGGCAAGGCGTTATACAACAACTGTTTCATTGGCACCAGGAAACACAACTACTTCAGCAACTTCATGAAGGCTGATCAATATTAACAATATTTGCTCCAAACCCCCATCCTTGTGGTCCAGAAAACTGTTAGGTTTAATTCAAATGGTCTGCACCCAAACCACAGGATGAAAAATCATATCTTCTGAGAAACATTCACTGTTCTACATAGAGCCTGTTTAAGCTGGCCCTAAGTTGTGTTGAGGTCAATCACCACTTTTACAGTGATCATTAGAATGGAGATACGTAATAGACGGTGGTTTACAAAGATTCTGTCAAGTTGAGAAAATGCCCAGAAAGTATGCCATACTCTCAACTTCTCTTCAAAATTATCCTCTCTGTGAAGGTGTTTGCCTGTTATGAAGTGGTTATAGAAAGGTTTGAAATGAACCTCTCTGGGAAGCAAAGAGGAAATCATGTGTTATGACTTTTGAATATATCACATAACTCTTGAATCTATTCAAATTGTATCACAACATCATAACTATTTACTGTCATGTCATTTTCCCACCCCCACTGACCTTTTTTTTTGTGATATGTTTGTGAAGAGTGGAAGTGGAAATTACTAGCCTTTTATAGGGCTTCCCGTACAATCATAATGTAATATAATTTTCATTAGATAATGAACAAAATGACTGATCAGGCAGTTACTCTGTCCCTTTTTAGCTGATGTTTACCTTTTCTACACGCTCATGCTTTCGTTGCAATGGTTCATGTACAGAACTGCGACCTGCATTTGATGACACACACTGAGGATGTTACAACTTGTCTAGTGCAAATTGTGTGTGAATATCATACAACAGGTACCAACTGCATATGACACAGCAGTTTTTAAGACACTGACCTCATATTCTGGAGAACAGAGGTTATTCCAGCCACCCTGATTTAGGTTGCAAGAAAATGCTGGGATACTTCCTTCATCAAGGCCACAGCCAATCACATGTATTATCCTCATAAAAGCATACTTATATATCCTGTGTGTATCTGTATTTTGTACTATTTATTTTCATTATATTATGACAAAAAATCCTATACAAGGGTGAATCAAAATACTAGTGCCAAAAGTGAAGTATTGACTTTACTTACTAGTTTCTTCAAAGATGGTGAAGATGCATTTTTAAATTGTGCAACATTTAATGCCTTCATTAATGTGTACAGTATGACCAAATTCCTGGCACCCAAAGCACCACAGAGACAAATTAATCTGACTTTATACGTATCAGTAAGAACGGGGGGGGGGAGCAGTACATTTACCAGACAATTCCTTCTGTAAGTGCTCTAGGGTCTAAAGCCATGTTTCTGCACAATAGAAATTTGCGACTATACTTAAGAAAGCTGCGTAGCTCAGCCATCTTTAAGATATTCATTAAGTTTCTTTGTTTCATCACCTACCCACCACCAACACTTTGAGCTACAATCATACTGTTCCCTAACTTTAGTTGTGGTCTAAGTCTTCATCAAATTCTATACAAATGTGTAAACAGGTCAATTTCTCTCACCACAGGGTGATGAATACATTCTTGTAATACTGTGTCTAAATATTTCAAATAGCTTTCAGATTGGTAGGGGAATGATCAACAGTACTGGACCCCTCAAATCTTGTTTGGTAGCTCGTCAATATTTACCAGTGGTCCACTAGCACAGTTGGGAGGTTGTATTTTGAAGCATAAGGTTCCAATTTTAATTTCAAATCTCCCAGACAGGTAAATAACTACATGTCTACTTACATTGAGCTCCACATATCTAGGCAATCATAAAGCAACTACAATGTGGTAGGTGCGTCAAGAGGTTGCCCAATGTAGATTGTTTTCACTTCAATCTAATCAGTGTCTTATTCACAGTGATCAAATACCACCACCCTCCTGCTCCCCCCCCCCCCCCCCCCCCCCCAGTGATTTATATAAGTCTAATCATCACATAGTTGATGTACAATTGATTATGTCCGATACCTCTCGACGACTGCTGAAGTGTGCACAGAGATTGCAGTATCATAAAAGTGGTAGTATCTACCATTCTCCAAGGTAGGGTGTATCTACCCCAAAACCAGCCATATTTCTCTCCGAGCTGCTTCAGAAGATGGTAACATAAAACTGACACAGAATTTCCCAAATTGCCAAGCTGACATTTGGTTTGCTGTTATCTCTGAACTACATACGCACATTAATGGACAAGATGCGGATAGTGCACTTATCAAAACTGAAGCAAATAAATAAATAAAATAAAATAATAAAAAGAGCCATCTCAGCAGTTCAGTAATACAAACCTGATTAATCTTCTGCCTAATGCGAAGTTGGGACGTGATCCATTCATTCATTCGTTGCTGTTCCAAACACCCGTTAAAAAATACTGCTAATTCAATGTTGTTAGTTTGTATTGTCTGGACCAAAATGGCTAAGAATTGGACCATTCGATTCCACTGGCCACCACAGACCCAATCTAAAAATATGGAGAACTGTTAACTCAACAGGAGCAATAATTTATGTAACAAAAAATATTTCAAACAATGTTTTTGTACTTCTAATCAGTTGCTGAAGTTTATATAATCATTTACTCACACACAATACTCATTTGCTGCATGCCAGAGTTCTGCTATTTGATACACTCCAGTAATTGGTACTGGTTACTGAACACTGTTACATGAAAGTTTGTCTCAAAATGTTATTTTTATTAGGGTCTAAAATTACTCAGGAGTTTATTTACTGAATAACTGAACAGGAAGTTGAAATCCCAAATCAAGACACTCTTACAATTGCAAATCATGTAAAAACTTAATCAATGTAATGCACATACTGACTAGCTGGAGACAGTGTCTTAGACTAAACAGATTTTCACGACTATGATTTGAGTATGTTTACAGTAATAGCAAAATAAGAGTTCACATTGCCATCAAAAAATAATTTACCTGAGAAGTAGCCACCATAAAGGCGATGCAAGCAGCACTCCCCATCCACTACAAGACTCAGTTTGCTATTAACATGGTTTAATGGTTTTCCAGTCTTTTGCTGCTGTCGACTCTGTTTCACTGCCAATCCCCGGGCAATTCTCAATAAATCCACGGGCACTGAACTGCCTGGTATTTGTGAACTATCAATAAAAGCTTGCAAGTCTTGGATACCCATTATGCAATATTTCCAGTCAGGTTTTCAGGAACACACAAATCGTGAATGCCACTGCAAAAAGAAAATGATAATGAAGAAAAATAATACAATACAAATGCATAGTAAGTTGGCAAAAAATATTTATCTTCTGTAAATACAAGTATTATGATGTTAACTTGATGACAATACATTTTCTTTAATTTAAATTTTCACAATGATGCACAGAACATTCAATGTTTTACATTACATGTGACTGCACAACACCTTGCTGCAATGTAACAAATTCAAAAATGAACAATAAGATCAGGCTCAGGTTCAGAATACTCAATCACCAAGGGTGTGAGTATGAGAGTTTTGTGAAGGGCATCTTACTTATGCTACTGTGCAAGTCAATAGAGCAATTTAAAAAAAAATTGTGGTTACCTGAAATATCATTTACCAGCAACTAGATTTTAAACCATGATACAATGTGTAAGAGCTCACCTATCCAGTTAGAGGTGAAGGCAATAACAAAATATTATTATCGATTCTTCTTCAGACGTAATCTCCTAGTATTGGTCACTGATCAATGTAGTTAGCTCTTATCTTGACAGTGCAACATGGAAAACTATTTCTGATGTGCAGCTGTGCCATCTTTGAATGTCTTTAATCAACAAATGTTTCTGTGTTCCAGTGAACCTTTTTCCATGTGTCTTCCCTTTAATGTAGGTTGTAATAATTGGTATCTCTTGCTCCTCAGAGTCCCAAATCTTATATTTATCTTTGTTTGGTAATATGTAATATGTAGAAGCTCTCTGCATTTCTTCATCTGATCAAGGATCTAAACATTTAACCTTTTCATCAACCATGGCAAATGTAAGAAATGACAATACAAATAAATTTAAAAAGCTTCAATTCATTTTTCAATACTAGATTCTATGGTCTAACTTTGATACTGATAAAGGCAAACAAAGAATATGGAGCATCAAATCATTCTGATGGTGCCTTAGTATTTGGAGGAAGACTCTTGTTCACTTGAATTACCTTTTACTTCGAGATTTTTCTGGAGTTCTCATTTAGAGAATAGCACGACTCTAGTCTTGGACAATTTAATAGAGGGCTAATCCCTCCACACCACTGAACTAGGCAGTTGCATTAAAGGGAGCTACCTTGTCTACTATGATGGCAGCATTGGCATAACCGATTATGTCAGTAACTTTGCCATTTATTGTGATCCCTGTCAATGTTTCCTTGAAAACTCTCAGAATAATTGTTGAAGAAAAGAGGAGATAAAAATGCAGCCTTTCATGACTGTGGTTGTTCCTTGTTCAGTTTCAACATCTGGTATACAATTACAGTAGGGTTACCAATTATGTGATGGTCATTGCTGTCAATACCGATTTGCCGAAGAACTCATTACCTGTAATGCATTCCTTTAGTTGGCCAAGTCAATAATCCATAAGCATGCAAACACCAATTCTGTCATTTCAAAACAGAAGTGACACATTCTGTAGACCGAAGACAAAGCTTTCTTTCCAGTAGTTTTGATAAAATTTTTATTATAACTATTGTTTGTTTTTTTATCCATCCCATTCTAACAATTAGATATGGTTACTCAATTACTTGTCATATCTACAAAATATGCTACCTAGTTCAGCTACACATTTCTTGTGTAGAGGTCTCACTACTGAGCAGGCCAGAGAAAAGAAGTATCTGCAACTGTGTTTTGCTGATGTAGAATACACAAATCTTCACAGTTCCACTTGGTATCTGATCATAGCCATACGAGATCACATAACACAATGACATAACAATTACATCACTCTTATTGCTACTTGTCTTCAACAAGTCTATCTCAAGTCATTCCTTTATCCATACATGCTATCCCGTAAGCAATCTACATTCCACTTTTGAAGAGAAATTTTGATGCAGCGGACAAAAGTTATTATTGACAACTTGGCATTTATCTATAATTTCATTGACATATCAAATTTCTCATTCCAATGGTATGATAATTATTATGAATAATAGCCAGCTAAACTGCTATACTTTTGTTCTTTGGGGCCCACAGTGCAAAGTATGTTACACATAGCAGTGTAGATGACTATTATTCATAATAATTATGTCATTAAAAGACTATTTTGCACTGTGGATTCCAAAGAACAAAAGGTATGATATCTGCTCAACTCTCTTACTGCCTTTACCTTACTATATCTAATGCTGCAATCCCTCCCCCCATCCCAAGAGTCAAGTATCTTGCTGGCATAGCTCCTGCCCTTAGCCTTCCTTGGTGTATAGAGGGGACCGGAGGGAGGGAGGGAGGGAGGGAGGGAGGGAGGGAGGGAGGGAGGGAGGGAGGGAGGGAGGGAGGGAGGGAGGGGAGGGGGGGAGGGAGGGGAGGGGGGAGGGAGGGGAGGGGGGGTGGGGTGGGGGGGGAGGATTCACATAAGAGTTTTATACTGAGTGTGTGTCCTCACCTGTATCTGAAATAGGATGGAAAGCAAGGAAGGAGGGAGGGAGGGAGGGAGGGAGGGAGGGAGGGAGGGAGGGAGGGAGGGAGGGAGGAAGATTACAGTTTAAGTCCCATCAATGACTAGATGATTACGGACAGCAAGCGAGCTAAGACTGAGACGAGGATGAAGGAAAAAATGTGTCTAGTCATTTTTGAAGGAAACCTCTCGCTATTTAATTTAACTGTTTTGGAAAAACCATAGCAAACCTGAATCTGGATGGGTAAACTACACTAAACTATAATTTGCAATACGATTATAACATTTTTCAAAAGTTTCCCACTCTTCCTTTTCTGATTTTGTTCAAATTTACCACGGATACAGATCTAGCGCGGAAATGAACTCACGCAAAATTTGAGCTAATAATACCCATATGGTGTAAACTGAGGCCCTATATTTGAGAAGCTCTCTGAGAAGGGTGCGATGTAAGCAGGCAAAAGCCCAATGTTTGAACCTTTCTTAATACAAGGAATCAGAAAAACAGTGAGTGGCAAGGTGTAAAACAATTTGTAAGTCAGTATAATGCACCAAAGTAATCAAAAAAAAAAACTGCAAAGAAACACAGTCAAATGTTTTGGCCTTCTTTAGAGCCAGGTGTCTCTGAAAAAAAATGTAAGACCTACAACTTGGCACATATATTAATAGTACATGGGGCAGGACTATCAGGACATCTTCCTGGCTAAGCACTTATTGTGGATCATACTCAATCAGAAACACGATGCCAAATACACAACCACAGAAAGCGAGTCAAGTTCAGATGAAAATATTGTACAAGGGTCACTTCAGAAGTAGGCCTTTCTAGTACCACTGGAAAGGGCACACTTTTCTCCACTAGAAACATCTTGCTGTTTCTTAATGGTCGATTCAGCAAATGTGCCACCACTGTAAGCTGGTACAGGTTGCTAAATGCGCAACAGGACGACTGGCGAACCGATGCTGATTTACAACTAACTGTGAAGATCTATACAATTTTCATCTAATGATATCCCTCTACAAAGCCGCTGGACAGTAGTCTAATTTGATATTGCAAAATTCATACATGATGTGGTTCAACACAAAACACCGGACTTGTCACTTGAAGAAAAACAAAGAAAATTTGAAGGCTGGTGAACTAGTTATTCCAACAGATTTTGCAGAACATTATTCTTTCATCATCCAAGATGCGCTTCAAGAATATCACTAGGACAATGGTCAAGCAACACTGCAGTAGTTTGTTGTATACTGTAAAGCTGAAGAAATACAATGTATCAGCTTATGCATCATCAGCAATTGTATCAAACATGACACCACAGCCATCTATACAGTTCTGGCCAAATTGATCAACTATTTGAAAAGCATGATGGAAAAAGTAGTAAACATTCACTATTTCAGTGATAGTTCCATTGCTCAACACAAGAATTACAAAATAAGCCTGCAACGAACTATAGACAATCAAACTTTAACCCCAGAAGATTTATTCAAATTTTGTGACCAGTAAGTGCAAGGAATTAATTTCATCTTCGTTACAAGCCAAGAAATAAAAGACAAAAGGAAGGTACATGAAGACTGATTTCCAAATGACCGAATGCCCATACTCACGAAAACCGCCATTTTTTGCCAATTTATTTGAATCACTTTCAAGTTAGCTTCGTTTCAAGTGATACAACTCCTTTCATGGCCTCAGTTTATCAATCAACTGACACCAGTGTGGCTTTCATGTCAGTTTTAAGCCCTATTCCTGGCCTATGCATCACCTGTATCTGCAACAAGCCCAGGTGGATTGGTAATGTGTGAAGTTTATACTGAAGAACACAATACCCTGGTCAAATTAATGCACCCTTTTGGTCCAGCTCACTTATTATATTAGACTGAAAGAGAATATAAATATTAGATTCCCTAATAGCACATCTTCATGAATATTGCAGCACCTTCAACAACTACAATAGGAAGCCAGTATAATTTTCCAGAACCGATATATAACAGTACTGAAGAAAAATTTAATTCCATGAAGCAGTAATTTTAAATAGCACCGGCTTGGGAACCAACAGGAAGAGACCCATATATTGGACTGGGGCAACCAAGGCTTGGGAAAGACAGCAAGAAACCCAACGGAGGCTTTGGAACGTAGATGAAGCAAACAACAGAAATGGCTTGGGAACCACAGCAAGAGACCCAACAGAGGCTTTGAAATCTTGAAGAAATCAAAAAAGACAGCTTGGGAACCAATGCAAGACTCTCAACTGAGGCTTTGGAACATTAATAAAGAAACCAGCAAACAGGACCATCTATATATAACACAATAAGCAATGTTTGATAACAACATCATACCCATCTTGCCTCTCCAACCTTACATGGGCACTACCAGGCTCATACAGAAACCGAAGCAACTAATGGTTTTGAACTGACTAAGTCATCAAATTTTCAAGGCTTTCATAACTAGCTCAAACACCAGCATTAATCTATCAGTTGTCATTCTTGCTTGTCTTGAAGTTATGGGTTCAGCAACCTATTCCGTGTTGTGATCATAATATATTACACATCGCTTTTGTTGAAGTTTAACCTCATATTTGGTCCCTTTACTGAACTGAATAAGATCCAATAGGCTCTTTCTAGTGCAGAAAACTATGCACTTTCCAATGATTCGGGAAGAAAGAACTTCTGAAATTAACATTTTGCCATATTTATATTTGAACTTGGCTCATTTACTGTATTTTTGAATTTAACACCATGTTTGTGATCAAGTATAATCGAAAATATTTGGCTAAGCACAAAGTATGCTAATAGAATCATGTCCCAGGCATTGTCAACAAATTGCCTAGTTTGAGTTCCTTTACATTTCTTCTTCCTGAGATATCTGGCCCCAAAGAGGGTGAAAAATCTGTGCATTTTTCTCTGCAGATTTTTTTAAAGTCACTATAATGCATTACACTGGCTCGTAAAATGCTTTACTTTCTGTCACACTGTATTTTTCTGATTCCAGCCAAAAGCTATCCAAGACATGAAACTAAGAATTTCCTATTAGCTTAAGTCTTGTAACAATAGAGCCTCAAACACTGGGCTCTGTTTATTCGCAGGCAGATTCGTTGGAAAGCCACCCAAATAAAAGGCCACTGTTTCTCATATACTTAAACTCAGAATTTAAAATTTTGCACAGGTTCATTTCCAGCATAGATTACGCCCACAGCAAATTTCAGAAAAACTTAAGCTCAAGGGGTGGATGCCTGTGAGCACCTGAGACAGAATGACTACTAAGGCTGCCACATGCCTAACAAAACTGTTGTAATCAAAGATTTACAACAAAACTGGATTAAAGGAAGAAAACCAAGAATTCATCAGATGAAATTATAGATATGGAATAATAGATGAGACATTCCTCCAGCAAAATGCGGATAAATAATTACTACACAAAAATCTGATATCTTCCATCTGCATGCTTTTTACTACAATCCTATTTAGGAAAATTACTAATAATTTGGGAGCTCACACCACGAGTCTGCAACAGATCAACCATGTAAGTACAGCAAGGATTAATAGTTTAGACACTTGGAACACACTTTAGTAATTCAAGGAGGGTCTGTTAGGGTAGATCCATTTCACCTAAGCCGTTGTCTACCTAAATGATGGGATTCTCCAAGAGATGGATAGGAATGAGAAATGTAGCTCTATCATCAATGGTTGAGAAGTATAACTGGAGCTTTGATGATCATATTGGTTTTCTTTCTAAAGGACGCACTGTTTCAAACAATGTAAGATAATTAGATGAACCAGAATAAGGACTTCGGTTTAAAGAGGTGGTGTTTACAATCACCAGCAACAGCCTCATAAAAATGGGAAAGTCATTCATTGGCTATGTTGAGGATAACCCATCTCTATGTTACTGTTCCCTAGATGAACAACAAAACAGTAAATGTAAGGAGCAAATATAAGTCAGTCAACTTCACTTATATGAGGTCTGTTCAAAAAATTCCAGTCCATTTGTAATTTTGTGCCAATGGTGTGATGGAGCAAAATGTCATTGGCATCCCTGCACACACCTGCGTTTGATGTGTGACTGCCTGAAGTTTCACTGTTGTACATGTATTTGTCATTGTTCAGTGCTGTATTCAGCAGAACGTTGTGTTGTACAGTTTGCGAATTTCAAGATAGCAGAGTTACAGGAGCAACACGTCTGCATTAAATTTCACATGAAACTCTAGATAAATTTACAGAGACAAACCAAATGGTGCAGAAAGCCAAGAGCAATGAGTGCTTAAGTCATACTTGGTGTTACAAATGGTTCACACAGTTTAAAAATGGCCAGACGGAGCTTAAAGATGGCCCTCATTCAGGACACCCTTCAACATCTACCGATGATGCTCATGTAAGATCAGTAAAGCAGTGTATGCCAATCAAAGACCAACTGTCCATGAGATTGCAGAAGAATGTGACATTTCAGTTGGATCATGTCATGAAATCCTGACACACCACCTTTGAATGCATTGTGTTGCCACCAAGTTCATCCCATGGTTCACAAGTCGAGAACAGAAAGACCTTCAAATCGCAACCTGTGAAGAGCTTTCGAATTGCGCAAATGAGAATGAGGTGTTTCTTAAGAGAATCATACTTGGTGATGAGACGTGGGTCTATGGTTACGACGTTCAGACCAGGGTCTATGGTTATGATGTTGAGACCAAGGTTCAATCTTCACAATGGGTTGGGAAAGGTTCTCCAAGACCAAAAAAATCTGATTAGTTCAGGTCAAATGTTGAGGCCATGCTGATAGTTTTCTTTGATTTTGAACGGTTAGTTCATCATGAATTCATGCCACAATGAAACCTCCACAGATGGGTGTGTATAAGAGATTAATAGTTCACTAATTCTGTCACCAATGATTAAAATTTTTGTGTAGATATGACAGCATTCATATGAAATATGACAGCCGTCCTTCTCATGCACCATTTGCAAACAGAACATAGAAGGCGATAAAATGATAGTGGTACACAAGTTACCCTCCACCATTTGCTCACGGACTACTGATGTAGGTGTACTATATTTCATTTGCCTTTGGTTGGTTTGGGAGGTATTTGCGTGGTCAAATACTGGTTTAACACCTACTTTCAGCACTAGGCTATTCTGTCATGATGCTGGGCTAGGAAGTAGAAGACAAGATGATACAATCCATCAGCTATGATGCTATCAGCCAGTAGGGTTAATACACAATACAATTACACATATTTCAAATGTCAAAGAGTCTAATATCCTGTGGGAATATGGGAAGGGGTGGGAGAGGGGAGCAATATACTTGTTGTTGAGCCCCTTTAACACAAACCTGAAAATATCACATCACAGTGGGAAAAAGAATAGTTTTCACCAAACACACAAATACAACTAAAAATTTGTAATGTATATGTAAAGTTTGTTAGGACATATATTGGCTCCAACCCACACAACAAACTGTCACCTTCCCATCTAATCTAGATCTTAAGCCATGCTGCAGCAAAGTTTCACTACATCCATTATATGATGATCATGTAATAATAATAATAATAATAATAATATACTGGAACAGAACCATTATAACAGATAAAACAACACCACATAACAAACCTGACATCATACTCACCAATAAAAAGAAGAAATTAACACAACTAATCGAAATATCCATACCCAATACAACAAATATACAAAAGAAAACAGGAGAAAAAATTGAAAAATACATCCAACTGGCTGAGGAAGTCAAGGACATGTGGCATCAGGATAAAGTTGACATTATACCAATTATACTATCAACTACAGGAATCATACCACACAATATCCACCTGTACATCAATGCAATAAAGCTACATCCAAACTTACATATACAACTACAGAAATCCGTAATTATTTATACATTTTCAATAACCCGAAAGTTCCTAAATGCAATATAACATATACCGTACAGTTAAAAGGAAGTCACGCTTGATCAAGGTCCACGTCACTTTCCATTTTTGACCAGACATAACGTCTGAGAAAAGAAAGAAATAATAATAATAATAATAATAATAATAATAATAATAATGTGCTGATAATGATAACAGCAATAAAAGCAAAACACCAGAATCACAGACTTCACTAGCCCCAATCAGACGTAACTTGTTTGCGTTGTCTGGATGTTACTGTATTGCACAGGAATTAATTTCATTGGAGAAATGGTAAGCTTAAAATATTATCAAATTACACAGTAATACCTTCAAGGAACATCAATAATCTACATAAATAATGTCTTGTCCACAGCAATTACTGCATAGTATTTTCAAATCTATAATGATTATGAATGCACTCAAAATGAAATATGGTACTTATTTCCAAACTTCTTGCAAACAGCTATTAATATTATATGAATCGGTTAGAAATAAAATATACTATTAACTTTTATAAGAAAGTTTTTAAATTTCATGCCACTTTTTCCAGGATATTTTTAAAAACTACTACTGATGATGTTTATTTCAAATAATTGTTACCTTTGAGAATGGATGCTTCATAAATGTTAACTTTCATCATAAATGTTAACTTTCTAAAAATTATAAGTCAAGGAATTAACTGATTTTATAACTTCATTAATTAATTTTACACATGTTAATTTGCGAGAGTTTCTGATCTTTGGCAGCCTGTGCCCCAGTGAAGTGGGTACCACTATTATTCTCTCTCTCTCTCTCTCTCTCTCTCTCTCTCTCTCTCTCTCTCTCTCTCTCTCTACACACACACACACGATCTTACAGACAGGGTGAGCAGCAATCGGCAGCTATTTGCTTTGGTGTACGGGAAGCTGTTGTTGAGTAACTGAAGGAGGATACACAATGACTTAGACCAAATTCTTGTTGGTGTGATGAATGCCAACTAGCTCTAAATGTAGAAAAATGTAAATTAATGCAGATGAGTAGGAAAAGCAATTCTGTAATGTTTGAATACAGCATTAGTAGTGTGCTGCTTCACACATTCACATCATGTAAATACCTAGGCAAAACACTGCAAAGCAATATGAAATGGCATTAGCGTGTATGGATTGAAGGTGAATAGCCCAACTCTGGTTTATTGTAAGAATTTTAGGCAAGTATAGTTCATCTGTAACAGAGACCACATATAGGACACTAGGGCCCACCATTCTTGAGTACTGCATGAGTGTTTGGGATCCCTACCAGGTTGGATTAAAGTAAGACTTGAAGTCATTCGGAGGTGTGCTGCTAGATTTGACCAACAAGCAAGTATTACGGAGATGCTTCGGAAACTCAAGTGGGAATCCCTGGAGGGAAGAATACATTCTTTTTAATGAACACTGCTCAGAAAATTTAGAGAACAGGCATCTGAAGCTGGCTGCAGAAAGATTCTACTACCGCCAAAGTACATTTTGTGGTACGACCACAAAGGTAAGATAAAAGAAATTAGAGGTCGTATAGAGGCATATACAGTTGTTTTTCCCCTTGCTCTATTTCTGAGTGCTACAGGAAAGGAAATGACTAGTTGTGATACAAGGTACCTTCTGCCATGCACCATACGGTGACTTGGGAGGGGGGGTATGTATGTAGATATTGCAGGCCAGTTTGCCTCTAGTGTTGTGAAGGTGTGTATTCTCTCAGGTATCAAACTCACCTAAGATGCTTTTCATATAAAGCAATGCAGTACAGAGTTACAACAGAACATATATTTAACTCGATAAAGGAGGGTTGCAGTTTTCCTTAGGATTCACTTTGCTCATTATTCAGGATACTCTTAGTTTTGAATTTTCAGTTTCACCAACAACAATATTATCCACATATCAGTATGATTAAGGATGTGTGTGAGAGAAAATGCCAGATATGTCACCTTCAAACACCCATTAATGACTGCATTTGCCAGTTTCCACATGGCTAGTCCACTCTAGCCATTCTCTTGCAGACATTGCTTATATGTTCCTCCTGGTTTAATTTTGAAACAATGTGAAAGCCTACCAGTGTCACTGATTTAATTTTTTACACCTTCTGACAATCCCGCAATCAGTTCCTATGTTGTATCAAGATTTCAAAGGATTGCATTGGATGGGGGAAAAAAAAACAGTTCATTGCTAGTTCCAATTTTTCCATGAGTTGCCCAATTCAGTTGCACAGTATAACTGTGTATAGAGCAGTGCCATGTCATCTGCATAACACACTACTGAATTAACTCCAATGTCGTGAGGTAAATCACTGACTGCAACAATGAACAGAAATGAACCAAAGTCAAAGACCTGTGACACTCAAGTATGAACTTCCTTTAGCGAAAACCATCATGTTTAATGGAGACAAAACTATCTCCTGCCTCTTAACTACAATTAGATTACAGCTAAAGATGGGTTGTGTATGCCTTAAAATTACCGTTTTGCAAATAGGGTGTTTTTGGGTACGCAGCCAAATGCTTTACTGGTATCACAAAGCACAACAGACACCAGATCCTTATTGTCAAATGCAGTCAGCACCTCGTTAACATCAGTGACAACCATTAGTAGCAATAGTATTTTTACCACTATGAAATCCAAACTGCGTTGGAGAAAAGATCATGTTTTTTGAAATAGGCATTAAGCTCATTGCACATACCCCCTAAAGCTTTGGAATAATCTAGCACAATAGAAACTAATCCGATGTCTTGGGGCAGATGCTAATCTCCCTTTATGTAAACTGGTAAAACATTAGCAATTTTGAGAGCATCATCAGGTTAAACTCTTAAGTTCCTGAATACTTCTTAAAACAGAGGACTTTTGACACAGATTTTATAATATCCTTGAGAGTGATAATATTCCAGCATAAATCATCCCTCCCCATGGGCTCAGCACCTAGTAGATTTAATGCATGTGAGCCGTTTTGATTGATTTTGTTTTTCAGCTGACTTTTTGAAGTTAGAAAGTAACCTTTCACTTCTTCTGGGTCCAGAAGTACATCTCGTGTGGGATTGTGAATTTCCTTGTTTGATAATGTTGCACTTATGTACTGTTCACAAGAATGTTTCTGACTGTAAACTTCAAAAACAAACTGATCCTGCCCACACTGAAATAACTACTACACATTCTCATCAAGTGACTCAGGAAATCAACAGAAAATTTATATCAGAATGGTCATCTCTATTTAACCACTAATTATTCCTTATTTTCAACCAAAAATCTATGCCACCTGTGATCCTTTGTTCTCCTTGCAGATTTATTCAGACTGTTCTGAAGTTTTCATTCACTTCCCACAGCACTTCATCAAAAATGTTAAACAACACTAGTGATTAGCAACAGTCATGAATGACATGCTTCTTGTTACAAACTTGCGTTCCTTCCACTTTATCACGTCCGTCTGATTTTCGTAGATGTTTCAACTCATTTGTCTGTCTATGGACTTTAATCCTAATTGTCTCAAGATTTTTGAACATCTTATTCTGTCAAAGACTTTATGCAACTACATGAATTTCATGCAAGCATGTTAATTTCTCTTCTTTTCCATTTGTTCTGCCATTAGTACGTGCAAGTCAGAATTGTTACTCATTTTTTAATGCAAATTGATCTTCATTCAGTTTCTGTTCCAAGACATTGATGGTCACACAGTTTTCACACTTGTCTGTCTGTGCTCACTACAGCAGCGTGGTAATGTTTTCCTAGAAATCTGATAAGTAACCTGTGTGATGGGTTTGCTAAACTTTAGAAAGAGCACTGCATTTTATCACAGCCTAGTGCGGGTGTTGGCAATGTGTCTCCAAGTCATGTTGGAAGTAGCCAACAGGAGGACAGACTGTGGTGCCCAATGTACAGCTGTTAACTACCTACAAGCTGTTAACACACAAATTAATTGCATTTGAAGGACATCCGCTCCTCCATATTCTGCTTTTGCCACAAATTGATGCGCCAATTTTAAATATATAAAAAAACACATTTGGACCTTTTATGTTGAAATGTTTTGTAATAACTTCATCTGATGCACTAATGTTGGCTATGATGACAAAATGTTACAAATTACTCACATTGTGTGGACGACCCTTTCTTCATTCTCAACTTTTACCACTTATTGTTATTCCTTTTATTAGTATATAGTATAGTTTTGCACTTCCTGCACTGAAATATCATTAACGTTTTGATTTCAATGGCAGAATTGATGTTATGGTAACATACTGACATGTAACATATCCCGAGGTGTCTAGGTGGGAAGAGAACTGTTTAATTGTGAGTTAGTGAGGCCAAAGCATGTGTTGTTGTTGTTGTGGTCTTCAGTCCTGAGACTGGTTTGATACAGCTCTCCATGCTACTCTATCCTGTGCAAGCTTTTTCATCTCCCAGTACCTACTGCAACCTACATCCTTCTGAATCTGCTTAGTGTATTCATCTCTTGGTCTCCCTCTACGATTTTTACCCTCCACGCTGCCCTCCAATACTAAATTGGTGATCCCTTGATGCCTCAGAACATGTCCTACCAACCGATCCCTTCTTCTGGTCAAGTTGTGCCACAAACTTCTCTTCTCCCCAATCCTATTCAATACTTCCTCATTAGTTATGTGATCTACCCATCTAATCTTCAGCATTCTTCTGTAGCACCACATTTCGAAAGCTTCTATTCTCTTCTTGTCCAAACTATTTAGCGTCCATGTTTCACTTCCATACATAGCTACACTCCATACGAATACTTTCAGAAATGACTTCCTGACACTTAAATCAGTACTGGATGTTAACAAATTTCTCTTCTTCAGAAACGCTTTCTTTGCCATTGCCAGCCTACATTTTATATCCTCTCTACTTCGACCATCATCAGTTATTTTGCTCCCCAAATAGCAAAACTCCTTTACTACTTTAAGTGCCTCATTTCCTAATCTAATTCCCTCAGCATCACCCGACTTATTTAGACTACATTCCATTATCCTTGTTTTGCTTTTGTTGATGTTCATCTTATATCCTCCTTTCAAGACACTGTCCATTCCATTCAACTGCTCTTCCAAGTCCTTTGCTGTCTCTGACAGAATTACAATGTCATCGGCGAACCTCAAAGTTTTTATTTCTTCTCCATGAATTTTAATACCTACTCCGAATTTTTCTTTTGTTTCCTTTACTGCTTGCTCAATATACAGATTGAACAACATCGGGGAGAGGCTACAACCCTGTCTTACTCCCTTCCCAACCACTGCTTCCCTTTCATGTCCCTCGATTCTTATAACTGCCATCTGGTTTCTGTACAAATTGTAAATAGCCTTTCGCTCCCTGTATTTTACCCCTGCCACCTTTAGAATTTGAAAGAGAGTATTCCGGTCAACATTGTCAAAAGGGCCAAAGCATGTGAATATTAAATACAAGCTGTGATGACACTGATCTGTAGCATAGTATATGTTACCTTGTAAGTTAATTATTTCACTTTCCATTATTTTCTGTTTACCAAATGTGTGAAAAGCAGCAAGTGAGAACTCAGTGTTATTTTATTATTCGTTTGTGCGAATGAATTCAGTATGATTGCACTCTACCACCTCGTATCATACAGTGGTGTTAAACACCTAGTACATCTCCTGTGATTGAACAGGAAAAATTGTTAAATCAGTGGCTATACACATGAGCTGTTCGGCTACCACAACTTCCCGTGACTGTGGCAAGCATTACTCTCATACATGGCGAGGTTAGAGGTATACGGCCCCTCAAAACTTTATCAAATGATTTTTGACACTGGCTAAAATACCTCCTCCTATACCTCTGCAAAGGTACATCGTTAATTTCTGCTAATCTGTTTGAGTTATGGATGTTTAATGGGCCGTCAAACTCTGAACTTGCTACTGGAGCACATATTTATTCCACAGCAACTTTTCCTTCTTTATTATAGTGGGTGTCTATTCTGCTTCCTTGTACCAGTCTTCCAAAGTGGGTGTCTATTCTGCTTCCTTGTACCAGTCTTCCAATTTGCTCCTGTCATATAGTTGCCATTTCATTTGAAATGGAGAGAAGACAGCACCTCAATTGGGTCTGATTTGAAACACCACAAGAAAGGATTTGTACTTCACACTAAAGTTCATAGTAAGCTGAACATTTGAAATTTATGTACATTATAGCATAAAAATTTAAAACTAAATGATTCCCACACATGCATTTTGATCCCAATTCACATCTTAAGAATATCCCGCAAGACGTATTTTCAAATTGTGCCATTCACATAAAACAATTAGGCTAAGTTACTTTTACCAAAACTTATCATGTGATCCAATCTAACTTTCACAGCCTATTTCCAGCATAAAATCCCTGAACTACTGCAAGTTGGTAACGCCAGTGAATGTGAATTATACAGTGCAGTAACAGATTTGTAGTGCAGATCTATTACCCCTAACCCCCACTGACACCCACCCACCATCTGAATTTGGCTGAAACGACAGTAGTGAGATAAAACAGAAAGAAACAAACTAAATCACCCCTGAGGTGCACCAATTGCACAAAATATTATTCTTTGCCGGCACATCTTTTCAGTAGTAAACTTCATAGTCCTGAACCCATTCCCTTTATGTTAATATTATGGAGTGTCATTAGTTTTACTGGCCATGAACTGTTGAAACACTCCAAAAATCATCAATTATTTACACTTAATGCCAAACATATTATGTACGAGTCCCACCTCCCCCGCCCTCAACTGTTTCTTCTGCAGTAAACAAAAAATTAATGAAGTATCCACAAATTCATAAATTAATTAAAAAATAAATGATTTTATAATATCTAAGGTGAGATGTTTCTTAATGCATCAAAGTGAATGAAATGCTTATTTAATAACCAACTCTAATATAGCAGCAGCAATAACAACAAAAACAACCAACAGTGACACTCTTCCCCCTTCATGTGTGGGCAGATAGGCCTAGTACTGCACACAATTACCTGCTCAGTATTGGCAAATAAAACTATGTGCCTCAAAAATCTTCAAGACAGTGCACTCAATTCCAACAATAAATTACTATGACATCACTAATTTGTATCATAAATGTCTGCATGGGTCACTAATAGTGGCAATGAGCAAATTTTCTTACAACACATACAGAAAAAGTCTTATAATAATCATCTTCACCTACCGCTACTTAATTGCTCAGTTCTATAAAATTATTTTGGTTGCAAACTGGCAGAGCATTACTAATGAATTTAGTAACACTCAGCCATCTTCTGGTTGTGTATAGCTCTGCATGACCACTGAATTTATGACCTAAGATAGCCCCTCACTTACTCCTTACACAGAACAGAAAGAGCTGCAAAACTAATTTGTGGTATTTGACGTACTCAGATACAGAACAGAACGTCTAACACAAAAAGACACGTCTCAAAATATATGGAAACATACACAAAAACTGCTTTCATAGTCAGCATGGCCTCATTTTATAAAGAAAGGCAGATGTAGGTGCAGATCTCCGCACATCGAGTAGTATTAAGGCCAATACAAAAATACCCAGCAATACAACTAGTGAATAAACTTTCATAATTATTCGGTTTTATTATGTCACATATGATATCTTCTCTCAAACTATTGCCGACCAAAAAAAAATGTACTAATAAAGTACATTACAGAACAGAGTCGACTACACCTCAAAAGTTTCTGATCACACACCGACCGGGTTGTAATTGGACCCTCACAATCTAAATTTATGTTCCTCATTAAAGGGCTTGTATCACATTTTAATACAGCGCTGAATCAACACACCAAACACTTCAAGAAGGCCACTGACGTCTACTGACCACAAAGTAAAACAGCTACTGGGTAACAAATTATTCTGCGCGATAAAAACGTCTAGTTTTTCTTTTCATTGAACATGTAGAAACTGTGAAATTTTCGCGTCATTCATTTGCACAGAAAAGAATGCACACAGATGTAGCAAATAGGTATAAAAATTGTCTAAAATACACGACACTTAGTCAACCACTGGCATTATAGTCTTAGTGCTGAAAAACAACATAAACCACTACTAATTTTCCACAAACTTACACTGTTTTTGCATCTAACATCGACGCGTCGAAACACGCTGCGAAATGCTGCACAATAAAAATCGCCAGGCTTTGCAAATGAAAAATTATCACAAGCACTAACCATGTTTTGATGAAGTCACTGCCACAGCACATTAACATTTAACCATCGTCATTTCGAATCCAACAACTGAGATTAATATATTTAACATATAACCGGCGTGCTAACAGAAACAGCGAAAACGACGTATCATAACATTCCATGAAGCAGCCCCCAGCGTCATATTACAAGTTCATAAGCCAGATAAACAAAAAGATGAATCATTTCCAATGATATTTTACACCTATAAGAAGAACACATACATATACTAAACAATCACCCTAAACTATATGTACCACCATTTTAGACACCTAGCTGACGTAAAAGAACCGAACAGACATCACATTGCTTCAAATTGTCGGCATGTCTTTGGAGTGCGTATTTCAGCAGTTTTTTTCTAATAACTTAAATTTAGAGAATAAAATTGTTTATTTTGTATTTAAGACGCAATAAAAGTCGTTTAAAAGATAACTTAAGAATGCTTTCATAAAAATTGTTTGAAAAAAGTAGAAGATGGTGTTGTTGTGGCCTTCACTCCGAAGATTGGTTTGAGCCAGCTGTCCACGTTAGTCTATCCTTTGCAAGCCTCTTCGTCCCTACATAACTACTACAACCAACATCCATCCGAACCAGCTTACTGTATTCGAGCTATGGTCCGCCTCTACAATTTTTACCTTGTACATATTGATCCCTAACCAAACTGACGATTCCTTCAAGCCTCAGTATTAGGGACTTGGGAGAAACTAGATTCATCTCTATACTTGTGTCTAGGGACAGAAAATCTTGGTGCTCGTGCTCAGTGTTCGTTGCGCTCAGCTGGTCTTGGGTCTGCAGCTCGTAGCCTTTCCGGGGGTAGTCAGGGAATGATGCTGTGCACTGTTTGCGTGATCTGGTTACTGTGCATTTGTTTATAAGATGTGTCCACACGATGCCTCTTTCGGCGCAATCGCAGTCGCACGAGAATAAAAGGGCATGCACAAAAATTTATGGAAAGAACGTATGTACGAATGGAAGTTCTCGTGTCCACACGTTGCCTCATTGCGCAAGTATTCTGTTATGAATCTCCTTCTTTGCTTGGGAGCCTGTGTGGCGCGTATTGTGATGAAAAGGCAACAGAAAAAAAGAAAACGCAAGAACAACTGAAGGTAAAGAAGTATATAAACAAGAGAGGTACGAGAAATACAAAGTGATGACAACGTTTTGTCTACAAATTTCAGGAGGTCACATTGAAATTTTAGATTTTCTGTTTGGGAAACTGCACCGATAAGTCTGGCAATAAAATTTTGTTAGCTAGTAACTGGCGACCTATATACTCGTTTGAATTATTTATTCATTTGAAAACAAAGCATTTCAGTTCTTCAAATTCGTATCTTGTAAAGTAGAATAACTGTAATTTATTATATAATTGTTTTATATCTGTTTTCATTGTAGAAAATGCCTCACCATCTAATTATAAGCTTAATAATAATAATAATAATAATAATTTTATTGTCATTCGGCCATTACAGCAATAGACAACGTCATATACATACTAAAATACAATTAATAGTTTGAAAGAAACAACAGGTTTCTTGTTAACATTATAGTATTATATTACAGTTGATAAATTCTCTTATGTCATAGAATGGGTGGAGGACTAGCCAGTCATGAATTGTTTGTTTGAATAATTGTTCAGGTAATTCTTGAACAGATTGAGGAAGTTTATTAAATAGTTTGTACCCCATGATTTCGTAGCTGTTGAGTGACTTTGACAACCTGTGGTAAGGAATATAGAGGCACCTATTCCTTCTTGTATTGTGGCTGTGTACATTTTCTCTGGTTTTTGTTTCTGGTAATTTCTTCTTCGTATAAATTAGAACATAGTATATGTACAAGTTTATAACAGTCATGATTTTCTGTTCACAGAACAATGGTTTAGTTTGTTCCCATACAATATTAGAGGTTCTTAGTCGTTAGGTGAAGGTTAAGTTACTTTCAATGCGTCATTTGCATTTAATCATGTCCTCGGACAAGTAAAATTGGGAATTTCATAGACACCAGAATGCACTAGAACGGAGGTTATGTTTTTCAGTTTCATATTTTTTGCAGCATCAGTAGTTTGTTGAGGAGCTCACATACCCCATCACTTCTTTTGTTCAGATGTCAGGCTGCCCAGTTTTTTGGATTATTTCTTTCAGTTTTCATACATCGAAACTTATATTACCTTATTCTTAACAGAAATATGATCGGAAGGAAACATTTAATTGATACGTAACGCTCAAATTTTTCTTCTGATCCTGAGAGCGACATTCCACACAACTGTTTTCTTTGTATCATCTATAAATTTAAGCGTGCTTCCTTTGGAATCAACAGATATTATTGCACATAAATCGCTTTACAGCATAACCTTAAGACAAACAAATATGGGCCCAGCTGCATGTCGTCTGCTAAAAAGCACAAAGTTTTCCACACAAGGAGGGCAGCAATGCTCCTTACGCACGGCCTTCATTTCGAGGAAATTACACATGCATAAATGCGCACACGTAGTTGCGCTGTTGGAAATTTATGCGCGTGCGCAAAGTTGAACACAAAAAAGGCAACGTGTGAACAATACTGTACAGCTTTGAATTGGAAAACTGGAAAAATGTAGTTGCAAAATAGAACAGAAATAAAAACTTATATCACCAAACTGTCCATGATTCAGCAATGCTCCTTACGCACGGCCTTCATTTCGAGGAAATTACACATGCATAAATGCGCACACGTAGTTGCGCTGTTGGAAATTTATGCGCGTGCGCAAAGTTGAACACAAAAAAGGCAACGTGTGAACAATACTGTACAGCTTTGAATTGGAAAACTGTAAAAATGTAGTTGCAAAATAGAACAGAAATAAAAACTTATATCACCAAACTGTCCATGATTCAGGAACGTTAACCAAAATTTTCGGAAAAAACAATACTTCCAAACTCTTTTCTTTGCTATAGGAGAATGAAAATCATTTGAGAGGATGAGAAATACAGGTATCTCTTTTGTCTGCGTTACCTTACTACGCATTAAATTTCAAGATCATTCTCCCTGACTTGTTATCTTGAATGTCCCAGAAAAGTATGGAAACGATGATGTCACAACGTCCTTCTTCCCAAGTAACCAATACAAGGTTTCTCACCCATATGATTTATGCAAAATTTCATCAGAATAGAAACTGATGGAACTAAGAAAAATATTTATTTGGAGAAGCTGATATAGAATGTCTCACTTTGCCCACATGTGCAATTTAAATATCTGTTATCTGAGACCTTTATAAGTTCACAAATCATATCAAGGAAACATACAGTCACCTTTTCTATCACAGTTCTCCCCATAAAAGTATATGTTTTGACAATTTGCTTTACTTTTTAACTCACTGTCATTAGGAGTGACAATATTCATTTGCTTTTTATTTATCGGCAAAACGCTAATGAGTCAGATATCACAGAATGTTTTTATTCTGAACTCACATCGTTGTACTAAAGTAGTCTTAATATCAATAATCCTGAATTCCTGTAGTACAGTGTACTTTAAAAGCAATTCTTTAATGCAAAACATCTTTAAAAATAAAATTTTCTTCGTGGCTACTATTCAGACTATGGACTACAGAAACAGTTCGCCCAACTTTCAAAATATTTCAAAGGCTTATAAAAAGTACATCAACACTGGTATTTTGTAGATCTTGCTCTAATAATAGACTCATTATGGAAACTACTAGCTTATGTGTCAAAACCTGTCACCTGTTTCTGATTCTCCATTCAAGTTCTTAATAAGTATTCCTCCACTCCCAGGATTGTGAAATATAACTACAATGATTCCTTTTTGGTATTGAAAAATTCAGTCCACTATTCGTAAACTGCTGTAGCCGGATATGAACTTCACGAAATAAGTACATAAAGCTCCGCTACTTAAAGATCAAATTCAGCTCCAGGTTAACCAGTGGACATGATGTTTGAACAGACATCAGTGGTAAACACGGGATTCAGACCAACCCATCTGCATAGTCCTCCACACTTAGAAACGTATAAAATTAGTCATTTAAGATAATAAGAACCAGACCACTTTTCTCGTGAAAAATTAGTTGTCGTTTGGGAAGAGTATAAACTTGATTATATTTTTGGCTTCAGTAATTAACAATTTTGAATATCGTGCTGAACGAATCAAACAGTTCATTGTCCTACAGGCTGTAAGCTTCCGCTGTCTGCTACCAGGAAGCGCAGACCCAAGCATAACCGAGCGCAGGCGGGTGCAGCCGATCGACACCTCGATTAGCTGTAGATACTAGTATCAGCAGCTCCTGCGGAGGGCGGCCCACGGTGAGGGGTGGGGGAGGGGGGGAGGAGGGGCTGCCAGTGGGGCAGTTGCCCTTTTGAGAACTCATTTAGCTGATGAATATGAAAAAGGCCTGAAACCGCAGGGCCTGAAATTTCATGACCAAAAATACCTGAAAAACCGTCACAAATGACACGAAAATATCGATAAAATGACGCAAAATAATATAAAACATACGAATAATGAGTTACAAATTGATTTAGAGTACAGAAAACTTTATAGGAGGTCGTAACTGCAAATACAAACAGAATAATGAATTCAAAATCGATAAATTTCTATTTAAGAAATCTCCTTCTTGGAAGATGTACGAAAATTGTTTTATAAAGATTGTAGAACTATTGCAGTGTATGGCGGTTGGTATGGATGTGTTTTCGAAAGTGAGGGATTGTCTATTGTAGGTCAACATGTGCCAGTAGTTGAAAAATTTTTCATTTCCCGAAACAACTAGAGCATACACTTTGATACAAACCCCCTAGTTTAAAAAATGAAGCTATATATGGACACACGAATGTTGATAGTCCACGAATGTACATTACATTTCGTACAACATCGATACA
Organism: Schistocerca piceifrons; assembly: GCF_021461385.2. Lineage (NCBI taxonomy): Eukaryota > Metazoa > Arthropoda > Insecta > Orthoptera > Acrididae > Schistocerca > Schistocerca piceifrons. The sequence goes on from NC_060149.1 coordinate 725,872,021, forward strand.
AAAATCGATATTTCTGTTTCAGTACGATTAATGCCTTCATTGATTTAGAAAAAATATTTGAGAGGATAGAGTAGCCACAGATTTTGAAGACGGTGAGAGACAGTGGCATAAATCATAAGGACAGAAGAGTAATACAGAGACTGCATAGAGAAGAGGTGGCTGTGATAAGACGTGAACACCAAGAAGAAGATACTGCTAAGCAGGGTGTATTACAGGGCTGTCCAGTCTCTCCTGTCTTGTTCAATGGACACATTCTGTGGCCAATTGATGAAACTAGGGAGAAACTAAGCGCTACGGGAAGAATTAAAATTCGTGGTAAGAAAATAGACATGCTGAGATTTGCTGATGGTCGCGCAATGTTAAGTGAAGAAGCAGAAAAATTAGAAGCGACGCTGGCCCAGATGAAAACCACCCTCAGCTCTTCACATAATATGAAAACTGATGAATATATAACAAAACTCTCTGCGCTGAGAAGACAAAACACCGTTGCCCATTGCTCACTTAACAATGTGCGACTGGAGACCGTCGAATTCTTTGTCTATCTACTTAGTAAAATTACATCAGACGGAAGGTCAAACAAGGATATTGTATGCCGTATTCATCACGCAAAAGCTGCTCTTTACAAGAGAAGAAACCTTTTCACATCCAGCAGCATAGACAAACATCGCAGAAAATATATCATAAAGAGATTTGTTTGGCTTAAAAGTTATTTCATTTCATATTGGCATGGTGGTACAACAACCTTCTATTGCTGCCATTTAGAAACAGTTGTACGTTGTGCAGTATTCTTTATTAACTCAAGAAGCTCTTTAATAAAGAACATTTCGCAACCAACGACTGTTTTTTAAAAAGTATTTGTTTGGAGTTTGCTGCTGTATGGAAGTGAAACATGGACACTCGGAGAAGCAGAAAAATATAAACTAACAGCCTTCGAGATGTGGTGCTGCTGCAGAATGCTCACGATTTTGTGGGTGGACAAGATATCAAATGGAGAGGCATTTCACAGAGTGGAGGAAGAGAATACTTGTGTCCTGAAGGTAATCGAACTTAGAAGGGACGCATGGACCGGCTCTGCTGAGACATGATGGTATCATTAAAAGTATCATTGAAGGGACAGTTGAGGGGAAAATGCAAGAGGAATATCGAGACTATAATACATTAACCACATTTTGGAGGATACCAGCTGCACCATCTACAACACTCTTAAAAGGAAAGCCAAAGACAGGAATGTATGGTGAATTGTTGTTAACTAACCTGATGGTTGAAGAACTAAGAAGATGGATCCGTACCTGGTAGAAGATAACAAAACTAATTGGAGCGACAAGGATAATAAGCATATAAACCACCAATTTATTTTCGAAATGTAAGAACACATTCTGGAGCAACAATGTTGCCTTTTGCCTAAAGGCACATGTATTGTTTGTTCCTACCAACATTAAAAGAATGAATTGGCGTCTCATAAATGGATGTTAAACACAAATATGTAAAAACAAATGAAGTAAAATCTTAAAAATGATATAATCCTTGTACAATTAAATACAGCATCGTACCTGCAACACAAAAAATTCAAAATTCGATGTTTTAATACTTGTGAACATTGCATAGCTCATAAGGAAAGAAATATTAGATGTCAATAAACTCTGCTTTTTCTGGTTCTTCTTCGGCACTACAGCCTTTGGTGGGTCTTGGCCTACTCAATTATCTTCATCCATTATTTCTCTGTTCTCAGCTTGTTTCTTCCGTCCATGGATCTCCATCTTGGCAAGGTCAGCCAGCACATTGTCCATCTATCTAGCTCTTGGTATGCCCTGCTGGTTGAATAGAGTCTGACATTCATGATTCGTTTGGGCATCCTGTCTTCCGCCATCCTCTCCACACGTCCCAACCAACGTATTCTTTGAGATTTGATAAATTTCACTATCTCTTTCCCTTGAATAAGCTCCTGTATTTCATGGTTGTATCTCACTCTCCAACCTTCTGCCTCTCACACAGGCCAATAGATTTTTTGTGCGACTTTCCTTTCAACTTCCCTTAGGCTGTTACTATCTGCTTCTGTCGCAGTCCACATTTCTGAGCTACATGTGGCAACAGGTCGCATAATGGGATAGTATACTCTCAATTTAGTTGTTCTTGTAATTAGATAGTTCTTGAATATCTTTATGTTTGCATAATAGGCTATGTTTCCTACTTGTATCCTTTTTTAATACATTTTCTCATACTGTTATCATTGGTTAGGAGGACACCTAAATAATGGAAGCATCTAACGGCTTTGAAGCATTTATCAGAGATCTTCAGGTCCTGTGGTGTTCTTCCAGCTTCAGAATTGGACATAACCATATTTTTTGTCTTGCTTTCATTTACAGTAAGTCCAATTCTTGTTCCTTCTGCTTCCATTTGTCCATATATTTATATATGTTACATCCCTTGCCATGATGGCAATATCATCTGCATATGCGCATATCTGGCTGGCTTTCATCATTATTGTTCCTCTGTTATCTACTTTTTGTATGACACTATGCAGTGCTAAGTTTAAACAGGACTGCAGAGAGGTCATCACCTTGTTTCACTCCATCCTCAAAGTCAAACCGCCTGGTCATCCTGTTATTCACTTTTACTTTTGATTTTGTATCCTTCACTGTTAGCTCGATTAACCTTCTCAGTTTATCACAGATGCCCAACTCTTTCAGCCCTTTATAAAATGCTGGTCTATTAATATTGTCGAAGTCAATTAATTCTGGGAATTACTAATAAGCTATAACAGAATGAAATGAACTGCCCAGAATAATGAGCAACACTAAATATTATGTAGTCCCATTAAGAAGGATATGCGTGATGAGAGTTCTGTCTCGGAAACGTTGCCTTCCTAGGGAACGAAAAAGTCGCCTCTCAGTTCCCATGTTACTAGGTCTGAACATCATCATAAATCTCAACTGGCTATTGCCAGCTGACATTTACATTAATACTGCACTCCAAGGACTTAATATTCACTATCCAGTCATTGATCGGTATGGCATGACAGTAACTGATTAGTGACTGATAGTTAGTGAGATAATGATGGCTTGTGTGTAATAGGGTGAAATGGTAATGATTTGGTAGAGTAGTCTAAATCCCCTATCAGCCACAAGGGCCACCTGCCTTTCCACTCTTCATTCCTTTCATACATTTCTAGTTTCCATATACATCAGTTTTGATACATACAACAGTAAAAATAATGATTGGTCGCCAACATTTTGTATCACTAGATGAAGGGTGGAATGCATATTATGATATGTAAAGCTAACCACAAGGCTATGTTCTGTAGCGCGAGCAGCTTCCACATCTTGTCTGAACCAGAGTAGGCCCACTCCAAAATGAGGTGATATCACTTGAAACATTATTCGCCGTTACTACACAAAGCAACGGTACAACACTATTGTCAGGTTGGTTCAACAAAGCTTTCACTGTGATAAAAGTTAATTTGACCAACTTTACACATTTGAATCTGTTATTTTTTTATTTTGGAATTGTTAATTTAAATCCAATTCCTCTCTCTTCATGAGCAGTAAATATTGTGGAAAGTAAAAATTAAGATTTGTTTTCATGAGCTCAAACTTTTCTCATAGGATGTACTAAAAGATTTGGATCAAGACACTCAGTATGACATTTATCCTTATTGTCAAAAGTGTGATTAGTCTAAGATCCTGATTAAATTCAGTCTTTCCCCATCTAGTTTCCTAATAAAATGTAACAGGATCTATCCATTAACCTAGGTATTTAAACGCTTCTGCCTGTTTTTGTCTGACCTCCAGTTCTCTTGGTACTGATTTTATGTCTGTCATAAAGTGAGTCTTCTAAAAGGAGATTTGAGGCACAGCGTTCATTGCCTGTGGTTAAGTTGTTCTGCTGCCATATCTATGGAGCCTGAAAAGATCGCTAGATCATCTATAAAAGATAGACAGTCGATTGCGAAATTTATATACTTGTAGCTCTGCCTATTAATAATGATATTGTTATTATTATTTATATTTTGTGTTCCAAATCAGATTATTGATGGAAAGTTTGTAGTTTTTATCAGTTTTTAAACAGCATTATTATTTACATGGTAATAATTAGTATCAGTAATATTTTTATTTATGTTATAACTGTTACTGTTGCCAATAAAAATATTTACTCCAAAATAGATTCTCAGTAGTATAGTTGATTTGTCTCTCTATTACCCTGTGAAACGAGTATTTGCATTCGCTTTAACTGAGTGACTGCCTCACACCCAGCTGTTATTCTGCAGCTTTCTCTATTATATAGGTTTCTGCAGTCAGCGTTTCTTTGTTGCACCACACTTTCGTACATTATTATTGAAACTTAAAATCGTGTCAACCCAAAGTTTTGCCTACTTTTCTAAAGGCAACTCTACACTGTCATGTTCATGATAAAATTATCAGTATTTTATGTATTATTATGCAAATGAAACTAGATATGGGTAATTTACTCTCACACATAGTTACAGGTTTACATCTGGAAATCTTGCATTATTGCCTGGAAAACCATAGGCAGTCTTCCTTTAGAGCTTTATTGACATCTTTAACTCCTGATTGGTGCTAAAACTTTTAGGAAACTGCAGGAGAGTAACTATTGAAAAGAATTTCATTAAGTAATTTTTAATTAAAATATCTATGCACGGATATGGGATGGCAACCCTGGCATGGTTTGTTTGTCTATACTTTACATTATATAAAATATGCATTTTATCTCATATTGGTAGGATACTTGGGAACAACAATCAGGTTACAAAGGTAACAGCATACAAATCACTTGTGGGATACATCCTAGAACACTGCTCAAGTATGTGGGACCTGTACCAAATAGGACTAACTGGAGATATTGTACATATACAGAGAAGGACAGCATGAATAGTCATAGGTTTGTTTCACCCTTGGGAGACTGTCACAATGATGTTGAAAGGTCTGAACTAGCAGATTCCTGAAGATACACTCCTGGAAATGGAAAAAAGAACACATTGACACTGGTGTGTCAGACCCACCATACTTGCTCCGGACACTGCGAGAGGGCTGTACAAGCAATGATCACACGCACGGCACAGCGGACACACCAGGAACCGCGGTGTTGGCCGTCGAATGGCGCAGCATTTGTGCACCGCCGCCGTCAGTGTCAGCCAGTTTGCCGTGGCATACGGAGTTCCATCGCAGTCTTTAACACTGGTAGCATGCCGCGACAGCGTGGACGTGAACCGTATGTGCAGTTGACGGACTTTGAGCGAGGGCGTATAGTGGGCATGCGGGAGGCCGGGTGGACGTACCGCCGAATTGCTCAACACGTGGGGCGTGAGGTCTCCACAGTACATCGATGTTGTCGCCAGTGGTCGGCGGAAGGTGCACGTGCCCGTCGACCTGGGACCGGACGGCAGCGACGCACGGATGCACGCCAAGACCATAGGATCCTACGCAGTGCCGTAGGGGACCGCACCGCCACTTCCCAGCAAATTAGGGACACTGTTGCTCCTGGGGTATCGGCGAGGACCATTCGCAACCGTCTCTATGAAGCTGGGCTACGGTCCCGCACACCGTTAGGCCGTCCTCCGCTCACGCCCCAACATCGTGCAGCCCGCCTCCAGTGGTGTCGCGACAGGCGTGAATGGAGGGACGAATGGAGACGTGTCGTCTTCAGCGATGAGAGTCGCTTCTGCCTTGGTGCCAATGATGGTCGTATGCGTGTTTGGCGCCGTGCAGGTGAGCGCCACAATCAGGACTGCATACGACCGAGGCACACAGGGCCAACACCCGGCATCATGGTGTGGGGAGCGATCTCCTACACTGGCCGTACACCACTGGTGATCGTCGAGGGGACACTGAATAGTGCACGGTACATCCAAACCGTCATCGAACCCATCGTTCTACCATTCCTAGACCGGCAAGGGAACTTGCTGTTCCAACAGGACAATGCACGTCCGCATGTATCCCGTGCCACCCAACGCGCTCTAGAAGGTGTAAGTCAACTACCCTGGCCAGCAAGATCTCGGGATCTGTCCCCCATTGAGCATGTTTGGGACTGGATGAAGCGTCGTCTCACGCGGTCTGCACGTCCAGCACGAACGCTGGTCCAACTGAGGCGCCAGGTGGAAATGGCATGGCAAGCCGTTCCACAGGACTACATCCAGCATCTCTACGATCGTCTCCATGGGACAATAGCAGCCTGCATTGCTGCGAAAGGTGGATATACACTGTACTAGTGCCGACATTGTGCATGCTCTGTTGCCTGTGTCTATGTGCCTGTGGTTCTGTCAGTGTGATCATGTGATGTATCTGACCCCAGGAATGTGTCAATAAAGTTTCCCCTTCCTGGGACAATGAATTCACGGTGTTCTTATTTCAATTTCCAGGAGTGTAGATGCAAACTATGTTGAGAAAGGCTACTTACGAAGTTTCAAGACCTGGCTTTAAATGATGACTCTAGGACTACACTTCAACCCTCTAAGTATTACTGTCATCCAGATTGTGAGGACAGATTTGATTAATTACAGCACATGCAGAGGCATTTAAACCACCATTATTCCCATACTTCATACATGGATTGAACAGGAAAATTTGCTTCATGACTGGTAAAGTTGGACATACCCTCTGCCATACACTTCACAGTAGTTTGCAGAGTATAGATGTAGATGAAGCTATGGACGATGGGACCAACAGAAAAATAATGCAAAAGGTGAGAAAAGGCAAAATTGGGGAATGTAAAAAAAAGTTTTAGGTTTTATTATGTATATGGTTATAACTGATGATTGTTTACAATGTACTTCAGTGGTGTAGAGAAAGCCGAAACGAACAATTTGATGAAAGGACGCGTGTGGACTATCAAGTCGGGAAACTACCACAAAGTGGCCAAAGAACCACCTAAATTACACCATTTGCGCGTTGCACGAGATTTTCAATGTCCTCTCGCTCTCTTTGTGCATATTAATGGTCCTGGAGAAAAAATTAGTAGGATCTTTTTGAAGGAAATTTAATAAACTTTTACTTCGTGCTATGATACATTTTCAAAGAGGCCGTGGTTCTCGAGTTATTCAAGAAAATTGTACAAAAGTGACCTTCAACTTCACTCCCCTACCTCCACTCGCACTAATGTGCCACCATCAGGAATTTTAGTACATTACTCGTGGCACTCTTATGGTTACCAGATTTTATGGGGAAAAAACTGAGAACTTTCTAAGCTACTTCGTTTTTGGAGGAAAAAATTGGAGTATTTTCGAATTTTTTAGATTTTTTTGAGCGATAAAATTGGGTATGTACTAGATTTTTCCACATATTATAATAACGAGATTTATTTACGAATACAAAAAATATTTATACAGATTCATCTAACTTTTACTGTCTGCCCCGATAACTGAGTGGTCAGCATGACGGATTGCCGTCCTGCAGGCTTGGGTACGATTCCCGGCTGGGTCGGAGATTTTCTCCACTCAGGGACTGGGTGTTGTGTTGTCTTAATCATCATTTCATCCCCATCCGGCGCAGGTCGCCCAACGTGGTGTCGACTGTAATGAGATCTGCACCAAGGTGGCCGGACCTGCGCTGCAAGGGGCCTCCCAGCCAATGACGCCAAACGCTCATTTCCATCTAACTTTTACTGATTTTTGTAGATGTTTTCACGTCTTTCAATAACGTAAGTTCTTATTTTACATATTCAAAAAATTATTTACATGACTGATTAAAATTCACCATAATTTGGACCTCAGCCTCGATAAGTTCTGTACTATAACTGTTTCTTGTCTCATTCCATTAGTCATTCATTAATGAGAACACTCTTTCCACTAAAAGCATTAGATACTGGTATACAGAACAAGAATCTTACTACCTTATAAATATTTGGCACGTTATGTTCTGGTACAGCTAAATAGAAACGTAACCACTTCGATACATAACAACCCTTCTTGTTCACACTTTCCAGTAAGTTAGTCTTGAATTCAGAGAATTCTTCACACAAGATATCAATACAAACGTGCTCTTTCATGTTAAGTATTTCAAAGTGTTTAAATTCAATTTCAGATATTCCAGGGAAAAACCAACTAAGCATGGATATCGATTATTGAGGGTAATATCACACCTTTTATTCAGAAGCTGAAGTAAAATACAGTAAAAGCCACTGAAACCTGCTGAAACTTTTTTGTATATAAGGAGATAAGGCATCCAATAGTTCTTTTGCCTTGCAGCCAAAAGAATTGTTCCTCTGCCTCTTTTTAAGCTCATCACTTAGTAGACGCATTTGATCAAAGTCTCCAAGACACTGAAATCACAACCCCCCAACGCTCTGTTATCTGTAGCCAACAGATTTCTAACTTTGCTCACAAAGTGTAGATATATTTATGACATGATGTTTTGCTCAGAGTTTTCATTCCGAAAAACGGACCTCAAAAACTTTGGACTCTCATCAATACTTTGGAAATAGCTCTTGATGGCATCCCAATTCGGAAGAATCCTGTTCACAACTGTAGGAAACGAAAGACGTCTTGTGGGAACATGTCTCAGTATCTCTGCCCATTCCAGTTCCACGACCTGGAAAAAATATTTCTGTTCCTCTCTTCCTTTTGCAGAAACCGTGAAATGATTATAAATTTTTCGAACTATGCTTTCCACATTGATATCTAATTTATCAGTCGCATTTTTAATTGCATCTTGGAGGATATGATTAGCGCATTTCGCTTTTATAATATTTTTATTCTTATTGACAAATGACTGAATAACTGATTTATTTATGCCAAAATTAATGCTTGCATTATCAGCACTATATGAAGAAACCTTATTTGCTGTCAACTAGCGGATATCTAAAATTCGCAGTAGTAGATCAGTCACGCATCAGCATTTTCAGTGAAACTCAAAAACGGAGTGGCCGAGCGGTTCTAGGCGCTACAGTCCGGAATCGTGGTGCTCCTACGGTCGCAGGTTCGAATCCTGCCTCGGGCATGAATGTGTTTGATGTCCTTAGGTTAGTTAGGTTTAAGTAGTTCTAAGTTCTAGGGGACTGATGGCCTCAGAAGTTAAATCCCATACTGCTCAGAGCCATTTTTTTAAACTCAGAAGTTTATTTTGTACTCCTTTCAGTGAGTCAAAATAGCGAATGATAATAGGAAACACCTTTCTGTTGCCCTTATTTGATGCATCTGAAAAAAAACTAAGTTTTTACTGAGGCTCTTAAAATGTCTAAAAAGTCAGTCACACTTTTAGGAACCAGAATGTTCTTCACAAGCGTTTCGTCTTTTGTTCATGCACAAGAAACCTTTGAAGCCATCACAGAATCTTCGAAAATTTGTGAGTTGAGCTTATTTCCTCAGTCCATACTGGAGTAACTCTGGCTATGTTTCATTGCATGATAACACTAAGGCCAGTTCCCTTGATCCAAGATTATGATGTTCCATTGTATTCTTTTTACTTACGACATAACTCTGCAGTTTCTTTCATTCGACGCTACATTTTCCTCTTAACGCATATCCCTTATATTCTGCGTGTGGGAGCAAGTCGTTTTGTCCTCCGTGAGAAATGCTAAAATCCTTTCTCCATAAAACACAAGACGCCCGATATTCGTTCGGACCTGGTTTAACCCAAGAAAACGTTTCCTTCCCAAATCTTCAGATACATTTGAGTGTGTTTAGATTTAAATTTTTTCTTTTGGGGAGTCTTCAATCCCACGTTCACTCATCTTAAAACTAATTAAAACACCCAGTTTACTACACTGGATCATGATTTGTCTTGTATAATACTGATGGTGAAAATATGAGAATGTGTACTTACAAGAAAATCAATGAATCGGAAATGCGTCTCGCTCTGTCTACAGGTGAACAGAAACTGGTAATACTGATAATAACGCTTTAAACACAATAGGCAACGCAACAATGGTTTCTAGCTGCTGCAGTCTGTGCGCATAGCCCCACCCATGACGTGCAGAAAGGAAGGGATAGTGGCTGTTGCTGCGTGGCGACGAGAATGTAAAGGAAAAAGTATTTCTCTCTTTCTTTCTCTCTCTATTGTACCCTGCTTCCAACGCCTATCCCACATAATTGATCGCCTTCTATTGTAGAAATGACATTCAGACATAACAATGTTTCTTGAAAGTGCATTATAGGGACGTTTATGTTCACATTTAGTACTTTTGTCTAATAAGGAATATGATTAAATAAAATCTTTTGTGATACAATAATTGTTAGATCGCTACGAATGTCAGCAGTTGAAAACAATACATCGTAATCACAAAGCCTACCAAATCATACCTACAGGTCTGAAGCAGAAGAAGGGCCCTAAGCGCACAGCCTGTATTCTGATGTTAGCCGCTATGCATTTATTCTCAAGAAAAGACTGGTTGTAAGTGTTACCAACTCATATCTATAACCACCATAAATATTTATTATAAAAAATGGTTCAAATGGCTCTGAGCACTATGGGACTTAACATCTATGGTCATCAGTCCCCTAGAACTTAGAACTACTTAAACCTAACTAACCTAAGGACATCACACAACACCCAGTCATCACGAGGCAGAGAAAGTCCCTGATCCCGCCGGGAATCGAACCCGAGAACCCGGGCGCGGGAAGCGAGAGCACTACCGCACGACCACGAGCTGCGGACTATTTGTTATACATATATCCATGCAAACAACCATGTTATGGATCCCTAGCGTTCAAAGTTCCTCTGAAATGCAGGAAAGTATTTGCATTAACATGAACTTAACAAAAAGAATTATTAGGGACTCTGAGGAAAGAAACAATGGTGTACCAAAATTAGACAAAAATAGAATAAATCCAGAAAAAGGACTATCTGGCATCTTTAAACACCCTCTCCTTCCACTGTACAAAATTTGCGAGTACACCAATTATTTCCCATATTCGACCCTTTTTTGGTCTTCATTGAATGGCCTATTATTGCACCAATGACTTAGGTGTGCATTTACAAATTGTAAAATTTAAGTTTGTGTAAATTTCATCTCCGAATGTTGTTAATTTAATTGCATGAAATTAAGAGTTAAATCATTTTCTTTGTGTTGTCTTCTTATTTCGGAGCTACAACACTTGTAGGGGATAAGTTCAGATCGAATTTATTCTAAACATAACTGGATTTTGCATACTATTTACAAAAGTGTTTTCTTTCAATACTGTCATTGGAAATTTTAATTTAATTATGTTAAAGAATCAGCTGACTAAGCCAATGGCGTAACAAACCAGTCAATCAAGATCAAAAAAGGTCGAATATGGGAAATAATTAGTGCAGTCGCAAATTATTGCATAGCAGTAGAAGGGTAAAATGCCTTTCAGAAATCGAGAACAGGAAGTACTGTCGCTTAACACGTTTATCAATACACTGTTTGAAAAGACTCTGAACAAAATTGATATGATACTTGAATAGGAAAACGAAATTAAATTCTTCTGAGTATTCAACAAAAGGTTAACTTCTTCTTGAAGTGCCCAAGTCCAAAGATCAAAATTTGTTAGTTCCTAGCAGGAAACTCAAATAACTCTTAGAAAAAAAAACAGGCTAAGTCACCACCCTGGCGTGCAATACGCCCTTCCTTGGTTCTAAGCTGAAGTCCATGTCCTTCACGGGAAATGAAAATTTGTCTAAGTTCAATAGCCACCGCTAGAAGTTCTTTAAGACCAAAAGTGTTGTGCTGAACAGAATCCATCCCAAGAAGTGTGACATTGAAGGTTGACAGCGACGCCAGCAAGTGGCAGACTGGGCGTTAGTAGCTTCGAAGACGAACATTAGTTTTCAGTGGGTGGATGGACTGGCAGTTGTGACCAGAGCCTGGTCTCTCTGGACATGCAGATGACTAGAACTTTCTTATCTGGTGTTTCCCTTGTTGATGGATGCATAACTTAGCCTGATTGATGTGCACCACTGGCAGGTGCTGACTGCTTTAAGGAGATCGCACCACAACATCCAGGTGAAAACAGACAACAAAGTCAGTATCAAAGGCAGGATCCACACACAAGGGCAGACAGGAAAAAATCCACATTTGTATGCTGAGCTGATGATGCGAATTGTATGTCATAGGAATAGCTGGACAAGAAGATGGCTCACTACTGTAGGCACCGAGCCACACATACTGCTGCCAAAATCTGAAGAAGAGGGCGCAGCTGTTTGTGGTTGGTAATTAGAGTAAACTGGCTGCCATGCATGTATTTGTGAAACCTCTTGATGCCAAAAATTATCGCCAGGGCTGCTTTCGCAATTAATCCACAGTTCTTCTGGGCAAGGTTGAATGTCTCAGATATGAACAGAATAGGGCATTCAACATTAGTGATGATATGAGACACCACTGCCCCCACCCCTTAATCAGATGCATTGGACCAACAACTGAGAAATATCATAGGCGACAAGACACATCAGTTTCAGGAGGGTCTGATTCAAGGTTCGAAAAGCCCTGTCACACTGATCTGACTACTTTCATGGGACATTTTTTCTAAGAAGTCTGTGCGAGGGCTCTTCCACTGGCCCTGCATGAGGAATAAAATGGTGATAGTAATTGAACTACGCCCAAAACTGTCCTCAGTTGCGTGACATCCCTGGGAATCAGCAACTTCTGGACCACATTGCTGTAGGTGATTGTGGGGCAGATGCCCAGGGTGCTAAAGTATTCAACTTGCTGGACAAAGTGTTCATACTCATCAAGGTTGCAGTTTACCTTCTAGAACACCGAAAACAAGGCCTCCAAAGTGGTCATCAGATCTGTTGCGGTTTTCTGTGTGACGAAGATATCATTGAAGTAATTGCTGTGCCAGGGATCAGGCGAATCAGTTGTCACGGATATGGCTGAAAAACAGCTGATGCACTTGTAGTGCCACATGGTAAGCGGTTGTACTGAAAAAGCCCAAAGGTGGTATTAACACCAATGGTTCCTTAGATGCGTCATTGACGGAAGCTGGAGATATGCGGATTTAAGGTCAACCTCCGCAAATACCTTGCCCACTGAAAAGCATGTCATAATATCCTCCATCTTCAGTATGGGGTAAGAGTCCACAGCTGCCTGAGAACTTATGGTAGCCTTAAAATCGCCGCATACACGGAGCCCTTTATTCAGTTTTTTCACTAGGAAAATGGGTGTTGCCCATCTACTGTTCAGAACAGGTGGAAGGACACAATCCACTATCATGCACTGGTGCTCCTCATGGAGCCTGTCATGGAGGGAAAATGGCAAAGTCCAGGTTTGCAGAACTTAGGAATCAAGTGAGGCAGCACATTGATGTGGGGTTCGAAGTGATTGACCCTCGTAACAGTCGCCGAGAAAATGGTGGGGAATTTCAAGAGAAAACTGCTGGTGTGGGGCATCTGATTCACCACATGAGCTGCAGGTGTTGCATTATGAATTGCAAGTTCCAGATTGCTAAAAAGGTCCCGCTCATGCAAGTTACATGTGCCCAGGGCAGCAACCACAAGGATGCAAGCTGTGACAGAGATAGCCTTATACTGTACACATTCATGAGAGACATCAACAATGGAAATCATGTCATTGCTAAAACTCTTGAGAGGCCTGGAGAGGCCTGGAGATATGATGGAGGGAGGGCACCCAAGTTGATAATGGTGACTCTTGAACCTGTGTCAATCTGCAACGTGACCAGAACCCCGTTGAGGTGCATGTCTAGTCCCATCTGGGTGGTGGAAGATGAGAAGAGAGAGTGAATATACATAACGTTGACCTAGCTGATATCAGACTGGCATAGAGCCAGTTCATGCTTATCAGTATATGTGTAGTCCACTGACAGACATGGAAGAGCAACACACTTCAGCTTTATGTCTCATTTTCCCACACACTGCGCACTTGGTCTGAAGGAAGCAACATCGATGGTGAAGGTGGTGAATGAAGCACTGCGCACAGGAGGGGAGGGGACGCTGATGATAGTCAGTGGGGGCTCCTTATCTTGTTTTCTAACCTGAGGCTGGGATGGGTGGTCAGCTGGTGTAGGCTACGAGGCAAACACCAAACCTGGGTGTTGCATAGCCACTAAGGAGTGGATAAATTATTCATAGGCCCTGATGATGGTGAGGCATGCATCCAGCGAAGAGTCCTTGAGTTTGAGATGATCACGGTGGAGGGCCTCGTTGGTTGTGTGGATGGTACCATGTTCCTTACCAGAGAGGAGGCACTGACTGTTGGCACAAGAAAATCTACTCTCCCAGTAGATGCCACGAAGACAAGAAATCCATTCATAGTAGAATTCTAAAGCTAGATTCTGGCAACTAAAATGCTTATGATGGGCTGCAGCAACGTGGTTCTGGAAGTCAAGGTATTCAGCAAGGCTAGTAATTTAGGTGGCATATGAGACGGCCTGAGGCTTGGCTTCAGTATGAAGGTACTTGATGAGCTGAAACACCAATGGGTCAACATTAGCTAATAGAAAGGTGTGATACTACATATCACCTGTCACCTTTTAGATGCAGAAATGTTGTTCAAGCTGGGTGACATAGCAGTACTAGTGCGCCAGCTTCCAGTCGAAGAGCAGGAAGGGGGGGGGGGAGGGGGGTGCACCAATAAGTCAATCTGCGTGTGCTGGTCTGAGACAAGAGGAGTGGACTGGGTGATGGCATCCAGTGGCGCCACCAGCCTCATGTTGATTTGGTGCATCTGCTGGAATAGGACGAGAAATGGGCCTGTGGGGTCCACAGTTTCTGCTGCATTTGCCATGATAAACAGAGCACCAAACAAATGCTTCCTGGAACACTTATTTTTAAAGTGTCCAGGTCCAAAGAACAAAATTCGTCAGTTCCAAGCAGGAAATTCAAACAACACAAGGAAAAAAATAAACAGGCGCGGTTATTAGTCAGGCGTGTAATATGTCCTATCTTGCTTCTGACCCAAAGTCTACGTTTATCACGGGATATGAAAATTTATTTAAGTTCAACAGTCACCACTGAAAACTTCTCAAGTCTGATAGCATTGTGCCAAGTAGGATCCATCCCAAGAGGCATAATGTCGTAGGTTGACGGTGACAGCGGCTAGCAGCGATCAGGGCGGCTGCAATTGTGGTGATTTCGGAAATGAAAATCAGTCTTCAGTGGGTGGATGAACTGCCAGTTGTGGCCAGAGCCTGGTCTTAAATCCTGGCTGCGAACATGAGTACAATTTTCTTATTGGTTGTTTCCCTTGTTGGTGGATGCATAACGTAGTCTGGTCAGGTTGCGCCGCTGGCTGGTAAGTGCGTCGATTGCTGGTTTGGTGTGGCCGCGAGTATCAACCTGTCATAGCCCGCCGGCCGATTTCTTGTTCCTGTCTGAAGGTGGGCTGCTGGTAGCGTGGAGTTTCAGGAGTTCAAATGCTGCAACGCGTGGACTGTAGGCTGTCGGCGCCTTACGAAGGGCGCACCACAGCAGAGGGAGTTCCACGAATAACGTACTAGAAATCCTGACCAGTTGGGGTCGAGTGTGAGGAATGGGGAGTGTTTGAAAGTCATTGTTTTACGTTTCTCTTGAATATCTAGAAAACTGAGGCCTCTATAGAAAATATATGCATCCACAAAATTAAACTATATTAAATTTCTTACAAAAAAGATCCTACTCATTTTTTCTCCAGGAACAATAGTTTGGATGAAAAGAGTGCGAGGACGCTGTGTGATGTTCAGACAATGTAACTTAGGTGGTGTTTCTTGGCTAATTTATGGTAGTTTCCCGAATAGAAATACTACAAGGGTCCTACATCAAATTGTTAGTCTCGACGTGTAGGGCGCTGGATTAATAATAAGAAATAGGAAACATTGTTCGCCGTCTTCTAAGCCTGAAAACTATTTTTGTGGTCAGCCAAATAGTGATAGAGAACATACTGACCATAGTTTCCAGTCTGCAGGTCCATATTCTTGTCTTGCCCACCGAAAGAAATGTTTCTACTCTGTATTTACTCATTGGGGTTAGTAACTATGATTATAAATGAAAATTTTGAGTTCTAATTGCTAGATATATTTGATAAACTTGTACATGTACAACACAGTAATATTCCTGATACTAATAATTATAATGGTGTTTCTATCATAAATAACACTATGAGCAGTTCAGAGACAGCCTCTACGGTAAGTTCCCATTAAATGGTCTTTCGCCCTGACTTCTGATAATCGATGTTAATTGCCCGCCACAGAAATGGAAAGTAATGTCACCACTTGCCGCGCGGTTTTATTAACATTACGGGCGAAACCCAGTCACTTACGCGAAATCTAAACGATGGAGGACGATGTACAGTCCTCGCGAGTTCACTTGCTATTTGTACCGTAAACGCGTTTAGTTGCAGCCTGGCTGTGACGTCACCGAGGCAGCACGTAAGCCGGCGTTTGACTGAGGCGGACCGTATAATAGATGGGTTTCAAGTGATGTCTAGTCACTGCATCTCAGGACGTATTTATATATGGGCACAGCGGACGGCCGAAGGGAACACTTGCCGTCATCCGATCTATCACCAAGTAGTAGCATCTAAATGACCACTTTGTCGGACACATATTATTTTATAACACTGTCATGTATCAGTTTAGAATCTTCGTAATTTTTGTATGAATGGAGCTAAGTTGACTTTAACTACAGATTGCATTTAAACTTGCTGTCTAAGATTTGTAGAATGGAACTGACAATAGAACATGACCTCTGAATTATATCTTTAAGAAACCTTGTTCTGATTGTTATTTACATCAAAGTCTTGAAACTTGTTATATCTTCATTATTTAATAGATGTAATTAAGTGCTGCAGTCAGAAATGTCTGTCTGTAATATAACTGATACTTCATCTACTACGAAAAAGGACGTTTTTGTTCCAAATTTAGTTTTCAGTAAATTACTTGAAAACTAGATAATGGTGTCAAAAGGTGTTTATATCAAACTGACGCTTTATACCAATTTTTCATCTTTCTAGGTCTAATATCTAGCACTTTCAATTTTTCTTAAAAATGTGGATTCTGACCAAAATTTTGTTCTGATCAAGTTGAAGGTTGTAACAGTTTGTTTTGATATACATTTGCATATTCTGACGGATTGTTGGCTTTATAGCTTTATTATTTAGCGCCATTTGTTTTTTATCTAAAAATCATGTATTTTGGGAAACATATTCATCTGTTCGCTCTGAGATTTGACAATTTAAACATTAATATACTAAAGCATATGTTGACACAGTTTGGAAAAGCTTCTTTAATTTTTAATTTAGTTCTTTATTTATGGCGCAATACTTGTATGCTACGCACCGGCGCGTTACGATGACGTGGCACTAGTAGCAGTGAACTGGGGTAAGTCCCAGCACACTCGTTCGCCTCTGTATCTTTCAAATGACACGGTACTTCTTTCGCTACAAACGTCCTCTACACTTCTGTGGTAAGTTGTAGCAATATTAGCGTTTACACCTTATGGGTGCAGTTCAGTACTGTTACCTTCCAGGAGGTGGTTTTTGAAATTTATACTTCTTAAGGGGACATTGTACGTGAAATTCGTTAAAATCTGACATTTTCTGTTTTCTACTCCATAATGTATGTTGGATTTCCTGAATATTTTGGTATATAATACATTAAAAATCAGACAATTATGAGACCTTCAAATAATATTTTCAATGATGAGGTGTGACTGTCAAATATCACGGCTACATATATACTGCCACAGTTGAGCAGTCTAAAAGGCTGTGAATAGCTTTGTTTTGTGCCTACTGCTACGTCTCAGAGTTTGGCATTACGAATAAAGAAATCAGTCCTTTGTTTCTGATACTAGTTTTCGTTGAAAGTAGTGTGATTATCAGGTATTTTTGTAGTAAACTAACTTCTGTTGCTTTTTGTAAGTAAATAAAATGACTAAGCGTAAAAGTAGAAACACAGAAGAGGAAAAGAATTGTATGGAGCACTTTCTTTCATCGAATATCAACCGATGAAAAGCCATGTCATGCTTTGTGTCCAACTCCACTAAACACTTGGTGTAAACGTAGGCAAGCTGAATTTTCTGGCACCTTGCATGAATTTACGCACAAACAATCTCTTCCATTGACAGTAACAGAGGCATTCAAACCTGTTCACAGAGATTTGTCAAATCCTGAGCTACTAAATAAGTGTTTACATGGGAAGACAAAGAATGTAAATGACTTCTTCAATAATTTTGTGTGGTGCCACATACCTCAAAATGTATTTATTGCCCTTATGACTCTAAATTTTTTTGTGCTGTAATAACTTTAAATGGTGGGAACTATGAAAGACTTAAGGTTCTGAAGAAATTAGGGGTAAGATATGGACAGAACACAGCTAAAGGACTGTGGGAACTGGATGAGCTGTTCAGCAGATGACAAAAGAAGAAAGAAAGAAAAGGAGGAGCAAGCACTGGGCTGTTGTGACACTGAAGAAGACACAGGCTATGTGCCAGGGCAATTCTAGTGCATAAAAGATGCAGAAATGTAAGACTGTATAACAATATGTAATAAAAAAAGTTTTGAACCTCAGTATCTCTGAACTACATTTTTTGTAATAAATGACCCATTTTCTAAAAAATTACTGATGGTAGAGAATGAAATTTTCACAGCATGCCAACTGTGAGATTCAACACATATAGCATTAGAATAATTAAAATATCCTGGGTTGTTTTGTTTTTATGTTCATTTATTTACAAAATTCTGTCAAAAACTGAGTGTTCGAAAAAAAAGATAACATGTCCAACAATATAATTTTAGTAATAATTCTAGTTCAGTGTATCTAGAAAGCTGCATTCAATAATTATGGAAAATTGTAAGCTGGTGTCTTAAAAAATTTCCAATATAATGGGTCACAAAATTCGATAATTTAACATTGGCGGCATAGGACATACATGTCCCCTTAAAACGCTATTTTAACACATTTCTGAGCATATTAAAAGTGTGAGTTCAACATCTGTTTTAGATCACTTCAACCACAGCAATAGTTCTATCGAACCACATCTGAAAATCTGCAGTTCTGATTTTTTCTCGTCAGAAGTACCAGTATGGCGCACTGATGCATACTGTCACAAATCAAGGACTATATATGCACAGGGTGATCCGGGAGGAATGCACCATAATTTATGAGGCGATTCTACATATGAAAATGAACCAAGAAAGCACTATGAACGCATATCCAATTTTTGATAGTTACGAAATTGGAGTGGATTGAAGACTACACACATCCATGAATGAATATGAAGATGAATGTTAATATTACTTACTGAAATGTTGTGTAGGCGCTGTGTTGGACAGAACAATGGTGGGATGGATGACTGAGCCATCCTGCAAGAGGTGAAAGGGTTCTCCAACAGATGGCAGCACTGTAATGTCGCACTGAGGCAACAGCTGCAAGCATACCAAGTGTGCAATTGTGGGTTGGATCAGTGAGCAGTCACGAGGCTGTGTGCATGTCATGCTTGGGTGTTGCTTAATTGAGCAAGTCCATTATGCCCATGAATACCAACATGCCACCTAAGTTCACCCATGCAGAATCTGCAGACACGTTGTTTGTGTGCGAGTACTGTAATGGCAGAGCCTGTGCTTCTGTGACAGAGAACCAGAGACGTCTCTGTGACCAATGAATCCCCTGTGCCAGAGTATTTCCCAGGGTTTTTGGGATATTACATGAATCCAGAACGCTATTTTGTGTAGATATGACATCAGAATGTGAGGCCGTCCAGTCAGTAAATGAAAGGGAGACATTATTGTGATGGTGCAATGGCGTCCCACCACGAGAACATGGTGCATTAGCTGTCAGTTTTATATTCCACAGACGTGAGAGTGGTATTTGTTACATATCAATTCCATGTGCAGCCTGTGGAACAGCTGTATTCAGGTGATGTGAATGGTTGGCCACACACAGAGATGTCTTGTAATACACTTTATTTGCAGATGAGACTATATTTACATGCAATGGTATCATGAACAATCACAATTCTCGTACATGGTCGATGGAGAACTCACGTGACACTGGGGAACAAGATTCCAAGTTATGTTTTCGGTTAATGTCTGGTATGATATGACTGATGAACTGGTAATTGCGCCTGTGTTCCTGTCAGAGAATATGACAGCTGCAGCATACCCACATTTCCTACTTGTGCTGCTGGAAAATATGACATTAGAGCAACGATGGCAAATGTACATGCAACACGATGAATCACCGATTCACTGTGCCAGACAAGTATCCCAGGATGTGAATAACACATTTCCTCAATGGTAGATTGGCTGTGGAGGACCCATTGACTGACGTGTCAGATCACCCGACCAAACCCCATTAGACTTCTGTTTATGGGGCTGGTTAAAGGGAAATGTGTGCACTTCAGTGGTGGATCTACAAGTGAACAACATGACGTTCGCATCACTGACGCTATTGCCTGCATTAAAGCCCACCGAGATGATGCTCAATGTGCAACATAAAACAACCTACAACATGTTGAAAAGTGCACTGAGATGCGTGGGGGACCTTTTAAACGCCTCTTATAGGATGATCTGTCATCTGCCCCACCATTCTTCTATACACCACGGCGTCTACACAACATTTCGGTAAGTAATATTCACACTTGTCTTTATAATTATCCGTGGATGTGTGTAGTCTTAAGCCCACTCCAGTTCCTTAACGATCGAAAATCAGGCACATTTTCATAGGACCTCTTCGATTTATTTTCAAATGTTGAATCACCATACAAATTTTGTGACATTCATCCTGAATCACCCTGTATGTATACAGGGTGAATCGTCTAAACCTTGCACCGCAAATATAACGGGAATGGAGAATGCTATTGATGTCCAGTTTTAACAGAATGAGTTGGTAGTCAGGGGCTCGTATTCTTAACCACAAACATATTGTAATGATAATTAGAAAGTGTATTTGTTGTGTGCACATACACTTTTTTAAACGAACAATGTTTATTGACATTAACAAACTAAAATTAGGGTAAATTAAAATGTCAGTGGCGTTTGTTGCAGGAGTCTAGTGCGAGTCGTTTACGAGATATGGTACTGTGTAAAGTTTCCACACCGACTCTTGTTTGTGCCATTCGACCTGCATAGATGACAGGTACAATGTTGTTATGTTCGCTTACAGCGTGCTTGTGTGTTCCTTGAGTGCATTGGAACTTGTTGGTTAGTTAGTGTGTGACAGTCGAAGCAGTAGGTTGTGAGAGGACGGTGGGATTTACCAGTGCAGGAAAAGTCGACATGCTCATGGTGTATGGAGAGTGTAGGGGAATGCAGTTCGTTCTTGTACGGTGTATGTAGCAATATATCCCAATAGACGTCAACCATGTCGGCAATTATTCATCAATCTCTTCAATCAATTACGTGAAAGTGGTAGTGTAACACCTAGACAACGTAACAGAAGGAAACAAGTGATGACAGAATAGAAAATTAATGTTCTTGCTGCTGTTGTAGTTGGTCGTATGTTAGTTCCCATATAGCTGCATGACGAAGTGGGATGGGTCACGATTGATTCCATCCCCATCACATCTCTCTCCAACAAGAACTGCATGGAAACGATTATGAGAATGGTGGAAGCTTCTGTACATGGGCATTAAGACAGAGTACTCCAAGTGTATCATGTGTCTTGTTTAGCGATGAAGTCATATTTACCAATCATGGCCAGGTAAACCACCGAAACATGCACTGTAGGTCTGTTGACAGTCCCCGTTGGCTTCCTCAGGTGGAACTTCAGCGTACGAGGGGTGTAAACGTGTGATATGGAATAGTGAAACATCAGCTCATAGGCTCATTTTTCATAGACAGAACAATGAAAGCGCGCAAGTATCGCAGCCTCTTAAAAGACCATCTTCCAAGGGTGCTAGAAGATGTTCCTCTGCAGACTAGGAGAAACCTGTGGTACCAACGTGAAGGCTGTCCAGCCCATAGTGCACGAAGTACTACAGCACGTCTTTATGAAATGTTACCAAATAGCCGGCCGCGGTGGTCTCGCGGTTCTAGGCGCGCAGTCCGGAACCGTGAGACTGCTACGGTCGCAGGTTCGAATCCTGCCTCGGGCATGGATGTGTGTGATGCCCTTAGGTTAGTTAGGTTTAAGTAGTTCTAAGTTCTAGGGGACTTATGACCACAGTAGTTGAGTCCCATAGTGCTCAGAGCCATTTACCAAATCTTTGGACTGAACACAGATGATGTGAACCTTGGCTGGCCCGTTCCTCGGACTTGATGCCTGTAGACTTTTTTCAGTGGGGAAAGCTGAAAGACGCTGTGTACAAGGACATACCATCTACACCTGATGATATGCAAAACGTATTGCTGCAGCCCTTTTGGACATATCCGCTGTAATGCTAGCACATGTACAGCAATCATTCCATACCTAACTGGAAGGGTGCATTGCCGTTGCCAGTGGTCATTTTGCACACAACCTGTGATGGTCAGTTTCTCTTTACTGATCTGAACTAATGTATGCACTAGTGTTGTTCTTTTGTGTTTGCCTTACAGTACGAGCCCTTGACTACCAACCTATTCTGTGAAAACCGCACATCAGTATCACTTTCCGTTTCCGCAATATTTGCGGTGCAAGTTTTAGGTGATTCACTCTGTATAGTTTCTCACAACTAAAAAAGAGTGGACGAGTTTAAAATTGGAATGCCACATGTAAAATTTTGTAACGGAGATTCGAACACAGTACATAATATGATTATTAGCTATGTAAACCCAGATGTTAGATATCGAATTTTTTTTCACCAGTAACGACATGTTTGAATCTGAAATTACAATACTTCTTTTTTTTTTTTTTTTTTTTTTTTGCGTGATCGCGATTTGCACCCGGCACCTATTACCGCCTACTACGCAAGGGGCTCGGGTTCGATTCTTGGCAGGGGACTGGGTGTTGTGTGTTCATCATAATTGTCATCATCATTGAATGGCAAGTCGCCGAAGTGGCGTCAACTAAAGAGGACTTGCAATACGGCGGCCGAACTCCCCCGAATGGGACCTCCCGGCCAACAATGCCAGACGATCATTTCATTTTGTGCACATATTCATTTAGGAATGATGGCACCTATCGTTATGGTTGACAACACGTAAAGAGACATTAAATATGAATATTATTCTTTAAATATGAATATTATTCTTCAGTAGTAATTCGGTGTGCACATGGATGTTAGGGCTTGAAATGCAATGATGAATATTTTTCTGCTGAACCAGGTTTCGAACGCAGATACGTGCGTCTGAGGAGTTTGCAATCTTAGGGAAAACAACGAAATGGTCGAACTATATCGTTCCGAGTGGGTCAAATACTGCGAAGGAGGAGATCCGAATTCGAATCCCAGTGCAGCATCAAAATTTTCGACACCTGAAGTTCAAATAAAATAAGATCCCTGTGACCTTAAAAGATCGTTGGTTCATTAAATGGACTAAAATTTCTAGTTTAAGAAAGGTTACTGATGATGGACTTTCTTTCTTCCGCGACTTTAACCTCTGTCATGGCCCAACCTAAGCAGTCTCTGCTTCAGTTGGTAGCGAGGTGATACCATGTTTAATGCGAATTATGAACTACAGTGCAACATGACGCTCTTCATTTGGCATTACGAGAGGTGAAGGAGATCTTTTCACGTTTGTTAAAATTGGACGCCTGAAGTGGGAATCGAACCTATACCTCACACATATCATAACAGGACGAATCCACCAGATCACTATAGCATCCATCTAGCATGCTGATATTTGTGTTGCAACGTAAGATGCGATACTGTATGAGTATTCGGACTTCCTGCCTCCCTGAAAGTGGATTCTAGTCTGTTCAATACATTCATTTCCTGGATCTTTTGTAATTTCGCTCGACAGCATCGACATTTATCAGCTGCCTTGGCTACCCAGTACATGCTCTCGATTAATTTTTGACACTAACATTAAAATCAGATTACAATTTAGACACTATGAATAAAAATTGGCTCTCTATTAAGTGATTTATTATCATCATTCTTTTGATGCTTATGTTATGCTACACTCGTGACAGCAGAATGTAGAAACGTTTCTTGCCATCTTAGCCCCGATTCGAAGCCATTTGGAAATTTCTGCTATTTCAACAAATTTCTTAGTTTGAGAAATACCACTGCAGAGTATGAAGTCATCATATAATTCTATTGCTATTACTGTTGTATTTTTCAGTCAGCTCCTGCTACACATGTAACTGGAGGAAGCATTTTTTGAAGCAGTTGCTCAAAAATAGGTAATTATTTAGTTCTTTCCATATCTAGGCAATAATTTTCAAGTTAATATCGTACAGTTCCAATTATTTACTGACTATGGAATATTATAACTAAAGTTCCAGTTTCAAAACCCTGTAAAAATTAAAGAACCACTGCTCAGATTGACGTCGAATTTGAATGGAATATTATCGAACAAACAGGGAATGTTATGTAAACAAAAAAAGTTGATGGCGCTGTAGGTGTTGTAATGTAAATGGACTGTCCTGAGAGCAAACACAGCATAAAAAGCAACAATGAGTCAGGAAACAATAGCCGGTCGCGACACGAGCAGCAACGGGAAAGCAACCGATGTTGTGCCTTTTACGAGTTCCTAACCAGGAGCGAATTTTATAATACCATCTGCGTGCTTTAATAGTTTAGTTTCTCGTGCTTCTGCGTGTTTATTTAATATCTAATAATCACAGTTCTTACGTTTCCGTCTGCGTTGAAAATAAATCGATTTTGTGACGTATTACAAGTTCCTAATCTGGGGCGAATTATTTAGTTTCACCTGAGTGCTTTGGTAGTCAGGTTTCTGAATCTCTGTATGTTAACCTAATTCATTAGACACAGTTCTTGCGTTTTCGTCAGGATCTACAGTAGATTTCCATAGCACGAGTCGATAGTCGTCTGGCTGTTTTGATAGCTAGTGGCCACTTGTTGGCGTAGCCAGGCAGTCAGTCAGGCATCAGTAGCCGGCTGCGACACAAGCAGCAACAAGAAAGCAACCGATTTTGTGCCTTTTACGAGTTCCTAAACAGGAGCGAAATTTATATCATTATCTGTGAGTATTGGGACAACCTGCTTTCTGGCGCGCTCTGCGTTGTTACCAGATGTATCCAAGGTGGCGGCGATGACGTCATCCAAAAGGCGGTGTGTAGACTTGGCAGCAGCACATGACATTATCCAAGATGGCGTATTTTGGCGGGAAGATTGAATTTTGGCAGGAATAAGGTCAATTGGGCTACCTCCACTAACCTACCCCCCTCCCCTCCCCCAGAAAGATGGCCGGAATTTCAAATTCTACAGGATAATGCATAACACCATGGCTATCTCTACTAACTTAAGAAAATTGTGGGAAGATAGGTCACTTAGGCTACCTCCACTAACTTAAGTCATCCGACTGCCACCTCATCCTAGGAACTGGCGTCAAGTTTTAATTTTGGTCGGGAATATATATCAATTGGTGCATCTCTACTAACCTAAGAAAATGACAGGAAAGAAAGGCCACCTCCATTAACCTAGTCACCCGACTGCCGCCTCCTCCTAGGTATTTGTGGGAAAAGGGCTCGACCTGTGCTGAACATAAGTCTTTATTATTTTGCATGCACTATTTATTTAAACAATATGATGCAATACACCAATCCATGTGTTCACCACAAGGTCCAGACTCCAACTGACTTAGTACACAGTACTGTCACCAGAGGGCACTGTCGTCCAAGATAGAGGTCATCACATCAGCTGGTCATGCAAGTGCCATTATCCAAGATGATGGGAAACAGTGTGTTCACCATGAAGTCCAAGTGGTCTAGTACACAGTACCACCACCAGAGGGTGCTATCATCCCTCTCATCTCTTCAACCACTTTCTCTCTCCCGCGATTCTAATGGGACACATCAGACATGTCTAGCCTGCATGCAAGCATAGTGACGCCACAGCATATACCCTGCACATGCATACTGACATCACATCTCAATCTAAATAAGCGCCAAGTCTTTCTCCAGGCTGTGTGTACACATGTTCACCGCTGCTGACGTCATTCCCCTTTCTACCTGCAGTCCAGCAAAGACCTATTTGCATAGCGACTCACCCTCGCAGATGCTATAGAAAAACTGTTCCACCACTAGGGACATTTGCGTGTGACACACAGACTGATGTCACAGATCATGCAATAGAATTCCACTCCACCGCTCGTGATTCTAATGGTACTAGTGCGGCGTGTGTAGCCCGTGAGCACATAGTGACATCAAAGCGTCTAGCCCGCATGCGTATACTGACGTCACAGATCATGCAATAGAAATCTGCTCATGATTCTAACGGAACACGTGCAACGTGTAATTGATGCATTGTGCATCTAACAAAGTTCTCAAGTCACATCACTACGTAAAAATAAGTACCAAGTCGAACTCTCAGAAATTCTATAATATCCCACAAATCCTTAATGATCACTTTGTTGATGTTTCCATAGAAAAATTCCTGCCCTGACATAAGCTGTTTACCAAAATAGCCCAGAATTTCATCTTTTCTGCTGTACACCATTACTAAATACTAAAAAAATTCGCCATTTTATCATCTCAGCACTTTCTAAATAATTTGCTTCAGCGTTTACAAAGCTAAACTAAATCTTACAAACACTAATATTAATACCAGCATCCTAGCATTACATGTATATAGCGTTCACATTCGAAAAAATCACCAAGCTCGCGTACTTTGAGTGGGATGCTATAAATCATTGATCAAGAATATATCTAATTGCATCCTCCTCAAATGGGTAATATACACATAATGACTTCAGATTCAAAGGTTGAATGCAATATCATCCAGTGTGTATTCCAAATACCATCTTCACTCATAGTATGAATTCTTTTGCTGTAAATCAATAAATTATCGAGGCACTGGAAGCATCTGGCTAGTTCAGCTTTCGGTCACTAGGAGTACTAGTGAGCTCACCCCCAAAATGTTCAGCATCCATTGGTTCACACTGAGATCACGTGATACTATGTCATCACATCTATATAAGGAACCACTCTCCATCAGTCTTTCTCACTCATCTGTTGTTCGTCGCATCATTCGTTCATTTGTGTGTGTGTGTTTGCTATTTCTTTTATTCCTGCAAAGATGAAGAGGGGTGGAAATTGTCTTGTTCACGGTTCCGACAAGATAAAACACATCCACTCATCCGAGACCCAGCATAAGTTATCATTATCTTTTTTATGTGTGATCAATCTTCCGCACTTCAAACTGAAAATTGTTTCAGTTCTTCTGCGTTTGTCTCACTCAAATTTTATTTCTCTTTCTCTTACACTATATTCTCTCCTTTCGTTTTAGCATTCGGGCGAGACATTTCAGGAGAAATAAATCCGAAGGTTGCAGAGGAGATGAGGGAGCAACAACAACAGTCTTCATCATCATTTCAAAACCGTGAGTTTGAATTTTTTTAACTTCTTATATTGTTATTCTGTCCATGTATCCTATTTTAATTTATATGTACGGACAACTGATGGAGATGACATAACCTTGCACAGCTATTGTTTTAGAACATGTTTGTTTAATGAACTTCCTTTGCTTAATTCATGCACTTCATGTTACAGGGTCTTTAGAACCTCATGCATCCTCCTCACCAGTGCCCAAGTGGGTGCACAAAGTGGGGATGAGCAGGGATATACAACACCCAACTGCATGTAAGATGTACCCTTTGATGTGGCTATTTGGGAGGAGATGCAGTCCTGGCAGCAGGGTGAATTAGGTAATTACCATTATTATTATTATATCAACAAGTGTTCTATTCCTAATATAATATCGATCTTACTAATTATTGCCTTTGTCCTGTCTTTACAGAACTACCTTGTCAGCGCATGGTGTGTGCTCCAGCAGCGTCCCCAGATGCACACTGGGTTGCGAAAGCGACAGGTCTACGCTGTCACTCGTCGCCAGCTCGCACCCCTTTGTTGGCTGCTCGTCAGAGGTTGCAGGAGGCTGCAAGCGACTCTGCAAGTTGCTGCGGGCTAAGTGAAGGTGGGGCAAGTCCACCAAAAAGAGCTAGCATCATCTGCTATGCTCCACCTGCACCTGCACCAAGCCCGGGCTGCTCTCACCAGCAAGTTGCTACTGTATCCGCCCCTGCCGCTGCCACTGCCACTGCCTCTACCCCGGGTTTCGTCCCAGTCGCTGCACTGCCACAGCTTCACTCTGGGATCCGGGGCTGTCCTCCCTCAGGCTAGGAGGTTAGGGCTGCAGCAGCCAGACTGCTAGCAGCGGTCTTATTCCACACTGCCTCCTCCTCCACCGTCACGTCCTCGCCGTCAGTGAAAGGTGTGTGTACCACGGCACATGCCTCTCCCTGCACCAGACACACCCTCACCAGCCCCATCATCGACGGGATGGACTCCTAGTTGTAGTAGTAGTAACAGTAATATTGATTATTCTATGGCTAGCGATAGTGCTCTCCCCTGTCCTATTGATAGTGAAGGACATCAAAATAATGCTATAATGACACCTCCAGAATACTTAGCAGTTGCTAGGGCTTTTGAGGGTAGCGCTACCGGTGCTATTAATAGGTACGCTTTCACATTCCTCTTCCATCGCCTGCAGTGAATTCTCTGAAAAGTGTGTGTTAAAGGCGCTACGTCTTGTAGATGTACGTGTGTAATGCAGATGTGACTGCAGAATATTCACAGATATGTTTTAGCAAAAAAATAATTATATGTTTTAGCAAAAAAATAACAGTGATGTAGGATAATGAATTTTATTTCTTTATTCAATCTAATGCAGTTTTTGAGTTTACAATTTAGTTAGTGCTGCGCAGTATATATATAGATCTTGATATACAGTTCAGTTCAATGCAGAGATAATTTTAACTTATTACTAGAATTCAATGCGTGTTGGAGATTCCTCCAAGGGAATGTTTTTATTTTCTGTCATACTTAAAACTAAAGCAGAGGTATAGACTAACTTACACGCTAAATACTATTACTAACGAAATTCCATCCAAACAGACTATATTGAACTGAGCCGCTCAGTGAATTAACGTTCTCCTACTGAACTAGATGGTTCTAAGTATTTTTTTAAGTAGAAATTTTCCGTGAAATAATTAATTAATTGAGTTACTCCAACGTAGTGAGACAAGTCCTATAAATGTGTTTGATCTATACGTTTATCATTCAAATACTTTAATAAGAACATTTAACTGGATGGCCCCAACTTAACTGAGCAGCTCTAAATATTTTTTTGAACTGGTTGGCTCTAGAAATTTTCCACCTAAGACAGCTGAAATACTTTAATAATAACAATTAATTGGGTGGCTCTAAAGCGTCCAGCCCAAACAGCTGTACTAAAAAAAAAAAAAAAAGAAATGATATGGATGGAATTCAAACTACTTTGACTGGATGGCTAGTGGTAAGTGATGCTTAAACACTACTCTATTTACGCACACACACACACAAACAAATAATGAAAGAGAGACAATAATATTGTTTTTCAGCAAATTGTGCTTATATATATATATATATATATATATATATATATATATATATATATA
The DNA here is from genome assembly GCF_021461385.2 of Schistocerca piceifrons. Classification (NCBI taxonomy): domain Eukaryota; kingdom Metazoa; phylum Arthropoda; class Insecta; order Orthoptera; family Acrididae; genus Schistocerca; species Schistocerca piceifrons. The sequence goes on from NC_060149.1 coordinate 725,901,403, forward strand.
CACTCCTGGAAATTGAAATAAGAACACCGTGAATTCATTGTCCCAGGAAGGGGAACTTTATTGACACATTCCTGGGGTCAGATACATCACATGATCACAATGACAGAACCACAGGCACATAGACACAGGCAACAGAGCATGCACAATGTCGGCACTAGTACAGTGTATATCCACCTTTCGCAGCAATGCAGGCTGCTATTCTCCCATGGAGACGATCGTAGAGATGCTGGATGTAGTCCTGTGGAACGGCTTGCCATGCCATTTCCACCTGGCACCTCAGTTGGACCAGCGTTCGTGCTGGACGTGCAGACCGCGTGAGACGACGCTTCATCCAGCCCCAAACATGCTCAATGGGGGACAGATCTGGAGATTTTGCTGGCCAGGGTAGTTGACTTACACCTTCTAGAGCACGTTGGGTGGCACGGGATGCATGCGGACGTGCACTGTCCTGTTGGAACAGCAAGTTGCCTTGCCGGTCTAGGAATGGTAGAACGATGGGTTCGATGACGGTTTGGATGTACCGTGCACTATTGAGTGTCCCCTCGACGATCACCAGTGGTGTACGGCCAGTGTAGGAGATCGCTCCCCACACCATGATGCCGGGTGTTGGCCCTGTGTGCCTCGGTCGTATGCAGTCCTGATTGTGGCAGACACCTGCACGGCGCCAAACACGCATACGACCATCATTGCCACCAAGGCAGAAGCGACTCTCATCGCTGAAGACGACACGTCTCCATTCGTCCCTCCATTCACGCCTGTCGCGACACCACTGGAGGCGGGCTGCACGATGTTGGGGCGTGAGCGGAAGACGGCCTAACGGTGTGCGGGACCGTAGCCCAGCTTCATGGAGACGGTTGCGAATGGTCCTCGCCGATACCCCAGGAGCAACAGTGTCCCTAATTTGCTGGGAAGTGGCGGTGCGGTCCCCTACGGCACTGCGTAGGATCCTACGGTCTTGGCGTGCATCCGTGCGTCGCTGCGGTCCGGTCCCAGGTCGACGGGCACGTGCACCTTCCGCCGACCACTGGCGACAACATCGATGTACTGTGGAGACCTCACGCCCCACGTGTTGAGCAATTCGGCGGTACGTCCACCCGGCCTCCCGCATGCCCACTATACGCCCTCGCTCAAAGTCCGTCAACTGCACATACGGTTCACGTCCACGCTGTCGCGGCATGCTACCAGTGTTAAAGACTGCGATGGAGCTCCGTATGCCACGGCAAACTGGCTGACACTGACGGCGGCGGTGCACAAATGCTGCGCAGCTAGCGCCATTCGACGGCCAACACCGCGGTTCCTGGTGTGTCCGCTGTGCCGTGCGTGTGATCATTGCTTGTGCAGCCCTCTCGCAGTGTCCGGCGCAAGTATGGTGGGTCTGACACACCGGTGTCAATGTGTTCTTTTTTCCATTTCCAGGAGTGTATATATATATATATATATATATATATACAGAACTAGATGTATTTACACATTCATATATATTTTACACTCACACACATTCATAGATATTTTTACACTCCCACATACGTACACACACTCACACCACACATCACACACACAACCAATAATTACACCATGATAAAAGAGCCATACTATTTGATACATAACCCCCCCTGCACCCCATTCACACACTCATTCTCTCTCTATCTCTCAATCAGAGTCCCCCACCCCTACTTTCGCTTCAAGTAAATAGTGTGAGTATGGGAGGGTTTCCACCCGATCCTCACAAATAACTCTTTTAGCCTCATGAGGAGACAATCCGACTTTAGATTGCAGTACGGTGTACACTTTGTGACCTTGCGATCGAATACTAGTTTGCCGAACAGTACGTGGAGGAGCGCCTTGAACGCTGCGACCGTACAGGCACTGCAAATAGTCTTTCACTGTGAGGGCGCGAGATGCCGCACGTCTAACACCGTTTGCCCGCCTCTAGGTGCCCCCGTCTATTGTACGATATGCATACATTTTGGACCTCAACCCCACAAACTCAACAATCGGTAAACCATTCGCCTTGTCTTTCATGAGACCGATAACCTTCTTGTTCTTAGGAACAATACCATAAGGATTATCGGCCTCATAAGAAGTCATGTCGAATTCTTTACCATGGCACCTAATTACTTCATATGGATCACAGTTCTTGATCCAGTAGATAAAACTGTCTGTATCAGTATAAAGCAACTTTGGTTCTACGAAATTAGGTCACGCAAACTCAAAGTGGAAGCGGTACATGTAGAATTTGGAGATATCCAGTGTGCACATCCCCAAATAAACAGCCTTCATAGACTCTACTGCAGTCTTCGACATCTCCACAGCAACAAAGTCTTCATTGAAGGTGGTGGCACGCTTAAAATTTGGCCTGGCAATAGACTTTCTGACGCCATAACGCCCTTCCCATGCGGTTCTAATCAAAATATCGCGTTCATTTCTTACATTCTGCATAGTTTCCCCAAAAATGGAATTGTTCTTTAATTTATAAAAATCTTTTTCAAAATCATTACTCGCAACCGCCCTCTTTTTGGTATTTAGTTCAATATATTCCTTCAACCAGGGGGAGATAGCCCAGGTGAGTCTAACAAGCTTCATCCCTAAGCTGAGGCACTGCTGGAGATTACGATAATGAATAATATACCTCTGCTTATCTCCAACAGTAGCCAACAGTTTATGGACGATACTTCCTCACAGTATTTGTTGCTCTCGACATAACGGCAAGTCACTTGTCTCTTCAAGCAAATTATTAGGATATGTGATGTCTGCCTCAAGCACATACCCTACATCAGAATCGGCTGCAAGACCCATTATTTTTCCACCTAAACCCTTCAGTTCGTCTTCGGGCACCAATCGAAACCCACTAACCGGCAGTGGCTGCGTCATGGCGTGCCCGTATAAGTTATTCACATCTAAGTACATAATGTAACTCGAATCAAGGGATGCGTTTAACCCGACAGCCATCTGCGGGTTATTTGCCTTGGCATGCCTGTGGATGCATCGACAAAGTCCCCCACGGATCCCACGCTCAAAAAATAGAAGCATTGCAGCATCAGTCAAAAGTTCGATGCTGCACCCCATTTTTTTGAGCACAGCATCCCGGAACAGCCCAGGTACCGTGTAATAAAAGGCGGGGTCCAGAGAGTACGTGGCCATGCACACTCTCCTGAACTTTTCGAAAACATCTGCAAGCAAATGTACGTCTGTGTCTATGTATAGTCTTGTATATTCTCCCAAATTGGGGATGTTGAATTCCTGCCAGACATTCACGGCATGCTCATAATCTGCTGTAGCTACGACATCGCCTGTGAGGGTGCTGGTAAATGCAGATATGTGCCGGAAACCTGGTTTCATTGAGTTTTGCCATACAATCAACATATTCGTATGGGAAAACTCCTTTCCTAGTCGCAAGTTGGAACTTTTCCTCATCAGAAAATGCAGATCGAGTAATATGCATATCATTCTGAGGTAGAGTTTCAACGAGTTTCTGGAGTGAAGTCTGCATAAAGCGTAAAGAGTCAAGGAAGCGGAGCGTATTTTTTGGCGTCATCCGTTTTGAGAAAGAAACGTACTTCTCAATACTTTCAGGCAGGATACTGACCTGATCATTCTTCATACCGAAATTAGCTAAGTGCTCAACTAGAAAATGAGCGTCATAACCACTCAAATTATGAAAAAAGACAGATATGTGCCATGGTAATTTATACTTCAAATTGCATGCATTATGAGCAGCACCACAGAACTTTTCTGTAAGATGGCAATGATCTCTATGGGGAGTTTATGCTTTTCTATCTAACGGTAGCCCACAAATATGACAATTAACCACCTCTTCATACAGGTCATCATCTTCCTTTGATTTGGTCATGGGAATGTTGGTGCTGTAGAGCTTATCAACTTCCCATGAAAGTTCTTCAAGCTCAGTGAAAAGCCAAACCACAGGATCGTCCCTGACATAAGATTCGTAACAGTTAAGTTTAGAATCATATCCACATACAACTTGGAACGCCATTCTCACCTCATATATAGTGCAGAGTTGTAGCCTCTGCATCGCCAGGATGTTTAGGTGGGTGATTCAACTCGCAGCATAGTACTGCGCTGCATTTAATGGCATCTCAGATCGTCTTGGACTTTGAGGAGCTCCGTCTCCAAGACAGGGAGGCATGCTTCTAAAAACCCAACCGGGTCGCGATACCTCCCTCCCGGATTCTCAATCCTTGTGAATGAGATACGCCCCCCCCCCCCCCCCCCTCGGTGGCAGTGTGCAAGGCTGTGTTAAGTGGGTCAGACAGCTCCAGTGAAATGCAGGTATAGATGAAAGCAGGTATAGTGTCATGGTTAAACTTACATACTAGGGAGGTAGGTTTAAAAAAAAAAGCATACAAACATTTTTAGGAAAAAATTCATTTATTTCTCATCCAACTTAAAAGTAATTTTATATTTTCATAAGCAGATACAGCAACACTTTTTTGATACATGTTATTGAGTCGATGGAGAGGAGGACACCCATAGCATTCCAGGTCTTGAATAGCAGCAAACTTAAAGATTCGACACATACATGAGATCTTTTCCTTTCCCTTCACGTAGATGATGGTATACATGTGATCGAATAATTTAAGCGCAGTCACCATATCTTTATATAAATACAAACTGTCTATGCTCACATCATAGATACCCTGAGCGTCTGCAATGATGTTCACACCTTGAGACGTCATTGTGAAATGCTCTAGGTTCGGTGCAGCACCTATTCATTGATACAGCTCGTGGCACATCACCTGTGAGAGATCAGTAATTGATCACATGGTCATGCAGAAATAGAGCATATGCGGCAGTGTGTTCTCGGAAATTTGTGGATGATTCAAATTCAATTCGCACATCTATAGGTCCAGACTTAATTATCTTGTTCTTTTTCGAGCAAAAATGGTTCAAATGGCTCTGAGCACTATGGGACTTAACTTCTGAGGTCATTAGTCCCCTAGAACTTAGAACTAGTTAAACCTAACTAACCTAAGGACATCACACACATCCATGCCCGAGGCAGGATTCGAACCTGCGACCGTTGCGGTCTCGCGGTTCCAGACTGCAGCGCCTAGAACCGCACGGCCACTTCGGCCGGCCCTTTTCCGAGCAGTCTATTACAATGATATATTACAATGATCAGTGAAAGCTCCCTGAACTTACGCGGGCTGATTAGACACCCTCGTTCCTCTCCTTTTGCAATTTCATAGTAAGAAGCACAAAGCCTTGCATACATGTCATACGCTAGACTGTATACATTCTGAGTCCACTGCAGATGTAAATTGTCATATGGGTAGAATTCTGAATTGAGGAACACTATGGCATTACTTAACTTGCAGTTGTTGAACACGGTGGAATCATTTGCTATATTACCTCTTCTATCAGTCTGAAACGCAAGTATGATGAATCTAGGCGTCTATAGATAGGAGGAGATTTTAATAGCCCATGTTTGTCTGCTCGCAGTCGCTAACACTGGGAACTCGAAAACCTCCCACGTGTCAGTGACAGAAATGTACCTGAATTCAGGACATTTAAAAGCTTCAAAGGCTCCTCGTCTGATACGCTGGTGTGAGGCATTTTCCATATTATCGTGCTGATTGTGATCATATTCTCCTCTTGAGCTCCTTGAATGTATGAGTTATTGTCTGTCACACTCTGTACCAGAATGAGTTCCTGTTTGGCGTTCATAATAATCTGTCTCATGTCCTCAAACTAACCCCATAAGCATTTTTAGAGGTTTGCAGGCAGTAAATCGCATGTACTCCGTTACTGTTCTATCCTCTGAATCGTCTAAGAAGCACTCTGCGTTTCCTAAACTATGCAAATCTGTGGGTGATGCCGAGACGTATGTTTTAGGGCTTGATGTTATGCCGACACTGTGTGTACGGTCGATCTCAGACCCAATGAGTTCATAGCGTATCTCTTGGAACAGGAATGCTAAAGCGTTAGTGTCGGCTTGAATCCCACTGTATCGCTGCCGTCGGTTTTTTTTAATGACCCCTCTAGATATATAAACTCTTGCATGGAAGCGTGAGTGCGTCTTGGTGCTGGATGACAATCCTGATTTCATCGTTCTTGTTAAATGTGGTTGAAGCGTAAGGTTTATGAGAGAAGCATTCCTGCCGTATAATTCTCTCATTATACTCTACTGGACTGGTTATATTGCGTGAGGACGTCATTACGCGGTTTCAGGCCAACTGATTTATGAAACTCGTAGCTCGCACGTGTTATCACTTTCCTGTTCGGAGGCGAAGTGGCATGCTGTGGATTGCGTGCACTTGTTTTATACCATACGCCCATCCTGCCTCAGACGTAATCGTACAATGATTTCCTCATCACGAAAGCCAGCAAGTTGATTATTCTGGTCCACAATACGCAGCTCCAAATATTCCAATGTCTGAGCTATCACTGGAAGGTATACAGCATTGACAGGGGTCTCAACAATCTTATACCCCGTTGCAACTGAGGGGAAGAATCCGCAAATAGTGTGAATCAGACTATCGTTGAGCTAGGAGTTCATTGCAATGTTACACTCGACATGGATTATGTCCACAGTCTGATCTGACTTGAAAATTTACTTAGATGCTTCTTCAAAACCCGCCCTTTTGTGAAACCCAGCAGGCGCCCTATTCAAACTTTCTGGTTAAAGTCAATCGCATTTACAGTCCTTATTTCAGATTTAAGTGTATTGATGTTTGCACGTAGTTCAATTCCTTTTCCAGACTATTTTAAGAGTTTGTTTAAATCGTCGATATCGTATGCACCCGATTCTATTTCAACAATATCCTTTTTTTCACCATTAATATCCAGATGCAGTTTATTGTTAGTCTCAGTTATACACTCCTGGAAATGGAAAAAAGAACACATTGACACCGGTGTGTCAGACCCACCATACTTGCTCCGGACACTGCGAGAGGGCTGTACAAGCAATGATCACACGCACGGCACAGCGGACACACCAGGAACCGCGGTGTTGGCCGTCGAATGGCGTTAGCTGCGCAGCATTTGTGCACCGCCGCCGTCAGTGTCAGCCAGTTTGCCGTGGCATACGGAGCTCCATCGCAGTCTTTAACACTGGTAGCATGCCGCGACAGCGTGGACGTGAACCGTATGTGCAGTTGACGGACTTTGAGCGAGGGCGTATAGTGGGCATGCGGGAGGCCGGGTGGACGTACCGCCGAATTGCTCAACACGTGGGACGTGAGGTCTCCAAAGTACATCGATGTTGTCGCCAGTGGTCGGCGGAAGGTGCACGTGCCCGTCGACCTGGGACCGGACCGCAGCGACGCACGGATGCACGCCAAGACCGTAGGATCCTACGCAGTGCCGTAGGGGACCGCACCGCCACTTCCCAGCAAATTAGGGACACTGTTGCTCCTGGGGTATCGGCGAGGACCATTCGCAACCGTCTCCATGAAGCTGGGCTACGGTCCCGCACACCGTTAGGCCGTCTTCCGCTCACGCCCCAACATCGTGCAGCCCGCCTCCAGTGGTGTCGCGACAGGCGTGAATGGAGGGACGAATGGAGACGTGTCGTCTTCAGCGATGAGAGTCGCTTCTGCCTTGGTGCCAACGATGGTCGTATGCGTGTTTGGCGCCGTGCAGGTGAGCGCCACAATCAGGACTGCATACGACCGAGGCACACAGGGCCAACACCCGGCATCATGGTGTGGGGAGCGATCTCCTACACTGGCCGTACACCACTGGTGATCGTCGAGGAGACACTGAATAGTGCACGGTACATCCAAACCGTCATCGAACCCATCGTTCTACCATTCCTAGACCGGCAAGGGAACTTGCTGTTCCAACAGGACAATGCACGTCCGCATGTATCCCGTGCCACCCAACGTGCTCTAGAAGGTGTAAGTCAACTACCCTGGCCAGCAAGATCTCCGGATCTGTCCGCCATTGAGCATGTTTGGGACTGGATGAAGCGTCGTCTCACGCGGTCTGCACGTCCAGCACGAACGCTGGTCCAACTGAGGCGCCAGGTGGAAATGGCATGGCAAGCCGTTCCACAGGACTACATCCAGCATCTCTACGATCGTCTCCATGGGAGAATAGCAGCCTGCATTGCTGCGAAAGGTGGATATACACTGTACTAGTGCCGACATTGTGCATGCTCTGTTGCCTGTGTCTATGTGCCTGTGGTTCTGTCAGTGTGATCATGTGATGTATCTGACCCCAGGAATGTGTCAATAAAGTTTCCCCTTCCTGGGACAATGAATTCACGGTGTTCTTATTTCAATTTCCAGGAGTGTATTTGGGATGCTGTTGTACGTCTCCAGTCCAATCAATTCAATAGTCCATTCACCAACGCTCAAATCAATTGGCGGGAAGTAATTTTCACCCAATTCAGATGATCGTTCTTTAAACGTCAACTGATGAAGGAATGTTTAAACCTCCCCTTTATATAGCATACTTCTTCTTCTTCTTCTTCTTCTTCTTCAAGAGAAACATGACGTATAGATGTCCACAGAAGTGTGTATTATAGTGCTGATAGCGTCGACAATTGTAGAGCACACGTCTTCTGTAAGTGAATTATCGTTGTAATTCTTCTGGTGGTTGCAGGTCACCAAATGAGTCGAAATAGTAGACGTTATCCTCATTTTTCATAACATATGATACCCAGTGGTTGCCGGGGCCACCAGCAACATCTAAATTCACAGTATCGCAATCATCAGTTTTCCACATAGTCTTCTGTAATGTATCCCACATAAACACACCACGGAATCTTGGTATCTTGAATTTGGCTCTAACAAACTTAAGAAGATCTGTATTTGTGAGTGGTCGATCTGGTAGGACCGCTAATGGTTTTTTTTTATTTATTTACGAATAGACCTAGCCCTTTCCTGTACAGTTTGAAGTATAGTCCTTTTCCGATGGCTGCGTCATGCGGTTATGTCTTCTTGCCTCTTCTAATTGTGCTTGGGAGTTTTGCGCGTTCTTGACTGTTCCAACTATAGCTGCAGCACCACCAGCGAGGAAACCTACCGGCGAGAGCGTGGAGAGGGCCGGGGTGAGAAATGGAATAAAACCGCCAAATGTCTTGGGTATTGGTAGAACTCGATATGCTTTAACCGATCCTCTTCTTCTTCTTCTTCCCGCATATTTCTGCTTCAGTGCGTTTTTAGCTGCATTCATAGCTGGCAGGATACAGTTCTTCAAACAGCTCTGCTTCCCGCCCTTGTCCTTCTTCTTCTTGTTTAGTGCACAACGTGCAGTATTCATAACTCGACTCCTAAACCCAACTTAATTTTTCCACGCATGGTTTTATCAACTGCAAATGCTGCGATGCGTTGACCTATACCAATATCATTTCTTCTCCCCATCGCCTTAGCCTTATCAGCTGAAATCCTATCTGCAATGTGACGACTTCATAGACCTTTATTTGCAGCATATGCATGTCGTGTTCCATACATGCTTCGTCGAGCAGATTAACCCCCTAATCACCTCGCCCCAAGCGTTTCTGAAGGTTTGTCCCTGGTCCACGGTAGTTACAACTAGGGATGTGTAATTCCACTGGCAGTTTGTCAAGAATACCACCACCTCCTCTAATGCGTCTCATAGCACGGATGTTATGCTACTGCGGTGGTTGTGTACTATGCATGCTCATTATATAGCAAATCGTTGGCATCAATCCAGTTGTTTTATGTAGTAGGAAAACCAAGCCATTTGACTAGTGCTTTATTTCCCCGACGTCTTATGGCTCTCTCCACGAGAGAAACATCCGGTTCTGAGCTTTTCTGCAACTCCTCGGTGTAGAAGCAGCCTGCAATTTCTTTACCTTTACTATCCTTCAATATATAAGTTCTAGGATTCGTTCGTTATAGCTTTGAAACTGTAAATATCTCAGTTGACCTGTTCGGTAGGTATGATTTCTCAAATGCCGTCTTGTGTTTTGAGATACGCACCAAATCACCTACATTAAATTTCTGTTTGCGTGGACTCAGCATCTTAATGCGATAGTACACCGTATCCATGAGTCCTGTTGTGTGCGTACTGTAAGACCTTCAGTACACACACCATCAGATTATTTGACTTGTCGCTTTAACGAAGTAGGCGAGTCTCAGCAGTACGTCTCGTGGTCTTATCGTGGGGTGTTTATCTTCTGCCGTTAGGTCAGACAATAGAAATGCCACTTGCACGCTTATAGTAGCAGATTGACGGTGACCAACTTTAAACAGAGCTTGATTAATTTTCACACACATTTATTAAAATAATAACAAGCATAAAAATTACTTAACTTGGTTCTGGATGCTATTTACAATTGACAATCTGAAGTTCCTTTGGTATTGGTACGTTAATCTTATTCTCACATATATCTCTGATACTTGACAATAGTGTCTATACATTTATCTTCATGGCTATGTACAGGAATATGGTAATCTTATTGGGCACAGACTGAAACTTGACTTTAGACCCATACAAACAAATGTAGAACTAGTACAGACTGTTGCAGACAAATGCAGACTGGTACAGACTGTTGCAAACAAAATCAGACTGACTAATTGGAGGTCTGTACACTCGTTATAATACCTCGCGCGTTCATGTATCACTGCGCGAGTGTGATCCGCGAGGAGAAAAGGTTCTATGTTAGCAGCAATCTCATTGGCTGCGTTACATATTAATACGCGGATCAGCGGAAGCAGAATTTGGTCCGTCTCTACGGCAGCGCCATCTCGTAGTGCAGAGACGGACGAGCGCTGCATCTGCGCTGTTGTGCTTAGTGGGGCGCACTCTATTGGGGAAGTTGTGTACGCACTGACTACGCGGAACTATGTACACAACAAGTCCATTATCACGAAGATCGATTGTTCTCATTTTTATTGTGGTATGTATGGTTCGATTATACTGAGCAATTATTTCTGGCAGGGTATCTGTCCATTTGTATGAACCGCAAAGGTTAAAACGCATCAACATTCGACCTTTTATTGTTCTGTTCAGACGCTCCACGACGCCTTCAGGTGAGTAAATGTTGAGTAGTGATCTATTCTGTATCGTTGCATCACAGTCTTGAAATACCTATTGTAGAACTCCCCACCGTGATCGGTTTGGAGGTTGTCTGCACATCGATTCGCCCTTTCTGAAGCAAACGCTCAAAAACACCGGCAACATTTCTACCCCTTTTTTGTTGACAAGTAATGCCCAGGCAAATTTAGAGTATGTATCAAGAACCATTAACCGGCCAGTGTGGCCGAGTGGTTCTAGGCGCTTCAGTCTGGAACCGCGCGACCGCTACAGTCGCAGGTTCGAATCCTGCCTCGGGCAAGGATATGTGTGATATCCTTAGGTTAGTTAGGTTTAAGTAGTTCTAAGTTCTAGGGGACTGATGACCTCAGATGTTAAGTCCCACGGTCCTCAGAGCCATTTGAACCATCAATAACCATTAAAATATATTTGAACCCATTATTCTCACGTGAATATTCCCTCATATCTACAAGACCAGCTTGCCATACGTCATCCAACCCTTTAATCATAACATGCCTACGAGGGTATTATTTGCGTGCTGGTTTGTGCAGTTCTCGAACTACCGTCTCCATACTTATTCGATGATACCTCTCTCTCTAAGCTCCGAGATTACTGAAACAACCTCATTAGAATGAGCTGTATTACCTGCAGCAGCTGAAGCCATGAGCAGCCGTAGTCGATCTGTTATCTCGTTGGGGTCGTCATAATATATATACCGCAGGATTCGATTGTTAACTGCTTTATGCTCTATGTCAAGACCATCACCGCTGCTGCTGCTATTGTTGTTGTTTTCGCCTTCAAGTACTGGTTTTATAATGGTTTTATATTTCTTACTGCCCAGGCTTTTCGTGATCTTATGTACACCAGACATGTGCAGCATTTCACGGTATGTTTTTTAACTGCATAATTTTTACGTTTTTTGGTAGGGCTTAGGAAAATAAGATTCATTCAGCCGGGTGTTCTCTCAAACCGTCTATCACCATTCTGTATTGTGTCATCAGTTACAGTTATAGGATGCGTACCCAACATGTAGGTCTTCCCTTGCTAACGTCGAATGTTCTATCTGACCGGGGGTGTGACGGATAATGAATTCGTCAATGGCAACACCCTCGTTATCGTGTGTTTTTGTTTTTGCTGAGAGCTCTGAGAGAGATTCAGTGACCTGCTTAAAGGTCTCTCTTAGTGTCTGCTGTCGATCCATATGCCCTAACCGCAGCAACCGTAATTTCTCACGAACTGCTTTCCGCGCTTGAACCACTTTCTGCTTCGTCGACATCTCGGTGTATACTAATCAGACATCTCCGCAGCGTGAGGCTTTACATATCCGTTCATTTTCTTCTTCCTCTTATTATGTACCTGCTCCCCCTTCTCAACAACAAGGAACTCTACATCTATTTTCCCCTCTATAGCCTCAACCTTCTCAGTTAAGTCGGCTTCTTTGTTACCGACTTGACTAACTAACTCATTTAACGCATTCACCATTCTCAAAAGGGTCTGGTAATATGTCTCTAGTTCCCTGCGCATATCTCCAACTTTATTCACAATAGCCTGAATTTTCGCATCCATGTACAGGCGAATGTTCAGTCTGTGCACACCAATTCTCTCGTATTGAGAGCTAGACATACGCGCGAATTTGTCCATGGTGCGGCGTATACGGATGTACTAACCTCTCTTACCGTGCTATATAAGCAAAAACTCTTAAAAGTTTCGGCTGTACCCATCATCACTCAGTTTTCTTGTTTTATCAATAACGAGAAACCCATACTGTGAATGATTCCAGCAATCGGCACATATCTTTACAAAAACATTGAACGACATGTCAGTTCCGACATGCTACTGGTAAATGTGATTTAAATTCAGGTTGTCTTGTTTGAAGGCTATAATGAGATTTGCATTCTCCCTAACCAACTGTTTGGGGAGTCTGGAATATGTTTGGCTTAGATAAAATACATCAGCACCCATATGACGACTGAAACAGAAATATTTTCGAATTTGTCTTGGTTTTCCCCAGCAACATCGTCAAATATCAAGACAGTGTTTGGCTTTGCTTTTTCAGATGGAGGGATATCACCGCTTTCACTGAATGTCGTGTATGTAACACCATCTACACCGCACAGTATCTCCTGCAATAGCTGATACTTGGGTTGAAACAGTGTTTTTGAGAATACACAAACATGTTCAAATCGAACTCCATCTACATGTGTTAGCAGAGTCATGAGGACATTAGTCTTCCCACAACTGGATGGACCTACAATAATTGCTCGAATATTATCAGGAAGGAAAATTCCGTTCTTCTTCTTCAGGTCTTTTTTGCATCTTCACAGGACCAGTCACCTACGTTAAAGTCCTTGTGATGAGGGTGTTTCACCTACCCTGTCATGATACTAACAACGGCAGGTACCGACAGGTAGTTGACATTTATAGAAAAATACACTTCAAAGGATAATAATAGTATGTGTAGCCACTATAGTTCCATCACTTAACCGACGGAGCTGTATTGACTACACAGAGAAAACAACTACATATTTCAAAACGTCCTGGCAGATTAAAACTGTGTGCCGGACCGAGACTCGAACTCGGGACCTTTGCCTTTCGCGGGCAAGTGCTCTACCATCTAAGCTACCCAAGCACGACTCACGCCCCGTCCTCACAGCTTCACTTCTGCCAGTACCACGTCTCCTACCTTCCAAACTTTACAGAAGCTCTCCTGCGAAACTTGCAAGTTTCACCTGAGTGCTTCGGTAGTTAGGTTTTTGAATCTCTGTGTGTTAACCTAATGTATTAGACACAGTTCCTGCTTTTTCGTCAGGGTCTACAGTAGAGTTGCGCAGCATGTGCCGATAGTCCGTTTATCAGCATAGTTTAGTTTTCCACGGTCTTTAGTGTGGACAGGAACTGCGATTGTTGTGTGCAGATGCAAGTTGAGTTGGTAACACTTCGCTCTCAGCTTCAGGCTGTGACGGCTTCGGTTTCACAGCTTGAGGCTGCAATGGATGGGCACCAATGTTGTGGGCCAGCTGTGGGGATCCAATGGACGTCCAGCACTGCCGAATCCTCCTATCGGTCCTCACCGGTGGACAGCCCAGTTACTGCTCGCACTGAGGTTGAACCCTCACCTGTAGTCGAGTGGGAGGTCACCCTGGGGCGTAGCAGGCGACGAAAGATTTCTCACGCGGCCGCACGTAAAGTCTCCCCAGTTTGTCTGTCAAACAGGTTCCAGGCGCTGTCTGTTGCTGACGCTGTCGCTGAGCCAGAGGCTGTCGTCTGTCCTGTTCCAGAGGAAACCTCACAGCCTGCAAGATCCGGACAGTCACAGAGGGTGGGATTATTGATAGTTGGGAACTCCAACGTTAGGCACGTTATGCGACCCCTTAGGGACATGGTTGCCAAGAAGGAAAAGAAAACCAATGTGCACTCCGTGTGCATACTGGGCAGAGTCATACCAGATGTGGAACAAATCCTTCCAGATGCCATAAACAGCACAGGGTGCAGCCAACTGCAGATGGTTGCCCACGTCGGTACCAATGATGTGTGTCACTTTGGATCAGAAGAGATTGTCTCTGGTTTCGAGTGGCTAACAGAAGTGGTAAAGGCTGCCCGTCGTGCTTGCAAGATGAAAGCAAAGCTGACCATTTGCAGCATAGTCGAAAGGACCGATTGCGGACCTCTGGTACAGAGCCGAGTGGAGGGTCTGAATCAGAGGCACAAACGGTTTTGCGACCGTGTAGGCTGCAGATTCCTTGACTTGCGTCAAAGGGTGGTTGGGTTTCGGGTTCCGCTGAATAGATCAAGTGTCCACTATACGCAGGGGGCGGTTACAAGGGTGGCAAGGGCTGTGTGGCGTGGACTGGGCGGTTTTTTAGGTTAGAGGGTCTCGGGAAAACAAGAAAGGCTTCAGCCACACAGGGTGCAAGACGAACACAGGAAGAAAGTAGATACAGGAACCATAGGTATAACGGTTGTAAATTCTAGTAGCTGTGTTGGGAAAGTAACAGAGCTCCAAGCGCTGCTACAAAGCACTGATGCTCAAATCGTTATAGGCACTGAAAGCTGGCTAAAACCGGAGATAAGCTCAGCCGAAATTTTTGCAAAGACCCTAACGGTGTTACGAAAGGATAGGCTAAACACGGTTGGCGATGGCGTGTTTATTGCTGCTAGAAGTGGTTAACTTGTCGCGAAATTGAAGTAGATACTTCCTGTGAGTTAGTATTGGCAGAGGTCATTGTTGGCAACCGGAATAAAATAATAATTGGATCCTTTTACCGACCTCCCAATTCAGATGATACAGTTTCTGAAAGGTTCAAAGAAAACTTGAATTTGATTGCAAACACGTAGCCGACTCATGGTTGGCGGTGACTTTAATTTACCCTCGATATGTTGGCAAAAATACATGTTTAATTCCGGAGGTACGCATAAAACATCATTCGAAATTGTGCTAAACGCATTCTCCTAAAATTGTTTCGAGCAGTTAGCTCACGAGCCCACGCGAATATTAAACGGTTGTGAAAACACACTTGACCTCTTAGCAACAAATAATCCTGAGTTAATAGCGAGCATCAAAACGGATACGGGGATTAGTGAACACAGGGCTGTCGTAGCGAGACTGAATATTGTAATCCCAAAATCCTCCAAAATAAACGATAAATATACCTAATCAAAAAAGCAGATAAAAATTCACTTGACGCCTTCCTGAGGTACAATCTCCACTCCTTCCAAATTAATGATAAAAGTGTCAACCAGATGTGGCTTGAATTCAGAGAAATAGTATCGACAGCAACCGAGAGATTTATACCAAATAAATTAACAAACGACGGAGCTGATCCTCCTCGGTACACAAAACGGGTCAGAACACTGTTGCAGAAACAACGAAACAAACATGCCACATTTAAAGAGACGCAGAATCCCCAAGATTGGCGATCTTTTACAGAAGCTCGAAACTTAGCGTCGACTTCAATGTGAGATGCTTATAACAGTTTGCACAACGAAAGTTTGTCACGAAACCTGACAGAACATCCAGAGAGATTCTGGTCGTATGTGCAGTATGTTAGCGGCAAGAAACAATCAATGCCTTCTCTGTGCGATAGCAATGGAGATACTATCGAAGACAGTGCTGCTAAAGCAGAGTTACGAAGCACAGCCTTCCGAAATGCCTTCACAAAAGAAGACGAAGTAAATATTCCAGAATTCGAATCAAGAACAACTGACAGCATGAGTAACATAAAAGTAAATATCCTCGGAGTAGTTAAGCAACTCAATTCATTTAATAAAAGCAAGTCTTCTGGTCCAGACTGCATACCAATTAAGTTCCTTTCAGAGTATGCTGATGATGCATTAGCTCCATACTTGTCAATCATAGTCAACCGTTCTCTGGACGAAATGTCTGTACCCAGAGACTGGAAAGTTGCTCATGTCACACCAATATCCAAGAAAGGTAGCAGAAGTAATCCACTTAATTACAGGCCCATGACATTCGCATCGATATGCAGCAGGATTCTGGAACATATATTGTGTTGGAACATTATGAATTACCTCCAAGAAAACGGTCTATTGGCACACAGTCAACATGGGTTTAGAAAACATCGTTCTTGTGAAACTCAACTAGCTCTTTATTCGCATGGAGTGTTGAGTACTATTGACAAGGGATATCAGATCGATTCCGTATTTCTGGATTTCCAGAAGGCTTTTGACACTGTACCACACAAGCGGCTTATAATGAAATTTCGTGCTTATGGAATGTCGTCTCAGTTATGTGACTGGATTGGTGACTTCTTGTCAGAGAGGTCACAGTTCGTAGTAATTGGTGGAAAGTCATCGAGTAAAACATAAATGATTTCTGGCGTTCCCCAAGGTAGTGTTATAGGCCCTTTGCTGTAAACGATTTGGGAGACAATCTGAGCAGCCGTCTTAGGTTATTTGCAGATGATGCTGTCGTTTATCGACTGAAAATGTCATCAGACGATCAAAATAAACTGCAAAACGATTTAGAAAAGATATCTGAATGGTGCGAAAATTGGCAATTGACCCTAAATAACGAAAAGTGTGAGGTCATCCACATGAGTGCGAAAAGGAATCCGTTAAACTTCGGTTACACGATAAATCAGTCAAATATAAAGGTCTTAAATTCAACTAAATACCTAGGAATCACAGTTACGAACAACTTAAATCGAAAGGTTCAAAAATGGTTCAAATGGCTCTGAGCACTATGGGACTTAACATCTGTGGTCATCAGTCCCCTAGAACTTAGAACTACTTAAACCTAACTAACCTAAGGACATCACACACATCCATGCCCAAGGTAGGATTCGAACCTGCGACGGTATCGGTCACGTGGTTCCAGACTGAAGCGCTTAGAACCGCACGGCCACTTCGGCCGGCCAAATCGGAAGGAACACACAGAAAATGTTGTGGGGAAGGCTAACCAAAGGCTGCGTTTTAATGGCAGGACATTTGGAAAATGTAACAGATGTACCTAGGAGACTGCCTACACTACGCTTGTCCGTCCTCTTTTATAATATATCTGCGCGGTGTGGGATTCTTACCAGATAGGACTGACGGAGTACATCGAAATAGTTCAAAGTAGGGCAGCACATTTTGTACTATCGCGAAATATGGGTGAGAGTGTCACAGAAATGATACAGGACTTCATTAAAAGAAAAGGTGTTTTTCGTTGCGACGGAATCTTCTCACGAAATTCCAATCATCAACTTTCTCCTCCGAATGCGAAAATATTTTGTTGACACCGACATACACAGGGAGAAACGATCACCACGATAAAATAAGGGAAATCAGAGCTCGTACGGAAAGATATAGATGTTCGTTCTTCCCGCACGCTATACGAGATTACAATAATAGAGCATTGTGAAGGTCGTTCTATGAACCCTCTGCCAGACACTTAAATGTGATTTACAGAGTATCCATGTAGATGTAGATGTAGATGAATGAAATCTCGTTTTTACTGTCATGAGACTGGCGGCAGACATGTTCAATATACTGTCCACTGTTTTGTGCCACAAGGTGAAATCGAGAAACAGCATGTTCCTCAACAGATCAGAGTCTCTCGGGGGTCACGTTCAGAATGCGGTACGCAACACGTGTCTTCAGTTCAGCTACACATGTAATCGGAGCACTGAACACAGCATCTTTCAGATAGCCACACAGCTATACGTCACACGGATTAAGATCAGGTGATTTGGACGTCCAGGGTGTAGGGAAATGATGACTGATAATTCTAGCATTTTCAAGATGCCTTTGCAGCAGTTGCTTCACTAGCTGTACAATATGCGGAGGAGCGCTATCTTGCATAAATGTGGGGTGCAAAAAAGACTCTCATAGCGTTTAGCAGTGACGGTACAGGTAACATGACCCTCAGGACCCATCTCGAAAAAATATGGCCCTATGATAAATGATGACGTTAACCAGTACCACACGGTTACCTTTGCAGAATGAAGCGGTACCGCTTGATGTTCGAGAGGGTTTTCCATTCCCCATTTTTTGCAATTATGGGAATTGACATGTCCTTGGAGATAGATGGTTCAAATGGCTCTGAGCACTATGGGACTCACCTGCTGCGGTCATAAGTCCCCTAGAACTTAGAACTACTTAAACCTAACTAACCTAAGGACAGCACACAACACCCAGCCATCACGAGGCAGAGAAAATCCCTGACCCCGCCGGGAATCGAACCCGGGAACCCGGGCGTGGGAAGCGAGAACGCTACCGCACGACCACGAGATGCGGGCTTTGGAGATAGAAATGAGCTTCGCCTGTCCACAGAATGTTCCATGACCATGCGTTGTCCACTTACATGCAAGCAACGAATTATAGAGCAAACGTTTGTCTTACTGGCAGGTCAACATTAAGCAAGTTCCGAACATGGGTAATTTTGTATATATAGCAGTGCACGATATTTCGTAGAACTTTATGCACTCTGTGAACAGGCATGTATAAAGCTAGGGCAGTTCCCCATGAACTGCATATTTGCCCACCACCGTTCGACCTTCCCTGCAATACTGTGGACAAATCTTCTGACGTCGGATCAGTTGTTTTCCTCCCTTCGCCACCCTTCACTGCAAAAGAATCTGCCTTTTCGAATTTCGTTATCATTTTCTTCAGACACTTTGCAGACATCGGACCAACACATTTTACATATCCTTGAGTTTCAGAACTTCTGCAGAGCTACTGGCCAGCAGTTACCGTTCTTGTGAAAGAACTTTACCAGGAGCGCGTGATCCTGCATTGAGACAGTCACGCCCAGTCTCAGACGCAAAACGAGGAACAGCCGTGTATCCCACGTCTTCTATTTTGCATGTTCTGTCGCTTACAGCGAAATCTTGTGGTAAAATTTTCGTTAAGTTTTTTTTGTTTCCATAACCTTTCCCCTTTTTTCGATAACATTCCGTTCAAATTTGACATCATTATGAGGAGTGGTTCTGTTTTCGCAGCGTTTAATGATTGGAACTTCAATTATAATCACCCTCTACAGTAAAAATTAATTGAGAATGACATTATTTGATGATAAAAAACTTGTTGGGTGACTTCATTTACTGATGCTTAGCAACGAGGCTTATAAAATCCTAAAGCTGGCAGTAAACGCCAATTCAAATACCCAGATGATTTTGATGTCTTCCGTTAAATGTCACGTTGTTCTTTCCAGATGACTTCACCTATTTCAAGTAGTATACTTAAGAATATATTGCAGAAATCGGCTGATTAATTTGCAATAAACTCAAATTTTAGCGCTCAGCGTGGTCTAAGTTTCCATTTTCGTGGAAATAGTTTAAACTTAGTACCCATTTCAACAAATGTAGAAAAATATAGGACATGTGTAAAGCTCACATGCGACTCAGTGGCGTTACACTTACTCGCAAACCAGAAATTCTAGCTCTGTGAAACACCAGTTTCAGTAATCCGATGTAACGAAGACTATTTTCCAGTCCTCTTCCTCACTGGAAAATACGCAGCTGACTTATCGGGCTCCATAACTACACTGTAACAGTAATTACGTGTGGAAGCAATGCAGACTTCATTAGTGCAGGGTTTCAGCTCAGTAAATGCCTGACCTAAACTGTGCAACATCACACTAACACCAGCAGTATGCTCATACTGCCAACTTCGTTCGTGTCACTTGATTTTATAATCACTGTAATAAAATCATATAGCATCCCAGAATTAGAGGTATCATTTGCTTCTTCCTTCTTTCAGCCAGCTTTTCCCGTTTCAGCCATCGAAATGTACCAAAATGGGATCAGTACTCGATTTACAAACCGTTGCTTAGTAGTGTTAAGAAAATTTCTTTTAATGTTCGTTGTAGGTGAAGAGATTTACACTGTGCAACACTAGTAAAGGGTCACTTTTCCGAAATCTTGTAACTGTCTTCCACATGAGTCGCAGAAGGTTGAAACGTGGTCCAAAGGTGCTTACAACCTTCCACTGTAATGGCGCCAATTCGTGGCGCCATGCGATATAACTCTGGGCTCGGTGAAGCTTTAAACAGCAAGGTGTCGCGTCACGCAGAAAAGAGGCTAAGGCTCAGAAGTTCATGTGAGCTTAACTTGGGTTGAAGGTATCACATTTGCACCAAATTTCACCACAATTCTGCCAACTGCCACCGTGGACGTATCTCACCATGAGAAGGTCGTCACACCCGCTTTTCTTGCCGCTTCTGCGGTGGAGGTCAGAACCGCGATTTTCAGTGTTGAAATCACGCGGTTTTCTTGTGGGTAGCCGAGGAAAACATTTGAGACACACTGCAGCTCAGAATCGACAAGAAAAGATCTCAGAGGGTGGCATAAAGTGCGTCAATGAAACCATCCCTTCTTTGAGGCATTGATTTTCACATATTTCACAGTAGAAAACGACAGTTCGCAGTGCGATGAGCAACAGAAATAAGTTACGTTTTTTACAATCTTTGACACTGCTGACACTCCCTGGACGATTAAACCCTTCTCTAAGGACATCCAAGGTCACTCTATGACCACCCAATTTGGCAACATCCTCGGTGCCATTCGCAAACCTTTGTTGAGGGCTTCAAAAATGTACACTCCTGGAAATGGAAAAAAGAACACATTGACACCGGTGTGTCAGACCCACCATACTTGCTCTGGACACTGCGAGAGGGCTGTACAAGCAATGATCACACGCACGGCACAGCGGACACACCAAGAACCGCGGTGTTGGCCGTCGAATGGCGCAGCATTTGTGCACCGCCGCCGTCAGTGTCAGCCAGTTTGCCGTGGCATACGGAGCTCCATCGCAGTCTTTAACACTGGTAGCATGCCGCGACAGCGTGGACGTGAACCGTATGTGCAGTTGATGGACTTTGAGCGAGGGCGTATAGTGGGCATGCGGGAGGCCGGGTGGACGTACCGCCGAATTGCTCAACACGTGGGGCGTGAGGTCTCCACAGTACATCGATGTTGTCGCCAGTGGTCGGCGGAAGGTGCACGTGCCCGTCGACCTGGGAACGGACCGCAGCGACGCACGGATGCACGCCAAGACCGTAGGATCCTACGCAGTGCCGTAGGGGACCGCACCGCCACTTCCCAGCAAATTAGGGACACTGTTGCTCCTGGGGTATCGGCAAGGACCATTCGCAACCGTCTCCATGAAGCTGGGCTACGGTCCCGCACACCGTTAGGCCGTCTTCCGCTCACGCCCCAACATCGTGCAGCCCGCCTCCAGTGGTGTCGCGACAGGCGTGAATGGAGGGACGAATGGAGACGTGTCGTCTTCAGCGATGAGAGTCGCTTCTGCCTTGGTGCCAATGATGGTCGTATGCGTGTTTGGCGCCGTGCAGGTGAGCGCCACAATCAAGACTGCATACGACCGAGGCACACAGGGCCAACACCCGGCATCATGATGTGGGGAGCGATCTCCTACACTGGCCGTACACCACTGGTGATCGTCGAGGGGACACTGAATAGTGCACGGTACATCCAAACCGTCATCGAACCCATCGTTCTACCATTCCTAGACCGGCAAGGGAACTTGCTGTTCCAACAGGACAATGCACGTCCGCATGTATCCCGTGCCACCCAACGTGCCCTAGAAGGTGTAAGTCAACTACCCTGGCCAGCAAGATCTCCGGATCTGTCCCCCATTGAGCAAGTTTGGGACTGGATGAAGCGTCGTCTCACGCGGTCTGCACGTCCAGCACGAACGCTGGTCCAACTGAGGCGCCAGGTGGAAATGGCATGGCAAGCCGTTCCACAGGACTACATCCAGCATCTCTACGATCGTCTCCATGGGAGAATAGCAGCCTGCATTGCTGCGAAAGGTGGATATACACTGTACTAGTGCCGACATTGTGCATGCTCTGTTGCCTGTGTCTATGTGCCTGTGGTTCTGTCAGTGTGATCATGTGATGTATCTGACCCCAGGAATGTGTCAATAAAGTTTCTCCTTCCTGGGACAATGAATTCACGGTGTTCTTATTTCAATTTCCAGGAGTGTATCTTTACGGAGACAACCCGTGACGGATTCATAGACTTCTGCAGGCAGGCAACCCCTTCAACACCCTTCAGATTTGATGTGTCCGCAAGCAGGCGCTAGACCAGCAGGGTAGCGCCACTCAGCTGCAGGGTGTCAACGGGATGCCTGCGTGCAGGAGCCTAGGAATCTGTCACGGACTGTCTCTGTACTGTTACTGAAAATTGGAGTGTATATTTAAATTTTGTAACCACCATATACAATTCTAAAGTCCATATGGCTCTCAGTCTTTCGCCCTATGAGTAATGGAAATAGCATCACCTGTTAATGTTAAAATACAGATGCCAACTAAGACTTAAATTATTCACGTGGGACATATTAAACCTTTTAATAGAGCTGTCGGTTCATTCCCACAGATACAAGCAGCATCTGAAGTACAGAATGCGAAGCCTCATGAAACATAGAAGAAACAGACAACTGATGACCAGAGTACATCTAAAATGCCTTATGCCTTTAGATCACATCAATAGATAGGATTTGAGATTGTTGTTTATATTACACTTCGTTTTTTCATGTGTAGATTACCAGGAAGGCATAAAGTTTTATAATGTTCTATTTACAGTATGTTTTAAGTTATTTTTATTTTTCATTATCGAGGGACCGATACAACGTTGTTTTTGTATATGGGGGTATTGTTTTGTCCAGTCTGAAGAGAGAGGAAGATAATGACAGAAGTTACTTTCTTTCAGATCGCTTACAAAAATGGGTACAGGTATGGACTAAAGATGTATTAACAATTTCAGAGCTAAGATGGCTCCGCTTTACTGTACTTGGGAAACATGCGGAGACACCAGTAGGATGATACAGACTGGTGTACAGGCATGCAAGGTACAGTTATTCTTGGGAAAAGCCAAAGCAAATGAATGTCAAAGGGAAGCGTTAACGCTGTATCCAAATTTACAGGGAGTAGGCACCCAATGGGTCTACTCAATTTTCCACCAGAAGTAATCATAGTAAACTGCTACGAACACGGGAAACCAACAGGTGCCGGCCGGTGTGGCCAAGCGGTTCTAGGCGCTTCAGTCTGGAACCGCGCGACCGCTACGGTCGCAGGTTCGAATCCTGCCTCGGGTATGGATGTGTGTGATGTCCTTAGGTTAGTTAGGTTTAAGTAGTTCTAAGTTCTAGGGGACTGATGACCTCAGATGTTAAGTCCCATAGTGCTCAGAGCCATTTGAACCATTTGAAAACCAACAGGTATGAATAGAGTGGAATTATGGCATGGTGGAATAATAATAAACTATACGACTTATGACTTAGCAGGCGCGACATTTCGTCTGCCAGCTACAATCGTTGGTACGACCAAACTTAAGATCGAACAATCTATGTTGTACTGGCCCGAGAAGCCACTGAGATGTTGTCTACCCAAAATTTAATTTTCCTAAATAATACCATGTATCCAGACATTCTACACTCACTATACGAACTAGTAACAATGCAAAAATGGAGTATTACACCTGAACAAACGTTCCAGCACATACAGGAATACCACGATAGACAACATTACAGCTTGAAATCTAATAGCGCTGTACTGGTTCTGATTGAGATTTGTGTTATCTACTTCTGTTTTAAAGAAAAGTCAGTTTACCGCTCAGACTGACCTGTGTACCAGATTCTCTTTCATTGGTTTGTAAATAAAGCTCAGAAATAGTATGGTAATTGCGTGTGAACTAATAAATGAACGTATGAGTGTATGAATAATTGTGTTAATGAGTAAGAAATGACTTCTTCAAAAACCTACATTATCGCTTCCATGTATCAACCGTTAAAGGTAACGTAAATTAGCTGTGTGGTAATGAAAGAATAACTAAAGTTGTATAATGTGTAGCAATTGGTGCAAAATATATAGGATGAGGTTATTACGGATACTTGAAACTGAAAAATTCGGGACGAATTTTCTGAAGGAAGGGGGAGATGTTACACCCCAGGATAGTATCCCCAGTGGACGCTAAAAATTTGTAAAAGTTCCACCTTGGCAGCTCATGGAAGCCGAACCGCTTGTGTCAAAGTCCAATAGGCTGCCAGCTAGGGGAAAATGCTGAGCGAATTGCGATTAACACCGAAGGTATCGCAGCCCAGGGGAACGACCGAGCGTCCACGTCTGCAAGCGAAGCGTAATGACATGATGGAATCCGAAAGATACCGCCGTGCTAGTGACAAAGCAGACTGTCATAAGGAAGGCTAGGTACAACGCAACAATAAGTACTCGAGTGTCAAACCAGCAGAAATCTGAAGGTGAATTTGCGAAAGTCTGATGTTACTAGGAGAGCTGACTCCGAGGGAAAACTAGAACACATTATGTCATAGCCATCTCCACCGCAGCAGAGCACATGGGAAGCGCCAGCACAAATGCCCCAGCCTTCTTAAAAAATGTCTGATTGCTTAGTGCTGATTGCCGACTGCCCAGTGTGCAGTCTCAACCGTTGGGTCAGCTGCAGCTATCCATGGAGATCGACTTTGAGCATGCCTAGCTATCTTCGATCGTCTATGGAACCACGAGTTTGGCTGGAAGGAAGCTGCCGCTCCCGGAAGCACTGCTGACATCCAAAGCAACGCTGATTAGGCATGGAGGCTAGGTCTGCCGAGGCTTGCCCTGCGTGACCTGGACGCTGTCCGTCATCCGCCTTCGAGAGGGGGGACACTGCTACTGGTCATCCCGTTCCTGTGGCAGACATCGATGCTGTCCTCTCCTATCTCCTAAACAGGGGCTGAGAACCGGCCCCAGTGAGCCAAAGAGTGCTTCAGGTGAACCTGGGACTTGACTCGTGATAACAAGTCTTCAGAGTCAACGAGTGCATATGTAGAGCTGGAGGCCGCCAGAGTCCACGAGTCTAAGCCGCCCCATTATGTAGCAGACGCCATCCGACGCTTGGCTGTGCTGGCAGTACTGCAAGACAGGTGCATACCGGCTTTCCGCTCCTGACGAGGTACTGCTCTGCCAGCACAGTCGTGGCGCGGTGATTTGGAAAACAGCCCTGTATTATTGCCCAATAAATGTGTTATTGTCAATGTTGTTTTCTTGGAGCTCCCGAGCGTAACTAGGTCCTCACCACTGAACCTCACCTGGCTCTCTCCTGACGACTGTAGGCGTCTGGGACTGAACTCCTATAGTTGATTCAAAGTTTCTTTATATGAATACACTCAGTTTCACTTACTGGGTGAAAGGTTGCAATCCATATGAAGTAATTAGGCACAATCTCGAAGAATTCGACACATCTGGATATTTGGCCGATAATCCTTATGGTATGAAATCTCAAAGCGAAAAGGTTACCGGCCTGATGAAAGACGAGTGGAATGGATCATAGATTGTGGAATTTATGATTGTTGGATCCAAAGTGTATGCAATCTTACAGAAACAAGTGTCACCCAAAGGTGGGATAAGGCTATGCGTCATGCAGCCTCAATATCTTTCACGATTGATGATTACTTGGAGTACTCGCTACCTAGTAAGGATTCTTCTTTTTCTCCACATATGGTGCGTCAAGTGAGCAATAGATCGTGAGACCATGAGATGTATACTGTTTTGCAACTAAAATCGGTCTGTCATGTCAGAACAACAAACGATTCATCTATGTGGACAGGGTCGGGGCTCTCCTGTACTCACACTACTCGCATGAGTGAATGTCTGTGTGATTGGGAATTAATCCGTAAGCAGCAGATGTGTGTGCAACAAGATATGGAATAGTTGGATGAATCGCTTGTCATAGTGTATGGGTGTGTGTATATACACATGTGTGTATGGAGTTGGCTGCACACCATGTGCACATGTAAATTGTATATGTAAAATATATGTACTATGTACACATTAGAGGATGTGTATGTGTGCGCCGGCCGGAGTGGCCGAGCTGTTCTAAGCGCTACAGTCTGGAACCACGCGACCTCTACGGTCGCAGGTTCGAATCCTGCCTCGGGCATGGATGTGTGTGATGTCCTTAGGTCAGTTAGGTTTAAGTAGTTCTAAGTTCCAGGGGACTGATGACCTCAGCAAGTACCAAGTGTGTTGTCAAAGACGAAGAAAATTATAATTGAATTAAAACCGATATATCAAAAAGATTCTCTAATAATATATCAGCTATATAAAAAAAGTTTTCTTTCTATTACCGTACCAAAAAATGGCATTTATTTTAGACTCTCAAGGGAAATGTAGTAGTGTAAAAAAAGTTTCTAGTCATTGAGGCATATGAAATGTATCTCTGCTACATTTCTCTCTAGTCATTAGTATCTAGTTATTTAAGTATCGACCAAACAATTCTGTAATTTCTAGTCAAAGCTCTCTTGATCTTTTTATTTTAAAAAAAACTGTCACATATTGTTTGGTAGTTCCACTGCACGTAAAAATGCATAGCTGTTGTATAACTTAGAGTCAGCTGGTAATAGAAGCGCTCATCGTTTTCTCTCAGTGCAAGTGGCCAAGCTACAACAGCACTGCATCTTTACTTGAAATAAAGTACAAAAATTTCTTTTACAGATCATTTATTTTCTCTTTTCCTTTTGGATAACATTGTGGGGAAGATGTAGACATATTTAAGTATGCAAGTATTTGTTTGCCCACATCAGATAGCTGTGATGCACCACACATGCCGCAGACAGCATTTAAACACATATCAAAGTATTTTGTGAATACATCCGCTCAATAGTCAGCTTTTGAAGAGCATAGCAGACATTGTCAAAAATCTGTACACGTAATACCACCATCAGACATGGTCATTCATTGCACACTGGATGTCAGCATTGCGAAAAACAAAGTCTCTGAATTTTGCCTCCTGTAAATGGGTCTACACTAAACTATCCCCATCATTGATAGTTTTAATTGTTTTTGGATAAACACCGACATACTCTGTGTGACAAACCAGTAACTCATTGGGCACAGTGTGATTGCTGAACAGAGAAGCTATCTTTGAGAAATTCTCACGTAATTGCCACCACTCATATGTTGAAAGCATAACATTCTTACCCCTAAAATGAGGATTTTCAAAGACTGTTAGGGTACGGAACTGATGACCAGAGGACAGGGACACACAACTACACGCTTACTATCACTCACACTTACAGTGTACATAACTGTGAAAATATACATTTTAAAAGAAACACTTTCACACGTGAGGTATGCCACTGTAACTGCGCGTGAGGTGGTGCCTCTCTCTAACTTACGATCATTGAAGAACAGTTCAGTGGCGAACCACTGCTCCTGCAGTTGAGGCTCAAAATTGGACGAAACAGGCAGTGGAAACCTGAAGCCTGACAAATCTGGTGAGTGCAGTGGAAAATCTAATGATTCTCATAAATCAGGCTGGTCGACTGCATTATTATCAGGATTCCGTTGCACTGTAGTAGAAAGAAAATACTACTGAATGCAAATAATAATAATAATAATAATAATAATAATAATAATAATGAGAGAGAGATGGAGGAATTAATAGTTACATTCGGATAGTACAGTTTTCTTCCTTTTATTGTCCCCGGAAATGGTAGGTGATCTCTGACGCACCACTGTGCTGCTGCTGCTGCTTGACCAATATATACTGACAAAGATTCAAATGGCTCTAAGCACTTTGGGACTTAACATCTGAGGTCATCAGTCTCCTAGGCTTAGAACTACATAAACCTAACTAACCTAAGGACATCATACACATCCACGTCCAGGGCAGGGTTCGAGCCTGTGTAGCGCGGTTCCGGAATGAGGCGCCTAGAGCCGCTCGGCCAGAACGGCCGGCGTACTGACTAAGGATGCTAAGTCCTCTCATAGGATTCTAGGGTGGTGATGGTGGTGATGGTGTCTGGACCGATAACAGCACACTACACCATTGGGGGAGGGACGATTCCATTTTTGGGTCATAAATTACCATCTTTATGATGACAGTTGTCATTAAGCATTCGGACACCTGGGTACACATGGACGCAAGTGCACTACTCGGGTACCATCTTGGCTATAAATTATAGTAATTATAATGACAGTTATAAACCATTAATTGTAATCATGATGACAGATATTGCCCATTAATTACGTCCTAAACAAACAAAACAAGGGCCCAAGCGGGCAGTGTGTTTAGATAAGCAAGTTAGGGCAAATAGCTTGTTCGTTTACATGAGAACAATGGGACCTTTGAAGTTGAATCGCCACTTCATATAAGAAAAGAAGTTTTTGAAATGTGGTGCTACATAACATGCTAAGGATTAGATGGGTAGAGCGTGTAACTAATGGAGAGGTACTGAATAGGATTGTAGGGAACAGAAACTTGTGGAATAACATGACTAGAAAGAGGATCGGTTAATAGCACACATTCTGAGATGTGAAGGAATCGTCAATTTTAGTACTGGAACTAAGTATGGGGAATAAGAGAGGGAGACCAAAAGACGAGTGAAGTCAGAGGGTTTACATGGATGCAGCTCCCAGTAGTTATTCAGAGATGGTGACTACACAGAGCAGACTTGGATGGAGTATTGTATAAAGCTGGTTTTCGAACTTACGACAACAACAGAAGAAGCAACATAATTTCACCTTTTTGCATGCTATTAATGGCAGTCTAATGCAAGAACTTTTTTGCGACAGAGTTCCTGGCTGGGCATCCACTTCTGAACGCTTTCGTGATCCAGAAATGGAAACGAGCGTACGGCATTGCGGGAGTCCCCCATTCGAGTAAGTTCAGGCGCCGAGGGCAAGTACTTATTGCATTCGACGCCTCATTGGGCAACTTGTGCGTCGGAAGTGGGGTTGAAACGATGATGAGGACGACACAGCACCCAGTCCCTGAGCGGAGAAAATCTCCTGCCCCAGCCGGGAATCGAACCCAGGCCCCTTGGCGTGGCATTCCACCGCGCTGACCACTCAGCTAACGGGGGCAGACTCGTGATCCAGAGTCCATCCCCTTCACAGCGGGTGCAGGAGCTGGTTTACCACCACCGTTCCCCTACACGCCGAGGTGCTCCCTGTGTGTCACAGTGACTGCAATCTACCGTGTCTCCTACTGCCCTCGTTTCGGCTATTGTAATACGAGGGTTGTCCAGAAAGTAAGTTCCGATCGGTCGCTAAATGAAAACCACAGTGAAAATCAGAGACATTTTGTTTGCAAGAGTTAGCTACACTTTCCAAATACTTCTCTACATAGTCACCGCTCCGACGAGCCAATTAGGGCTGTGTTGTGGGTGATCGAACACTTCCCATCGAAAAGGCTGCAGGAGCGTCTTCACTGCTCCTGCAGAGTGCGGCTGAGAACTGCTATGGAGAAGGAAGTGCGTAGCAGTTGTGTTAGGTGGGCTGCATTCATTAAGGCGAAGCCTCTCAGTGGGCCCTCCTACTTGGCGGGAGACATCGTTGTTCTAGGCACCTTTACTCGCTTACAGTGCGCTCACAACTGAAAAGAGCGTCTTGATGCGATCAACAGTCATACTAGAAACACTACCCAACACATCTGTGCAAAGCTTCATCGGGTTTTCACTGTGGTGTCCATTTCGCAACCGATCGGAACCTACTTTTTGGACAACTCACGTATTATTCATAGTTGCTCTATAAGTTTCAATGGAAAAAACTATGATACACCGAGTGAAAGCGGCGCAGTGTGTCTTCGTTGGAAACTCAAACGGGCTGTTTGACGCCGAATTCGAGGAACGGAGCTATGAAGAATGTAAGCTGATTGAAAGTGACGTAATAGATATATTAATACATTTTATGAGAACTGCCTGTTTTGGAGAGGTGGAATGTGAGAAGGTGGGAGAACTCCATAGCTGCTAAGGCAAGTGTCATAAAATTTCGACATGGGGTTGGCATAGTTCTTCACGTGGCATTTGATCGTGCAGCAAATGGCGTGAGAGACCGAGCGAGGTGACGCAGTGGTTAGACACTGGACTCGCATTCGGGAGGACGACGGTGCAATCCCGCGTCCGGCCATCCTGATTTAGGTTTTCCGTGATTTCCCTAAATCGCTCCAGGCAAATGCCGGGATGGTTCCTTTCAAAGGGCACGGCCGACTTCCTTCCCCGTCCTTCCCTAATCCGATGAGACCGATGACCTCGCTGTCTGGTCTCCTTCCCCAAACAACCAACCAAATGGCGTGAGAATTTTTGAAGCATATAATCTCCCACCATGATTAAAATAGGTCAGAAAATACATTTGAATTACACACTTGTAATATCTATCTTATGACGAAAGTTTGTTCTGATGAAAAAAACGTAAACTATTTGTCTCAGTCACAGCTGTGAAATGATTCATGTAATCACAGCCGTTTGCTACTGCTGGAATCACTATTCATATCGTATGAGGCCTATTTGGTTTCAATGGGATCAATCACGTTTGTCACAGAGTTGTTTACCATAACGCTAAAATAGAAAAGGGCAAAATGTCTGCTCTTTCTATGAGAAAGTAATTGCAAAACCAACTTACCCAAACGTCAGGCAGAAATAAATAATGCGCACTTTTGATACGAGCAGTGTCATACACAGGCAGCACTTCAGCACTTTCGCCATAATGTGAAAACGTAGTGGTGGAAGTAGGTGAATAACGAAAATCGATAGACAAATTATTCGATATCACAACGAAATGACAATGTGCATTCACAAGGAAAACATATCTGGTCTGATACAGATACGAAATAAGCTATGAACAAGCTGTGTTGTTGCTTCCATAACTTTTGGCTGGTGTGATGATTCCCTAGATGGCGAAAACCACACAAATCACAGTCATTAATGATCGTTTCAAGCATTTTCAGAGCCTTTCTTGAGAAGTAACCCAAAATTTCTAAAACAGACGCTTTTGATTACGCCTACAAGGTATTGAATCGAGGCTGTGAGATGGCTTGTGATGCAGAACTTCTCTTGAGTTTTCGTTACTGAATTTCGTTCTGGCCGTTTGTAGATCCAATATAGAAAACGAAAAAAAACTTTCTAAACCGCAGAGTTTTTCCAGCAAGATCCGAACCGACGTCCAAAGCAGTCAGCACATCAGAAGTCGAGTGCGTTGCTGCAAAGCCAACAAGACGCTGCTACAGGATGACTTCGCTCGTTATTCCCTGACGAGCCAAAGAAATTGATCCACCTGTCTGATATCATGTAGGGCCCCCACGAGCACGCAGAAGTGCCGCAACACGACGTGACATGGACTCAACTAATGTCAGAAGTAGTGGTGGAGGGAACCGACACCATGAATCCTGTAGTGCTGTCCATAAATCCGGAAGAGTACGAGCGGTAGAGATCTCTGCTGAACAGCACGTTACAATGCATCCCAGATATGCTCAATAATGTTCATGTCTGGGGAGTTTGGTGGCCAGCGGAAGTGTTTAAACTCAGAAGAGTGTTCCTGGAGCCAATCTGTATCAATTCTGGACGTGTGAGGTTTCGCATTGTCCTGCTGGAACTGACCAAGTCCGTCGGAATGCACAATGGACGTGAATGCATGCAGACGATCAGACAGGATGCTTACGTACGTGTCACCTGTCAGAGTCGTATCTAGACGTATCAGGGTTCCCATATCACTCCAACTGCACACGCCTCCACCAGGTTGAACAGTCCGTTACTGACAAGCAGGGTCCATGGCTTCATGAGGTTGTCACCATACCTGTACGCGTCCATCCGCTCGATACAATTTCAAACGAGACTCGTCCGACCAGGCAACATGTTGGTGTTGACGGGCCCAGGCGAGACGTAAAGCTTTGTGTAGTGCAGTTAACAAGGGTGCACGAGTGGGCCTTCGGTTCCGAAAACCCATATCGATGATGTTTCGTTGAATGGTTCGCACGCTGACACTTGTTGAAAGCCCAGCGTTGAAATCTGCAGCAATTTGCGGAAGGGTTGCACTTCCGTCACGTTGACCGATTGTCTTCAGTTGTCGTTGGTTCCTTTCTTGCAGGATCTTCTTCCGGCCGCAGCGATGTCGGAGATTTGATGTTTGACTGGATTCCTAATATTCACGGTACACTCGTTAAATGGTCGTACGGGAAAATTCCCACTTCATCGCTACCTCGGAGATGCTGTGTCCCATCGCTCGTGCGCTGAATATAACACTATGTTCAAACTCACATAAATCTTGACAACCTGCCATTGTAGCGTAGTAACCGACCCAACAACTGCACCAGACACTTGTCTTATACAGGCGTTGCCCACCGCAGCGCCGTCTTCTGCCTGTTTACATATCTCTGGCGCTTCAGTGAATATTGTCAAAGGTAAGTCTATCGGAACGTGAGAGAAGAGAGTAGTCATAGCTTATGCGCCGAGCATCAATCTTGGGATTAGACAATGAATTTTACTTACTGAGTGTCGTATCTTAAATGGAAATTATTCAGGATATTTAATACAGGTGACAACGAAGTATGAAGTGAATGTAGGCAGATAGTTCAGGGCACACGTGGAAATAAATGGAAGTTAACAGCGTTTTCGTACGTTTCCTGCAATATTGTCAATTCCCATCTACACTAATTTCCTTATCTAAACTACTCTGATGGCTCCGAGAGGCCCGCGTACTGGAAAGTAAGCGCAAGCCGGCACTAAATTAATTCGATGGATCGTCACGCGCCAAGAGAGTGCAAAGTAGCTGCACGAGATGCCCTTTCAGTTGTATTCGCGTTTCTGTAACAAGGCTAAGAGGCTAAACTGTACAAAGGAATATCGTTCTCTACCGCTACGGTAACCTTCACCACAAGATAAGAGCAGGAGATTTTTTTAAGGTATGGCTCTCATACGTAAACTAATCTCCGTCAGAACAAGCCCTGAAGGCCCAACGGTACCGAACTACCGCCGTGTCGTTCTCGATTTATAGGCGTCACTGGATGCGGATATGGAGGGGCGCCAGCACACCGTTCTCCTGACCGTTGTCAGTTTTCGTGTCCGGAGCCATTACTTCCCCATCAAGTAGTTAGTCAACTGACCGCACAACGGCTGAGTGCAGCCCTCTTGCCAACAGCGCTCGGCAAACCAGACGGTTCACCTACCCAATAGCTCCTCAGTTGTTATGTCTATAAATCGTAGTTTGCGTGAACATATGTGAAGGAGGATATAAGATGAACGTCGGCAAAAGCAAAACAAGGTTAATGGAATGTAGTCGAATTAAATCGGGTGATGCTGAGGGAATTAGATTAGGAAATGAAACACTTAAAGTAGTTAAGGAGTTTTGCTATTTGGGGAGCAAGATAACTGATGATGGTCGAAGTAGAGAGGATATAAAATGTAGACTGACAATGGCAAGAAAAGCGTTCCTGAAGAAGAGAAATTTGTTAACATCGAGTATAGATTTAAGTGTCAGGAAGTCGTTTCTGAAAGTATTTGTATGGAGTGTAGCCACGTATGGAAGTGAAACGTGGACGATAAATAGTTTGGACAAGAAGAGAATAGAAGCTTTCGAAATGTGGTGCTACAGAAGAATGCTGAAGATTAGATGAGTAGATCACATAACTAATTAGGATGTATTGATTAGAATAGGAGAGAAGAGGAATTTGTGGCACAACTTGACTAGAAGAAGGGATCGGTTGGTAGGGCATATTCTGAGGCATCAAGGGATCACCAATTTAGTATTGGAGGGCAACGTGGAGGGTAAAAATCGTAGAGGGAGACGAAGAGATGAATACACTAAACAGATTAAGAAGGATGTAGGTTGCAGTAGGTACTGGGAGATGAAGAAGCTTGCACAGGATAGCGTAGCATGGAGAGCTGCATCAAACCAGTCTCTGGACTGAAGACCACAACAACAACATGTGAACACCCACATGGGAATAACAGTGGTGGAATTGTTAGGTTGGTGCATAAGTTCGTAGCGTTTTTCCGCAAGTTTAATAAACAGAACTCGTACAAAAAAACATAGACTTCAGTCATTAATAATACGTTCTCCAACACTGTTTACAACAGTCTGAGAACCAAAGGATAACTTTTCGATCCCGTGACTTTGGAAATCGTGTGATTTTGAAGCGAAGAACTCGCCGAGCAATGTTGGTAGCGGATTTTCATCTGGAAAGGAAGTTTCTTGATAGGGAGTGTAAAAGGTGAAAATCGGAGAGCGCAAGATCAAGTTAATAGTGTGGGTGAGTAACGTCTTCTCAGCCCACCTTCTGTGTAGTGTTTTTTGTCAGTCTAACAGCATGCGGGCAGGCGATATCGTGAAGTAGCGTCACTTCTCGCAGTCTACCTGGTCGTTGTTCCTGGAGTGGATCTGCAGGACGTCTCACTTAGTGACAGTAATAGTGATGGTTACACCTCGGGGAAGGAATTCGTCGCCGGCCTATGTGGCCGAGCGGTTCTAGTCGCTACACTCTGGAATCGCGTGACCGCTAGGTCGCAGGTTCGAATCCAGCCTCGGGCATGGATGTTTGTGATGTCCTTAGCTTAGTTAGGTTTAAGTAGTTCTAAGTTCTAAGGGACTGATGACTTCAGAAGTTAAGTCCCATAGTGCTCAGAGTCATTTTGAAGGAATTCGTAGTACACCACACCGCCGCTGTTCCATCAGACGCATAACATTATCTTTTGTGGATGCATGCAGGTCTTTGTACGGGAAGTTGCTGCTTTTTTGGGCTCAAATATTCCCTTCTTTTCGTTTTGTTAACATAAAGACTCTATTTCTCGTCACTAGTAATGATACAGAATAGGAATGTTACATGAATGCGTGGTGTCTGTCCGAAAGAACAACCACCACGAGAAATCCGCAGCTGTGATACATGTAATGTAAGTTGTGGCAGACTGGGACTCGGACCCGAGATCTCCAGCTTCCAAGTCAGCAACGTTAACCACTGCGCCATCCAGACAGAGTTCCCAGCGCAAATGCGCGGGTTATCTCCGCTCGCTTCCCGGCTGACCCACGCTCTCACCTTGCGCCAGCTATCCGCAGTCCCCCGTCCATGTCCTCTATGTTCGCTAATTTTAGATTTCCGCCGGAGGTCGAACGAAATGTGCAACCGAACTGAAGATTGTGAATTCACTGTCCACCGAGGCGCATCAATTACACACTACTGGCCATTAAAATTGCTACACCACGAAGATGACGTGCTACAGACACGAAATTTAACCGACAGGAAGCAGATGCTGTGACATGCAAATGATTTGCTTTTCAGAGCATTCACACA
Source organism: Schistocerca piceifrons (assembly GCF_021461385.2). Lineage (NCBI taxonomy): Eukaryota > Metazoa > Arthropoda > Insecta > Orthoptera > Acrididae > Schistocerca > Schistocerca piceifrons. Next base: position 725,936,895 of record NC_060149.1, read on the forward strand.
AGGTTGGCGACGGTGGCGACACATACAACGTGCTGACATGACGAAAGTTTCCAACCGATTTCTCATACACAAACAGCAGTTGACCGGCGTTGCCTGGTGAAACGTTGTTGTGATGCCTCGTGTAAGGAGGAGAAATGCGTACCATCACGTTTCCGACTTTGATAAAGGTCGGATTGTAGCATATCGCGATTGCGGTTTATCATATCGCGACACTGCTGCTCGCGTTGGTTGAGATTCAATGACTGTTAGCAGAATATGGAATTGGTGGGTTCAGGAGGGTAATACGGAACGCCGTGCTGGATCCCAACGGCCTCGTATCACTAGCAGTCGAGATGACAGGCATCTTATCCGCATGGCTGTAAAGGATCGTGCATCCACGTCTCGATCCCTGAGTCAACAGATGGGGACGTTCGCAAGACAACAACCATCTGCACGAACAGTTCGACGACGTTCGCAGCAGCATGGACTATCAGCTCGGAGACCATGGCTGCGGTTACCCTTGACGCTGCGTCACAGACAGGAGCGCCTGCGATGGTGTATTCAACGACGAACCTGGATGCGCGAATGGCGAAACTTCATTTTTTCGGATGAATCTAGGTTCTGTTTACAGCATCATGATGGTCGCATCCGTGTTTGGTGACATCGCGGTGAACGCGCAGTATAAGCGTGTATCCGTCAGCGCCATACTGGCGTATCACCCGGCGTGATTGTATGGGGTAAAATTGGTTACACGTCTCGGTCATCTCTTGTTCGCATTGATGGCACTTTGAATAATGGACGTTACATTTCAGATGTGTTACGATCAGTGGCTCTACGCTTTATTTGATCCCTGCAAAACTCTACATTTCAGGAAGATAATGCATGGCCGCATGTTGCAGGTCCTATACGGGCCTTTCTGGGTACAGAAAACGTTCGACTGCTGCCCTGGCCAGCACTTTCTCCAGATCTCTCACCAACTGAAAACGTCTAGTCAATGGTGACCGAGCAACTGGCTCGTCACAATATGCCTGTCACTACTCTTGATGAACTGTGGTATCGTGTTGAAGCTGCATGGGCAGCTGTACCTGTACACGCCATCCGAACTCTGTTTGATTCAATCTCCAAGCGTATCAAAGCCGTTATTACGGCCAGAGGTGGTTGTTCTGGGTACTGATTTCTCAGGATCCATGCACCCAAATTGCGTGAAAATGTAATCACATATCAGTTCTAGTATAATATATTTGTCCAATGAATACCCGTTTATCATCTGCATTTCTTCTTGGTGTAGGAATTTTAATGGCCAATAGTGTATGAATGCGTGGTGCGAAGGAGCAGATAATGCCTAGTATGTGGGAGGCCCTGGGTTCCAAGTCTCGGTCTGTTACACATTTTCACTTGTCGCCGCTGATCCCGCATAGGTATCAGCAGATCCTTCCCTTTGCTGTTCTTTCTCCCCAATCCGCCTTCAATTTACATAATAGAATTTATCTTAGAGCATTCGGTGCTAATTCACCAGGTTTTTGAACCTTCCGCATTTCAAGCAAATATCGCACGATCGTGGAATGATCACAGTTCATCGGATTTGCTATTTCTCGAGTAGTCTGACATGGATCATTGTGGACTAATGTGCTAAAACGATCTTCATCAAACCCCGAAAGTCTTCCTGAACGTGGAGAGTCACTAATGTCAAAACGATCCTCCTTAAAACGAGAAATCCATCTTGTTGCAGCGCTCTGTCCAGTGACACTATCCCCCCAGGCGGCGCCGGCCGCTGTGGCCGAGCGGTTTTACGCGCCTCAGTCCGGAGCCGCGCTGCTGCTACTGTCGCAGGCTCGAATCCTACCTCGGGCATGGATGTGTGTGCTGTCCTTAGCTTAGTTAGGTTTAAGTAGTTCTAAGTCTAGGGGACTGATCACTTCAGATGTTAAGTCCCATAGTGCTTAGAACCATTTGAACCGTTTGAACCCCACGCGGCGCAAATGTTTCTGGCTGTCTCCACTGCTGTTACCCCTCTACTGAATTCAAACAAAAGGATATGGCGGAAATGGTCCGATTTCTCCACTTGGCACTCCAGTTTCTAGCGTCCACAGCTCCACTCACTATCACCAAATGACAAAAGTCAAATGGCAACATTGATCTATAAATAAAAAAATGACAATCGATAAATAAACCAAAAACACTACGAACTTATGCACCAACATAATACTAGGCTGCTAAGTAAAGTAGTGTTTAGTAGGAGGCGCTAATGTTAATATGTCTATCCATGACGACGTAGTGAATGAATTGAAAACTATTCTGAATGCTGTCTGCAGCAATGAATTTCGTCTAGTGTTGTGTTGGTTGTCAGTCTTTGAACAGGATGCGGCCGTTTTCCTTTGCATTCTCATTCAGTCCAAGCTTGTGCTTCATCACTAAATACCTCATCCTTTACAAGTTGTATAACCCTAATAATCTAAATTGCTCCCATCTCAAGTAACCCTTTTTCCTTTGAGACCTTCTAAGTTCACAATAGCATCTGCTTCCTTTGTCTGCTTCATTCCATACATTTTATTAGCCTTTCATATTATTCACCACGAAAATTCTTGTATCATGTGGTAGGAATCTGAGTGGATCATCTACCTGACTTGCTATTCTTTGGTGACTTCCAACATAATGCTGGTTTCACTTGTTACATCAGATCTATGATGAAGGACGAAGTCACTAGTCAATCAAAGAATCTTATGAGAATGACTGTAAGCACGCAGGATTCAGATTCAGCTATCTATTTTTTTTATTGGCTTGGCCTGCTAGGGACAACAGGAAATAACATATGTCTTCTTTCTTTTCTCCTTTCTTTCTTTCCAGTAATTTTTCATCATTTCCCTATGTCTTTCTCTTCTTTCTTCTGTCCATACTGCACCTGTCTTTTTCTATTTTTTCTCCTGGAAGCCCTTGAAACATATTACTTGTACCCTAAACTTTTCCCTTTCTCCTGTTTCATCCTCCGTTATTTCCATTCCTCTTAGGTCTGCTTTAACTTTTTTGCCCATGTCATTGATGTTTTTGGGCTTCTGTCAAAAAAGTTAAAAATTCTTTTTGTTATCCTCTTTTCATCTAGCCGTTTTTAGTGTCCTTAGAATACAACTCTCCTCTTCCTCATTGTGTCTGATATTGGTTAAATTTTTTCTTAAATTTCTTCATTACTTCTTAAATTCCATTTCCCATTCTCATATTTTGGTCCGAAGACTTTCCTAATTATTTTTCTTTCCTTCTTTTCTACTTCACCTAATTTTTAGCTGTATTTAAAGATAGAGATTCTGAAGCAAAAAGGCATTCTGGTTTAATGACAGAGTTCTAGTGCCGGTGTTTTGCCTTTATAGAAACAAATTTCCTGTTATACAAGTCTATTGTTAGTTGAAAAGCCATGTCCATTTTCCTTGTCCTTGCTAAGTTAGTTTCTCTGTCCAAAGAATTTGGTTGTATTATTTCACCTACATACTGAAATTTTGTAGTATTTTTTATTCTTCCATAATCGGTTTCCACGTTTTTCTGTGCCTCCTTGGCATCTGTCAAATACTCTGCTTTTTCAGAAGATGTATGTAGGCCTGCTTTTGAAACTGTCTCCTGTAGGAGATTTATGTGCAGTGTTGCATCTTCCATAGATTCGTCTAAGATGACAAGGTCGTTTGCAAAAGCCAAACAATTAAAACTCAGACCACCCCTTTTCTCCCAGCTGTGATTTTTTAAATTCTTCCTTCTACTGTTCTTTTCCTCCATTCCGTGATTACCTTTTCTCGTACACAAACTGAACAGCAGTGAGAACAAGAATCCACCTCCTTGTCTTACCCCAGTTTTGTCTCAAAAGCCTTGGAGCTTTCACCTAAAAATTTAAATATACATTCTGCATTAGTTAGCGTCTCTTTTATGATTGCCGCTGATTTGTTTTCACTCCATATTCTTTTAAGGTGTTGAATAATGTTTTCCTATCAAGCGAATAATATGGCTTTTTGAAGTCTACAAGTGTTATAGAAATGCCTTTGTATCTCATTTTTCTATATCTAATTAACAGCTCGCTTGTGGTCCTTGGTCAGTGAACATAAACACAACATGCGAGCTTTGCGCTCGTCCATCACGTTACTTGTCGATAATGAATGTCAAGAGAGTGATGTCTTTATGTAAGGTATTACTCAAGTAGGGCGTCAGTATCCTTTTAAAATTCTTTACAGGACCCAAATTTAATTGTAAAGCAACTTATTTGTGTCTTCGTATGCCTATTATATTCAGTAACAGTCACGAGAAACAAAAAGCTCTGCGTCTCATTCTCCCCATTCGGAAGAAAGACGAATAGCCTCACATGTAAAGAAAATATTACCACCATGCTGAAGATGAGAGTTTCGGAGAGTGAATGAGGACAACGAGACACGTGGATTTAATAACTGGGAAACACTTCCCCTGGTGTCGAAAACAGGTAGTCGTCGATTCCGTTTAGCATTGTAAAAGGCAGCAGGCAGCTACTTGACAATTAGCTGACCTACTGCTTACACAGTAGCTGTCACAGATCGACATTTTCATATTTTCTGGTTGTGTGAAAACAGTGTGAAGCAGACTGAAGAGTTCCCAAAATCAGGGAACTATCATAAAGCATAACTGAAGCACGTAGCAGAAAACATACCGCATATACTTTGTGGACCATTATAAATTCTTTGATTAGAGCAATCCCTACACTGTTGTTAATAGTGAGTCCATCTACATTCATTTTGTAAGACAGCTTGAAGTCGTCTCGGCTTGAATAATGTTAAATACCTTGATGGCACAGACTCATCATCTACTGTATATACTACCATGTTGTTTTTTTTTTTTTCATCTATAGATTCTCAACGTTGTTTGGTCTCGATGGTAATGATCTGGTAATCTCTGCTCGCACATTTCCTGTTGGGATAAGGTCTTGTGGTATTTGAATGAAATCATAACTTTAACTTTTGTTAGTATTCGAGCATTTCTGCGCAGCTTAGTGCAGCTGTCCTTCGATAGGGCAACAGCGCAGCGAGCCCACGAATCGTTTTCTGGAATGTGAATAAGCTATCAGAAAAATAATGTTGATTATTTTTCTCTGATGTATATATTTGAAAGAAAGTTAAATATACAACAAGCAGCAAAATCAGTTCACTGAGCAAGTTATAGGACATTGTCCATCTGACCCCATGCATCCAAGATACTTCTGAATATCAAAAAGAAAGAAGAAAACATTTATTGCGGTATTTGTAGCAGATTAATTTGGCCTTAGGACCGATACTGGAACAGAAGGAGCTGTTATGATCGGAAACGTGCTGCTGTAAGGAGTTACATATTACTAATTCGGTAAAGGCTTCCAATAGCGCGAACACAGCAACTAATTTTTACCACTGTGAAGAAAACTGGACTGTATTCAATGGGTAGATGAATAATTTATGAACCAGATCATGAAAAACATTGTAAACGTAACAGAAGAGGAGTGCAAATCGGGGAAGAAGTTCTTTGTGCCCGTAATTGTTGAATAAATACATTGAAGAAACCATGAAAACCATAAAAGAGACAAAGAAAAGGAATTAAATTCGTAGCTGAAGACATGATTGCATCATATTCGCTGATGACATTTCGAAAGTCGTAGTTACAGAAGAAGGAAATAAAAGAAAGGTAATTTTTCGATTTATTACAGGAGGAATTTGGAAATATAGAAGAAGAAAATTGTATTGTCATAATAAAAATAGATATTGATAGCACTCAGTTTAAAGACATAAGCAGACTATCTCGGCAGTAAGATTACGGTAGGTAATGGCCATTTAACAGAAGTGAGATGAAGAACGGTTTCAACGTGGAAATGTATATCAAAGGCGTATTCTAAAGACGCAAGACGTCTTCTGAACGGAATTTAAATTTGGAGGCTGTGCAAAACTCTCCAGTAATAGCTGGATGAAAATGAAAACAACTCTAGTAATCCTGCGAGACTTAAAAGTAATCAGAAGCCTAATAAAAGAAACAGCAGAAAGGAAAATTAAATTTATAGGACAAATCCTTGGATGCATCACTTGTCTGTGGATTATATATGAAGATCAGGTATACTGCAAGCCACAAATGTAACGACAGAGAAAATGTATTGTGAAAGCAATAAGGCCTTAAGCCAAAACTATTCCACCTTGAATGCAAGTTATATGAGACAGGCGGAATACCCTCAAACATCAAGAAAAATGTAATAATTCCGAATCCAAAGAAGGCAGGTGCTGACATTGTGAATTTTACCTAAGCATAAGTTTAATACGTAATGAATGCAAAATACTGACACGAATTATTTACAGAAGAACGAAAAAAAAGTGTGGAAGTCGGTATAGTATATCTGTAAAAAAACTGTTAATTACGTACTTATTCGCTTTATTGTATCTCTGAACTAATAAATGATCAACGCATTCGACCAACGTTGTGCGCGCTACGTTTACATCTATGTAATGCTTCAGCTTTCTCTAATACCAACTGAAGAAATTTACTAGTGCTCATAAGCTCGCACATCTTGTTTCAATGTCTTGATCCTTCCAGATGTAAGTGGGACGAGTGCATACTAGCGCCATTGTAATTACTTAGTGTGTTAAGAAATGAATACGTTACCACGACAGTGGAAGTTTTGAGATATTTCGATATTTATTATTCACAGCTAATATTTCTGCCAGTACTAACCTTGAGAATTATTATTGGTACAAAGCCACCGCTACGCAGTTTTTGCTGTCTGCATTGTCTCGTTTCTTATCGGAGCACCGAACGATCGAGCATTTTTGTTGCTACGTCATTAATTATCTTCTTATTACAATCGAGCCTACTTCTTTTGAAGACGTTGTCCTTCGAGTTAAATTGTGATTTTTCTTATTATTTAGGCATTTTCTTTTATCATTCACATCATAAGATACTTCACGTAAGGAAGATCAGAACTGAGATCCAGGAATATTGTATTAATTCTAGTGAGCTCTAGGAGAGTAAAAGAATATTATTTTCTGGAGCATTTTATGCAAACTTAAACAGAACAGACTTTGAGATCTTCAATTTTATTAGTAAAATTAAAGCCAATCTGTATTTAAAAAGAGAATTACGTGAATGGCTATCTTCCGTAGTGTTTCATGTCATTTCATAACGTCAGATCAATTAAACTTAACGCAGTTTCATCACTTTCAGTAAACTATATTTTTAAGGAGATAGTTCGTCCCGAAAGATCAGTTTGGGTTCCGGAGAAATGTAGAAACATTCGAAGTTATACTAACCTTGCGATTTATCTTAGAAAATAGACTAAAGAAGCTATCCAACGTTTATAGCATTTGTAGACTTGAAAGAAAGCTTTTTACATTGTTTACTGGAACCCACTCTTTGAAATTCTAAAGTTAGCCTGGAAAAATTATAGGAAACGAAATTTATTTGCAACTCGAACAGAAACCAGACTGCAGTTACAAGGATTGAAGGGTATGAAATAGAAGCAGTAGCTGAGAAGGGTGTGAGGCAGGTTGGCAGCCTCTCCCCGATATTATTCAATCTGTACATTGAGCAATCAATAAGGGAAATCAGGACAAAGAACGAACACCTATATCTTTCCGTACGAGCTCTGATTTCCCTTATTTTATCATGGTGATCGCTTTTCCAATGTTGGTCGGTGTCAAGAAAATATTTTCGCATTCGGAGTAGGAAGTTGGTGATTGGAATTTCGTGAGAAGGTTCCGCCGCAACGAAAAACGCCTTTGGTTTAATGATGTCCACCCCAAATCCTGTATCAATTCAGTGTCACTCTCTTTCCTATTTCGCGATAATACAAAACGTGCTGCCCTGCATTGAACTTTTTCGATGTACTCCGTCAATCCCATCTGGTAAGGATCCCACACCGAGTGGGAGTGTTCTGAAAGAGGACGGACAAGCGTTGTGTAGGCAGTATACTTAGTAGATCTGTTACATTTTCCAAGTGTCCTGCCAATAAAACGCAGCCTTTGCTTGGCCTTCCCCGCAACATTTATATGTGTTCCTTCCAATTTAAATTGTTCGTAATTGTAATTCCTAGGTATTATTTGAATTTACGGCTTTTAGATTTGACTGAGTAACCGAAGTTTAACGGATCCCTTTTAGCATTCATGTGGATGACCTCACACTTTTCGTTATTCAGTGTCAACTGCCAATTTTCGCACCATACTGATATCTTTTCTAAAGCGTTTTGCAATTTGTTTTGATCGTCTGATTATTTCATTAGTCGATAAACGATAGCGTCATCTGCAAACAACCTAAGACGGCTGCACAGATTGTCTCCCAAATCGTGTGTATAGATAAGGAACAGCAAAGGGCCTGTAACACTGCTTTGGGGAACACCAGAAATCTCTTGTTTTACTCGATGACTTTTCCGTCAGTTACTACGAACTGCGACCTCTCTGACAGGAAATCACCAATCCAGTCACATAACTGAGACGATATTCCATAAGCACACAATTTCACTACAAGCCGCTTGTGTGGTACAGTGTCAAAAGCCTTCCGGAAATCCAGAAATATGGAATCAATCTGAAATCCCTTGTCAATAGCACTCAACACTTCATGCGAGTAAAGAGCTAGTTGTGTTTCACAAGAACGGTGTTTTCTAAATCTGCGTTAACTGTGTTTCTATAGAACGTTTTCTTCGAGGTAATTCATAATGTTCGAACACAATATATGTTCCAAAATCCTGCTGCATATCGACGTTAATGATATGGGCCTCTAATTAATTGATTACTCCCACTACCTTTCTTGAATATTGGTGTGACCTGTACAACTTTCCAGTCTTTGGGTACTGATCTTTCGTCTAGCGAACGGTTGTACATGATTGTTAAGTATGGATCTATTGCATCAGCATACTCTGAAAGGAAACTAATTGGTATACAGTCTGGACCACAAGACTTGGTTTTATTAAGTGATTTAAGTTGCTTCACTGCTCCGACGATATCTACTTCTACATTACTCATGTTGGCAGCTGTTCTTGATTCGAATTCTGGAATATTTACTTCGTCTTCTTTTGTGAAGGCATTTCGGGAGGCTGTATTTAGTAACTCTGCTTTGGCAGCAGTGTCTTCGATAGTATTTCCGTTGCTATCGCGCAGAGAAGGCATTGATTGTGTCTTGCCGTTAGCATACTTCACATACGACCTGAATCTCTTTAAATTTTCTGCCACGTTTCGAGACAAAGTTTCGTTGTGGAAACTGTTATAAGCATCTCGCATTGAAGACCGCGCTGAAGTTCGAGCTTCTGTAAAAGATCGCCAATCCTGGGGATCTTGCGTCTGTTTAAATTTGACATCTTTGTTTCGTTGTTTCTGCAACAGTGTTCTGACCAGTTTTGTGTACCGAGGAGGATCAGTTCCGTCGTTTGTTAATTTATTTGGTATAAATCTCTTAACTGTTGTCGATACTATTTCTTTGAATTCAAGCCACATGTGGTCTACACTTATATCATTAATTTGGAAGGAGTGGAGATTGTCTCTCAGGAAGGCGTCAAGTGAATTTTTAATTTTTTGAATAGGTATATTTTTCGTTTATTTTTGGAGGATTCGGAGGTTACAATATTCAGTCTCACTACTACAACCCTGTGTTCACTAATCCCTGTATCCGTTTTGATGCTCGTTATTAACTCAGGATTATTTGTCGCTAAGAAGTCAAGTGCGGTTTCACAACCGTTTACTAACTGCTCGAAATACTTTTCAGAGAATGTGTTTAGCACAATTTCGGATGATGTTTTATGCGCACCTCCGGAATTAAACATGTATTTTTGCCAACATATCAAGGGTAAATTAAAGTCACCACCAACTATAATCGTATGAGTCGGCTACGTATTTGAAATCAAATTCAAGTTTTCTTTGAACCTTTCAGAAACTGTATCATCTGAATTGGGAGGTCGGTAAAAGGATCCAATCATTATGTTATTCCGGTTACCAACAATGACCTCTGCCCATAACTCACAGAAACTATCTGTTTCAATTTCGCGACAAGGTAAACTACTTCTAACAGCAATAAACCTTCCACCGCCAACCGTGTTTAGGCTGTCCTTTCGGATCACCGTTAGGTAGTTCGCAAAAAATTCGGCTGAGCTTATCTCCGGTTTTAGCCAGCTTTCAGTGCCTATAACGATTTGAGCATCAGTGCTTTCTGTTAGCACTTGGAGCTCTGGTGCTTTCCCAACACAGCTACGACAATTTACAACTGTTATACGGATGGTTCCTGTATTTACGTTCATCCTGTGTTCGGCCTGCACCCTTTGTGACTGAAGCGCTTTTTGTGTTTACCCGAGACCCTCCAACCTAAAAAAGTGCCCATTCCACGCCACACAGCCCTTGCTACCCGTGTAGCCGCCTCCTGCGTTTAGTGGACTCCTGACCTATTCAGCGGAACCCGAAACCCAACCACCCTTTGGCGCAAGTCGAGGAATCTGCAGCCTACACGGGCGCGGAATCGTCTGAGCCTCTGATTCAGAACCTCGACTCGGCTCTGTACCAGAGGTCCGCAATCGGTCCTATCGACTATGCTGCAAACGGTCAGCTCTGCTTTAATCTCGCAAGCAAGACTGGCTGCCTTTAACACTTCTGTTAGCAGCTCGAAACCAGAGAGAATGTCTTCTGATCCAAAGTGACACACATCATTGGCACCGACGTGAGCCACCACCTGCAGTTGGCTGCACCCTGTGCATGTGATGGTACAGAAGAATGTTTAAAACTAGATGGATGTATAGAATAAGTAATGAAGAGGTGCTGAATCGATTTGGCGAAAAAGTCGACTAAAACGAGGGATCTGTTGACAGGGCATCCTATGTCATCAAGGAATCGCCAATTTGGTAATGGAAGAAGTAAAAATTGTAGAGAGAGTCCAAGGTTGGATTACAGTAACCAGGTCCAAATGGATGTAGGTGGCGGTGGTTATGCAGAGATAAAGAGGCTTACGAAGGATAGACTAGTGTGCCGAGCCGCGTCAAACCACTCTTCGGACTGAAGTCTATAGGAAGAACAATAAGAATAGATCGAGATGAAATAATTACGTGGAGACCAGTGAGGTAGCGAACGAATCATAAAGATGAATGCTTCTTCGAGAAGGTACAGATTTTAGGAAGTGGATGAATGAATATTTGAAAACACTGAAATTAATTAACGCTTTTTGCATTTAATAGCCGATGAAAAGATTTAAATTTGCGGAGTACAGTATCTCATCACTCTGCTTCATTATTGACTCCAACATATTACGACGAACTTCTCCACTAATGATGCCATTTTGTCAGATGTCCTGCGCACTGACTGAATGTTTTTCCTCAAACGATAAAAGAAATATGAGTCTGTTAGAGACACAGCCAATATGCTTTCCTGCAAAATATGTGCCGTCGATCTTCCGATAGCAGTTTCAAGCAGTTCTCCCAAGGAAAAATTTACTGCCTTTCAATATACTTCCCACGGTTCTTGCACTAACAGGACTTTGCCCCAACCATAGTAAATGAAGAAGAGACTGGAAAAGACGTTTGTCATCTCTTCACTGGGCACATGGCTTCGATGGTGCACAAAATGAGCGTTCGGTTATTTGATTAATGATTACTGCAGCGATTATTATGCAGCTCAAAAGAGTTGATCCTTACGCCTACAAGAGTGTAGAGCAGGGGTCTCCAAACTACGGCCCGTGGGCTGAAACCGGCCTGCGAGGGCCGGCAAACCGGCTCGCGTTAGCTGGCCGGACATCCCTGGTATCCGGCCCGCCAAATATTTGAGGTGGTGCCTATACTGCCAACAATTGAGTTTCGAGGCCTATCGTGACCAATACACCGCGACATTGTCGTAGCTCTAGCTTTACAAAGCGGAAGGTCATGGTTAAACTTGTGGCTATCCACAATAAACAGACAGACCATTATTCGTTCGATAGTGAAAAAAAAACGGTTAACAGACTAGTTTGGCGAAAACATTTCAAGAAAAAAAATTCTTTGCATTTTATTCTACTCACGAGTCTGGTGCAAGTCTTTCAAATGGACGCCACTTCGGCGACTAGCCTTAGTAATCAATCATTATGGAAGATACTTCTTAAGCAAGGTTTCACTTTCTTTACATATTTCGATTTTCATATTTTCCTTGTCTCTTCGAATTCAAACTTTGAATTGTCCCACACCTACTAGCACAGCGCATAAAACACTAAAAAACTTGTGAGACACTCGCAACATAGACACAATCACGCAACAGAACTATCAAATATATGCTCTGGCTCTGCTACTCGCTACAAGACCACATAACTAAACTTATTGTTGCGCTGCTTGAAGTAACAATGCGTTGGAAAACTCTATCTCTGTTACGTCTTGTAGTAATAGTGTTGCTAACAATGATTTTGAGATTTCGTTAACTTTTCACGACGCTTTCGTGAAGAATGTGCAGTGAGATACTTTTTTGTCGGTGAAATTCGCCAGAATAAAATATGCCAGAAATTCGGTCACGTACGTCCACCTATCAAAATTATGTAATTAAATAAAAATCGTAGTTCGTTTCAGTGCTAGCTACTCCCACAACCTTAGATTTTTGCGATTTCATCTTTCCTTTAGCCTTACATTACGGTGATGATGGAGTGCTAGGGTTCTTTAATCCCACTAGGTAGGTCTTGGCCCTTATGACTTAGTGTAGGAATCAATGTGGCCTGCAGACTAAAACGTTTGGAGACCCCTGGTGTAGAGCCTTGAAAATGTCTGCATAGAGTTACTGCTATCAGATGACACAACACTTGGCGAAATTCATTGTTGCAGACAGCAGTCAGAATAGTTCGCAATTAATTCAGTATGTCGTCGGCACGTAGGTACATTGTGGTATGTAAATACATAACGAGTAGCCGGCCGCGGTGGTCTAGCGGTTCTAGGCGCTCAATCCGGAGCCGCGCGACTGCTACGGTCGCAGGTTCGAATCCTGCCTCGGGCATGGATGTGTGTGATGTCCTTAGGTTGGTTAGGTTTAAGTAGTTCTAAGTTCTATGGGACTGATGACCACAGATGTTAAGTCCCATAGTGCTCAGAGCCATTTGAACCATTTTGAGCCATAACGAGTCAAGCACCAAAAAATGAAAATTAGTGTTATTGGTGAGATTCCACTGTACACGCCAATGCCAATAACATATAACCCCCATTCTTATACTAGTGCCAGAACAGCCGGGAACAGTATTTACAGCTGCGATGATGTGGCACTCGTGTCTATCAGCAAAAGCGATGTTCAAATAATGAGTCATTCTCTGTTTGATGTGTTGGCGCGCACTTGTCTTACTTGCTGAAAACTGAAGTAGTTCTGTGGTATGCAACAATAGGGCATTGCTGAAGTAGTTATTACAGATTTGTAATGCACAGTGTTGCTAAATGGAAAGAAAGATTGCACCAAATCGAAGGAAGAGAGGTGAAGATGTGCTCAAAGTGAAAGGAAGAAACTACGCAACGAAGTAAAGCAATATACTCGATAAGACAATATTGTGGTTCCAATTACAGAGGCTCCAAAGTACCATATGAGCCCTAACTATCTTTTTAACATTTATTACAAGGCTCAGAATCAACATAAGTAATATTCAAGTACTGTAATGCGTTTAATTTATTATTGAAACGAATTTCGTATCGACAAATGTCATCGTTCTGTTAATGACGTTATAGTCAACTGCTTGCTTGGAATCATTTACTTGCGTAGAATGTCCTTGGTATGTTGATTTAAAAGTGTTATTATATATACTGTTTCACTCTTTCAGGTTTACTGTAAATGTCAGTTTAAGTGTAGACAGCTTTCATATGACCAGAAACTTAAGTTGTTTAATGATTTCTAATTAGCAAAAGCTATACTGAAGCAAAATACCTGTGCAATGTCTCACATACATGTTTGCAAAAGGAAAGGCGGAGATCAGAAGTAAATAACTATAGTAACGAAACTCTTTAGGCGTCTATAGAGGGAGATGCTGAGCAACCGACAACACCAAAGAAGAGGAAAGTAACTATGTGCTACACATTGCCCGACGGTGAGGCAGCTATAACAAGGTTATGTAAATCAACATTTTGTGAGGTTCCCGGGCTGACTAAAAGGAGAGATCAGACGTTAACACAATAGAATCAGAGTCGTGAGATTAACTATCAAAGCGAGAAAATAAGACAAAGCACCGGAAATATAGAGAAGAAGATGAAAAGCTGGTGTTAATCATATGAAAGGGACACCAATGCAAGAATACCACAATGGGAGGAAAAATCATCTGACAAAGAATACTAAAGTGAAGATCTAACTGTTTTTCTTTTACTAAAGGAATTGCAAAAGCAACGTGAAGACAGTAAAATGAAGTACCACTGTGTTCTACATGTGACCTTCTTAAAAACAAGTTAGGGTATGCGCCTAATAATAAAGACAATAAACGACAACTACAACACCACCACCGAACACAAAGAAAACTATGGATTCCATGAAAGCTGAAAATCAAGGGTCGAGGGTCTAACTTGAAAGTATGTACACCTGCAATGGATTTACAAAAAGTGATTTCTCTTCCTTCATTAAGACAACTGAAATGTACTATTTACGGCAGCTCTCAAACTAGAACTTTTGCATTCATGTTGGTGATAATCAAAACGGTCACATGTTTCTCTGGCATGATGTCCCGTGTGGCGGGGTTGAGAGTGAAAGTGCTTCCTGTGTGGACAAAGCCTTTACATCGAAACTTACTTGTAAAAAGAATCTGATAGTGTGGGATGACGACTGCAGTGGATAGAACAAAAATAAGATGATGATGTTTCTGTGGGCTTACCTTTTCGAAAATAAAATACAGATTTTTGGTGAAATAACACTCTTTTATGTCTTGCGATCGTGGTTATGTTCACATTGAGAAACGAAAGAGGCTAACACTTATGTGAAGTTCCGAAAGATTTAGTTCGCCTCATGACTGAAGCTACGCACATAACACCATTCATAGCGTCTGTTATGCAAGAGACAGACTTTTACTACTTTAAGACAGCTGCTGAAAAATATATCAATTTCATCTATGCGCGAATTTCAAATGCACAGTGGATGAGACTGCCCGTTGAATGGTTAGAGGCTCTGCAAGTTTGTTCAACTCTTAATGTAATTGAAGAGTTCAACGAACTTTACATCTTAAAGAGGAACGTGAAGCCTTCTGATGTTCATCGTGTGCAGCTGGAAACACTACACTGTGAATCTAGGCTGTCTAAAGAAAATAGAAGGGTTTTAGCTAAAATAATTCCATTTGTGAAAGAGGAGAATAAGTGGTTTTACGAGAACCTTGTGAAATGGCTGAAAATGGGCACGGTAGCACTTGTATCGTTATTTATGTCAAAGCCATCGCATACAGAAAATTTCATTTTCTTCAGATATTATATAATTTACTTCTTAAACCAACTAGCGCAGAACAAAAACACATATATGACAAGGAACCTGTATAACTTTTATGTTCGTGTAGTGATCCCCAGCTTTTATACGGCTTTTGTATAGCTGCTCTAAACTTTTTGTTGATTATCTGTAAATCAGTTTTTTGGTGCTTAGCTCCAAGGCAACTAGAAATAATCAGGTAGGCAATTCCAGGGACCGCGCTGGTATTGGCTATCGCGTATGACGTCAGCGGGAATATTGTTCTACTGCGGTCCGCTGGAGTTTAACACCTGCCTCATGAATAGTGCGTTTTCGAATACTGATGCACACGATTAAGCATCCATTAAATCTAAAATTGTAATAAAAACACTTTTATCTTATAAAAACAGCCACCTTCAAAGACTTAAAATTTAGAACATCTTACTGCGTTCACAAATACTTGCTGTAGCTCAGGAAGATCACGACGCGAGCTACTGAATATGTTTCTTCGTGTCAAGTTTTTATGTTTTCTGTTTTAGCTTGTATATTCAGACGCCTAATTTGATGAAGGTTCTTGGTCTCACGTAGAAAGGAACCACTTTGTAATGCATTTCGGGAAACACTGAAGTTATTGTAGAAATTATCCTCTGCATCGCTCTGTCGCACTTAGCAAAATAACTGAAAAATATCACTTCCAACTCGTTTATTTTATTGAACCAGTCAATTGGAGGTGAAGTGAGCTCACCTCTGGAGATCACGGAAATCCAGTCATTACCGATGATGTAATCTGAATAGAGAAGTAGTTTCTCTGAGACCGAACCCGAGGGACTGTCAATGTGTGAAACACCCAGTCTAAATGCTATTTACATTTTCTCTCATTTGTTTAACTGTTATTTAATCTTAAAATAATAGGGATCAGTGTTCGTCAAGAAAGATTTAAGTGTGCGTTTTTCCCACGCGCTTTTTGAGGGTAGAATGGTAGAGAAATAGCTTGAAGGTGGTTCGATGAACCCTCCGCCAGACGCTTAACTGTGAAATTCGGAGTAGTCATGTAGATGTAGGAGAAGCACGTTCATTAACTTACTTCTTCTCAACGTGTGGTTTTTTCCCCAGAGGTTGTATGTCAGTTTTTAACCTATTTCCCGTCTAACTGTCATGTCTAGGTCAAGAATTCCCTATGTGCCAGTCGACTGACCTAATTTAATTTTCTTCGAACATAACAAAGCTTTTAAAGTAGATACTACTTTTTTACTTCATACTAGCGGTCTCTTGCTCATTTTATTTATTAATAAGAGAAATCTACTTTAGAATAGCATTATTATTGTGGTTGTCGCTGTAGAAATGAAACGCTTGTAAACGCTGTAAAAAACAATGCGCGAATAATTCCAAAACCAATAACATATAGATAAGTGTTTTTAAAGAAGATGAATTTCTGGCAAGTATCTTTTCTTTGCCCTCGCTGGCGCTTGCGATAACCTCTAATGCGTTTTCATTCCAATTTGGAACATTTTGCGATGGGAAAAGGTCATTTAATTATCTTTTCAAAGACAGTCCCAAAAGCTTATTTTTAAAGTCTTGTTCTTAATTTTAGAGGAGGAAATGATGTCAAAAAAACCTTGATTTATTCGCATTAACATGATCAATTCCTTTACAGCGGGACACGCAGTTGCGCTGTAGTTCTCTTACCATTCTGAAATCGATTGTAAACGACATCCACAATTCCATATGATTCATTTTTGCATCCAGCAATAGCATAATGATTTCTACATTTCCTCATAATACTACAAAACGGCCAGCAAGAAGAATATCTGATAAGCAGCTGCAATCTATATGTTTCAACCTAGGAATTTGGGAATTTGCTTGCATTAAAAATGCACATGTGGTGTTCTCGCTTCCTGCTTCTGGCTTCCCGTATTCCTAATAACGACACAGTCTACGTGGGAAGTCGATACCCATCATTTACCTACATGCCACAATTACCGTCTCCCACTAAACACTTCTTTACATACTAGCCTAGTAACTTCACATTAGTTATTGCCATATGAATATTCTGGTATATTCACCCTAACTAAGACTTTTAGTCCTAAAAGCTGGGGATAATTAGTCGAAAAGTTGAAAGGTGGCTGTTTAGTGCTCATGTCAATTTCTAGAACGCTTAAGCTGAGTAAATAATGTACTATTAGACACTGAGTAAGTAAAATTCATTGTTTGAACCCTAGATGGATGGTTGGCGCTTAAACTATGACCGCTCACATCTGTCACGTTCTTTTGAATCTACCTTTGGCAACATGACAGTGTCTTGTTGACTTAACGGAAATGTTTTCGACTTCTGATGCAGTGGCTGCTTTAGATGTCGGTTCAGAATTTGTTGGAAACACGCTGCACTTTGTAAGGTTTATTTCGATTTCTATATGCGATGTGCAAACGACCAGAATGAAATTCAGTGGCGAAAACTTAAGAGAAGCGCTACATCATAATAATAAGCCATCTCACAACATCGATTCAATACCTTGTAAGAGTAATCAGAAGTGTCTGTTTTGGAAATGATGAGTTGCTTCACAAGAAAGGCTCTGAAAGGACTTGAAGGAATCATTAATAAGAGTGATTTGTGAGTTTTTCGTCATTTAAGGAATCATCACACCAGACAAAAGTTATGGTAGCAATGAACACAGTGAATAGCATTTGTCTGTGGTAAATCTGGAGGTGAATAGCAGACTTTTACGCTTGTTCATACCATTATCTTCGTATCTGCACCAGAACAGAGCTTATCAAAAGTGCGCAGTATGTTATTGCTTCCTGGCAACTACTTCCTCTTTGTAAGGGCACATATATTGCCCATTCCTATTCCAATATTTTGGCAGTTCAAATGGTTCAAATGGCTCTGAGCACAATGGGACTCAACATCTGAGGCCATCAGTCCCCTAGAACTTAGAACTACTTAAACCTAACTAACCTAAGGACATCACACACATCCATGCCTGAGGCAGGATTCGAACCTGCGACCGTAGCGGTCGCGCGGTTCCAGACTGAGGTGCCTAGAACCGTTCGGCCAATCAGTCTGGCCTTTTGGCAGTCAACTGGGTAACAAATGTGACTGATTCCATTGAAACTAAGTTGTACAGATATCAAGATGGCTTCTAGCAGCCGAAAACGGTCGTAACCACTTGAACAACATCGCAACTGTGACTGTAACAACCAATTTACCTTTTTCTTTGGTTACAAAATGTTCAAATGTGTGTGAAATCTTATGGGACTTAACTGCTAAGGTCATCAGTCCCTAAACTTACACACTACTTAACCTAAATTATCCTAAGGACAAACACACACACCCATGCCCGAGGGAGGACTCGAACCTCCGCCGGGACCAGCCGCACAGTCCATGACTGCAGCGCCTAAGACCGCTCGGCTAATCCCGAGCGGCTCTTCCGTTACAAAAAAACTTTCGTCGTAAGATAGATATGATACGTGTGTAATTCAGTTGCATTTTCTGATTTATTTTTATCATGGTTTGAGACTATACGCTTCAAAGATTCTCACGCCATTTATTGCACGAGCAGTTACTACGTGAATAACTTTGTCAACCCTGTGCCGAAACTTCATGTCATTCGCCTTAGCAGCTATTAAGTCCTCCCACCTTCTCACTCTCCGCATCTCCAAAAGAGGTAATTCTGATAAAATATAGTAGAATACCTATTATGTCACTTTCAATTAGCTTACGTTCTTTGTAGCTCTGTTCATTGAATCCAAGTTCAAACAGCCTGTATGCGTTTCTATCGAAGACACACTGCGCCGCTTTCACTCGGTATATCATAGTCTCCTTCCAAGGCAGCTGTCACAGCAAAAATGAAGAGCACACAATAGCAAAAATGAGAGCAGTAGTATACGCCGTAGATCGCAAGTAGTCGTTGCGACACACAGGGAACACCTCGGCCGTAACCATCACTTGTGCCACCTGTGTTTTACGCGGACTCTGGAGAAAGAAAGTGTTCAGAAGTGGATGCCAAGTATAGAACTCCGTCGCGAAAATATTTTATCATTAGACTGCCATTAGTGGTGTGCCAAAATGTGAAATTATGCTTGTGCTTACGTTAAATATACACAAACGAAAAAGAAATCGCAACACCAAGAAGGAGTCTTATGACATAAACGAATGTTGGTAGGCGTATGACTACATCTGCAAGATAATGTCTATTCAGATTTCGTGCCAGTCGCATAAGAGTGGCGCTAGTAGTGCCACTGAGAGAATTCAAATCAGGTTTTCTTTAAATACACGCTGTAACGGTCATGGGTGTTAGTTACCTTTGAGACTGAACGTGGGAAGCTGATGTTAGTCAAGAATCCTTTAAGACGACAAAGATGCGATTATCGACATCTCACTGAGTTTGAACGAGGTCTTGTAACAGGACTACGAGAAGCTGGATGTTCCCTCTGCGATACTGAAAAAAGACTTGTCCATTGCACATCACTGCTGCCAGCGGTGGTCCCGAAAATGTACGGCCGCAAGAAGGTCGGGTGCCGGACGACCACGTGACATTACCGAGAGGGAAGACCATCGTGTTCAGCGCATAGTTCTGGCGCATGGTAATCGCATCTGCAGCAGCAGTTTGAGAACAATTAGCACCACACTGACACAACGAACAGTTACTAATCGGTTACTTCAAGGGCAGCACCTAGTCAGACGTCCTGTAGCGTGCCTTCTATTGACGCCAAACCACCGCCATTTGCGACTTCAGTGGTGTCAAGCGACAGTTCCCTGGAGGACAGGGTGGAAGTCTGTTGCGTTTTCTGATGAAAGCTAGTTCTGCTTCGGTGCCAATGATGGTCGTGTGCTGGTTAGAAGTAGACCAGCTGGGGGCCTCTAACCAGCCTGTCTGCGTGCTAGACACACTGGAATGACACCTAGAGGTAGGGTCTGGGGTGCGATTTCATATGACAACAGGAGTTCTCTCTCGGTTATCCGGCGCACTGTGACTGCAAATCTGTACGTCAATCTAGTGATTCGGCCTGTTGTGCTACCATTCATGAACAGCATTCAAATGGTGCAAATGGCTCTAAGCACTAACGGACTTAACAAATGAGGTCATCAGTCCCCTAGACTAAGAACTAAGTAAACCTAACTAACCTTGAAAGGTCTGTTGGATTCCTTTCATGTTAATTTTTTAAAACTGTTGCCATTTACGGCATACACTCCACTTCTAAATTTACTGTGGTGTTTCTGACTATCTGGGAGGAGACTGAGCAGTGGAACATGTTACTTTTACACATAATCAAGAACGATCTGTCACACTACTACACTTTAAAACACAGTTTATATGTAATTCATGTCACACAGTCTCATACGGAACCTACATCCGCTTTCTTTTATATACTGTATATAATAAGATACTGTCATCCCCCTTCCCTTCTGTGTGAAAGGATGAATGAGCAAATGTATTTCTAGTTGCATGCTTGATGGTAGCAGATAAGCTTGTCTGCTAGAGAGCAGTAGGACCAACGTCGAAACAGGTAGCTACGCTTTCTAAAAGTGATAGTATATATATATATATATATATATATATATATATATATATATATATATATATATATATATATATGCATCACCGGTTATCGTAAGATGACTACTAAAAGATTATAATTAATGTAAGTCTGGTTGGAAATTTGGTAAGCTAGACTGGATACCTGGTGAAACAGTTGCTCAGTAATGCAAGGTTAACTTCCCCAGATAGCTCACAGCTTTTAACCCGCTTTTATTGTCTTGAATATCAGCACCGCTTTCAGAACAAATTAATGCATCAACATTACAACCTATGGACATCACACACATCCATGCCCGAGGCAGGATTCGAACCTGTGACCGTAGCAGCCGCGTGGTTCCGGACTGAAGCGCCTAGAACCGCTCGGCCACAGCGGCCGGCTGGCTGAAGCCGACGTACCTCCACTTCACAGCAACGTCTGCTGTAGTAACGAAATTGTCACGATCACCGGACACAGCCTGCACTAGTTCGCATCCGCCAAGCCTAGTGACGTCGGCCACTTCCTGGTATCCATACGCCAGGCGGCCTTTATAGGACCACTGCCCGTAGCTCTCTAAGTCAGTCTGTGACCGAGTGCTAATCCAGGTGTTACACGAAGAGTCTTTGATGCCGCGCATCAGGACTAGGACTACGCTATTGCACCCACCAATTGTGACCGCAAACGATTTCGACCTTGCGTACGGCAGTGGAACCTATTGTAGGAGACTGTGTGCTTTTATCTGGCACCCTCCTGGAATGTATTGAATGAATGACAGTTCTTCTATTATATCACGACAATCTCTTACCGTTCTCTCATAGAGAATCTGTTTTCTGTTGTTCCCGTTATCTTCTTGCCTTCTTGTAGAAATAATGTTCTTTTGTTCACTACTACCTGGGTAAACTGCCGTCGTCATACATCATCCCACAACGGGATACTTTATCCTTAACCACGGATTCTCATCCACGCCTTCCTTTCTCGTTGAGACGACGACGCATAGTCGACCTGCTCACACCTAGCTGAAGAATGTTCCCAACTTCTGTGCTGGGCCTGAAAGGGTCTTCATCAATGCAGTGGAGCATACTATTGTATTGATGTTCCGTGATAGTCTGTGGACGTCCAGGGTGACGAGGTATATCGAAAGTACTCATTAAGTAGCCGAGGCGGCTGATGACTATCGATGCAATCGAACAACATTTTAACAGAGTCAGGAAAAAAATGTATTGAACAGGCTGGAATCCACTTCCAGGGAGTCACCAAATTGTGGCTATAGTAGCCTGGTGGATTGATCCTAGTTCGATATGTGCGAGTTATTGGGTCGATACCCACTTTAGGTGTCCATTTTTAAAAGGTAAGAAGAGATCTCTTTCACTTCTCGTAACGCCTAGTGAAGACTGTTGCACCGTAGTTCAGAATACGCAAAAAATGGTTCAAATGGCTCAGAGCACTATGGGAATTAACATCTGAGGTCATCAGTCCCCTAGAACTTAGGACTACTTAAACCTAACTAACCTAAGGACATCACACACATCCATGCCCTAGGCAGGATTCGAACCTGCGACCGTAGCAGTCGCGCAGTCAGAATACGCATTAAACTCGATATCTTTTCGCGGACCTAAAGATTGGGCCATGACACAGGAGGATGTCACGGTAAACAGAAATTATGTTACCAGCAAGCTTTCTTAAACAAAAAAATTTATTTTATTTAATGAACCAATAGTCATTTAATGTCACAGTGCGTGACGATAAAAATTTTGATATTTAACTGCGATTCGAATTCGAATCTGCTCTTTCACAGTATTTACCTTCAAGGAACGATACAGTTCGATCATTTCGTTGTTTTCCCCAAGATTTCGAACTATTCTAGGACTTCACGAAAGGGACATACCTGGGTTCGGATTCTGGTCCAATAAAAAAGTGTTCATAATTGCATTTCAAACCCCAGCATGTACACGTCGACCTGCTGCTGAAAAATAATTTTCATTTTTGGTTAGTCTCCACTTGCAGTCATCAGTAACGGTAGGTGCCATTATTTCTAGTTGAACAAGTGCACGCCTCGCTACAGGTGAACAAACAGTTGAGACTAAATGTCTATCATTGATAGAAAACATCGGTGGTACGTGTTGGGTTCGAATCGAGATCAAACAAAAAACTGTATTGTCATTAGATATCCAGATATATCGCTACTGGTGAAAACATTCGATGTCTAACAGCTGATTGAATTACCACTCGCGGACCAAGACAGTTATGACCACTTGCTTAACTGCGTGTTTCTCGACCTATGGAATGCAATAAGCAGCGTTTATGCTTTCATGGATTCGACAAATCTTTTGTTTGGGAGCAGATGTGTAAGAACAGATCACACGATGACGAGGAAGACAATATGCCCATAATTCTGGCATTTGAGGTCATCAACCTGAATCCTAGCTACATGTTTTGCGTCTTATAGTTCATCCTTAGTCCTGGGTAACGCTCAAAGTGCTATGTCGGGGCTATTCACTCTCTCACGTAACAGCCAGCCATACACCAGCGTGCACCTCGGTAGACAACAAGTGTAAAGGCTCAAACGACTGCCTGGGAGGCAGGCGGCAACAACAGCGCCACAAGAAGTCGTTCGACTCGTGGAATCTGCGGAGTCACGTGGCCGAAAACAGGTCCTGCAGTATCCTGGCACCTCCTCGGTATTTAGGCCAGCCCACAGGCAGTGCCAGGCCATTCAGTCCTAGCGATCTCTGTGGGACAGTTGCCGACTGCACTTGCGGCACCCACCCAGGCGGTGCCAGACCAGTTCAGTCCTAGCGAACTCTCTGGAACAGGTGCCGACTGCACTTGCGGTTCATCAATCAGTCTGGTTTAGGAACCATCGAGCCTTCAGTTCCTTCGACGCCCATCATCCTACCAGAAGACGCCGCTATGCGGAGCAGCCAGTGTCATCGTCGGATCTCGCCGAGACTTGGCCACTACAGCAGAGATTTTAGTGGGCATGGTACTGGGCCATCGCTGTATTGTGTTAATGAATTTGCTAATCGTTCGTAAGTCCAGAGCTTGTAGTCAAGTTGGCCTTCAGCCCTTCAACCCGATACTGTGACTTTTGGTGGTAACCTGACTCAGCCAAGCACTGTCATTTTCTTTTGGCTCTAACTCTAACTCCAAATAGGTGACTTTAGTTCACGTGTTTATTAATAAACTTGATATTCATTGTCCACTTGGGTTTACTTCTTGGAGGCCTCCATCGGCGCAGTACACATCAAGTGGCGATGAGGTGTTATTTTTTGGTGAAATCAGTTCTAACACGTGTGCTACTTCCCAGGTGGACGATGTTTATTCGTGTGATTTCCAAGTTTTGAGTGAATTGACATTTGTTATCTATTCCAGCACATCTAATCGAATGGACGTGACTGCCCAAGTGTGACTGCTTCTCCCGAATCTGCAACAAATCCAAGGATTGTTGCTAGTCAAGATGGTTGTTATTACCAGGGCGCCACTGAAAATCTCCAACCGCCTAATATTCATAGACACTATGGTGAAAGGGTCTGGGACTGCGCCAGCTCCATTCCAGCGTTTGAGAACAAGGTCGAGCCATGGGTCAACTATGTGGCTCGTTTGAAAATTTTCTGGCATATTGATTACTGCCGATGCACAGCAATGAGCAATCTTTTTGGCTTATGCCAGGCCTGAGGTGTAGCATCTGCTGCAGCAAGTCAGCCCAGAAGAGGAACCACACGCCCTCCCAAACATCATGCTTATTGGAATACTTTGAGTCTCAGGTGCACGACATTGCCACCTAGCACAAGTGTTTTACATGTCATAAGGAACTTGGGCAGCCATACAGAGATTGGATAGAAAGGTTACAAGGCTCTTCTAGAGAATGCCGCTTTCATTGCGCAAACTCTCAGCACAAACAGACATATGCAGCTTCACTAGTTAGGGACATGATCCTTGTCCATTCTTCGGATGGAGTGATGTCCTTAAACTTAAGGGTCTTTCATTGGCGGCGTGTCTTGCCATAATTAAGTCCTTTGAACAGCGTATTAGCTCGTCAGAAGAGTCGCAGGACCTCTCACAGGTGTTTGCTGCCCATCCTAGTTGCAGCGCCCAGCCCCAATCGTGGGCTCTGCACTGGCCTGAGTCACTAATCCTTGGCCTGGAAATGCTCCCAACAGTTGCTCTCCTGTAGTAATTGTCTTGTGACCCATGAGCTTCAACAGTGATATAATGGAGCCAAGTGGCAGGCTGTGGACAAATGGGACACAGAGCGGAAGCACCTTACAGTCTCGGCATCCTCCATGTGCAGGCCGTCCTTCCTATCTCTGACAGGCTATTAACTTTGACAGTGACTATCAATGCCATCTCAGTGTTATTCCAAATGAATACTTGATCCTGAACACCCATCATCGACTGCAAAACATATCACTGACTAGGTTTCCCCTCCACCAAACATTTTAGAAACCACAATGAAACTACAGTAGCGACACCTTCGAGGTCAAGGGTCAGGTCAGTTCCCACCTCCCGCGCCAGACAGCTCCTTTGACAGGTTGTATCCTCATGACTGTTACGACGATTGCCACTAATGTTCTTGTGTTAGATCTGTTCAGCACCTTTGGGTTGGAAATGCACGACCGTTTGTGGCCAGGTCATACTGCAGGACCTTTTCTCCTGCTTCAGTGTTTTCACATCCCTCAACTGGAGTCATTACATTTAAGGCATATGCCACGTTGCTTCCTTTGGCGACGTGAAGATTTTTCAAAGCACGTAACGTTCCTTTTGCGCTAAGAGATAAGCTTCTTCTCAATCTCTAACGCCAGCAGGGCGAAGATATCCTGATCCCTGTCCCCATTAGACAGTGGACTGCTCCTATCATCATCGTCGTGGCATCAGATTGTTCACTACGGATTTGTAGAGACATCAGGTCACCATTAAAGCTCAGTCTGTCATAGATGCATACCTAAAGTACAAGATATCATGACATGCCGTAGCGGGAAAGTGTTTCCCAAAACTGATTTGCGCGACACGTATCTCCAACTTCCATTCGACTATGCCTCAAGAAACATCTTAGTCATCAACAAGCCATTTGGCCTTTTCCAGTGTAATCAGTTTCCCTTCGGCATTGCCAGTGCACCAGCTATCTTTCAACGTTATTCGTAAGCGACGTGCAGGATCAGTCAATTGTTTGTGCAGTCTTACTGTTACACGAAAACAATGCACAGGATCTGACCGCCGACTTAAACTCTTTATTCGATATGCTCTAGCCTGCGAATCTAAAGTATAATAAGCATAAATGCTGTTTCTTTGCACTGCAAGTGGAATATCTGGGCTCTGTGTTCAATGCATCAGGGATATGACCCACCTCGCGCTGTGTTGAGGCGCCGGCCGGGGTGGCCGAGCGGTTCTAGGCGCTACAGTCTGAAACCGCGCGACCGCTACGGTCGCAGGTTCGAATCCTGCCTCGGGCATGGGTGTGTGCGATGTCCTTAGGTTAGTTAGGTTTAACTAGTTCTAAGTTCTAGGGGACTGATGACCTCAGAAGTTAAGTCCCATAGTGCGCAGAGCCATTTGAACCATTTGTGTTGAGGCTATTAAGAAATTCCCATTCCCCAAAGACACTAAACAACTAAAATCCATGATTAGCCTGCTTAACTGTTATAGAAAATACATTCCTCAAGCAGCAGCCATCGCAGAGCCGTTCCGTCAGCTTCATCGCATAAATGATAAGTGTAACCTTATTTCTGCATTCGACAAGGCTTTCTGCAATCTTAAACAAGCTTTCCTCCACCCAACATGTCTCACTGCCTACGATCCTTTCAAGCTCTTAATAGTAGCATCAGAACCTCTGACTGTGGGATGGAAATATCCTTTCCCATGTGGTCTATAGTGGGGAATGCCCTTTACATTTGTCCCAAAGACACTAATGCAGATGCAACGAAACTACAGCCAAATTGAGAAGGAAGCTCTAGCTATCTTCTTTGCATAAAAGAACTTCCATTAGCACATGTACGGCAGGCACTTCAACTGTTAACAGCTCATAAGCTTCTTTTGCCTCTCTTAAAGAGCAATTCCAATACCCCAACCAGCACGATGCACCACCTCCACCGTTGGGCACTGTTCCTTTCATAGTGCCTCTATGACTGCCGCTACAGTTCCATGGCACGACAAGTCAACGCTGATATCCCATCAAGACTGCCTCTGGGACAAGACCTGGAGTATGACACTGTGCCAGAAGTCTGTTTTCATACTGACGCTGAAGCGGTGGAGATAGTGGTCAGCTTCCCATTGGATTTGACAGTCATTGCCCATCAGTCTTCAGACGATCTAGTCATCTGGAAAATAATGAAATTAGTGGACAGGGTTGGACAGAATGGCACAAGGCTCCAGGCCATACAGACGTGCAGGCATACCGGAATCATCAGAATGAACTATCCACCCTCAATAGCGTCCTCTTAATTTAAGAAGCCAGTGATTGCTCCCAAGTTGTTATTCCACAAGCCCTTACAAGGAACCTCTTGAGCGCAAGGTCGCAAGTTCAGTCTACAGAAAGGCTCATTTGAATGTGTGGTGTTAACAATGACAGGAAAATTATAAGCTGCTAATAATTCACCATGTGCATCAGGAGGGCGACAGAAAATGCGTGTTTGGGCGGTGCAGAAATTGACCTTCTATGGAATGTGTGTATAACACTTCACAAAATGGACATGGTCAACATTCAAGAAATGTTCAAAAAGTCCATTAACTTGCACCATGAACACCGAATAAAAAATGGCGCGCTACAGTGACCACAAAGGTTCGCACCATGAAGATCAAAGGCGAACTTCTTGGTAGTTGCAAGCTGTGCAGGACCTTCACGTAGGTATCCACTCTTAAAGAATGTGTATAGAACCACACTAGTGTAACGGGGTGATGAGAACTCATGTAATGTGATGGCATGCAACCGAATGCGAAACAGTCTGTCGTGAAACTTATGGCGAAACTAGCTATCCTTTAGTGCGTAGCTGCAGATAGTGCGATAATATGTTTTATAGGCACGGAAAAAACAAACATCCCGACACTGAATTTGTCCAGTTGTCGTGTGGTTCCAGGTAATATGAACTGCAATGTCACACACTTCTCAGGAGGGATAGTTTCTTCTAAAGGAGTATGATTTTTATACACAGACCAGGAATCAAGCAAAACCAAGTTATTTTGACCAGCTATTGGCCAAAATCAGCGCTCATGCCATATTTGTAGTTCCCTTACGTCCATTGTCCCACTCTTGCTCGCTGTGACGTAAATATTCCCTAGTGTCCTTGTAAGACCATGCGCACGAGAAAGAATCGTAGGGGCAGAGCACCTCCAACTTCTCGCAGCGCAATAATTAATGTTCGAGTCAGTTTTCCATCCAGATTAACAGTCGGCGTAGTTGTATACGAATGCGTTAAGGCACTGATTTTAGTTCATCTTTATACAACTCTCTTGGCACCTCTAATTTCCAGGGTTCCTTTCATATGTATTTCCTCTTCAAATTCCGATCTTTCGGAGTTGAAAACAAATTCATTACTAAACGATGGGATGCTGTGCATCGTCAAGTTGACGTTTTGTTTGAAATTTCGTTGCCATATGGCTTCCATTTCTGTAGCACTGTTTGAAGTTATGCAGCCAACCATCCACTGGTTCCCTCGAAATCACTGCACTCCATGTCGTGCGCCATCTGATGTCCATAATGTAGAGGGTCACATCACGTACATGCTGTAAAGTGGTGCACCCTATCCTCTCTTGAATACCATAGTTTTTCTTATGCACCACACGATCATATTGCTACGGACTTATTCGAAATCTGTTCATAATTGTATTTTTGCTATGCTGCGCATGTTCTTCAATGTATGTAATCATGTTTAGTACCCGTTCCTTGGACAACAATTGTCCTTTACTATGTTTCACTGGAGACGGTATTTGTGGCTCCCTGTCCAACAAGAATCATGAACTACATGACTCGACACCTGTTTCAGTATCACTTTCACTTGTTAAGCACGTATCATCATCATCATTGTACTTCTCATGTACATTATCCACACAGTCGAGCGTATACGATACTACACATTCCACTGACTCATCTTGCAGAAACGCTAATATTTCGTCTGCCACTTCTTTCTCACTCTTCAAAGTTCCTTGTGTTCCTTTCTGACTAAATTTCAAGTTCGGCAACTATTGTTATAGATATAACGCAATGTTTGCTTTGTTTATGGCTTCCATTGCTCTGCTTTGTATCAACACCACTAGCACTGTAGTACTGTTGCGAGTTATTCGTCGACTGAGCAGCTCAACTACGCTCCTTTGCCTCATGCTGTGCTCAACACTGAATACCTCCAGTCCCGCTCACTGTCACAAGCAGCTAATATTGTGGCTGCATGGTAGACAACATGTGGGGCGTCGAATGCCATGAACATCATCGGCCTTTGGTGACCTCACACTCAAAATGTTCCTTTTTAGACAGTACTTTCTGAAGCACCTCCATGAAGGCCATTGGGGAATAATCCTCGCCACGTGGGTGGCTTATCAACAAGTTTACTGAAGAGCTGTTGACGTGGGTGGCTTATCAACAAGTTTTCTGAAGAGCTGTTGACAATGATATCGCCAAAATGGTAGCAGCATGTGCATATCGTTAAAGCAAACATACAGCTCTAGCCGTCAGCATTTTCCCTGGACAGGCACAACATCACCATGGTCCTGTCTCCAAATGGACTTCGTGAGGGTCGTGGTTGTCCACACACATCACGAATGACTTTGATGTCATCAGCAAAAACAATTCAAGCACTTTCTCGCATTTTTTTCCATTGAGAGACTCCTGGAACCCATCATTACAGACAACAGCCCTCATTTCACGTCAGCTGAATTTGGCACTTTTTGTTCAGAGAACAGCATTGTCCTAGTTCACACGGCACTGTCTATCTTGCTTCTAAAAGTCTCACAGAGACGTTTATCCGCATCTTCAAAACACTGTTGGCAAAGTTGTACCATCACCACATGCTTGACGATATGCTCACATTGTTCTCGGCGTCCTCTTCCATGCCAAAAAAACTGCATGGCACGCCATATTGTTCAAAACTTTCTGTTATTTATCCTACTGATCCCTCCTCCCCTTCTCGGCATCCAAACTGCCACCGATACCCTCTTTAGGATGCGGTCTGGGTTCTCATCTTCTCCAAGGGCCACCATGTTCTGGTTTATGTTACAATAGTCGAAGTACAACTCCAGATGCCGAAACCACATCTAGCAGGTGTGCCCTCGCACTGTGCCAGTCTCACAGACCAGACGTTTTCCTCAACTTTTTGTTCCAGAGTCGGACATCTGAACACCCAGGGCCATCGAAACGAACTTTCATGCACTACCACAACCAGCCACGTGGCCCCTGGAAACTGAGAAGGGCAAGCCTCCCACGACATTGGCGCTTACATAAATGGATGTCAACAACAGCCCTACAGTTTTGCTGATTCTGCAGGTCGCTGGCGGGGAGCCTCCCACCTCCTGGGACTTCGAGATGTGCCACAACCTCTCATCCATTATGAGGGTGGGATGAGGTATTAATGTGATGATGGACCTCATCACCTATCACACAGCAACCAGTCATACATCAGCAACCAGCGGGTGGCCTACATGGCAAGCCACAGTGACCATCTCAACAGACGACAACCAAAGAGGTTCAAATGCCCACCTATCTCGTAGGTGGTAGAAAAAGCACCACAAAAGCTCGTTGTCCTGATAGACCTACTTGCCTCTGCAGGATCATGTGGCTAAAAATAGCTCTGGCAGTATCCTGGCGCCTTCCCAGTATTTAAGTTAGCGCCAGGGCATTACCAAGCCAGTTCAGTCCTGAACGAGGCCTCAACTGCAGTTTCAATTTATCAATCAATCTCATTTAGGAACCATCGAGCCTTCGGTTTGTTCCGCAAACCATCACCCTACCGAAAGCCACTGTTACATGAAGCAGCCAATGCCATTGGCGGTCCTCACCGGGACATGATCTCTTCTGCGCAGATTTGTGTGGACATTGGTATTGGGCTATCGCTGTGTTGTGCTAATGAAATTTCTATTCATTTTTAAATCAAGAGCTTAACTTGTTATTCATTTCGGCCTTAATCCGTTCAAGCCAATTCTATGACTTTTGGTGATGACCTGATCCAGTCAAGAACTGTTAATGTCTTTGGGTTGTAGCTCTGACTCCAAAAAGGTGATATTCATTGTTTACCTGGGCTTTATTTCTTGGGTAGTTTCATCAGGACAGTACACATCATGAATACATATTGTGCGGTCCTCCTTTCTCTCTGTCTAGCATCGATACCTGGTGTTGTGTGCAGTCATTTAGGTTTTACCCAGGAGTTTGCTCATAGAGTGTTTCAGTTAGTATTTCAACTGTAATTGCTTATGGAATACAGCACATTATTAGCAATGGTTAGATTTTTTGAGGTGAGATATTTGATTTGAGACATCTGTCGACAATTACATACTGTAGCAATGAATAAAGTGCAACATATCACCAGTTTAGTGCTGGACAACAACAAGCAGTGAGCAGCAATGCCATCTAGAACAACTACCTCGTAGTACAACACAAAAGCCACCATCCCATATCTTGCCTCACACCATGTCACGTCACAGAGTTTATGCACGTGTGGTTCGTGCATGAGACCTCCACCATTGGTCACATGATATTTGGAGAAACGTTTCTTGGATTGAAAAGTCACAACCCACACTGGTGCATGTCTTTGGCAGGACTCACGTACGTCAAAAACTGACCAAGACATCTACCATCATACCTCACTGCCAGACTATACAGGAACCTACCATCAGATCATGTAAGTCCATTTGTTTGCCTACAGTATCCCCACAGGCGGCTTCTACATTCAGCAAGGTAGTGCACCACCCTGTCACTTACGGATGTATCAGAATGCTTTGATAAATACAGAAATAAGATTGTATGTGTAGCTTGTTAGGTCACGTGACCTTATGTGTAGCTTGTTATGTCACGTGACCTCATTCCTAGTAAGCACACTCATAACACCGTCAAACGACATGTGAACGGCTTGTAGCCACCTCTGACTAATCTGTGTGTGTACAAAAGATGAGTGAACACGGAATAGGGTGATTCTCAACAACTTCAGGGTGGAGTAAATGATGAGGTATAACTTCTGTCTGCAGAGCTAAAGTACTACACACAACTAGATTAATTCAGTTCCTCACGACTGTTAGTTGTGAACTACAACAGCTTCTGAAATTGCATAAAAAATCATTTCTCGCCACTTCCAGTTTCCTATTAGAGGTGTCAGAGCGTTTTTTTAGTGTCTTTTGTCCAGCTTGAGATGATAGGCAAATCATCTCCTCTCGTTATCCTTTGTATGTTGTGGTCTGGACCTCCAGGATGAATGATTATCTCACAACAGCAGGTGTTTTTCATCTCCTGTTGGAAATAATTGTGGAAGGTTCTGACAGGAAACAGCACTTTGTTCGAGGAATACTATTTGTGGGAGCAGGAAACTGCCAATGAAAATTCCTGCATTCTGCTTAGGTTGGTTGGCTGCAAGTAATGGATGTTTAAACAATTCCGTGAAGCACTTTTAGAGCTCACGAATTCAGAATTACAGCAGACAGCCCACGCCGTGTGTAAGAGGTTGTGAGACTACGGTTGAGTTATAATCATAGTCTTGTGACGCTGTGAAGATTTGAACCCAGTGACAAGATCATGTGGAATATTATGAGAAAGTCATGAAATGGATATTATCGAACATCTGAACTTGAACAGCGGTGGTCCAATCAAACATGAAATATGGATACCAAATCTTACAAAGAAATAACGAGAAAACGTATCATCAAATTATGGAATGCAACTAAATATCAGATTCAGTTCCTGTTTATTGCTAAAAGGCAAGGATTTTACTTCAAACGTAAATAGATAATACAAGTAATTACTAAATGCACAATGATTCAAATGAATTGCTGAACATACAGGCTAACACCGTGGCACAGGTGAGTGGAATTGGGAAGGAAATGCTAATAATGCTGTATAATTTGCTATATCCATATAATCAACCAATAACTGCTGAATTAGTTAACAGATTAAAGGAGAGACACAGAAAAATACATATGAGCACCAGAACCCTCACTTAAGCGCATGTTGAGTTCAACTAGCCGAGTGTGTGAATTTATTCAGAAAAGCAAGATCCTAATTCGGAATAAATAAAGTTGCATCTGCTTCGTCACATCTTCTTGCCATTGTTCCAAAATTCAAATACAGAGAATGGCTAAAGGGGTAGCTGACAGTCGCAGGTTCGGCCCCAGTATCTGTGATCGGCTAGATTCTCAAAACTACTGTGAGCTAAAGTGTCACCTGCTGGAAGTGCAGGCGAAGACTTAGTGTTCCGTCTCCGGAGCTCTAAGAAGAATTGTTCATATCCTATTCGATTCTAAAAAATTTTACTGCTTCTGCCAGCACTGAATTGTGGTTAACCAATCGCTGTGGGCCTTCCAGGTTCCATCCAATGAAAAATTCTTAAAAATACTAGCAATCTCCTTCCTCTTAACGAATCTACTGTGATTAACCAGAAATACACATTTCACTCAGAGCCTACATCTACATCTACATCCATACTCAGCAAGCCACCTGACGGTGTGTGGCGGAGGGTACCCTGAGTACCTCTATCGGTTCTCCTTTCTATTCCAGTCTCGTATTGTTCGTGGAAAGAAGGATTGTTGGTATGCTTCTGTGTGGGCTCTAATCTCTCTGATTTTATCCTGCCTCCTCGAGGCAGAAAGAAGAAATTATCTCTCACTGTGAGTTTGATTTCACGTTTCAGTCAATGATAGTGGCTGCACATAGACACTTACAAGTTTTCATGCCCGTTGCAAAATTAATTTTGGTGAACCAATCCAGGAGCACCCTTACATAACTTTTGCCTCAATTACTGCTGACCTTCTTTGAGTCCAGCAGATTCCTCTCACTCTGAATGTTTCATGCTTTCACATCCCGTTGCAGATTACTATCTTTATAGAAAGTATTCTTTTTCATTGCCTCTCAGAATGCCAGTTTACAACTTGCCGAGTTCCACACTGGGGCACCGTGGCCATCACAAAGAGCAGCCGTTGCCCAATACAAACCTGCCAGTGACCCTACCTTTTAGGGAAAGAACAGTTTTATGATCTGTTAACTATTCTAGACCTGCAGCGCTCGCATTCTCACAGTCAGCCAGTAGACTCACACAGAAAAATTACATACATCTTTCATCACCATACAGAAATGAAGAAGTACTTAGGAATGAAATGAAGACGTACTCACTAAATTCAGTTGCTTTCACACTTTGTGTGTCACTTGTAATTTGAATTGATTTGGTACTCTAATTTGAATAGTGCTTTATAATCAGGATACGTAGCAATTTTGTAAGAGCCTCTTCTTTGGCTTCAAATGAATGCTGATCGCTACGGTCGCAGGTTCGAATCCTGCCTCGGGCATGGATGTGTGTGATGTCCTTAGGTTAGTTAGGTTTAAGTAGTTCTAAGTTCTAGGGGACTGATGACCTTAGAAGTTAAGTCCCATAGTGCTCAGAGCTATTTGAACCAAATTAATGCTGACGTACTTGTGCAGGGACTTGTCTATGGCACAACTTCATCAAAGATACACCGAAGTAAAAGTCATGGGGTAGCGGATATATACACATACAGATGGCCATCTTATTGAGTACACAAGGTATAAAGGGGCAGTGCATTGTTGGAGCTGTCATTTGTACTTAGGTGATCCATGTGAAAAGGTTTCCTACACGGCTATGGCCGCATGACGAACATTCTATTTCAGAAATCGTCATGGAATTCGTTATTCCGAGATCCATAGCGTCAAGAGTGTGCCGAGAATACCACATTTCTGGCGTTACCTTTCACCAAAGGTAACGCAGTGACCGACGGCATTCAGTTAATGACCGGGAGAAGTGGCATTGGTGTAGAGATGTCAGTGATGACAGACAAGCAAAATTGCGTGAAATAACCACATAAATCAATGTGGGGCGTACGAGAAACGTATCCGTTAGGACAGCGCGACAAAATTTGGGGTTAATGGGCTATGGCAAGAGACGATCGAAGCACGTGCCCTTGCTAGCAAGACGACATCGCCTGCAGCACCTCTCCTGCGCTCGTGACCATTACCAGGTGGACCATAGACGACTGGAAAATCGTGGCCTGCTCAGATGAGTTCCGATTTCAGTTGGTAACAGCTGATGGTAGGGTTCCAGTATGGTGCAGACCCCACGAAACCATCGACCCAAGCTGTCAACAAGACACTGTACAAGCTGGTGGTGACTCCATAATGGTGTGGGCTGTGATTGCATGGAATGGACTGGGTCTTCTGGTCCAACTGAACTCACCATTGGCTAGAAATGATTATGTTTCGCTACTTGAAGACCATTTGCAGCCATTCATCGACTTCATGTTCGGAAACAACGGTGGAATTTCTGTGGATGACAGTGCGCCGTGTCACAGTGCTACAGATGTTCAGGACTGATTTGAAGCACGTTATGGACAATTCGAGCGAACGACTGGACCACCCAGATCGCCGTTCATGAATCCTATGGAACATTTATAAAACGTAATCGTGAGGTCAGTTGGTGCTCAAAATTCTGCGCCGGCAACACTTTTACAATTACGGACGGCAACAGAGGAAGCTTTGTTCAGTATTTCTGCTGGGGACTTCCAGCTACACTGCTGGCCATTAAAATTGCTACACCAAGAAGAAATGCAGATGACAAACGGGTATTCAGTGGACAGATAAATTATACTAGAACTGACATGTGATTACGTTTTCACGCACTTTGGGTGCATACATCCTGAGAAATCAGTACCCAGAACAACCACCTCTGGCCGTAATAACGGCCTTGATACGCCTGGAGATTGAGTCAAACAGAGCTTCCATGGCGTGTACAGGAACAGCTGCCCATGTAGCTTCAACACGATACCACAGTTCATCGAGAGTAGTGACTGGCGTATTGTGACGAGCCAGTTGCTCGGCCACCATTGACCAGACGTTATCAGTTGGCGAGAGACCTGTAGAATGTGCTGGCCAGGGCAGCAGTCGAACATTTTCTGTATCCAGAAAGGCCCGTACAGGACCTGCAACATGTGGTGTTGCAATATCCTGCTGAAATGTAGGGTTTCGCAGGGATCGAATGAAGGGTAGAGCCACTGATCGTAACACATCTGAAATGTAAGGTCCACTGTTCAAAGTACTGTCAATGCGAACAAGAGGTGACCGAGACGTGTAACCAATGGCACCCCATACCATCACGCCGGGTGATACGCCAGTATGGCGATGACGAATACACGCTTCCAATGTGCGTTCACCGTGATGTCGCCAAACACGGATGCGACAATCGTGATGCTGTAAACAGAACCTGGATTCATCCGAAAAAATGACGTTTCGCCATTCGTGCACCCAGGTTCGTCGTCGAGTGCACCATCGCAGGCGCTCCTGTCTGTGATGCAGCGTCAAGGGTAGCCACAGCCACGGTCTCCGAGTTGATAGTCCATGCTGCTGCAAACGTCGTCGAACTGTTCGTGCAGATGGTTGTTGTCTTGCAAACGTCCCCATCTGTTGACTCAGGGATCGAGACGTGGCTGTACGATCCATTACAACCGTGCAGATAAGATGCCTGTCATCTCGACTGCTTATGATACGAGGCCTTTGGGATCCAGCACGGCGTTCCGTATTACCCTCCTGAACCCACCGATTCTATATTCTGCAAACAGTCATTGGATCTCGACCAACGCGAGCAGCAATGTCGCGATAGGATAAACCGCAATCGCCATAGGTTACAACCCGAGCTTTATCAAAGTCGGAAACGCGATGGTACGCATTTCTCCTCCTTACACGAGGCATCACAACAACGTTTCACCAGGCAACGCCGGTCAACTGCTGTTTGTGTATGAGAAATCGGTTGGAAATTTTCCTCATGTCAGCACGTTGTAGGTGTCGCCGCCGGCGCCAACCTTGTGTGAATGCTCTGAAAAGCTAATCATTTGCATATCACAGCATCTTCTTCCTGTCGGTTAAATTTGGCGTCTGTAGCAGGTCATCTTCGTGGTGTAGCAATTTTAATGGCCAGTAGTGTACTTGTGAGTCCATGCCATGTCGAGTTGCTGTACTGCGCCGGGGAAAAGGAGGCCCGACATCATATTGGGAGCTATCCTATGACTTTTGTCATCTCCGTGTGTTTTACTTTTGCTTTGGTTTCTGTTTTTCATTTTTTGTTCTTGAGTACGTTGGAGTAATGTGCTTCATGGCACAGATTATGGGATCGTGGTGTGTATCATATTGCTACGGCCACAATTTCGCACTCATACTTAAATATAAGCCACCACACAAGTATTCTCCTCTGCTGGTCTCAGGGTAAGCTTTTATATGAGTACATGTAAACATGGGAACACCAACTCACCTAATTCCATTCACACTTTATTATTTTACAGTTATTAAAAATGGCATTGCCCTCCAATTCTGCCACAAATGCATGGCTTATTAATCAACAGTCATTTACACTCATCATTGAATAAACAAATTTTGAATAAACACTTACTCTTAGTATATCACACTTTTACTCATGGCTGGCCGGGGTGGCCGAGCGGTTCTAGGCGCTACAGTCTGGAACCGCACGACCGCTACGCTCGCAGGTTCCATTCCTACCTCGGGCATGGATGTGTGTGATGTCCTTAGGTTAGTTAGGTTTTAGTAGTTCTCAGTTCTAGGGGACTGATGACCTCAGCAGTTAAGTCCCATAGTGCTCAGAGCCATTTCAACCATTTTTTTACTCATGACAAAAACCGTTAAGAACAGTAAACACTTCAATAAAACGATATATAATCAGTACAAAAGTTCATATTGCTACATAGCAGATCTGCAGGTATGCAAATATTTTTTTTTAATCGTAAGTTGGCATAGGTGGAAGAGAGTCAGATCCGGCTCACACCATGTGTCACAATCAGTAACTGGGGCACGCTAAGAGTGCCAGTGTTGCAGAAGGCAGAGTGCCGCTCATAATACATTTCCACACCCAGCCAACTCTTAATCAAGGAGTACAAACGGCGTAGTATGTCATTCTGCCAGCTTTGCAATACAGAGTCATAATATGTAACATCCCAACTCGGCCACTCCAGGGCGTCTTAGCACTGACACAAACAGTGAATGCAAGGCGAACTGACAGTAACTGAGACAACACGGTGGGGACAAGTCCGGTTACATCTCTGGATAAGAGGGAAAATGACAGTATTGTCGGCCACGGTGACATTATGTCCAGTTTAAATACCCTAAATACCTCCATTATAGAATCTTTAATCTCGGTGTCTGGCCGTCCCATCTGCATCTCTGATTCCGATCGAATGACAATCTCGCTAGTTACAGGGTAACTTGGTTGACAAATCGTGATGTGCTGCCTACTGTCGAGAGAAGACTTTACTTTCAAACCGGCAGCCATCCAACAGTAGAGGAACTTAGCCGCTGAAAGCAGCCACTGCTCTTTGCTCTCCTCCATAGCTGATAGAAAATGTGGACGAGCCTGGGTTTTCATCTCTTGAAGTATCGTACCAAGTGACCGCAAACTACCGCCTACAACCTGTTGGGTGTGACACCTAAGTACGGGCAGTAGTGAGACAAAGCGAGTATCAGCACTCATTGTGAGTTGCCTACATCAGGGACAAGTATACACTCAGAGGCAAACCTATTGTTCTCTTTCGACTGATAGGTCCTTAACCTATTTTTTCTGTTAAGAGGATTATGACCCTCTGGGGATAATCCATCCTTCTGAGGAACTGAGAAACCTCCCATCCTTCCCCACCCCTGCCCTCCCACTCTCGCTCCACCACCCCTCTGTGAACTCCCTTCACTGATACAGGCACGATTTTGGTATCAGTACAATGACTAAATAATTAAATCGATCTATTAATTAACATATCCCCCTCTGGGGACCCCCCCAGGCATCCCCTTCCCCCTCCCCTTCCTGTAAATTGGCGGGAAAAAGACTCAATTGATCGGCCATTTGGCGGAAAATCGATTGCAGTGTATGAAATATCTTTTAAACAGTTCCTGGTAGACATGGCAATGTGTGGAATATTGTTTATTTAAACAAATTTATACAATACAAGGCAGTGTTTGGAATATTGCTTATTTATTTATTTAAAGAAATTGGCGGGAAATCAATTGAAGTATGTGTAATATTGTTTATTTAAACATTTTGAGGACGACAAGACAATACAGAATATTTAAACAATTGTGGCACTTTTTTATCCCGATTGCGTAAGGAAGCACGTAATTACCTCTACCCCCTCATACCTCCTCAATTTCCACCCACATTTTGGTGTATTTTCCCTCAGTTTATACATATTTTCCGTCATTTTTCGTAATTTTATCTATTTTAGGTCACTTCTGTCCATACGATCATGACATCACTTCTAGCCATATACTCCAAAATAGCTTGTAAATGTAATACAGTTGTCAACACGTAGCGCAAATGCACTATTTTTCAAGTCTAATGGCATTGTATGGCACAGTACTGTAATGCATTCAGTACACCTCTAACCACATATTCTACAGCTGCAGTGTTTTGGCTCTGTTTCCTGCACGTCTGTGTCTGTACATACTCAAATGTGGGGGAGTTTGAGGGGGAATAAGGGAGTACTTGCGTGTCTTCCACTTGGTGGAGCAAAATTCTTGTACGTGGGAACGAGTATGCAACAGCAAGAGGAATACAAGAAAAAGTTGACATGGAAGTACCTGGAAGCAGGAGAAGAGTCATTTTTCGTCGAGAGTGATAGGACAGTTGGAATAGAATGTTTAACGTGGATGACCACCAAATGTAGGGTAATTAATATATATCAGGTCACAAAGTTATCGGCCACCAGCCTATAAATTTTTATAAAGCGTCCTTAGCTACAGAGCGTTGTATTATCAGCTGGGGTGACGGCAATATTCAGCTATAGAATGGACATCGTGTGTGACGCTGTACAGGATTATTTACGTGTTTTAAACCCTAAATATCAGTATTTACAATGTGCTTCTCTGTGCTCTCCACCAATCACAACCATGCGATGGCAGCTAACAAATACCTCAAAAAAAAAGCTGTATAATTTGTAACAACATACTACTGTCTGTCTTTTGAGGTGTCAATGATACATGCAATTTGACTGCTGTCTTTTATGCTTTCCTGGAAAAGAGAGCCATTTGCCTCTAAATTGACATGGATCCGCGTAGAAGGATGATAGAAAGTAGATGGAGTGATCAGTTGAGAAGGGTTGTAAAGAGATATGATTTAATGGTAGACTGATGATGCATTCTAGAGAGAAGGAGATGATACTATAGGTCATATATCACGCATTTAACCATCTTCTTTCCGTTGTTCTCTCGGGGTATATCAGTTGTGTGGTATAACTTGCGATCGAATCATACACAATTGCGTGTTATGTGAGTCACTTAGAGCACTATCTACCTACGATCGTTAACAACAAACCTCTCCATACCACAGTCATCAGAGGACTTCCAACTCATTTGTAATGAAACATGTCCTTCGATGGAAAACGTGTTTCGCTACCCTCCTCTAGACAAATGAAGATGTATGTCGAAGTATTCCATTTCTCTGCCACATCTTGAACATAAACCGAGTCTTCAGTTTCATACAAGTACGAAGCAACTGTTACTATACTTTTCATGGTCATCCTATCCAAATTGAATGGACGTTGATCATCAGGGAGAGGCCAAGTCTTAGGACTTTTTTGTAGGTTGGTGTATAAGATGCGCAAATATTCCCACAGAAAATGAAACAGCAGAGCGGTATGTCGGCAATATGACCATATACATATGGAAAACTGCGGAAAAAATATGAAAATGACATAAAACCGGTAAAATTCGAGGAAATCCCGGTATAATCACAAAAAATTGATGTGAGATACGTAAAAATTGAGGAAGATACGATGAAATATGTAAAATCGCGAAACCTAAGTCTGTGACTCCCATTCATATGGAGAAACATGGGCAATAGTAATCATAAACTATGCACAATGATCGAAGTTCTAGAAATATGTAGACTGGTGTAGAACGCTATCTGAATGTTCGAGAATTAGCCATGAATGAACGTACTGCACAGTTATCTATTTGCTTCCCAATCTAGTACACGGTACTCGCAAAGTAGTGGAGGGGTGGTTTAGTGATGATATAGAAATTGAGAAACATGCTGTGGTGTCAGTGGTCATCATTGAAATTACGATGGAAACAGAGCCCTAGTGGGAGCAGCTCCTTCCGTGGATGGCCTGCACTGAAACATGTACATGACCACAATATGAGGAATCAGTCGAAGTGGAAGACCTAAACATCTACTACCACCTCACTGTGGAAGGTGGGTTTAAATGTACAGGTCAACAGTCACCTTCAGGCGGCTGTTTGAAAATGGCCCACAACGCCGCAAACTCTTTCAGTTTCCATATGTTGTAACGTCTTCCGCATTTTTTGTCAATAAGAAACACCGCCTCTGTCTTTTATTTCAATCAACCTGTGTACTGTGGGAGCACCAACATAGTTTAGACCATGCAGTGTCCAGTTTTCTGTGAGAGCCAATGGATCAAAACGTATTAATGTTGGTTTAGCATCTGACACAGATCTCTAAGTTGTGGTGGAAAAATAAAATGTATGGCGGTGCACAACGCTGTAGTCATATACTCCTTGGATGTGTTATAGCAGAAAGAAACGATGCATCATGTTCGAACAACACAGGGATCTTCTCTTGCAATATTCCTTGGATGTGTTATAGCAGAAAGAAACGATGCATCGTGTTCGAACAACATAGGGATCTTCTCTAGCGATTGATAGTCTGCGGGATGTAGTCCTCCTACAGCACAGATGATGAAACTTTACACTACTCTGTGTAAGCGACTTCAATCACTGGCCTCGTGCTCTAGTGGACCAGTACATATATAGTTAATGGGATCACCACATATGGTCAGTGCCAGCATGCAGACATAATTTGTTTCCTGATATATTGGAAGACAGGGATGTGGTAATATCTTATCGAGTTCTCTACTGGGTGACGTTAGCTGATTCTTTATAGTTAATAGTTTTTCTCTGTTGGATGGTAAAAAATAACGAGGAGGAGAGAATGTTTGGGTGACAGACATGAATGCACCCTGAGAGATGCAGATCTCCTTCAGACTGCAGTATCTGTACGTAGTTTGGCGACGCACTGCAATGCAGTAGCAAAATCCTCATCCTTCTTCTAGTTCCTTTATGATGTGCTGTCTTTCTAATTTTCCCAATAAGGGCACCACCATAACTGCTCATACTGTCTTTTCTACTACCTCATGTCGCAGGAGAAAGCTTGGTTTGGTGCTGGCCTTACACATTGCACACAGTTGGTTGAGCCATGACAGCCTGTTCCCATTTCCACCGGATGGTCAAAACACGGTCCTGTCGCATTAACTCAGCTCTCCCTGTTTCTCCATGGGATGCAGAAGGTCTTCGATACAGTGCTCTCTTACTTCCATTCGGTTCTGACTTCAATTGGAGCGATCACATGAACAAAGCTGCAGAGACTGAGCAACAGTTACACGATGCAAAGACGCTGTCTAAAAAACCCATGCTTGAGTTTTGCTGTATGGGATTCTAAGCAGATAAGTTAGAAAAAAGTGACCTGTTTAGAGATATGAGAGTGGCACGAATAGGATTCACTGGTGACTAACCATTAAAAGACGTCTCCACAGGATCCAAAGCCATGGTTGAATGGATAGACTTGATTCCAAATCACAGACAGGATTTCTATCAGAAAGTATAACACTATCAGCGACGCTTGTGTTTGCCTGTAGAACCAAGATTGCTTTTTGTACAGGATGACAGCAACATAGTCGTGATTGCGTTTTTAATAGCACGATCCTTACGTGTAATGTATGTCGCCAGCAGTAGAAGTCTTCTGTGGTCAGCTTCAAATGTTAGTTCCCAGTTCCTCGAAAAGAACATCGTCTTCCCTCCAGGGATTCCCATTTGAGCTACGTGGTGAATGTAATCCCACTGCTGAAAAAAAATACTCGCCATGCAAAGTGACTCTCATGGTCAATTTAATTAATTAGTCTATCAATTTAACATCAATGACGTGCCACCTGGTGGGCGGAAGCGATGTCTGGGATGCCACAGATATGATTCTTAACTATGAGCGATAATCAGGCGTTGTTTTTTTTTTTCGTTGTGACGATATCTTTTAACGAAATTTCGATCTCCCGCTCACGCAGGGAGACACGACCATTGTAATAAAATCAGATTTATTACCGAATTTATAACTAAATAGTAGAAGCCTGATATGTATAACTTCTCTGTGCTGTTACCTTAACAGACTTCGTATGAGGTGAGGCATCTGGCACTTTAAGGGAGTTCGAAAGCGAGGAGGCGTCCTGTGACAGTGGTAGATCTTAGCACTCCATCATAAGCCAAAAACGAGTTTAATACTCTAGTACCGTGATCCGTGATATAACACATAAGAAAAGATTTTTCCTACCTAACGAGAAAATACTTAGAGGAAATGTAACCTATGCCTAATTTTCACAAGTAACGATGCTTTAGCGATGTGAAAAAGTATGTATTCCTCGATTTCTTCTGTCTTCGGAAATGACTTTTATAAAAGGGAGAACTCTCCATTTCCTGTGAGAAATTGGAGGCGTATGGTCAACAGTTTCGCTCTCTCGGATTGGGTAAGGTGGGTTTTTTAAACTGGGGGTCTGTGTCGGGTGTAATTGGTTAGAGCTACAGTATATATCCAAGCCACAGCTGTTTGTTTTGCAGTACACAGCGGCTGGTTGCAAGTGTGGTCATGAGAAGTTGGCAAGCAGAAGTAATGGACTAGCTCAGCCTGCGATTGGCGGTTAGGTACAAAGAATGCACCAGCCTGTCTGCTCTAGACTGTGATAGTGGGGGCTAATGAAGTGACTAGTGTGCTGGGTGAGCAGGGATTGAAGTGGGTGGTGGACTCTGGCATACATGTATGTCCACGACTCCAGCTGCAGCTGTGGTGG
This sequence comes from Schistocerca piceifrons, assembly GCF_021461385.2. NCBI lineage: Eukaryota > Metazoa > Arthropoda > Insecta > Orthoptera > Acrididae > Schistocerca > Schistocerca piceifrons. The sequence goes on from NC_060149.1 coordinate 725,980,736, forward strand.
TAGTTTTCACTGACCTCTGAGCGCCAGCGGTATATGAGGGGATTGGCGTGCAGCGTGTGGAAGTTGGGACATGAGGGCGCGGGATGAGCAAGTGTTTCATCAAACTCTGTGAAACCTGGGTTGTTGCAGGATCGAATTCCGCCAAATATTTCCAATCCTAGTACCCACCAATAGGAAGCAAGGAGAAACTGTCCCACACAATGAGTATCAGTTTAATTGAAAGGGTACAGTACTGCCCGATATTGAAAATAGGTACAACACTCTTCGTTATTCTTGTCAGAACAACATATTTTTTGTAATAATAACTCAATTTCACTTAATACACCGAAGCCGGATACCAGTGTAGGAAAGAATGACAATTTATTTATTTAATTGATCACATGTGCACTCCCACAAAATAAATTCCTACATCCAATTTGGTGAGATCTGTGAAATGAATGAATGTATGGTCGTCTGCTAACTGCAGATAGTGAATGTGCAATATATGATCATCTTTGAGACAGTCCTTTGGTCACCTTTGGTGGAACCAAAGAGATGAAATTTACATGAGCTTTGAACGCCTGAAATGTGGCTGACCAATACAGTAGCATGGTGTTCCCCCACCTTGGCTGAGGTGCGAGATGACCTGAAGAATGACCATGTTTCAGCACTCTGGCGCTGGATCTTGTGTTGGTAAAACCTGTCTTAGGTGTGCTCCGTAAAGACAAAAGAGTGGAGAGAATGGTATGCATGTGGAATACTTAACAGTAGTTTGGAATAATGATTTCTCTATTTCAGGAACTTTTGGGGGGAGAATTAAACGACAGGCAGGTAATATTAAGGGGATCGAAGTAATCTTCGGAAGTGACCAACGGTCACAATGAAACCACGTGTAGCAATAAGTTGAAATACTTGCGAGTGCTAGTACTAAGTGCTAAAGTTAGGCTGAATTACTGGAGTGTGTACTATAAGTTGGAAATATTTAAGAACTGTCGTGTGCATGACTTGAAATTAGAGACGAGTTCTTCCACGTGGTGAGTACTGTGTGAGTCTCAATCTGTGTATGAGACAAAGGATAAAGAGAAGTACTCGTCCATGGTATCAGTTGAGGACTCACGTGTGCTACTTTGCGTCTTATGTTTCCGTGTGACGCTTGATTCAAACTCTAATACTCTGAGAGAGAAGTGAGGTGAGTCAGCCGCCTATCCAGCAACGCCACTTGGCTTGCATTGCACAGGAAGACGTGCATATATCCTCCAGAGTTCGTAGTAGGAAAGAAAAGTTACGAAGTGGGCCAGTGCCGTGTGAAACTGGGATGAATACTAATTGAAGTGGGAAAGCTGAAAGTGAAGTGATTCTAACGTTGTGACTATTTTTGTGATGTATTGTATGTTGCCAGTGTGATGTATTTCATGTAATTAAGTATGTGTGGTTTGCATGGGAGAGTAGCAAGATAGGTTCAGAGGCAGTTGGTTATGCATGTTCCTTTTTGTACCGCTCGGTCTGGAGGAAATTTTCGTGACGATGGGTGTGAGAGTCGAAGTGTCAGATACAGCAAAAGATCCACCATCCTATCCAGAAAGTGCACTGTAGCGTTAGATAATTACGAGACCATAAGATAGAGAATCACCAATGTAAAGCCATGCCCATTTGGCGGAGTTTCTCATGTGTAATTGTTGTATAAAATGTAATAATAGAATAATAGAATTTATCGGAATGAAAGAGATAGAAAAAGAAAAAGACTGGTGGCCTTGTTCTTCGAATAGTGTGTAGTCATGATATTCAGAATTTATAATGTGTGCGCCATTGATATTCAGTGCGATGGCCACGTGTTGATCAAAGCCGTTGAGTAAGAAAGAAAATGTGGTATTGCCAGTGCGTAGTGAACAATCAGAGTTGTGTAAACTACTAACAGTCAGATGTGTGTTATCAGTTTCCGTTGCGTAATATTCAAACATGAGAATAATTTGTAGCTTAATTGTGAGCACTAGAGCTCATAATCAGCCATTGATGTTTTGCGAAAAATAAAAATAAATCCACTCGCTTGGCAGACCACTCATCTTACAGGCCTGACTGCTTGATGCCACAGTATGAACAAGGCATGTGGGTGCCTCTCTAATTAATTAGCCAATCATTCTGATAGAGTGAGGGAATATTTCCAAGACATTCACATCTGGGCGTTTACCACGTAAACACTGCTTGCTTGTGGTTTGGTCGGAGTGCAACCGACGGCACGTGCAGGCGCAGCAGCGGCACACAACATGGCGTTGCCATTTGACAGAAAGAGCATGTGTTTCGACAGGAATTTCTCAGGTATCAATATCAAAGGGTGGCCACCATCTGACGCTTTTGTTCAGGGATTAGCGTGGTACTTCACGAGGCAGTGGAGCCACCGACAGCCGACAGCAGTGTGGCGAGCCCGCTGGCATTACCAAGTCCCTCCAGCACACGCCCACTCCAGGCAGCCTGCGCAGGTGGCGAGACGTGAGAAAGTTTTTCAGATGTGTTTAAGCGGTCTGTGACAGTGTAGTTACGTGCATCCTTACGCAGTCGTGATACAAAAAGCGCCACAATTGTTTAAATATTCCGTACTAGCTTTCTGCCCTCAAAATTTTTAAATAGACAGTATTCCATACAATGCAATCGATTTCCAGCCAATTTATTTAAATAAATAAACTATATTCCAGACACTGCCTTATGTCCTATAAATTGTTTAAATAAACAACATTCTACACATTGTCTTCTCTGCCAGAAACAGTTTAAAAAAATATTCCATACACTGCAATCGTTCTCCTGGCAAATGGCGAATCAACTGAGTCTTTTTCCCAGCAAATTCTGGGTCTGGGAGGGGAGAGCGATAGCTGGGGGGATCCCTGAGGGGGAAGTATTAATTAATTGAGCGATTTAATTAATTGGTCAACCAAATTGATATCAAAAGTGTGCTTGTATCAGTATAGGGAGTTTGCAGATGAGTGGAGGAGGAGGAGGAGGAGGAGGAGGAGGGGGGTAGCGGAGGAGGAGGGGAGGGGTGAGGATGGTTCTCAGAAAGATGAATTATCCCCAGGGGGTCATAATCCCCTCACGACAAAAATAGGTTAAGGACCTGTCAATCAAAAGAGAACAATAGGTTTGCCCCTGAATGTATACTTACCCCTGATGTAGGCAACCAGCAGTGTGTGCTGATGCCCACTTTGTCCTACTACTACCGCCCCCCCCCCCCCCCCCCGGTTATACATAGTACTGCCTCCCTGGCAGTGTTGCAAATTGGGATCCTGGGCTTCCGCGTGCACAACAGCCACCATCTGTGATATGCTATAGGCATCCACTTTACAAGCTCACATCTGTCTTTGAGAGTGATGGAACAGGCTGAACGACTGACTGATGAGCCACAGAAGGCTTGTGCCTACAAACTCCCGTTCCGGCTACTACAGGACATTGCAGTCAGGTCCTGCAGATGCAGCTGACGAAACACTGCGACCACATCCCTTGTTACAGTCGAGTGTGCGAATTGGGAACCTTCCACCATGCCAGAGAAGACAGTCTGTGCTGTAAAATCACATTAATAAATCTATTTCCAGAAACGCTGTTTTACTGACACCTTACGGTGTATGACAGCCACCCACACCAGCTCTGGAGCTCAGCCTCCTGCACCTGTAGCGTCACCACCTCACCTGCACGGCCTCCATGACCGTACAGATTCCCAACCCAAGGAGTTACCGCTGCAACTGGTGTCAGAAGTATCTGACCACCGCTAGAACTGGTGGTGAGCAGTGTGCCACACTCTGCCACTGCTGCAGTGGCATCGCTATGCGCGGTACTAGTTTCCCACATCGCCGACATCACCACAGCAGCTTGATTCATCTCGTAATCAATGCTTCGCACAATGCAGGGCAGTGAGTGAGAAGCATTTTTTTACCATGAAACTGGCCGTTTTTATTGCGTAACTCATTGGCCATGGAGGATCGTAGAGACATTCATTTTAATCCAAAGGTAATTCTTGTAAAACCTTGTGAACTTACTGAATTACCTGGTTTTAAGGATAACTGTAGACCATTTAACACCTGTCGGGTGTACATTTTGTAGTCTTTCTGGACACGAGTTGCAGTGCACGAATAATGTGACAGCCATATGTTTCACTTGTCGACACTGGGGTCATGTGGCACGAGATTGTAGTAAATGATACAATGAAAGAACATGAGGAACTTGTAGTGTATTGTGTACTCTGCACTGTGAACCTGGCTTTTATTGCCTTTTGTATTGTAAATTCTTTTATTGTTTAGGCACTGGTAGAATACGCAAGATGCCAGTAGAAACATGCACCGCCGATTTGGGTGATTCTGTTGCCGCTATGACGGAGCAGATCATTGGGTTCCGAGCAGCGCTTGAACATCGAACTGGAAGGTAGAGACCAGCTACAGGTAATATTGAACTGTGTGAATATGCTTAAAATGATACAAGCCAAAAGAACGCACAATGCTGGTTTACAGGAGAAAAAAAAAGATTATTAAAAGAATTTAAAACAGTTGGTAGAGCGCTGAATAATGGTCACTTTCAGTTACCTTGTGAACTTACTGAATTATCTGGTTTTAAGGATAACTGTAGACCATTTAACACCTGTTGGATGTACATTTTGCAGTCTTTCTGGACACGAGTTGCAGTGCACGAATAATGTGACAGCCATATGTTTCACTTGTCGACACTGGGGTCATGTGGCATGAGATTGTAGTAAATGATAAAATGAAAGAACGTGAGGAACTTGTAGTGTATTGTGTACTCTGCACTGTGAATCTTTTATTTTTCGATTACGCGTTTCGGGTGCTGTCCATCTTCCAATTATCTGCTAAAAATAGAAACAGAGATTTTTTGTTGCAAATACACACAGAAACACATGTTAAATAAGAAATATATGTATAAAAGAGTCAAAATTACTTTAGAGAAACTTCTTAACGAGTGCATACAATTGAGAACAAAGTGAATACAAAGCTTTAAATAGTGGTCAATTGTGAATAAACGTAACATGAAGAAACGTGAGATCCTTGGACAGACTCTTGTAACCTCACTTGTACGTTACTTGTGTGGCGACTTAAGTGTAGCAGCTGCAGCTACACAAAGGTGAGCTTGCTAACTCTAGCTGGCGTAAGCGTATAGGTTCTGTCATACATCAATGCGGAGACGTGAGCAATTGTATTATCTTATAGAATGTTCGATTTCCAAACCAGGAAATTACTAAAATTTATAATAAGTCGTACCTTTCATGCCAGCAAACAGGCAAACACAAGAAGTAGTACATATAATTAAACGTAATAATTATTAAAAACATTTTAAAACAATTAAAAAGGCAAGAAGTGCAACTCTTACAAAAAACTTTTCCATCTATTTAAATGAAATTAATTGTCCACTATAGAAATGTGATATACGGACAAATTTCTACGCACACACTGTCCCAGCACCAGGTGGACTCCTTCATCCTTAATGAAACCTTCCTCCTACCTCACCATGTTGTCCGCACCTCTCTCTGTCTCTTTCGCCACATCGACAACCCCCTTCCCCTCACACGAGGCAGGGTCGCTATTGGCCATCTCAAGCATATACCTGTCTAGCCACAACCCCCGGTTAATAACCCTACCGACCACCTTCTCCTAATCGCTTTTTTCCCTCCCTCACCATCACCTGTGCCACTATCTATTTCTGTCCCACAGCTCCTTTCCCATACGACTTAATTTCCCATGTTGAACGTACCTTCTCCACCAATGTGATTGCCACTGACCTCAACATCCACAGCCATGACCCTGCCACCCTTCGGCGATGGCATCAGTTCCTTGCCACCCTCTACAGTGACCTCGTTCCTCTCCCACAGCACACCCGTCCTGAAAGTACCTCCACCCTGGATGTCATCCTTGTTTCTCCCAGCCTCCTTGGTTGTATCACCGCGGACGTCCTCGACCCCATTGGTAGTGACCACCTCCCCGTCCTTCTCACCATCTCCTCTGCTCATCACCCCCCTCCTGCCCCCCACCCTGCTGCCGCTCTGAAGTCCGTCCATGATCACAGCTGCGCAGACTGGGATGCCTACTGCTGATGTCACCCATGCCTCTTCCTTCCTCCAGAAGACCACCACTGATGCAGTGGAGGCCCACAGACCTACCAAACTCATCCACCCTCACCACCCTACACTTCCTTCACAGGCCGTCCTTCTTCTTCACGAATCCCACAGCCTCTACAGCTCCTTCCTCTGCACCCATGACTGGGATACACTCCTCGACCACTAACAACTATAACGGCACATCCGAAACCTCCTCACACAAATAAACGCCGAGACTAGTGCTAGTCATGTACATGCCTCAACTTCAGCTTCCCTGTCAGCTCCTCCAAATACTGGCCTGCCTTCCACGGCCTTACTCGTAGCTATCTCATCCCGCATTGCTCTCTTCTCCACAACAACTGTCCCTTTCCTGGCAACCTCAGTAAGGCTAACCATTTTGCTTCCCACATCTCCAAGGTCTTCTCCATTCCCGACGATCCCCATTCTGATTACTCCCTCTTCCCCACATTCCTTGAACGCACTGATACTGCTGTCCCACCACTCGCACCTAGTTTCCAGTACTTGGATCTGTTACCCCCCTCAGACAAACACTCCCATCACCAAACCATCTTTCCTGGCTGCCCTTGCTACCCTTAATAAGACCTCCTCTCCACCAGCGTTTACTTTAACCTGTGGAAGACTTTTCGTGTCCTGCTGTTCCCCAAACCGAGCCAACCTCCCTCTGACACCTCTTCCTATCACCCCATCTGCCTCACCTTTAAGTTCAGTAAGGTCTTTGAGTCCACCCTCTCCCACCATATTCATCACCACCTTAACCAGCACCACCTCCTTACCCTCACCCAGTGTGGCTTCTTGCCCTCCTTCTCAGCCAACGACCAGCTCCTTAACCTTACCAATCTCCTTTCCCTCCAACTTAACTCCCATCACTCTGCTATCTTTGTTTCCCTCGACCTCCAGAACGCCTAAGACCGTGTCTGGCATTTCGGGCTCCTCTTTAAACTCCATACCTATACTCTACCCATCAGTTACATCGGTCTCGTTGCTTCCTTCCTTTCCCATCGTCCATCCTATGTCCCTATCCACAATAACAACTCCCGTAGTTTCTATCCCACTGCCGGCGTGCCCCAAGGCTCCGTCCTTTCCCCTCTCCTCTATCTCCTGTATACTGCAGATATGCCCAAACCTCCTTCGCCTGTTCACCTCCTCCAATCTGCTGATGACCTCGCCTTCCTGGCGCTTCATCCTACCCTTCAACAGTCCCAATGTGCCCTTTTGGTCTGTGAGCCATCTTTAGCTGACGACTCTACTACGAATCAGGACTTGGGCTATTACGCAAGGACATTACGCCTATCGTATCAAACCCATTCATTCAGTTATTAGATGAGAAACGACGTGGAAGTTTAATGGACATTCTTCTGGTCACACGGCAGGTGCTATTGTACAGGCAGCATGCATAATATGACCTAGATACGGCCCCGGGCAATTAGTGTTCGACAATTTACAGGAAAGCTGCTAAGTTTCTGATAATCATATCACGTTTACTACAAGAACAAGACATAAACTTTCTACAGTAAAGGCAATATGAGGAAATGGTGACGTAACTGTGGTCCCGTGGGAGGACTAGCGTGAAAAATGTGAAGGAGAAATTTTGCCGTCACGGCTTGCGAGTGTTAATACACGAAATCATTCTACACATTAGTTATTTGATTTCGCCACTCGGACCTTAATTACGCGTTTAAAATGTTTTCACTAAGATATAAGTCACAGAAGCAACAAGCACTGTTTCAACTAATGTTAGACACAGAAACTACACCTTTTCACTTCAAAAATGAAACAATATTGCACTTAATTCATTGTGACAAGGGACAGGCAGGACGATGATAATTATTTCCTCGTTAACTTCGCAACCCCCTCCACTTCTCTCTCTCTCTCTCTCTCTCTCTCTCTCTGTCACGGACACACACACACACACACACACACACACACACACACACACTTAAACTTAAATTTCACCCCCGAAAAATCTTTTAACAGTCAGCTGTAGTTAAAATTTGCAACAATTTATTTACAGGTTTGGAAGTCCCTTTATCAGTCAGTGTGATATGTTCGACTGAGTATAAGGTAACCTACATAATTAGTAATGTAACACAAAGAATGTGACCAACGCTCTTAACAAAGTTCAATCCAAATTCCCCCAAAACTTCTGTTATTGTTGTCTTGCAGTCTTGACTGCCTTGATGATAATGCTTTCATTGCAGTGGCTTCCACTGTCTTCTACGCCAATGTGTCTTTAATCATTGTTTTTCGCCCTCTAACCTGTAGACCACAATGTAAATATTCTAGAGGAGTAAGTACATTTATAATCATTATCTCTTATCCGATCACAGAATTGCGTTGGAAATAGCTACGCCAAAAGCATTTCGATGACTCGATCCTCTGTAAAGTAAGAATATTTAGAGGTACGAGTCCGTATTTTTCATGGATATACACTTTATGGTTGTAGCTCTTACTTAATACTGGATGAGTAAAAATACATTGACACATTTCTCAGCCTGTAGACAGGACATCGCCATAATCACATAACTGATGACAGTACGTCTTGCAAAAATTCTTTCAGCATTTTTCATACCCTCATCTAACAACAACGCAGTCGTTTTACAACGCATAGTGCCGATCATAGGGGTGCAGGGTGTCATACTGATAGATCGCGGTGTAGATTTCTTCCACATCTTTTCAAAATGAAATAATGATACTGGAAAATGTATACCGGATATGTCCCGTTATGTTACAAACACTCTCTATTCGGGAAAATTCTGTTGAAAATGCAGGTTGGGTTAACTGACGTCCGTTTTGGAGAGGCATTGTGTAATGCGAGAAGCAAGTTTATGGCTGTTGCCCTGCCTGTTATCCACTAAACGTAGCAGGTAGCGGCCTGAGGATTCTATTACCCCTAGTAGCCCTATACAATGGCACAAACATTTTGCCTCACTAGAAATATTTTAGCATTTCGACAAAAAATTCATGAGCAACGACTGTTCCTCCGCCCTTGACAGATTTTGTTGACATACTTTTACGTGGCGATAAAAATTTACTCTGTCTCTTTTTGTTGTAGCATAATGCTGCATTTTTACGATATGAAATCTACCACTTACATCAGTTTTATATATGGACCACGTTTCCCTCAGCATTATAAAAAAAATATAGACCTAGATAAGATTATTACCTAACAATGAAATGTTCTGGTAAATTAAAATCGTGTGGTGGACCGAAACTCGAATTCGGGACCTTTACCGCGCCGCAGGGTAGCCGCGCTGTCTAGGGCGATTTGATACGGTTCGCGCAGCTCCTTCCATCGGAGGTTCGAATCGTCCCTCGGGCATGGATATGTGTGTTGTCCTTAGCGTAAGTTACTTTAAGTTAGATTAAGTAGTGTGTAAGCTTAGGGACCGATGACCTCAGCAGTTTGGTCCCATAGTAGCTTACCACAAATGTCCAAAAACTTCCGGGAGCTTTGCCGTTCTTGGGCAAGTGCTCTACCGACAGATCTAACCAAGCATGACCCACGACCTGTCCTCAGATCTTTAATTCCGCCACTACCTCGTCTCCTACATTCAAAACTTCACAGAATACCCTTTATTCCAGAAGTGCTAGTTCTGCAAGTTTCGCAAGAGAGCTTCTGTGAAGTTTGGAAGGTAGGAGACGAGTTACTGGCGGAAGTAAATCTATGAGGACGGGTTGTGAGTTGTGCTTTGGTAGTTCTGTCGGCAGAACACATGCCCGCAAAAGACGAACGTCCAGATTTCCAGTATCGGTCTGGCATACAGTTCTAACCACCCAGAAGTTTCGTATCAGCGCGCACTCCATTGCAGAGTGGAAATTTCATTCTGGATCACAGAACAATGTTCATGTATGAAGAAAGAGTGTGACATGCATGAGTGTATGTGTTCGAAATAAAAAAAAGAGAATATTGCACTCAATTAGGTTGGGGAATTTACTATAGAAGGACGCACTGGAGCAATCTCAATCCTCTGGATAGTGCAAGTAGTGTTGGAGCAATCTTATTCCTCTGGCTAATGGAAGCAATGTACAGTTTTTCTCAGAGTCATGCAATCGATGCAGAGATATACAGGACATCCCATACCTTTTCGGTCAAGAGTGACTCCTTCGCATCAACCCTTCCAAGAGCCAGGCAATCATCATAGGTCGTACCACCCGTTCCTTCCGGCTCCACGATTTTTGCCTCACAATTTATGTTCGTCCTATCCACCCCACTCCTACCCTGAAATACCTTGGCCTCATCCTCGACTGTCACCTCACCTGGACTTCCTATCTACTTACGATCCAACTCAAAGCCCACAATAGACTCTTCCTCCTTAAACTCCTGTCCAGCCAGACATGGGGTTGTACCCTTCCACTATCCTTCAGACCCTCAAATCCTTGATCCACCCCATCCTTTGTTATGCCATTGTTGCTTGGATTTCCGCTCCTTCCAGATTCTATAAGGCCCTCCAAATCCCAGAACGCCATGCACTCCACCTCACCTTCCATATCCGCCTTCCATCCCCCACGTGGATCCTCTACGACCTCATTCCTTCCCACATCTTCTTCTTTTCCTCGAACACATTAGCACCCTGTACATCGTCCGCCGACTTCAGCTCCACCAACCCGTGGTGTCTTCCATCCTCTCTACCTCCAGGCCCCCTCCATGGTGCCCTCCCCCACTGGACCTTCCTCTCCCCTCTGTTTCCCTCCTCACAGGCCTCCTCTCCTTCGGCGGATCCCTCCCAGCAGTTTTCATTCTTTGTGTGTGCTCCATCGCTTACAGTGGTTTTTTATGCGTCTCTCATTCTGTATGTTTTTATACTGTGGCCAACTTTTAACGTGTGTGTGTGTGAGACTCCAGTGTGTTTAAAGTGCTCCACGACTCGCCAACTACGTTCTTTTAACTTTATGTCGAATTTTTCAAACTGTCCACCAATGAACGTCCCGATGTCAGTGTATATTTTAACCCCCATGGTCTCCACTTATTATGTTTTTATGTCCCCCTTTTCCGCCTTTTTTATGTATAGTTTCCTCTTTTTATTTAACTATAATGTCATTTGGCTGAGGAACGGCGATTTGTGTCGCTGCCAGCCCTCCCCTGCCCATATGGAGCAGGGGAATGAATTCACACTAAAGAAAAAATACAGATAAAAGTAAGTAGAGCATATTTTTCACCTTTCTATTGTAACAAATCGTCGAAAATATTTAAAAAGCACTGTCTACTCTTAGTAACCTGTTGTTTAATTATGCTATTCAGGACTAAACGACGATGAGCGTATATTTCCAGTTCCTCAAGAATATCCAGAATTTTTCCTTTCAGCTGAAAATGAATTATGCTTAAGCTATTGTCAGTCTAAAGCTGATGGTTATTAACTTCCCTCAAATGACAGCCCAGAGCACTATTGTTACTAGCGTAATTACGCTCTCTAAACCTCACTTTTAACTCCCTTCCCGCCTAACCAATATAAAAATTATCACAAGAGCCATATTTTATTTTATTAACATCTGATAGAATCTAATTATCTGATCTTTCAGCATGGTATGGTGTGAACATAGTCCAAGTCTATTTTTCGTACGAAACCCTACTTGTATTTTAGCCTTCCTTAAGGCAACAGCAATTTGTTCAGAACAGGGGCCTGAATATGACAAGGAAATATGGGCAATGGTGGTGGCAAGTTCAATCACCTGCACCTCTACCTGTCTGTAAATTTTTTTATCGAACTCGCGAATGATCTATTCGGCAACTCCATTAGCCATGTCACCGTTAATTTCTCTATAGACAGCATCCCTAGAAAGCCCTGGTTTTGCCATCTGATAAAACATCGATGTAAAGTAGGTATGCTGCTGGATGGCAGGAGTCGGCTGATACAGTTAAATCTGTTTCTGTGAACTTGCAGTAAATGTCTATGTCCAACCTTTACAACGATCTAGAAATTTGCAAGTGTAAGAAGTTTAGTGAATCTTCAGTTTCAAGCTCTAAAATGAAATGAGTTTTTTCGTGCATACTATTAAATACAAGAAATGAGTCATGGATTTCATCAGCATTCCCTAAAATAATACAACTGGTGACGTCTCTGCATTGACCTAGCTACACCTACATCTACATCTATATCTGCAAACCACGAAGTGCATGACGGAGAGTGCGTCCCATTGTACCAGTTACTAGGGTTTCTTCCTGTTCCATTCACGTATGGAGCGCGGGGAAAATGATTGTTTGAATGCCTCTGTGGGTACAGTAACTATTCTAATCTTATTCTCAGGATCGTGAACGATACGTAGGGAATTGTAGTATACTCCTAAAGTCATAAATTAAAGCCGGTTATTGAATCTTTTTAAAAGACTTTTTGGGATAATGTATTTACATCTTCAAGAGTCTTCCATTTCAGTTCCTTCAGCATCTTCGTGACACTCTCCCATGGGTCAAACAAACCTGAGATCATTCGTGCTGTCCTTCTCTGTGTGCGTTCAACATCCCCTATTAGTCCCATATGGTATGGGTCCCACACACTTGAGGAATATTCTAGAAACGGTCGCACGAGTGATTTGTAAGCAATCTCCTCTATAGATTGAGTGCACTTCCCCAGTATTCTACCAGTTAATCGAATTCTACCACCTGCTTCACCTACAACTGAGTCTATGAGATCATTTCATTTCATATCCTACAAAGTGTTATACTCAGGAATTTGTATTGGTTGGATGATTCCAGCAGTGACTTATTGATATTATAGTCATAGGACACTACGTTTTTTTCGTTTTGTAAAGTGCACAATTCTACATTTCTGAATATCTAAAGCAAGTTGCCACTCTTTGCACAACTTTGAAATCTTATCAAGATCAGAGAGAATATTTATGCAGCTTCTTTCAAATAGTACTTCGTTATAAATAACTCCATCGTTTGCAAAATGTCTGATGTTACTGTTCATATTGCCTGCAAGGTCATTAATACACAACATAAACAGCAAGGGTCCCAACACACTTCGCTGGGGCACACTTGAAGTTATTAAGATATCTGACGGTGACTCTCCATGCAAGATAATATGCTGCGTCCTCCCTACCATAAAGTGCTCAATCCAGTCACAAATTTCAGTTGATAGCCCATATGCTCATACTTTTGACAATGCCTGCAAGGTCATTAATGCACAACATGAACAGCAAGGGTCCCAACACACTTCCCTGGGGCACACTTGAAGTTATTAAGATATCTGACGGCGACTCTCCATGCAAGATAATATGCTGCGTCCTCCCTACCATAAAGTGCTCAATCCAGTCACAAATTTCAGTTGATAGCTCATATGCTCATACTTTTGAAAATAAGAGTAGATGTGGTACTGTGTCAAATGCTTTTCGGAACTAAAGAAATACTGCCATATACATGACTGCCCTGATCCAAAGCTTTCAGTATGCCATCTGAGAAAAGTGCGAGTTGGATTTCACGTGATCTGTATTTGCGAAACCCATGCTGGTTGGCAATGAGGAGGTTATTGTGTTCAAGATTTCTCAGTATGTTTGAGATCAGAATATGTTCCAAGTTTCTACTACAAATCAATGTCAAGGATATTGGACAGTAGTTTTGTGGATCATTTCTACTACCCTTCTTGTAGACAGGTGCGACCTGTGCTCTTTTCCAAGAACTGGTTCAAAATGGTTCAAATGGCTCTAAGCACTGTGGGACTTAACATCTGAGGTCATCAGTCCCCTAGACTTAGAACTACTTAAATCTAACTAAAGTAGGGCATCACACACATCCATGCCCGAGGCAGGATTCGAACCTGCGACCGTAGCAGGCGTGCGGCTCCGGACTGAAGCGCCTAGAACGGCTCGGCCACAGCGGCCGGCTCCAAGAACTGGGTACGGTTTTCTGTTCGAGTGATCGACGATAGATAACAGTTAGAAGAGGGGCTAAGTCAGCCGAAAATTCATTATAAAATCTGACAGTGAGTCAATCGTATCCTGGGGCTTCGTTCAATTCTAACGATTTCAGCTGTTTCTCAACACCACTGACACTAATACTTGTTTCATTCATATTTTCAGTTATATGAGGATTAAATTGGGGCAATTCTCCTGGGTTTTCCTATGTAAAAGAGCATTTGAAAACGGAGTTACACATTTCAGCTTTTGCTTTGCTGCCCCCAGTTTCAGTTCCTGTTTCATTCGCTAGCGAATTAGTGCCACTAATAGCCTTTACACGCAAACAGAATTTCTTTGGGTTTTGTGAATTATCATTTGAAAATATTCTGCTATGCCAATCATTAAAGGCACCACGCATCGCTCTCTTGACAGCCAAATGCTTTTCATTCAGCATCTCTTCATATATAGCCCTACGCTTTGTTTTTCACATATTAGGCAGTAATCTCTGTTCTTTAGAAGTTTCTTTACTGTGACTGTATACCATGGAGATTGCCTTCCATTATGAACCGTTCTTTATTGAGTACATATCTATCTAGTGCATAGTAAACTATGCTTTTAAACTTGAGCCGTAGTTTCTTTACATACTCCTGCCCTGTGCTGAAAGTTTCAAGTTCGTCATTGATATATGATACTACTGACTTTTATCTAGTTTACTGAACATATATATTTTTCTATTTGTTTTTGTTGTCCTTTGTACTTCGTTAATCATGAGGTCAGATAAATTTGTTGTCATTAGATCTAGTACATTTTCCTCATGAATGGGGTTCCTAACTAACTATTCTAGATAGTTTTCAGAGAAGGCATTTAGTAATTAAAAATTTTTGGAAGGTTACTGTCAACAGCCGTTAAATTATGTATAAAATGCATATTTGAACCATCAGCTGTTTTTATTTTACACCCGAACATCTACCGGTTTTGATCTTGGACCATCTACACGGATGAAGGGTTCAAATGGTTTAAGGCACCATATTGCATTAGTCATTATTTAAAATGTGTAGTGCATGCCATGAATGTAAATATACAACACAGTACTTTAAAAGCAAACATACTAATTCTAAATGTATACAGCTAAATTTATACAGCAGCACTGATCTGTATACTTTTAGTATTCATATGTATTTGTATGTTATGTAGTTATATTTCACAGGATGTATTATCATGTACACCAATAACAAAATTTTAATTTTTCAATTAATTGTTAATGATTAAAGCCTCCATCGATGATTACAGTATGATTGGGGAACTTACGTACAAGTGAACTGATGTTTCCTCTGAAGTTTTCGGTTACGTCAGGAAATGTGTATGGTGGGCGATAGAATGATCCAGTTATCATTTAATGCCCACCTCTCATTTGAGTCTTGCCCAAATAATCTCACATGCAGCTTCAATTTCTATCCCAGTGGATTTGAATTTCTTGTCTACTGCGACAAATACACCATCTCAATTTCCCATTTGCCTGTCCTTTCGATAAACACTTAAATTTTAGCCAAAAACCTCACTACTATTAAATTCAGGTTTCACCCAGCTTTATGTACCTAGTATTACGTGAGCTTTCCTGCGTTTCATGAGCGCTTCAAACTGTGGCACTTAGTTGCGATTTTTTTCCTTTATTGCGTTTCCATTCCCCCAGAGGGGGCGGGCTGGCAGCAGCTTAATGCGCCGCTCTTCAGCTTGCAGAATATTTAAAAACATAATAAGAAGATAATGAACAATAGAAACAGGCGATAAAAACGGTGACTTTTTAAACTGTAAAATGGCGGAAAGTTGTGGAAGTTAAAATACAAAAATAAAGGGTTGGTGGTGCTAATTAAGACATGCAGTAAGCAGACAGGTACAATATTAGACAGACAATTAAAAAACATGGCTACAGTTTGATTTCTGTTCGCAAGAGAGAAAAAATCACACCTAGCGACATTATGGTTTCTGTTTGCAACACTTCAAAAAAGATGCGCAACACTTACCACTCACTTAAACACTGCACTAAAGAGTAGTCACCGAGATGACACACCACAGCCTAAGGCAGATGGGGGTGGGGGAGGACCTGGACAGATGAGGGGAAAAAAGTGTGAGGAGAGGAAAAAGCAGAGGGGGGGGAGGAGCCAATGGAGAGTGAGGACACATAAAAGGGGAGGGGGCAGGTCGGACACTTGAGAGGGAGTGGGGAAGACAGAGGAGGGGAATACAAAAGGACTCGAGGGAGAGACAGGAGTCAAAGAGAGAGTAGATGGGGATAACAGAATGGAAGGGGGGGAGAGGGAACCTGGGCAAAGGACAGAGGTAGGGAGGGAGAGGTGAGGATCAGAGTTGATAGGAGGGATAAATGGAGGGAGAGAGGGAATCATCCAGGAGGTGGAGTTGATGGAACTGACCTTGGAAAAGGAGATGAAGGGTGTTGATTAGGTGGGACACAATGGTGAAGGTGTGGCAGCAGGTAGAGTTGGAGAGGAGTAACCAGGGGATGGGGGGATCAAGTCCGCTGGAGGTGTAGAGGACTCAGAATATGTTCGAGGAAAAGGAGCAAATGGAGGAAAGGAATCAGGTCAAACAGGATCCGTGTGGGGTATGTGATGCGGGATGCATATATGGAAGGCAAGGTGGAGTGCAGTGTGCTCAAGGATCTGGAGGGACGTATAGAATTTGGGGGAGGGGGGGGGGGGTGGGAGAGGAGATCCAGGCGGGACTGGCATAGCAGAGGACGAGACGGATCAAGGATTTGTAGGTGAGGAGCATGGTAGAGGGGTCCAACCCCCATGTCCGGCCAGAGGGGAGTTTAAGGAGATGAAGGCAATTGTGGGCTTTGCATTGGATAGAGTGGAGATGAGGGGTCCAGGTAAGGTGAAAGTCAATGGTGAGTCCAATGTAGGTGATGTGGGAGAGAGGCATACAGGACAGGTCTAGATGGTAAGGGAAAAATCAAGGAACCAAAAGGAGGGAGTGGTACAACCTAAGATGATTTCGTGGGTCTTGGAAGGAGAGAGGGCAAGGAAGGCAGTGTCATCAGCATACTGCAGGAAGTGGACTGGAGGGGGGTTTGGGGCATATCTGCTGTGTACAGGAGGTAGAGGACAGGGGAGAGGACATAGCCCTTTCTCTATGTGATTAAAACTATTGAAAACCATTTTACATCAAAGAGAAGAGTCTGTCTTCTATTAAATTATTGTTGGTACAACTCCTAACGTATCCCACCAGGAGCAGAGTTTCTTGCCCTACGTTACGTATTTCGGAAAAAAATTCGAATATTGTGAAAGATTCATCGAATTTATGAATATTAGCGGGTAAACGGGCGAGCCCATAACTGATGAAATACTGTCAACATTAGAAGCTTTCTCGCGTCTCGCCACCTGTGCAGGCTGCCTGGAGTAGACTGTTGTGCTCAGAGCTATGAAATGGCTACATGTGGGGTCACGCTAGTGGCGTTCAGTCAAAAGAACTTGGAGAGAAAAAAAGTTCTGCTACTTTTTCCTCCCTGCAGAACACATTCTCTGAACATAGTTGGTGTCAATCCTGCTAAACTGTCATGATGTTATATTTTGTTGGAAATTATGAAAGATTTTATTCTTTGTTTTCTAGCTGCCCTTGTGATTGGGAAATAATGAAACAGCATGTCACTATGTCTGTGCAAAGCCTTTCTGAAACTCGTTGGAGTGAAAGAATACAAACTTAGCGCTCGATTTTCAAGCACTAGCCTTCGATCCTCAAACTGTTAGACCTATTCCTGGTGGACAGAGTACCCACACTAATTACATCAGCAGGAAATATTGTTTTCAGACTCAAGAAGTACTTTGGATCTTTCAAAGGCCTCTTGATGCCATTATTTGGCACAAGATCTTCGCCTGTATTGATCAGAAAAACATTATATGGAATAAAGAAATTTCCCTCAACGTGGACACGCAACTAACTAAAGACTTACTTAATCAGATGCAGGTTCTACGAGATCCATGAGAAATCATTTTTAATGACGCAGAAGTAGTTGCCGAGGCAGTTGGCATTTCACAAGAGTATGTTATCAAAAAGAAATCCAGTGAAGATGAAAAACGCCTGAACACTTTGAACTGGAAGCATCAAATGAATTCAGATCTACTGTTGTCCTTCCTGTTTTAGATGACAGATTTGACAACAAGATTTGCGAGCTGTGAACAAATTTGTGATCTGTTTTCACCAGTTTTGGTTTTCATGGACCTAGAAAATAATGAACTGAAATTTAAAGCCACCAATCTCGTCTCAAGGTATTTTTCAGACTTACCAGATTCAGACAGCATAGTTGAAGAAATTCTACACATGAAGAGCATCTATAGCACAATCTTCCATTCAGAAGAGAACCTGGCGAAAATTCGCAATTCCATACATCATAAAAACCTTCAATCAATTGTTTTTGAATCGATGTTCCGTAATTAAACTTTTTGTATGATGCCAAAAACATGGCCTACTGTTGAATTATCGAACTCTTCAAAAACTTGGCAAGGGAGCACAACAGGCCAATGTTGTCTTAACCATTTAGCATGATTTTAGTCAGAAGTAAGCTTGGAAAACTGTTATTAATTAGTCTTGTTTTGAAGCTAGTGTCTGTGACTGACTTTGATCCTAATTTTGGTTTTTGTAACTAACTATATTTTAATCTTAGTTTGTTAAATTATTGGGAAGGGGGGGAGGGCCTTCTCCAATCCAGGATGCAGGGCCTGCATCGAATGTGGGACTGTGGTGGACGTACTAGCAGTGGGTGTTACAGAAACGTACTAGATATTCGTAAAAATCTTTTATAAAACATTATCTTGAAATATATATATATATATATATATATATATATATATATATATATATATATATATATACGTATATATATATACCATTCCCTTAATTACCAGCCCATTGACCTTCAATCATAGCTGATAGTTATGCTTTTATAACACAACAAGACTGGTTCAGTAACTATTAGAACTCCACAGCCAAAAGTGACTGGTAAACCACAAGCAAGATGGTACACAATGGTTCAAAAACGAAAATCGCTTACTTTTATTGGTTTCTTATCCTGAATGCGGGTGGGTATGTTGACTTGCTAGTTGGCATACAGTTAGTTCTTGCACATGTAAATATATCAGTACCTGGATATCGACCAATACCCTGCTGACATCTCGCAGTTACCTTTTGATGCACTGTTCAGTCATAGTTTTAGGCGCTATTGAACTAATTACAGTGCCAGGCTATTAACCATTCGCATAACACTCGTGTCGCTACATACTTTTCTCCCTTTATTTGTAGCTTTTCTTTCCATTTCAGCTTAGTTCACTGCATACTTCTTCATATTTCTTGATGAAAACAATACATTATTTCCCCTTGAACTTATAACAAAAGATGACAAAAGCAAACTACAGCGTGAAAATTTGACGATTAACGAGAATGGCCCCAGGTACTTTCAGAGCGGATCATCATATCTTCCGAACACCTGCCGGACTTCGCGGATGCTACGAGCAGTGGGGCTAATGACTGGGGCCGCTACTTGCATGTGGCAGGCTGAGAATTCGGGCTGGATAGGAAACATGTCTCGATGGCAGAGGCAATGCTTACACGGTGGCTCACCATATTCGGTCATAGAGTAAGTTGCTCTCTGTAATAAAAAAAATCAGTGACTGGAGTAGCTATGAACTTAAACGGTCCGCCACAAGCAAATACAACTAACAAACTTAGATCAATACATATATACAGGGTGTTACAAAAAGGTACGGCCAAACTTTCAGGAAACATTCCTCACACACAAATAAAGAAAAGATGTTATGTGGACACATGTTAGAGCTCATTTTAGTTTCGTCAGTAATGTTGACTTCGGTGCTTGTGTTGACATGCGACTCATTGCTCTACATTACTAGCATCAAGCACATCAGTACGTAGCATCAACAGGTCAGTGTTCACGAACGTGGTTTTGCAGTCAGTGTAATGTTTACAAATGCGGAGTTGGCAGATGCCTATTTGATGTATTGATTAGCCGTGGCGCGGTACGTTTGTATCAAGACAGATTTCCAGAACGAAGGTGTCCCGACAGGAAGATGTTCGAAGCAATTGATCGGCGTCTTAGGGAGCACGGAACATTCCAGCCTATGACTCGCGACTGGGGAAGATCTAGAACGACGAGGACACCTGCAATGGACGAGGCAATTCTTCGTGCAGTTGGCGATATCCCTAATGTCAGCGTCAGAGAAGTTGCTGCTGTACAAGGTAACGTTGACCACGTCACTGTATGGAGAGTACTACGGGAGAACCAGTTGTTTTCGTACCATGTACAGCGTGTGCAGGCACTATCAGCAGCTGATTGGCCTCTACGGGTACACTTCTGCGAATGGTTCATCCAACAATGTGTCAATCCTCATTTCAGTGCAAATGTTCTCTTTACGGATGAGGCTTCATTCCAACGTGATCAAATTGTAAATTTTCACAATCAACATGTGTGGGCTGACGAGAATCGGCACGCAATTATGCAATCACGTGATCAACACAGATTTTCTGTGAACGTTTGGGCAGGCATTGTTGGTGATGTCTAGATTGGGCTCCATGTTCTTCCACCTACGCTCAATGGAGCACGTTATCATGATTTCATACGGGATACTCTATCTGTGCTGCTAGAACATGTGCCTTTACAAGTACGACACAACATGTGGTTCATGCACGATGGAACTCCTGCACCTTTCAGTCGAAGTGTTCGTACGCTTCTCAACAACAGATTCGGTGACCGATGGATTGGTAGAGGCGGACCAATTCCATGGCCTCCACGCTCTCCTGACCTCAACCCTCTTGACTTTCATTTATGGGGTCATTTGAAAGCTCTTGTCTACGCAACCCCGGTACCAAATGTATAGACTCTTCGTGCTCGTATTGTGGACGGCTGTGATACAATACGCCATTCTCCAGGGCTGTATCAGCGCATCAGCGATTCCATGCGACGGAGGGTGGATGCATGTATAAAACACCCTGTATATAAAACATGGCAATTAAGGCAACCGTTCCAGAGAAGTGGAGCATTAAGATTCGAGTCACGGCCCGGTGCAGCTTTTAAATCTTCGCCATTGATTTATTTCAATGTCTGTAGGCGGCTGAAGCCTCCATTTCTCGGAAAACAGATTAATTCCTTGTTAATCTAGTCTCGTACCTGATTACGTGTGGTATTCACTTTACCTTTCCGTCACTGCAGTTTTTGTCTCTTATTTATTTCACCTATGTAATGGTATTTTTGATATCCCAGTCATTTTTATTAATTATATCATATATGGACAGATGGACATTAGCTGCACTCCTGCGAACAGCACAGTAACCATCGCCCAAAAAAATAAATAAATAAAATAAAATAAAAATAAATAAATGCTTTATCTTCGGCTCTGCGAACTCAGGTACCTGTATGTAGTGCGTCTGTGTCCTTACTCTAACTCTTAATGTCTCATTGCATCCCGCTACTTGCTCTTTAATAAAAAGAAATCCCCAATCGCTTGTTGCTTCAATGTTACCGGCAAATCATAGCTCAGTGCTCAAATACTATTGGATTTTTAAAACAAAAATGAAAAAAAAGAGAAATCAAATGGCACGGCTCTATTTTGGACTGGCAAAATATGGCGCAAGGTATTTTGCAATTGGCTTCTGGCAAAAATTCAGACAAGCAACTGCAAAATCTTTAAAATTTCGCGCAGTGTTTTACTTAATTTGATTTAGTACAGCTACTACGAAAAGAAATGCAGTCCTTTATCGAGCGAAGATATCGTACTATAAGGCGTACAAAAATAAAAACTTTTCACAATTAGTTTTCTTACTATCGAAAGATGAGTATTTCATAGCAACTGTCAAGCACACATGGACAGAACTGGGTGCGTCGTGCGTGACCACCCATTATATATTAAATCCAATAACTCAAGAACAAAATGAGATATCGTTGTCCTCTCAGTTTTAAATGAACTTGCAATATCTTATCTTTATTTGAATCCTCGCAATGTTGTTGTTGTTGTGGTCTTCAGTCCTGAGACTGGTTTGATGCAGCTCTCCATGCTACTCTATCCCGTTCAAGCTTCTTCATCTCCCAGTACTTACTGCAACCTACATCCTTCTGAATCTGCTTAATGTATTCATCTCTTGGTCTCCCTATACGACTATTACCCTCCACGCTGCCCTCCAATACTAAATTGGTGATCCCTTGATGCATCAGAACATGTCTTACCAACAGATTCCTTCTTCTAGTCAAGTTGTGCCACAAACTCCTCTTCTCCCCAGTTCTATTCAACAACTCCTCATTAGTTATGTAATCTACCCATCTAATCTTCAGCATTCTTCTGTAGCACCACTTTTCGAAAGCTTCTATTCTCTTCTTCTCCAAACTATTTCAAAAACTGTTTCACTTCCATACATGGCTGCACTCCATACAAATACTTTCAGAAACGACTTCCTGACACTTAAATCAATACTCCATGTTAACAAATTTCTCTTCTTCAGAAACGCTTTCCTTGCCATTGCCAGTCTACATTTTATATCCTCTCTACTTCGACCATCATCAGTTATTTTGCTCCCCAAATAGCAAAACTCCTTTACCACTTTAAGTGTATTATTTCCTAATCTAATTCCCTCAGCGTCACCCAGCTTAATTCGATTAAATTCCATTATCCTTGTTTTGCTTTTGTTGATGTTCATCTTATATCCTCCTTTCAAGACACTGTCCATTCCGTTCAACTGCTCTTCCAAGCCCTTTGCTGTCTCTGACAGAATTACAATGTCATCGGCGAACCTTAAAGTTTTTATTTCTTCTCCATGGATTTTAATACCTACTCCGAATTTTTCTTTTCTTTCCTTTACTGCTTACTCAATATACAGATTGAATAACGTTGGGGGGAGGCTACAACCCTGTCTTACTCCCTTCCCAACCACTGCTTCCCTTTCATGTCCCTCGACTCTTATAACTGCCACCTGGTTTCTGTACAAATTGTAAATAACCTTTCGCTCCCTGTATTTTAACCCTGCCACCTTGAGAATTTGAAAGAGAGTATTCCAATCAACATTGCCAAAAGCTTTCTCTAAGTCTACAAATGCTATAAACGTAGGTTTGCCTTTTCTTAATCTATTTTCTACGATGAGTGGTAGGGTCAGTATTGCCTCACGTGTTCCAACATTTCTACGGAATTAAAACTGATCTTCCCCAACGTCGGCTTCTACCAGTTTTTCTATTCGTCTGTAAAGAATTCGCGTTAGTATTTTTCAGTCGTGACCTATTAATCTGATATTTCTATAATTTTCACATCTGTCAATACCTGTTTTCTTTGGTATTAAAATTATTATATTCTACTTGAAGTCTGAGGGTATTTCGCCTGTCTTATACATCTTGCTCACCAGATGGTAGAGGTTTGTCAGGACTGGCTCTCCCAAGGCTGTCAGTAGTTCTAAAGGAATGTTGTCTACTCCCAGGGCCTTGTTTCGACTTAGGTCTTTCAGTGCTCTGTCGAACTCCTCACGTGGTATCATATCTCCCACTTCATCTTCATCTACATCCTCTTCCGTTTCCATAATACTCTCCTCAAGTACATCGCCCTTGTATAGACCCTCTATATACTCCTTCCACCTTTCTGCTTTCCCTTCTTTGCTTAGAACTGGGTTTCCATCTGAGCTCTTGATATTCATACAAGTGGTTCTCTTTTCTCCAAAGGTCTCTTTAATTTTCCTGTAGGCAGTATCTATCTTACCCCTAGTGAGATAAGCCTCTACATCCTTACATTTGTCCTCTAGCCATCCCTGCTTAGCCATTTTGCACTTCCTGTCGATCTCATTTTTGAGACGTTTGTATTCCTTTTTGCCTGCTTCATTTACTGCATTTTTATATTTTCTCCTTTCATCAATTAAATTCGATATTTCTTCTGTTACCCAAGGATTTCTACTAGCCCTCGTCTTTTTACCTACTTGATCCTCTGCTGCCTTTACTACTTCATCCCTCAAAGCTACCCATTCTTCTCTTCTGTATTTCTTTCCCCATTCCTGTCAATTGTTCCCTTATGCTCTCCCTGAAACTCAGTACAACCTCTGGTTTAGTCAGTTTATCCAGGTCCCATCTCCTTAAATTCCCACCTTTTTGCAGTTTTTTCACTTTTAATCTACAGTTCATGACCAATAGATTGTGGTCAGAGTCTATATCTGCCCAAGAAAATCTCTTACAATTTAAAACCTGGTTCCTAAACCTCTTTATTACCATTATATAATGTATGAGCTACAAAGTTTATGCAATACGTTTTTACCTCTGCAAACTCTTTAAAATTCGCGCAATGTTTTACTTAATTTCATGCAGCACAGTAAGATGACAGTTAACGAAAGGAAGGCAGTTCTTTATCGAGTGTAGATATGCAAAATGCATATTTTTTAACTTAACAGTTTTCGAAAAATCGGTTAATAAGGATTTCATATCGGCTGGAACGCCGTCTCTCAGCACAGGCACCAGTATTTGATGAGCAGTACAGCCATAACTATAAGTGGAATCCTGTGGCGGCGAAAAGGTTAATTCGCACACGCACCCACATTGTTATTCACATTGCTTTCTAACCCATAAGAAATTACCCATAATTCTGGTATTTACTGTCCACATCCATTGTTCTGGCTTAACCACAAGCGCCGGAATGAAGATAAAGAACGCAAGAGAAGAGAAGGCGGTGAAATGACATCAGCTAATAGGGCGCTGATTAGGACTGCACCACGACAGGAGTGGCCTCTAACCATAGAGTAAATATCTCTGGAGTGAGCATTGCGTTCTGCGCATGTTGTCAACATTAAACCAGGATTGTCATGTGTTCTCGGGACTTCGCTGAGCGTGTGTGCTTTCTGCAGCGTTTGAAGTTTATAATATCAAGAGTTTTTGTTGTGTTTCACCGTTTGTTGATAGTGTAATAGCGATGGTGAATTACTGTTGTTGCTAGGGATGCAAAGAAAAATATGTGAAAGGAGGGATAGTAACTTTTCATGGGTACATATCATGTAGCTTTAATTATAGTTATCATATTAGTAAGAGACACTGTATATGTTTAAAAATTTCGAGACGCATTATAATTAAGGCTTGATTCTGTAGACCTATTTTTTACGATTTTATGACTATATAACAGATATTACGGCTCGTACAAAAGCTTACAAACAATCGCTTCCTCTCGTAAATTTGCTAGTGGAACAGGAAAGGGAATGGTTAGTTGTTTCAGCAAATACTATTCTCCACGCATTTATCAGTGACTTGTCGATTATATATATAGATTATTCAGTCTACTATTTATTTAATAAACTGGGAGCAAGTACGTAAAATGCGTTAAATTAATACTTCAAAGTGTCACCAGTAAGAAAAATTGTGCTTTAGGCCGCAAAACTAGAAAATAAATACGCAGAAATAGCAGAAAAAGGAACGAATTAGCAGGGATATAATAGCTAATGTGTGTCAAAATCGGTGTTTTTCGGACACTTGCAAAAGTACTAGCGTACTGTCAAGTCGTTTTGCAAGACTATCACTGCAAAAATGCACGTCATGCCCCTTAAAACTTAACGTTGCTGGTTTATTCCCGGTATCAAATGGATACTGTTAAAATGTCTGCGCAACATATATGAATAATCCACGACACGTACGAAAAGAATCCGTCTGTGCTAGGGATGTAGTGACATTCTAAATACAGGGTATTACAAAAAGGTACGGCCAAACTTTCAGGAAACATTCCTCACACACAAAGAAAGAAAATATGTTATGTGGACATGTGTCCGGAAACGCTTACTTTCCATGTTAGAGATCATTTTATTACTTCTCTTCAAATTACATTAATCATGGAATGGAAACTCACAGCAACAGAACGTACCAGCGTGACTTCAAACACTTTGTTACAGGAAATGTTCAAAATGACCTCCATTAGCGAGGATACGTGCATCCACCCTCCGTCGCATGGAATCGCTGATGCAGCCCTGGAGAATGGCGTATTGTATCACAGTCTCTACATTTGGTACCGAGGTTGCGTAGACAAGAGCTTTCAAATGCCCCCATAAATGAAAGTCAAGAGGGATGAGGTCAGGAGAGCGTGGAGGCCATGGAATCGAGGAAGTACCGTACATACTGACGAAACTAAAATGAGCTCTAACATGGAAATTATGCGTTTCCGGACACATGTCCACATAACATCTTCTCTTTATTTGTGTGTGAGGAATGTTTCCTGAAAGTTTGGCCGTACCTTTTTGTAACACCCTGTATACAGGGCGCTATACGGACACACGCACGACGTCCCGAGAACACGTGACCAGGCCGGCGATGTATGTTGACAACACAAAATCTGTTCTGCGCATGTGAATGCTCACTCCAGAGATATTTACTCTATGCCTCTAACAAGAGGAGAATATAAGCACCGCTCCTGCCAACCTCAGCCGCTCAGTACGCGGACAGTATACGGACAGGCCTAGAAGAGAGTGCAACGATAGCAGTTATTAGTGATCCACAAATTGTGTGACAAACTTGTATGAACACTGTATATACCAAAGGACACCGACTTGCTTGCATGTCGCCCATCGTTTGCGACACCTATGTAAATTCAAGTTAAGTATTGTCAACCTGCTTCATTGAAATAAAAGTACTAATGTTATTTGCTTGAACTGTTATATAGCATTCCGAGAACGCGGCATCTCTTAGGCACCCTATATTGCGACGAGTGGGCAGGACTCCACATTTGGTGACGAGTAACTGCAGAATGCAGAGCCTGACAGCCACGGAGTTGTCGTTTATATTGTGCTCGCGTCTTAATTCTCTCTTGTCTTTGCAGGCGCTTATTGCTTTAATAGTTTCTTGTCATTTTTGGTAATCAATGTTTTCAGGTGGGCATTGCAGCCGGCTGGAGTGGCCGTGCGGTTCTAGGCGCTACAGGCTGGAACCGAGCGACCGCTACGGTCGTAGGTTCGAATCCTGCCTAGGGCAAGGATGTGTGTGATGTCCTTAGGTTAGTTAGGTTTAATTAGTTCTAAGTTCTAGGAGACTGATGACCTCAGAAGTTAAGTCGCATAGTGCTCAGAGCCATTTGAACCATATTTTTTGGGCATTGCAGAAATTTTCTTTGCTTGTGTGCTAATTTTACTTGCTTGCCTTGTCTGTTGCTGCATTTGTGTCTTCCAACATGCCCACCCCACCTGTCCCGCCCCCTGCTCAGGCGCTGCAGCTGCAATCGTTAGATGCCACACAGCTAATACAGATGTTCCAGTTCCAGACTCAACAAATCTCAACGTTACTCGACACGGTGCAGCAGCTACTGGCCAACACTGCGTGCCTGACGGAACAAGCACCACCTACTAAGCTGGTATACCACCTTTTTGACAGTTTTGTGAACAAGAAGAAGAATGGCTCGAATAGTTGTCACAATTTGAAACCCATGTTATCGCCCACAATGTACCAGGTACTGTGAAACTTCCCTATCTACTATCAACAGTAGGAAATGCAGTATTTAGGCTCCTACAAAAAATTTTCCCTAACACCACTCCGAGTGAACTTAATTGTGAACAGATGGTACAGTCATAAACTGACTATTATGAGTAACAAGTGAATGTGTCAGTTCTTTAATTGCAAAAAACGGTGAGAACAAATGTATCGTGAGTGAGTAACAGATTTGCAGGGTATGACAGAAAATGCTAATTCAACTGTGCTTGTGCTGCTTTATATTCAGATATTTTGTTGTGTGATGCAATCGTGAAAAATGTACCTGATGTCAAAATCGAAGAACAAATTTTGAAACAGTCTGATCCATCATTTCAGCAGGTAATGCAAATACTAGATTAGTACGATCCCAGTGTCTTGTCGGCTCATGAATTGGAGCAGCCAGCTATTTGTCGGGTTGAGTCCTTTGCTTTCAATCACCCCATTTCGCACTGGCGGAGTGCGCTAGCCACACCGAGTAAACAACGTTCCACGCTACATAAGCAGCTCACTAAACAGGTGGTTACAGAGGCGAACAGAATTAAATCTTTCCCTAGGTGTTATTAACGGTGCAAATACCAAGACTGCCCCCACCTGACAGACTTAGTGTTACGCTTGTGGTAGGAAAGGACATGTGCAATCCATATGTTTGCAACGAAAACAAACATAGGAGGAATTCAGTTCACTCAGAAAAATCTAGTACACAGGCCCATGTCATTAATGCAGTGTATTACAAGCCTACAGCTAGCAAGCATGAAGTTTCGTCAGTGATACATCAGTCAAACAAACTCTTTGTTCATTTACTTATTTGTTGGAAACGTGTGAAATTTCAGTTGGACACTGGCGCCTCTGTCACATTGATAAATCCTCACACATATAAACTACTAGGCTCCCCAAGCCTGTCTAAAACTAGCATGAAACTGACAGCTTTTAATGGACAAGACATTCCCGTTCTCAGAACATATACTTCGCCTGCTGTGTATCGCTTTCACACGCGAACAGTGACTTTTACAGTGCTACGATCACGCGAGTGTGAAAACACATTTGGTCTTGATTCATTTGATTTGTTTGGCTTCAATATTCAGGACAATGTCTTGTCAGTGTCTACATTCAATGCAAAAGACAGCTTGCTAAAAGAAGTCCTGGAACTCTTTTCTGAAGGTTTAGGAAAGGCTAACAATTTTGTTGCACATATTACGCTGAAAGACAACACTGAGCCGAAATTTTGCTGGGACAGAACTGTTCTCATTGCATTACGGGACAAAGTCGCTGCTGAACGTAAAGAATTGCAAGAGAGCGGAGTCATTGCGCCCCTATCAGCTAGTCAATGGACAAGTCCACTGGTTTTCCTCCCCAAACATTCAGACCGCATTCGCCTCTGTGCTGACTTTAGACAACCCACAAACTGTGACTGATACTTATCCATTGCCATGCCCAGACGATCTCATGGAAAAATTAGGCACTGGACACTACTTTTCAAAAACTGATTTGTGCGACGCGTATCTTAAAATACCGCTTGACGAAGAATCTGAAAAAGTGTGTGTTTGAATACTCATTTGGACTTGTTTAAACATTTGTGTTTGCCTTTTGGCAGTGCTTGCGCACCCGCCATTTTCCAACGGTATTTAGAACAGCTATAAGTGCCAAACTGTTCAAACTATTTGGACGATATTGTCGTACATCTGAAGAACATATTGCAAATTTACGTGCTTTGTTTCGTGTGTTATCTGATGCAGGACTTAAGTGTAGATTGGACAGAGTCATAAACAGTCAAAGTGTACGTACACTTCAGTCGCATTTGTTAGCCATATGAGACCTGCCAATTTTTCGCAATGTCACAGAATTGTAGTCAATCTTAGGGAAAATGAACTATTACGGCTGGAAGCTTGACGTCCCCTGCAGACACAGCTTTCAGCCAGGCGATGTGCCCACACTCCTGCGCCCCGCCGTGGTTGCACTCCCAACACGATGACGGTCTGTCGCTTTGGGGGGGAGGGGGGGGGGGTAGAAATGTTCTGGCATAACCACAAGTGCCAGAACGAAGATGAAGAACGCAAAAAAAGAGAAGGCGGTTGTTGTGAACATAGTTCCGCGTAGTCAGTGCGTACACAACTTTCCCAATAGAGCGCGCCCCACTAAGCACAACAGCGCAGGCGCAGCGCTCGTCCATCTCCGCACTATGAGGTGGCGCTGTCTTAGAGACGGACCAAATTCTGCTTCCGCCGATCCGCGTATTAATGTCTCGCAGGCAATGAGATTGCTGCTAATGTAGAACCTTTTCTCCTCGCGGATCACACTCACGCAGTGATACCTGAATGCGCAAGGTATTATAACGAGTGTACAGACCTCCGATCATCAGTCTGCATTAGTCTGCATTTGTCTGTACCAGTCTATAGTCAAGTTTCAATCTGGGCCTAATATGATTATCATATTCCTCTACATAGCCATGAAGATAAATCTATGGACACTTCGTCAAGTATCAGAGATATGTGAGAATAAGATTAACATACCAAGACCAAAGGAACTTCAGATTGTCAGTTGTAAACAGCATCCAGAATCAAGTTAAGTAATTTCTAGGCTTTTTATTATTTTAATAAATGTGTGTGAAAATTAATTAAGTTCTGTTTAAAGTTTGTCACCGTCAGTCTGCTACTCTAAGCGTGCAAGTGGCATTTCCATCATCTGACCAAATGGCAGAAGAAAAACACGCCACAATAAGACAACGAGACATATTGCTGACATTCGCCTACTTCGTTAGAGCGACAAGTCAAATAATCTGATGGTATGTGTACCGAAGGTCTTAGAGTACACACACCACAGTGGTGAAACTACGTCGGCCAATGGTGTGCTGATTAGAAATGCACCACCACAGGATCGGCCTCTACAAGAGAATATAAGCGCTGCTCCTGCCAGCCTCTGCTGCTCAGTTTTCGGACAGTATACGGACAGGTCTAGAATAGTGTGCTATGATAGCAGTTATTAGTGATCCACAAACTGTGTGATAAACTTGCATGAAAATTGTATATACTGAAAGACTCTGACTTAGTTGCATATCGCCCATCGCTTGCGAATCCTTTGTAAATTCAATTTAAGTACTGTCAACCTGCTTTATTGAAATAAAAGTACTAATGTTATTTGCTTGAATTGTTGTATAGGATTCCGAGAACGCAGCATTCCTTAGGCACCCTATACACGACGAGTATAGGCACCCCACACCCATCCTCCATGCTGAATAAACTGTTCCGCGGGTCATCTTCATGGTTACTGTTCGGTCCTCCTCCTTTCCTTTCCGTTTCTACTATCAGAACAGCTACACCTCCTGTGATCATAATACAGCTCTTTTCCCTGGGTTTTGCTACGCATTCACATGTACGCATTCGTATTCATCATCACTCGACTCATCCTCCTCTGCAGGTATATTTAATATCGCATCTATTCATTCTTTTGAGTGAAGAAGAGTGCTGAATGTCCTACCAACCTCTCCTACACTCAAAGCAACTTGTCTCCTCGTCTTCGAAATCACTCAACAAGACATCTTCCCACTCATCATCTTCGCAATTTTCTCTAGCATCTAACACCACTTCTTCTATCCCTAATTCCAGAGTTGTTTCCGTCCTCTGAACATCTGAAGAGTCAACTTCACTACTCACCTCGTCATCTTGTTTTAACTCCTCCTCGCCTATGTCCATTAACTGCTCTTACTCGTTTTCTGATGGCACGTTTCCATCACCAGTGAGCACAAACCCTAACAATTCAATGCTATCATCATAACTTGTCCCTACATTTTAATTCCATTCGGTTCAGGCACACCAATGCAAAACTTTGTTTCTGGTGCAATACTACTTTGTAGAACTTCAAGAAGTTGAGACCTAGAATATCCTTTACTGTCAGATTCTGTATGAAAAACACGTTTGCACTGAGTGCGACTGGCACTCGAAATGGTCCTTAATCTGTTATTTGACTTCAACACTCAATCCATGTACGGTTCTGTGCACTTTCATCCTGTGCATTTTGAATATCGGCCACTGCCTAGTCTTGTCACACACCTCATAAACATCTTTCCCTATGAACAAAATTTGATTGCGTGAGTCTAAAATGTATAACTCATCACAGTCGACAAGTAAGGCTCCGGGCAATTGTACACCATCTAACAGTGAAGTCAGAGCCTTGACTGCTACTCAGCTGCAATGATCACTGTTTCACTGATAACTTCATGCATCAATATTTCGAACTTCAACAATTTCTACACCTTCCTTACATTTATCATCTTGTTCACTTTTGTGGCGCCTGTCATCTAGCCAGTACCGTGGCCCCGCTACCCACACTGATTATTCCTATTCAGCCTACTCCCATTCCTAAAAGGTGGGCTCTCGCTCGACACTTCTGGTTGTCCAGATTGTGCTATTCCGGCTTGAAGTGAGTTTGTACAAAGTGTATAGGCTGTCTTACTCTGGCTCTGTGAGCGAACTCAAGTTCTTGCAACAAGTACTGGAACGAATTAATACCATTCATACTGTGACCCACGAACACGATTCCTCTCAGAAGTTAGTATGGTAATTTCGTTTAGCAGATTTTAATAAATTCCTTCTGCACTTAAGTTGCGTCCAGAAACTGGTTACATCTGACCATCTCCTTCACATATGGTATCTCATCGCGGTATTGCGATTCAGTACAAGTTTACATCACAAAGATATTCAATTTTACACGATCTTGGTTATCTTTCACTCAGTAATGATTGTAAAATGCATGCTTAAACTATTCATACATTTTGCACCCAACTGCAATTACATTGCTACTGCCCCCTCTCAGAGGTGTGCACTTTAAATCCCACACTCCATGACCTTGGCCCTCTGCCTTGAAATCATTCAATCAAAATTTTCAAATGAAGAGTGTTCAAACAGTCAGGGAATAGTACATATCTTTGCACAAAGACAAAGTGCTTTCGTATATAATCTTTCTCAGTTTCCTGATACCCCGAGCCTACTGGTATTGCTGGTTGTACCACATTCTTTTTCTTTGAGTAACTCTGATACAACTTCACAGTTACTGTCATTTATGTCCACCTGAATCTCTTTGGATTGGAATAGTGCTTTCATGTCTTCCTAGTCTTTTAAATTAACTGGTGTGGCTGTGTTTGATACAGTGTCAATTCACAACAGCTGTTTGACTGCTCTTTGACTTTAGTTATTTCTTCTGTGACATCGCCCTCCCAGTCTTTGATTATGTCAATATCTTTACACAGATCATCTGCTATACTTTACATTTCTTGTGACAACATACTTATCTTGTTGCAACCACGCACCTGTTCATCGGTTATTTGAGCTTAGTATTATCATAAATTAGGGGAGAGAGTGCCATGGATATGATGCATGAATTGAGATGTCAACCATTAAGGGGACATTGTACGTCCTATGCTGCCAAAGTTAAATTATCGAATTTTGAGACCCATTACCTTGGAAACCTTTTAAGACACCAACCTACAATTTTCTATAATTATTAAATGCATCTTTCTAGATACATTGAACTACAATTATTACTAAAATTTTATTGTGGGGCATGTTATTTTTTTTCAAACATTCAATTTTTTGATAGAATTTTGTAAATAAATGAATATAAAGACAAAACAACTCATGATATTTTAATTATTCTTGTTCCATATGTGTTGAATCTCATGCTGTGAAAATTTCATGTCTCTAGCATCTGCACTTTTTTAGAGAATGGGTGATTTATTGAAAAAAATATAAAATGGTTCATATCAGAGAACACTCTGATGCAGAGTGAAAATCTCATCCTGCAAAAATGTAGTTCAGAGATATTGAGGTTTAAAAACTTTTTTATTACAAATTCTTATACAGACTTACATTTCTGCATCCTTTATGCACTAGAATTGTCCTGGCCCATAGTCTGTGTCTTCTTCAGTGTCACAACAGCCCAGTGCTTGCCTCCTCCTTTTCTTTCTTGCTTCTTTTGTAATTTGCTGACAAGCTAACTCTGCTTCACATACACGAAGGTCATTCAGTTCCCACCGTCCTTTAACTTTGTTCTGTCCATTAAAAGTTATTACAGCATCAGGCAATGCTAACTTCAGAGTCATAAGGCCAACAAATACATTTTTAGGCACACAGCATGACACAACATTATTGAAAGACTCATTCACATTCAGGGTCTTCCCATGTAAACACTTCTTTAGTAGCTCAGGATTTGCCAAATCTCTGTAAATAGGTCTGATTGCCTCCATTACTGCCAGAGGAAGAGAATGTTTATGTGTAATTTCATGCAGGGTACCAGAATATTCAGCTTGCTTATGTTTATACCAATTGTTTGGTGGAGGTGGACACAAAGCATGACAAGGCTTTTCATTGGTTGATATTTGATGAAGGAAAGTGCTCCACACAGCTCTTTTTATCTTCTCTAAATTGTCAGTTATCTCTAATGGCCTTCCCATAATATTCATGTAATTCATTACTTTGTCTGTTAGTCTTCCAGCACATTTTGTCTTGCCATCACAGTTTTGTGTTACCCAGCTTGGTTTTTTAGGTTTATTCGTTATGCCAAGCTTTGAGACGTAACAGTAGCACAAAGCAAAGCAATTCACCATCCTGTAGACTGTGTAGTTCCCAAGATATGACTGCTCAACTGTGGAAGTATATACGTAGCTCCAAAATTTGACACACACAATAACATTCAAAATATTATTTGAAGGTCTCACAATTATCTGATTTTAATGTATTATATACCAAAACGTTCAGGAAATTCCGAAGTACATTATGGAGTAGAAAGCAGAAAATGTCAAATTTCAACGAATGTCCCCTTAAACCAAAGGCGTTTTTCGTTGCAGTAGGATCTTCTCAATCATCAACTTTCTCCTCAGCTTATGGAAATATTTTGTTGACGCTCTTCTGGATAGGGAGAAATGCTCACCATAATAAAATAAGAGAAATCAGAGCTCGCATGGAAAGATTTGAGTGAGTGTTTGTGTTCCCTGTGTGCTGTTCAACAGTGGAAGGGTAGAGAAATGCTTGAAGGTGGTTTGATGAACCGTCTGCCAGGCATTTGATTGGGAATTGCATAGTAATCGTGTAGGCCAAGCTGTAGATCTAGGAGTAAATGTAGGGCCTGTCTTTGGACTGTTCGGTCTCCACCTTGATATCCTTATCCAGAGTGGTGAACAAAAAATCCTTTACTCCTCTCTACCTGATCCGCTATCTTCACTTCTAACTCTGCAAAATTTTCTTCTGTCATTTGTGCTGTTGTTTATTTTCCAATTCTATTACTGCGAAACTTCCTTCCGTGTTTTTGTAATGCTCATTGTTTATCTGGTATTGTTGGTTATTTTCCAATGACATCTCAATAAGAAAAGATTGTAGATGAAATATGCCAGTACTGGGTGAGTTGGTACAAAGTTCGTAACACACTGCCTTACTTCCTCATGACCAGTGAGCTTGGATTTCTCTGTCACGTCTGACATCGCATTTTCCTCACTCATAAATTTATTTTTTAACTGATCCCCACAATTTTGTATGTTAATCAGCATGATTGCTGACTGAACTCTTCCTTATAAATTATTATACCATATTTCACTAGTGTTGCTCTGTTGGGTATTATCCTGCTGGAAATCCACAGTTATAGTTCTGGTTGTCCAGACTGTACTATTCATTCTCTGACACCCAATACTCTGCATGTTACTCAGCTCGATTGCTAATTGAACTCTCTCCCATAAATTATTATACCGTATTTCACTAGCGTTGCTCTGTTGGGTATTATGTTGCTGGAAATCCGTGGTTAAACTACTATCTCTAACTCTGAATGTCTGGATGTTCCTTTTTCAACTTCATTCATCCTATCTAAACTATGTGCATGAACATGGGTTAACATTGTCATGCCCAGATACTGACACAAACAAAACACTTCTTGCCTATGTTGTGTAATGCCTTTTCTGGGCTTAGACTGTAAAACGATTAAACTTCTTAAATTGTCGTCAGCTGCAGATCAGGTGGTTGCAGCAAATGAAAAATCCTAAACAAGGGGTCACTAACTTCTTAATTTGGCTACCTACTAGATGACTACGTATATCAGTAGATTGGCAGTGCTCAAAAACTCCCCAATTGGAGTCGCCAACTTGCAATGCTGTCAAGATCTGAGTCTGATGACCAACACATTGAATTTTTGAATATTAACACAGTTGTGCAGTGGATGTTACTGAATATCTGAACTTTAACATTGGTGGCCCCATTAAACGTGAAATGTGGGTACCAAAGCTCACGCAGCAATAATGAGAAGTTTTCATCGAAGTATAGAATGCAGCTAAAGATCAGAATAAAGCCCTGTTAATTGCTAAAATGCATGGACTTAACTCCAAACATTCAATAGAGAATACAAGTAATAATTAGGTTCACAATGGTTCAAATGGATCACTGAACATACAGGATAATATAATCACACAAGGGTATGGAACTGGAAAGGAAACGATAATAATGCTGTATAATCTGCTATATTGCTGGATTGGTTAACAGATAAAGGAATGACGCAGAAAGGTACACATAAGCGCCACTACCACTGTATAAGTGCATTTTGAGTTCAACCAGCCGACTGCAGGATTTAATTCAGAATACCAAGATCCTAACTCGATGGAAACAACATTCCATCTGCTTTGTCACATCATGCACAAAGGTCCACATTGTTACCATATTTCTAAAACTAAAATACAGAGAATGGCTTCCGTGGTAGCTGACAGTTATAATATCGACCCCCCACACTGTGATCAACTCTGAGACAGCCTCAAAACGACCATCAGCCAAATTCTCACATGCTGGAAGTGCAGATGAAGGCTGAGTGTTCCATCTGTGGAGCTCTAAGACGAAGTGTCCATACCCTCTCCTAAAATTGTTTGTTCTGCCAGCAACATATTCTATTTATCCAATCACTGTGTACCTTCCAATTTCTGTCCAATGAAAAGTTCATATAGATACTAGCAATTTTCTTCCTCTTAAAGAATCAGCTGTAATTAAAGGAGACTACATAAATGGTATATGTGTGTGGTTTCTTGTGCAAACAGCATATATCTTAAAATTTCTCAATTTAAAACCAAAAATTTTCTTGTTTCCCTCACTTAAAATTTTTTCAATATGTAACCAACATTTTAGTTATACTATTTCTCCCATTTAAAAATGTATTTATCTGCAAACGAAATTTTAATTTTTAATTAAAAAATAATTAATTAACTCAATTAAAATTTGATATTTAAAAACTAAATTTTAAAAAAAAATTCTAAAATTGATGCAAATTCAATAATGTGAAGTGAACGATCTTTATTTTGTCTTTTACCTCGATAAATGAATTTTAATCCAACAATTTTTCTAACTTATCTTCATCTCCCAAAAATATTTTTGGGTAACGATCTAGAAGAGTAATTTTATATTTGTTATGTAAAAGTAATAAAATTTTCTTTCCATACTTAGTTACCAAAACTTCAGCTTCTGAAATATTGAAAGGTTCAGTATTTTTAGCACTGTTGATGTAGTGAACACTCTTGTATAACTATAACTCTAATTGTTAAGTTCATTTAATAAAGTATTAGCAAAGTCGTTCATGCTCATTTTCTTTTGCTTCTCTTTATATAGAAGAATTTAGATTTTCAATTTTTTAAATGAAACATTTAAATTTTTGAAAATTAAAATATTGAATTAATTAAAATTTTGGTTCTACAAAATAAAAGGTTTTAACAAAACGTTTTAATTTTCGAAAAACCTAAATTTACTAACTTTTTTACTCATGTATACTATTGAAGATCTTCAGTTAAAATTCTATGTTGTGAATCATAAGTTAAATTATGTCTACCACACATTATATATATGCAAATTTGTCACTCTGACTATTTTCATTAAAAATGCACACAATTTCATAGTTGTTTTGTGAGTACTTAAAACATTTATCTTGTAATCGTTTTATGGCACAACATAATTTTGAAAAAACAATTGAATTGATTTACATTTACATCGTTATTTGTGTTGTTCTTTTTAAATCTATAAAAGTATGATAAGATTTTAAAAAGTTATTTGAAGTATAAAGATTCCTTAATTCTTGGGGAAAAAATTTGTTTCTTACATAAATATTTTGTAATTTAACATGATCAAATAAAGAAGAATCATTTAACAGATTAATTTTTGTTTAATTTGGAAAACAACGAAAATAAAGAAAGGCATGTCAAATTCAGTGTTGTAATTATTAGTAATATGTTGTTCAAAATTTATTTCTTCATTTAATCCACCACATGCAGTTCTTTGTAGTTCAAAGAAAGAAATTGTGATTTTCGGATTTTTCAGTATTTCTTGTTCTACTTCAAGCGAATGTTCTGGTTCATATGTAATAACAAGAACACGGATTTCTATACTTTTTACAACAGTTTTACCTTTTTATGGAAGTTTTCTATTATCATTCTTAGTAGTCCATCAAAGAATAGAACGTTCTTGTTTTTTTCCTTGAAATCCAAGTAAAAATTAGTGTTAACTATTCTTCTCAAATTATATTTTTAAATCTTTTAAAAATTCACCAACTAATTCTAATGGATAAAGTACTTCAATTTGTTAATTTTTAATTTTGTCATTGTTAGGAATGTGTCTTTCCATAGTTAATTCATTTGGTAGGGATGAAGTTAATTGCATAATAGCTAACGAATAAATAAATGGATGTTAAATTCTAGATAAAGTATTCTTTCTATTTTTAATTGTAATAATATCAAACTATTTTAACACATAGTTATCAACTTGCTTAATATTCCATTTAACATCATATGCTGAAAAATTCGTACCATTTGTGGGAATAACATCAAAGGTCATATAAAGTTGTGAATTATTAAGATGAATCCAACCATCACCAATATTACTATTAACTACTGTTGCCTTGTTAGGAATATTTAAATTTAGTTTTCTCATAAACAGAAAAAGAGTAAAATTGATAACTCTCAAATCTTGTCATGATTTATTAAGGAAAAAAGTTATGAATTTATTTTAATTATTATTGTTACACAAGCATCACTGAAGTCAATTAAATTATCAATTTCATCAGTGATGGTAATCATTACATTTTGAATAGTATCAAAAATTAGAATATTTATGAGATGATTTGGTTCATAAGTTGGCCCTTCAGGTTCAGCATTTGGTTTAAATGAAAAAATAACATTAGCTCCTCTTTAAAAATGATAACTGTGTTTAACAAACATTCCATCTGCTAGATTTTCATTACCATCAATAATTTGAGTATTGAATCCTAAAATATGACCAATACAATTTTCTTTATACATAAATATTTAACATTAAATTCAATAACAACTCTATTTAAAATTTTTGTCTTCATTAGTGTGTATATTAGGTCTTTTCGATTCCATAAATTTTTCGAACTATATTCAGCGACAGGAATTTCTATCGTTTCTTCGTTACTTCATAATTTATAATTTTTTGTTATAAAATTTAAATTTGAGAAATTTTGATAATAAATGAACAACTGAAACATTTTTATAAGTTTCCTTTATTGGAACAGTTAATCTTTCTTTCAGAACAGATGATTTTCTCTCTCAATTGAAATAATTTACCCATTTGTTTGAATAAAAATTATGTATGTAACTGACAGACTGGGAATCAAAAATAAAAATTACAGAAAAAATAAACATGGTAAACTTTTACCAAATTCTATTCGATGTTTAGTAACAGGATGAAGTGGTTTTGGAAAAAAAAACATTAATGATAGAATATAATTATCAATCTATAGTATGGGTAAATGCAAAACTTAGTTATTTGTACATTTTTCTAAAAGTTTAAAACAACCTGAACATAAAGAATGTATAAAAAGTTGTGAAAAATTAAGGTTAAAATTAATGAAAAATTGCAACTTTTATTGAAAATAATGATAAAATTATTCCATTAGATGGATGTGAAAATAATTCAGTTGTAGTGTTGATGACTTGATTCTGGTAAACCTAGATATAGTTAGAGAATATTTTACTAGACGCAGACATAAAGGAAAAGATTGTTTTTACTTTGCACAAAATTATTCAAAAATACCAAAAGGGTTAGTTGGAGATAATCCTAAATTTTTAAATATTTTCAGACAAGATTATTTAAATTTCGATTGTATTTATCATGAATTTGTTGGAGATTTAAAATTGGACAATTTTAAGGAATTGTGTAGCAAATGTTGGAATAAAAATGAATTTCGTTTTATAACAATAGATATCACAAGAAAAAATAATAATAGCAAATAAAGAGCACAGAATCTTTTAAACATTAACCATAAAAACGTTGAACATAAACATTGAATACAAAAACGGTGGAATAAACGCCAGACATAACAACATTGAACATAAATATTGAACATAAAAACACTGAATGTAAAATAAAAAAATTGTTATTGTCTTTTGATCCTTAGTAAATGTTTACAAAATATGATCCAGAAGAACAATTAAAAAATTTTAAAAATGGAAAAAAGAAACAAGAACACTATGAAAAATTTAAAAAAAGAAAATAAACCAGTTCTTGATGCAATTAAACAAATTAAACAAGGAATTGAAGGTTTAGGTGAATTGTGTTAAGAGCAATGCAATGCAAGAAAATGGAGAAGTTCAAACACAAAAAATTCAACATTACTTAGAAGGATTTAAGGATATTAAACAATTAAACAATTTGATAGTGATAAAAGAGATTAAACATTGAGTGGATCAGAAATAAATGATCTATTGACTAAATGTGAAAAAGAAATCAAAAGTAAAAAAATCAAGAGGAAAAATATCTTAAAAAGTAAATATAAGTGAAAAAGGTTAAATTTTATCAATTGTAGTGAAGATACAAATTTTAGTTTAAGACATGTTTGTACTTTTAAATATATTGGTAAAAATCTAGTTGAATATAACAGAGATATATTAAAAATTGGTAAAAAAGTATTAAGGTACTGTTGGAGTAACGAATCTTTCAACTAAAAAACATTCGTATGGGTGCTTTAGGTAAAGAAATTGATTCTCTTGATTTACAAAATTATGTTAGACTTTATTTGACTCAAATGCTATATATTCTCAAAATAATCCAAATAAAAATAAATCAAGTAAAGGAAATAAATATAATTATTTGATAAAAACCATTATTGAAGATCTTTTGCTAGTTTTTCAGAAAGATATCTTAATGATTTCAAAATTTTAGTGAAGGTTTAATAAAAAAATAGTCAGAATAACCAGTTTTATATATTTGGATGAATGATGTATGTCAGGAAACTGATAGATTAACATTGTCAATGGGGAAGGATTAGCTTTTAATAAAAATAATTTTAATGAAAAAGCAGTAATAACAAAAAGTTTACTAATGAATTTATTGATTTTATAATTAACAATGAGAAAGGAATTGCATATTTTATTAGAATTTTGAATAATTTGCCACATTAATGTGGAAATGCTTTGTTAATGATACAATTAATAATTTACCATTTGAAATGCATTTACCTGGTAATAACTAGTGTGTCTCTAAAGGAAATGAAAGGCTAGCACATGGTGATCCAGTAATAAATAAATTAGATGAAGCATGCAAACAATATGAGAATGTCTACTGCGATCATAAAGATTTAGAATCTAGACATAGAGCTGATAAAGAACTTAAGTTAGCTAAAAAAGAAAGTATGCTACAACTGATGAAAAATTAGCTGGGACTGCAGTTAGAGGAATGATGAATCAAGAATAAAGTTAGGACTTGGTAAATTTTGATGAAAATGGAAAGGAATAAACAATCCTTTATTAATTTTTAATCTGTATAAATGAATAACTTTAGTACTGACTATACTAAACTTCCAAATGGCAAAATAAAATCGAGATCATAATGAAGAATTAAACAGTATTTATCAGTTTTTAACTGACGCATAAAAAACGAAAAGAGATACGAAATTGGTGCATTAGGTATTCCTCTTGTGGAAAAAATTAATGAATATTTAATTAACAAAAAGCAACAAAACATGAATGTGGATGTTTACCATTATTATTAGCCTAATTAAAATATCTAGCACCTTATGGTTCACTCACTGGTGGATCTGCAGCAATTAAAAATGCCATTATAAACAAGTAAAATGTTGATAAAGAATTAGAATACCATAAAAGACATAATTTAGCAATGGAAAAGAAGGAAATTGGATGTAGAAGAAACCTTTCAGAGATATAATTAAAAAATTTAATAATTCTTAACCTAATTTTGTCAGTGAAAAATTGGCTAAACCATTAGAAATTAAATAATTTAATGGCATTTTTGTGATTCATGAATTACCTGATAAACCAAAAACTTTAGAATGTGGAATAGTAAACTTAGAGACAACTGATCATATTGACAGTCACTAGAATTGCTAATATAAGAATAAATATATAAAATTTGTTTTTGTTTCATTTGGTGGTAAAATACAAAAACATTTAGTAAATTATCTTTATTATAACATCGAAAGGATACAAAATTTTGGTGAAGTAATATGTGGTTATTTGTGTTTCTTTGTTTTAAAACTATGTATGAATTATAACTTTAAGACATTTTAAAATAAACAAATGGACATATTTGGAAATAACTTACAAGCTAAACTCAGTAATGATTTAGAAAAAATAAGATTTCCATCATTAAAACCAAAAATTAAAAATAATTTCGAAATTTGAAGATTTCCAATCAATAATCAAATATTTTCAATCAAAAAATTAAAAATCCTCAAACAACAATAGATCGAAAAATTCAGGAAAAATTAGCATCAGAATTTGAAAAAATAAAGCCATCATTACAGTCATTGGAAACAAAAGATAAAGATATTCAATCATCAGGAGATTCAAAAATAGATAATTAAATTAAACAATTCCAGAAAGAATTAAATTTCATTTAAAGTAACTTCAGGTTATATTAGTTTTAAAGGTAGAAGAATTGTAAGTGTAATTTATCCAATTGATGTAAAAGATACTGTGAACAAGCAATGTTTAGATAACGAATTAAAGATTCCTGTTATTAAAGCTGAATATACAAGATTTTAACGCATTTGAATAATTATGTGTGTAAAACGGATTTTAATCAGCTCAATAAAAGTTAGCTAATTAATTATTTTACAAAAAAGGATATAGAAAAGGCTTTTTCAGATTAATTCTCAAAAACAGAGCTTCAACATTACATGCGGAATGGGGCCCTTAGGAACGTATCTCCCAAGGACGAGAACTAAGCCAGTTTTGGGTGACCAGTGGAAATGGTAAACACTGCCATCCTTGCTTGTGAGATTAAGGCAGAGCTCTCTACCTGCAGCATCGTCGATAGAACCGACTGTGGTACTTTGGTGCAGAGCCAAGTGGAGGGTCTGAATCAAATGATCAGGCGTTTCTGTGACTGTGTGGGCCAGAGATTCCTTGACTTGCTCCATCAGATGGTGGGTTTCTGTGTTCTGCTTAATAGGTCAGGAGTTCACTACACCCCACTTATACAATTGTAATCGGTGGTGACATCATTCTACCCTCGATATGCTAGCAAAATTACATTTAGAAATTAATTCATTATTAATTTTTGGTAGGCATAAAACATAATCTGAAATTGTAATGAATGCTTTCTCAGAAAATTATTTTGAACAATTAGTTCATGAGCCCACTCAAAGCGTAAATAACTGTTAAAATTATACATGACCTCTTAGCAACAAGTAATACTGGACAAATAGGTGTATCATGATAGATACAGGGATTACCGACCACAAGGCAGTGGCTGCTAGCCTGAATGCCATAACACCCGCAATATCAGAAACAAATGCAAAATACAGCTATTTAAAAAATCTGATAGAAATGCTCTTAACGTCTTCTTATGAGACAGTCTCCACTCTTTGCGATCTGTTC
This sequence comes from Schistocerca piceifrons, assembly GCF_021461385.2. NCBI lineage: Eukaryota > Metazoa > Arthropoda > Insecta > Orthoptera > Acrididae > Schistocerca > Schistocerca piceifrons. Next base: position 726,023,987 of record NC_060149.1, read on the forward strand.
ATGTAAGTGTAGAAAAGATGTGGAATCATTTCAAAGAGATAGTATCCACGGCACCTGAGAGATATATACCACATAAATTTATAAGTAATGGTACTAGTCCACCATGGTACCCTAAACGGGTCAGACCGCTATTGCAGGTGCAACGAAAAAAGCATGCCAAAATTAAAAAAAACGCAAAATCCCCAAGAGCGTCCAAGTTTTGCAGAAGTTCGAAATGTAGCATGTGCTTCCATGCAAGATGCTTTTAATAATTTCCACAGTGAAACCCAGTCTCGGAATCTGACATAAAACCCAACGATATTCTGGTCATACATTAAGCACACCAGTGGCAAGATGCAATCAATCCCTTCACTATGCGATAACAACAGTGAAGACCAAAAAATGGTTCAATGCCTCTAAGCACTATGAGACTTAACATCTGAGGTCATCAGTCCCCTAGACTTAGAACTAACCTAAGAACATCGCACATAGCCATGCTCGAGGCAGGATTCGAACCTGCGACCGTAGCAGCAGCGCGGTTCCATTCTGAAGTGCCTAGAACCACCTGGCCACAGTGGCCGGCGCCATAGTGCCACTAAAGCAGAGTTATTAAACACAATTTTCCGAAACTCCTTCACCACCGAAGATGAAGTAAATATTCCTGAATTCCAATCAGGAAAAACTGACAGGATAAGAAACATAGTAGACATGCTCGGAGTAGCAAAGCAGCTTTCATCACTTAATAAGGGCGAGGTCTCTGGTCGAGACTGTATACCAATCAGGTTCCTTTCAGAGTATGCTGATAAAATAGCTCCATATTTAGCAATTATATACAACTGCTCATAGACGGATCTGTATATAAAGACTGGAAAATTGCTCAAGTCCCACCAATACCCAAAAAAGGGAAATAGGATTAATCCGCTGTATTACAGGCCCATATAACTAATGTCGATTTACAGAAGGGTTTTGGAACATATACTGTGCTCAAACATTATGAATTACCTTTAAAAAAAGACACATAGTCAGTCATCATGGATTCAGAAAATATCATTCTTGTGAAAGACAAATAGCTCTTTATACTCATGAAGTAATGAGTGCTATCGACAAGGGATGTCAAATGTCAAATTGATTCCTTACTTTTAGATTTCCAGGAGGCTTCTCAACACTATTCCTCACAAGAGTCTTCTAACCAAACTGCGTGCCTATAGAATATAGCCTCAGTTGCGCAAATCGATTCATGATTTCCTTTCAGAGAGGTCACAGTTCATAGTAATAGATAGAAAGTCATGAAGTAGAACGGAAGTAGTATCTGGCGTTCCCTCTATTGTTCCTCATCTATTAGCCCTCTTAAATTGTTTGCAGATGATGATGTCATTTAACGTCTTGCAAAGTCATCAGATGACCAAAACGAATTGCAAAATGATTTAAATAAGATATCTGTATGGTGCGAAAAGTGGCACTCGACCCTGAATAAAGAAAAGTGTGAAGTTATTCACATGAGTACTAAAAGAATCTGCTAAATTTCGATTACACGATAAGTCACACAAATCTGAAGGCTGTAAATTCAAGTAAATACTTAGCGATTATGATTACAAATAACCTAAATTGGAACGATCACATAGATAATGTTGTGGGCAGAGCAAAGCAAAGACTGCGATTCACATGCAGAACACTTAGAAAGTGCACAGGTCTACTAAAGAGACTGCTTACACCTCGCTTGTCATCCCTGTTCTGGAGTATTGCTGTGCAGTGAGGGATCTGCATCAGGTGGGACTGACAGATGACATCGAAAAAGCTTAAAGAAGGGCAGCTCATTTTGTATTATTGTGAAAAGGGGGGAGAGTGCCATGGATATGACATGTGAATTGGAGTGGCAATCATTAAAACAAAGGTGTTTTTCGTTGCAATGGGACATTCTCATTTAATTTCAATGACCAGTCTTCTCCTCAGATTGTGAAAACATTTTGTTGGTCACACCTCCATAGGGATAATTGACCATCAAAATAAAATAATGGAAATTATGGCTAGCACAGAAAACTTTAAGTGCTAGTTTTCCTCGTGCGCCATTAGAGAGAGGAATGGTAGAGAGACAGCTTAAAGATGGTTCATTGAGTACTCACCCAGGCACTTTATTGTGAACAGCAGAGTAATCATGGCGATATAGATTTAGATGAACGCCATATTAAAATGACTTAAGTAATCATAAGATAAAGTATAGGATAAACAAATTGTTGAATTTATTTTCATGGCTAGAGGCGAAAAAATGCACAATTTTAGTGAATATGATTTTATTCTTAAAAAGTTGTTGTTGATAAAAATATAAATAGAGATTTAACAAATAACGATTCCGATCTTTTGATGAGTGCTTTTGACAAACTTTACAAAATAACTCCTGCATCCAATCAATAAAAATAGTACACAAATAAAATTATCTAACTGTAAGACAAAAGATTCGGTTGGAACAGATCCAGATGATGTAAATTTAATTATATTAGGTGAAATAGTTCAATTATTTTTTATTCTGTGTAAATAGAGAATCATAATAACATCTATTGTTTGAAATGTAAAAGCTTCACTAAAACTCATAATCCTCACTAACATATAAAAAATGGAAAACAAATAATTGACCATCTTTGATCAGTTTGTAAAACTAAGAAAAACATTGCTCAAATAATTTTCTGGTTAATGGATTAAGCATTCGTGAAGAATGTGTTATTGAATTGCATAAACAAATGAAAAATTTTTTAAAAGATAAATGTAATTTCTTTTGGAAAAAATCATTTATGACAAACTGAAATTATAAATGGGTTTTCAAAATTAGTTGATGAATATAATAACACAAAACATTCAACGAAAAAATTAAACCTAAAGATGTAAATATAGAAAATGAAAAATTATTGAAAACTATTTGTGTAACAAATTTGTTAGATACAAATGATAAACGTAATATAGTAACAAAGTAAGAATACGTAAATTAAATAGAGTTTTGGAAAAAGGAGTAAACACCAAACTGGTCAACAAAAATTTTTGAAACTGAAGATGTTATTTATTAAAAGCCTGTAATATATGAATTAAAAGATTTAAATGGTGAAAAAACAAAATATATTTATGAACCAGAACTACTGAAAACGAAATTTCCAGGTGTTTACCTTGTTGAAAAAGTTTTGGAAAGAAAGGTAATAAAGAATATGTTAAATGGGTTGGTTTTGATAATTAACACAATAGTTGGGTAAATAAAATGATAGTAATTTTTAAAATGTTGATAAACGTTTTATATACATATGGAGTTGGTTACTGAAACTTTAAACCTATTGGGTATTGAATATAAATTTCATTATGCTCATTATCTAATTAAATAAGATAGAGTATATTTTGATATTCAAATAAAGGTTAACAAAAATGATATTGTCTTAATTATTTGATAATTTTAAATTTGAGTAAATGGAATCTGAAGGTTTCAATGAATTTAGTTTATTAAATGTCTAGCAAAATGGATAAGAATGTTATTTAAAATTTAATCATGAAAAATGTAGTTGGAAATTTAGTTTTATAGTCTAAAAAACGTTTGCTGTTAAGTTATATGGTCATTCAATGGTTCTCGTGAATAATTATTCAAAGTATTGAAATAATTTTGACAAAAAATAGTTTTCAAGTTTCTTTCATTCGTTGATATAAATTTACTGAATTTGGTACACAATTAAGTCTTAGAAATTCTTCACAATTCGATATCAGTTTCTAATTATATTGATTCCTTTTTGAACATCGAATAACATACTAATTATAATCATATAATGTTAAAATAATAAATAAATGCTTTAAATTTCGGTTAATCTTTTGAGCAACAACATATGGTTATAAACTACTTATTTGTTCATTTCTTGAACGTAAAATTTCTACAGTTCTATCAATTATTTCATCAGATTATCATGTAATTATTCTTAATTGTATTCAGACACTTTAAATGACTACTTGATCTTTGTTTTCCATTAATATTTATTTTTTATTTTCCATGTTTTCTTATTGAGTGTACAACATCATGAGTAATCCATCTTTTCAATTGTTTGGCGTTTTCAATATTTTGATTTTAATATAAAAGAATATATTCCAGACTCATTATCAAACATCGTCTGTTTTCCGTTCTAAAGTGGCCCTCCAATTTGAAGGGTTTTAAATTTTCTAAAACTGTTTTATCTTCATCTACATATTTAAAAGGTTTGTCTATTTTTTATGTTCTAAAATTTCAGCCACATTATTCTCATCAGTAATTATTCAAACTTTTTATCATTACAAATAAGTTTGTTGTTTTTTTAGATCTAAAAGAGATTTGATTTATACCCAACAAAATTTTATCCATTTTTTAGTTCTAATACATTTTTTCTTTATAAATGGATAGTGAAAATACAATGATTTGTCCATTGTGTGAAAAGAAACTGGCAAAGGAATAAAAATTACAAAACAGAATAAAACTTCCAAAATAGGTTTTGTTGATTGTATAAAAAGAAACAAAAAGGATATAGGGGAAATAAATATAAACAATAAAAGAACTTGAAAATAACTAAAATAAAAACACATTTATTTGTAATAATTAAGGGTAAGAAATTTAAAATTCTTCTAAATATATTCATACCTGTGACCTTAATCAATCAAAAAAGAAAAAATAGATCTGAATCGTCAAAAACAAAAAGATATTCTCAAGACGTTGATGGTTTATGTGGACAATTTGGTTGTAAAATGTGTCTGAAACGATATAAAAATACCATATAATGTGAGAATATAGAAACTAATTATTTTTTTTATTTTATTATTTGTTTTTGGTTAATCTGCTATGCAACTATTTAATTCTCACAAGAAATCATTGTTATTATGTATTTTATTTAAGTGTAACTTATGAAGTTAATATGGTGATGTATTAATATCGTCTTGTAATAAAACACGTTTATCACCGTCAGAACTTAAAACAACTTTATTACATTCAACTGTATACAATTCATGGTTAATTCATCTAATTAAATTCATTTTTATATTGTTTTATTTTGTTATCTAAACAATTTTTACAACCAACAATACTAATTTCTCTTTCCATAACACATTTTTTAACTGCTTTAAATATTTTTCCTGCTTTATCACCATCTTTATAAGTATACATTTTCGATCCTAAATTAACATGCTCTAACATAATGTTTCCACAATTTTCATCTTTCATTTTTCCTAAAACTTTCCTATTTACTTGCAGAATTCCACAAATATTGCCTTTTGAATAATCACTTGTGTCAATTTCGTTTATTTTAGATTTCATGTCTTTCTATAAATCTTCAGTTTTATAAATAATCTTAATCCATATAACATGAATCAATATTTTCACTATATTTTGATTTCATAACATTATAATGAAAACAAGATACTTTTATTTTCGAAATAATAAATTGGTTTTTGAAACATTACTGTTGTTTGTTTCATATGAACTGCAACTAGATTTTCGGAAAATACAGTAGTATTTCCATAATTTAGGTTTGACACATATTTCGTATATTTTTCTGGATGTGATATTATTTTAATATTTTGCCTATTTCTAATACTTTTCATTGTTTTTACAAGAACTGAATTTTTCATCCATGTATAGAAATCTTTTGCAAAATCATTAGGGGCTTTACTTTTCATTTCTGTTTTAAAATCTATTTATATTTTAACCAATCTCATTATTCATATTATAAGATTTTATGACTTCCCATTAATTTTAAACCAATATCTAAAATCGTTTAAAATTTCTGTAATATCTAAATCTACCTCCACATCTACATGGTTATTCTGCAATTCACACTTAAGTGCGTGGCAGAGGGTTCGATCATTTTCATACAACTTCTCTATCATTTCACTCTTGAATGGTGTGTATGAAAAGGAACACCTAAATCTTTCTGTTCAAGCTCGGATTTTTCTTATTTTATTATGATGATCATTTCTCCCTATGTAGGTGGGTGTCGACAAAATGTTTTCGCATTCAGAAGAGAAACTTGGTGATTGAAATTTCGTAAATAGATTTCGCTGCCAAGAAAACTGCCTTTGTTTCAGTGACTGCCACCCCAACTCACGTATCAGTGACACTCTCACCCCTATTGGGTGATAAAACGAAACGAGCTGCCCCTCACTTTTCGATTTCCTCTGTCAATCCCACATGATAAGGATCCCACAATATGCAGCAATACTCCAGCATAGGATGGACAAGTCTAATGTAGGCTGGCTCTTTAGTGGGTTTGTTGCGTCTTCTAAGTGTTCTGCCAACAAACTGCAGTCTTTGTTTAGCCTTCCCCACAATATTATCCATGTGGTTTTTCCAATATAAGTTACTCATAATTGTAATTCCTAAGAATTTAGTCAGATTGACAGCCCTTAGATTTGTGTAATTTATTGTATTATTGTAAATTTATCGGATTTCTTTTAGTACCCATGTGGATGACCTCGCACTTTTCTTTGTTTACTGCCAATTGCCACTTTTCGCACTATACAGAAATTCTCCCTAAATCATTTTGTAATTGGAATTGATCATCTGGTAATTTTACTAGATGATAAATTGCAGTGTCATCTTCGAACAATCTAAGGGGGCTGCTCAGATTATCACCTAGATCATTTATGTAAATCAGGAACAGCAGAGGACCTATCACACTACCTTGCAGAACGCCAGATATCACTTCTGTTCTACTCGATGATTTATCATCTATCAGTATGAACTGTGACCTTTCTGAGAGGAAATCATGAATCCAGCAACACAACTGAGACGATACTCCATATGCATGCAATTTGATTAACAGTCACTTGTGAGAAATGATATCAAACGCCTTTGGGAAATCTAGGAATATGGAATCGATCTGAGATCCCATGTCGACAGCACTCATTACTTCATGGGAATAAAGAGCTAGCTGTGTTGCACAAGAACAATATTTTCTGAATCCGTGTTGGTTATGTATCAGCAAGTCATCTACTTCAAGGTGATTCATACTGTTTGAGTACAGTATATGCTCCAAAATCCTATTGCAAATTGAGATCAGTGATATAGGTCTGTAATACAATGGGTTAATCCTATTTCCTTTCTTGAATATCGGTGTGACCTGTGCTACTTTCCAGTCTTTATGAACAGACCTTTCATCAAGTGAGCGGTTGTATATGATTGCTAAGAAAGGCGCTATTGTGTCTGCATACCTTGAAAGGAACCTGATTAGTATACCATCTGGACCGGAAGACGTGCCTTTATTAAGTGATCCGAGTTGTTTCGCAACACTTAAGATATCTACTTTTATGTCACTCATGCTAACAGCTGTTCTGGTTTCGAACTCTGGAATGTTTACTTCGTCTTCTTTCGAGAAGGAATTATGGAAAACAGTATTTAGTAACTCTGCTTTAGTGGCACCATCATTGGTAACATTTCCATCGCTATTGCACAGTGACGGTATTGACTGTTTTTTACCACTGATGTACTTTACGTACTACCAGAATCTCTATGGGTTTTCTACCATATTTTGAGACAATGTTTCATTGTCAAAACTATTAAAAGCATCTCGCATTGATGTACATACTAAATTTCGAGGTTCCATGAGACATAGCTAGTCTTGGGAATTTTGCATTCTTCTGAATTTGGCGTGCTTTTTTCGTTGCTTCTGCAACAGTGTTCTGGTGTGTTTTGTGTACCATGGGGGATCAGTCCTGTCTCTTATTAACTTATGTGGTATGAATCTATCTATTGCTGTCGATACTGTATCTTTGAATTTGAGCCATATCTGGTCTACACTTACATAATTAGCTTGGAAGGAATAGAGACTCTCTCTTAGGAAGGCATCAAGCAGAATTTTTATTTGCTGTTTTAAATAGATATATTTTGCCTTTATTTTTAGTGGTTTTGGTTGATATAGTTTGGAGCCTCACTACAATGACCTTGTGTTCACTAATCCCTGTATCCATCATGACGCTCTCTATTAGATCAGGATTTGTGGCTAAGACGTCAAGCGTGAATTCACAAAAATTTACAATTAGTGTCAGCTCTTGAACAAATTGTTCAAAGTAATTCTCAGAGAAAGCATTTAATATAATTTCGGAAGATGTTTTCTGTCTACCACTGGCTTTGAACATGTGTTTTCGCCAACAAATCTAGGGTAGATTATAACTGTATGAGTGGGGTACTTCTTTGTAATGAGATTCAAGATTTCTTTGAACTGTTCAGCTATTACATCATCCGAGTCAGGGAGTCAGTAGAACGAGCCAATTATTATTTTGGTACAGCTGTTGAGTATAACCTCTACCCATAGTAATTCTAAGGAACTATCTATTTCAACTTCACTACAAGATAAAATATAGCAACAGACACACACCACCACCTACTTTATGTAATCTATCCTTTCTGAACATGGTTTGCAGAATTTATAGTTTTCTGTATTATTTAATATTGTTAATAATTTTTTTTCCTTCTGGTGCTAATGGTGAATCCTTATGTATATCATGTAATTTTTTGTATGTTTTAAAACAACTTCTGAAATACAACCATATTTATCATCTGCTATTTTAAGTATTTTTTCGAATTTGCAATATTTTAGGTGTAACAGACTGTAAGCTCTAAATGGTAAAAATTGTGATATTGCCCAACCATACAAATTATTTGTGTCTAAACATGTAATATAAATTGATTGTTTTTCTGGCTCAAAATTTTTCATATATTTATTATTTGATTTAGCGTATTCCTTAATACTTTGAGAATTCCACCTTAAATTCCTGTTTCAAGAAACATAATCATATAATTGTTTAATATATCTAATTCAATTTTTGTCATTTTTAACATAGAATCCCAAATAACCTAGGAGCTGTAAAATACCAAGATGGATCGAGATTTAATACACATATCTGTTATTTTTCAAAAATATCTGCTAATATCAAAGTGGAAATCCAACATCTTGCAAGAGTAGATGTTTACATTTCTGCTTTCGGTCTGGAAAAAGCTTTACCTTTCCCAAAAACTTTCCCACATTTGTTGTCTATTATAAACTAAATATGTATGTATATAACCAGGGAATGCACAGTTTCAGTGACTCTGAGGGTTACATGTGCATGTGGAATGAGACAGAAGGGTCTCGAGGATCACAGGATATTGGACAATCTCTTTTTAAAAATCCTAAACAACATGCCTCATCTCATCACCATACTATCATGTATTCAGTTTGTTGTACAGGTCAAAACAGGAATATCAAACTAAACTTATAATTGCAAAAACTTTTGCAGGATCCAGGAGTGGCAGCTGATTACATTGACCACAAATTTATGGTATCAGGACACAGTGACCTCCCAAATGATGTAGACTATGGCGTTATCGAATCCAAGAGATTGGATTAATTTGGTAACAATTCCCAAATGCAAAAATCCATTTCTCGTAACAGATATGAAGAAGGAAGAATTTCTTTCTATCATGAACTTGAAAGCTTTTATTTCCAATAGAAATACCAATACTGAAGGGGGTAAAGTAAATTCATTGAAAATTAAATAGCTAAGATACTGCAAAGAACAAGAATATTCTATTTTCTACAAAGAAACATTGCTGGAAGATATTGCAGTTTATGAAAACAACATTACATCAAATTGAAAAGTAAGGCGTCTTCATTTGGTCAATATTATTCAAGATCCCCTGTATCCAGATCGTCGACTTGTTAAAGAGATGAAAAGAAAAGCATATGCTGGAACTTTTACAGTATATTCCTCCATATTATCACTCATTCTGTCGATTGTTACCTTCAATAAACCAAAGAAGAATTGCATTTTCCTCAAAATCAAAAGATATCAAGAATCCTGTAAAGTATGGCAGCGATATGAATATATAGATTAAATTACTCAAAGAGTAAAGTGGGCAGTGACCAACAGTCATGGTTATTTATTAAATTATGCTATGTTGTAAATTATATAAGTTACATTCCTCTGTGTCCTCACAATAAGTGAGTTGTTGAATTAGGTTTCAATAAAAAAGTCTTATCATAGTATGAATCACCTGTATTTTTCTGTGTTAAATAGTAGAAACATCTAATTATCTTCAGTTTCATTGTGTAGTGACTTACACTGATTGGCATCTGAATGCTCCTTATAGTCTTGTATATTCATCTGAATTTTTCATATCCAATTTTTTCAAACTTTTTTGTCTTAATTATACACGTTGTCAGAAATAGTATCTTTGTTAAGACTCAAATAAAAACATTCTGTTTTAGGTGATTTAGTTTCTTGTAATTTTTCTTCAGATTCCAAATATCCATAAGAATAAACCCATTTTTTAATTATTAAAATCAATTTTTCACCTTCAAGGTATTTTGCTGTTTCTCTAAATTGTTCTTTTGTAAGATTAAAAGATAATTTCTCAATACTTGAAGCCATGAATTAGATTTACCTAAAAATCGTAATGTTAATCTGTCTTCATGTTTACTAAAAGAAATACATTCTTGTTCATTATTTGGAATAGTGTCAATATCTACTGCTAATTCTTTGATAAACGAATGAACATTGTAATTTGTTAAATTATCAATATAAACTAGAATAAAATTAGGATTTCGTTGATTAAGATTAGAATCTTCATGTGCAGCTCCTCCATATTTTCCTGTTAGATGCCAATCATCTCTTACTTTTTCCTGCTTTAGTGCATTTCTATTCACAAATAAAATAGTTTTTAATTTATAAAATTAATTGTATCTTAATTTGTCATTATCATTGGAATATTTCATTGATATATGCAAGAAATTTCTCTAGATTCATCTTTTAACATTTGAAGGAATTTTTTCAATGCATCTTTACCAGTATACATACATAACAGGTTCTTTATAGGTACATTTAAAATATTTGATATCACAACTAAATCAAATTGGTAAATGTTTTTGATGTTTATTAATAGAAGCTTTTTCAGGATTTGGTCGACAAGTGCTAATAACTTTTAGTAACCATTCGCAATCTGCATAATTACGAATGATCATATTTTCCAATTTCAGTTTTTTCACCTTCTATAGGCATATCTATTTTTACTTCTTATATTCTTTACAATCGTTTTTCTTCTTGACAACGAAAATATCTTAAACATCTGTCACAAGGATAAATTTTTTATTTTTGTTTAGTTGGTTAAAATCATTTATCCAAAATAATCGAAATTACTTGTATCTTGAATTAAGAGTTGGTTAACAGGTTTTTCTTGTCTAGTTTTTGTATGGTACAAAGAATATACAGTAAATTTTTCATTAAAATGTAAATATTAAGTGAAATATTTGACTTATATTCAAATTTTAGAATATCTGTTAAATCAACAGGAATATTATTTTTCCTTTTTCAAAAATTTCTTCTAATCTTTTTCAATATTTACATATTTATTAAATCCTTCTCCATCACAATTTGCTGTATATCAAGCCGATTTTATTGAAGAGATAAAACTTTTTTATCTGTATTTTTACATTAATTACAGCTTTTTATCTTTAATTTCTTTTGGGAGAATTTCTCTTGGCACAAGAACCTATAATTGGATTGTGTATGTTAAAATTTAATTCTAAACTACCTATATAAAATAAAGATCAACCAGATTTTGTCTTTGTATTTCTTCCATTTCAGTTAGCAGTTTATTTGTTGATTTTTATAACAACTTTCTAAATAGTTGTTTTCAATAAAACTTCGCCGTTTCATTTAAAAGTTAAATTCTAGTGTTTCGTCTCTATTTATAAAATTAGAATAAAATTTTTATCAGTTTTAATCGCTTTTCTTCGTATTAAAATATTCTTTAAGTTGATGATTACTTCTTCTTTAATTTGATTAAAAAATTCTTAATTTCATAAGTTATTATCCTTGATTTAAGAGCATAATGTTTTCTATTAATTTGTTTAAGTGATTTAAACAAATCGTCTTTATCTAGAAAATTGTAACCTGAAGATTTTTTCAGATAATTTTTTGTTTAATTTCTTGATATTTATCTACTAGAAGCTTTTCAAAATAGTCCCCCTTATCGATATTATTAATATTATCCTCAGATCTATTGACAAGAGCGATTAATTGATGTTTATTAAGTTTGGAATAATTCCATAAATTTTTGTTTTACACATTTTTTGAAGTTTCTGAAAGAATTTTTTATTCAATTCGTTATTGTTACTATTAATATTATCAACAGGATTAGAATAAGATCAATTAATGTTTCTTTATAAAGTTTAGTATAGTATTATAGTTTTTTGTTTTACAAACTGGTCAAAGTTTTTTGTATTTTCTAATCTTAATTCTCTCTTCTTCATTTGTTTCATAATCAATAGAGTCCCCTAGGTCTCGTCTTATTACATTTAAATAACATTTCTCTTTACAGTAATTTTTTGTATCTTTATAACTGAACAATTTGAAACAGGTCAGCTTTGATATGCATTTTGTTTTTGCTTTTTATTTATATAGATAAAATTTATATTTTTAATTTTTAAAAAAACCATTACAGTTGAAACGTACATTTGAAAGTTTCAAGTGATTACATAGACACACGACCTTAGTTGTAAGGAAAAAAGTATTAGATTTAATATATTTCAAATGAATATAAATTTGGTTTATTGATAGAGATATACACAGAATCTCAGAACTTTCAAGGAAAAAATTTATTAGATTTTTCACTTTTTAAATAGACGAAAATTTCATCTGCAGTAATATAAATTTTTAAATGTGGGAAACATTGAAACTAACATCTTGGTATCATACAGAGGAATTTTTAAAATGGGGAAACAACAAATTTAAAATCCTGGTTTTAAATCAAGAAATTTTAAGAACTATGCTCTTTGCCTCAGAAATCCCATAGATGTACTACTTGTGTACAGAACACAGGTGCAACCCATTTTGAGTACTGTTCAAGTGTTTGAGATCACAACCAGTTTGGATTAAAGGAAGGCACTGAAACAATTCGGAGGCAAGTTGCTAGATTTGTTACCAGTAGGTTTAGTTAATACCCAGTATTACACAGATGCTTTGGGAACTCAAATGGGAATTCATAGGTGGAAGGAGTCATTCTTTTTCGAAGAACACTACAGAATTTACACAACTGGAATTTCAAGCTGACTGCAGAACCATCCTGCTAAAGCCAACGTACATTTCACATAAGGACCAGAAAGAAAAGAAGAATTAGAACTTGCACGGAGGTCTACAGGTGGTTTGCTCTATTTTTGAGTGGAACAGGAAACGAAATGACTAGTAGTGGTACAAAGTACCCTCTGCCACACACAGTAAGGTAGTTTTATGTATATGTATGTAGATGTAGGTTAACCAGTAATACAAATTTCACAGGGAGTGGGAGCACAATGCATAAATTCTGTTCCCGTCAGAGCTTAGTTTCATGTTTAGACCAATGAGTGTGACTGCACATAGGCACTTGTGAGTTTGCATCATCCCCTTTTTAAAATTAATTTTGGTGAGCCAATCCAGGATATCCTTATACAGCTTATGCATCAATTACAGCTGATCTCATTTGAGTATAGTAGATTCCTCTGTTTTCCCATACCCTTCACAATCACTGGTGTTTGTTTCAGTTAGTTGCCTACCTTCAAGCTTTGCTTGAAACTTTAATTGATTTGGTACTCTCATTTGTAAAGTGAGTTATTAATCCAGTTACAGGGCGATTTTGGAAAAACTTGTCACTTAACAAGGTGACATTAAGTTTTGTGAATTTGTAGTAGAGAGAAAGCAATCCTCACTGATCAATAAAGTTGGTCTGACCACAGAAAGCTTTGAGGGCTTGCAAGTGTGTTCCCATGAGCAGGTGTGGAATGAAGATGTGTCATTTGCTGGTTTTTTTAGGTGGGTGTTGAAGTTTAGTACTTAGTAGGAGGAGGACCTGCATGTGAGTGGGAGTCATCAGCTGGCTGTAGGTGATCTTTAATGAATTGGACAGACCTGAACATTTTGTTTGTTCCAGTGGAAACTAATAAACATTTCTAGGTAAATCTGTAGAGCAATAAGTGGTACAAAATTGTCTCATATGCTGTACATTGCTAAAACACTGTGGGTTCTGGTCAAGCTCATGAGTGGGATTTCACACAATGCCACAAATGCTCTGAGGATGAGATGGGAGGTAAGTGTCAATACATGAACATACATTATGTGGTGCCACCTGAAGAGCGAGATGCCAAAGGAAGTTTTGTACCTCGCAACGGAACCAAAAGGACACACAGTTGCTGCCAGAAGCAATGGCGAATGAGAGATAGTGGCATAGAAACGCCCAGAAAAATTTCCATATGCCACCACAACAGCTCACATACTTACATCAGCCAGACAGCAAACATTGCCAAAGAAAATGGCATCATGTCTCTTCCGAACCAGCAGAGCGACAGCAGTAGACAGAACTCTGCATAAATGTTTATTCTCAATTGTACTGTGTAAAAAAGAGACTAGTATCTTGTCCTGTATTAAATGATACGTTAATGTTTAATGACAGTACAAACACTCAGGATATTCCTGTTGACATGAATTGTAATAAAGTTAAGTATTTCATCTTGTTCCAGCTATAAGAAAGTGATCTGGCATTTTATATGTTTTAGTATCATTTCAGTCCCTTCAAGAGTGAATCTAAGAACCCAGTACTGTACCAAGTGTTATTTCATCTAGTACAACACATTAGATCCATATAACTTCCCCATAATGGGTTGAAAAACACATTATACTGTTTCTTAAAAAGCAGTGCTTATTCAGGCTCTTCTTTCCTTCGTGTCTGCATTCCCTAATGTTTTGTCATATTTCTGGACAGAGAGTATAACTCAAAGATTATGAGCACGAGCATTAGCATTACCATAACTGGATGCTACACCTGCATTGTTTTAATAATGCACTTTAATAGTATGGTTATGTCACAGGCATATTAAATGTCGCTTATTGCAATTTGCAGGGGTATAAACAATTTTTTCTTCTGGGGTAGTTTCAGTTCTGTTAAAGTACAATATCTTCATTTGGATCAGTATCCCAAGATATTAGCAGCTGAAGTGTCAAACTTTTTCAACGTTTAAAACTGGAACACAGGATGGATCTAATGAAAATTCAAATTCAAGCGAATGGAAATGAAAGCACTGCAGTAGAAAAATTGTGATGTGTATTCATGATTGTGCTGAGTATTGGCGACATTCATGCTAAGTGCATTGTTCTGCAGACGAATTTGTAAGCTCAGGACCTATTCTTATACCTACCTCTGATCGATTTCAACTAAATTTGGCACACAAACAGTGAACTTCCTGAGTGTCTGCACCATAAAATTTATAACTTCCTAGCTCCATTGTGAGGTACGATAAGAGAAAAAAGTTATTCACCAACTGTTGCCATACAGGTTGCACTGTATGACTCGCGAGTCATGTGGGATTAGTATTGGCCTGTCTTATCAACCTGCTTTGCAGGGCAGCCTATAGACTGCCCTATACGACAGGCATGTTCTGTTGCAGTAGTATCGGTGTTCTTCATCAGCTTCCTTTGCATGGTCACCTATATGATAGGGGTAACAAACGGTTTTCAAGCCCCCCTGATATGTAGGTTGAACTGTATGACAGCTACATTGGAGCAGTGACTGCCTGCTTTATCTACTTGTGGACATGGTTGGGATGGATAAAGGAGAGGATGGGCAGAGAGAAGGGGAGGGGGAGATGCAGGAACCAGGTGAAAGATGTAGTGAAGAAATGGCCAGGTGGAAAAGTAACAGAGGGAGGAAAATATGGTTGGAGAGAGGGTGCAGAGAAGATGGACAAATAGACAATCAGGAGGAGAATGAAGAGATAGGTGTGGGGAGAAGGACATATACAAAATGGAGCTGGGAGGATGAGGTTGACAGAGAAAGACAGGGAGGAAGGAGTGGACACAGAGGAATGACGAGGAAATCTGTGTAATATATATGTCAAATGCACATGCAGGTGAAGTCACAGTGAAAATGCTAGTACGCTCTCCTAAACCACTGAACAGATTTCAACCGAATTTGATACATAAACTACTTCCTATATGAGAATCAGAAATGTAGGGGTTACAATCTTGTATTTCCCATAGTAGTAGAGGCAAGGATAAAAAGGATTTTCACCCCGATGTACAAGCTGCCCTCCACAATAGGTGTGTTGCACATATAGTATTGGCATCGACTGCAGGGTTATATAAGCGGATTGGCACAGTCGCACAGAGATATGTGTGGGGAGAGATGGATTGTGAGAGAACAGGGAGGATAAAGTGGACAGAGAGAAAGAAGAGAGGATGAGTTGACCAGAATAGAGGAAGTGGAGGAGATGGACAGAAAGAGTGGTGAGGTGGTGACAAACAAGAAACAGGGGAGCAGAAGATGTACAGAGAAAGGTGGAAGGAGGGGATGGGCAGACAAATGGGGAGAGGAGATGAAGAGAGAAAGTGGGAAGGAAGAAAAATACAGGCGACAGGTGAAAGGTGTAGGGGGATGTTGGACATGTTTGGTTTTGGTTTTGTTTTGCTTCAGGGCGCAAAAACGTCTGGGGTTATATGCGCCCAAGTCAAAACTATAGAACACAAAGACGGACAGGAGTTAAAAAACGACTATACATCAGTCCCAACTGACATAAGAGAAGACAGATAAAAAACAGGCATGTGGAGAAAGTGCTAAAAAGGACACCATACAGAAACGGAGGTCCAAAACTAAAAATTAAATAGCCATCACCATGTTGCTTTGGCGGATAAAAAGTAAAATGCAGTCAACAGCCCGCACGTCATTCGCAAAAACAGCCCATAACTCAGACAGAAAACCAAAGTGTTAATGTAAACAGTTAAAAAATAGGCATTCCGTCAGGAAGTGGCGGACAGTTAAAACTTGGGCGCAATATATAAAAAGTGGTGGGAGAGCACCACTTATCAATGACAATGGCTAAAAAGGCAGTGCCCAATACACAGCCTAGTTCAAATGACCTCCTTCTGGTGGGAGGGCCGAGAGGAGGTCACCAAGTCAAGGGGAGAGGCTTAATAATCTGGAGCTTATTACCATGAAGGGAGGACCATTGGCGATGCCAAAGGGACATGACCTCCTGACAGATGGCAACACAGAGATCATCGGAGGGAATATAGGAACTAGCGGGCTGAGGTACAAGGACTGCAGCCTTGACAGCAGCATCAGCAACCTCGTTTCCTGGCAGACCGACATGATGAGAAACCCACATAAACATCACAGTGGCTCCACCAAGAGTGAACAAGTGACAGTTTTCCTGGACCCGTGGCACTAAGGGATGGGCGGGGTACAGTGCACACAGACTTTGAAGGGCGCTGAGTGAGTCTGAGCAGAGGACACAATTGAAAAGGCTGTGTTGCCAGATGTACTCCATGGCCCGATGCAGGGCGAAGAGCTCGGATGTAAATACTGAGCAGTGTGCCAGAAGCTGATATCAAAAGGCATGGGTGCCAATGACGAAGGCACACCTGACCCCACCGGTCAGTCCAAGAGCCATCAGTGTAGACAAACGTACTGTCGCGAAGTTGCATGCAAAGGTCGTGAAACTGAAGGCGATAGAGTGAGGCTGGAGTAGTGTCCTCAAGAGGCGAATGAAGGCCGAAGATAACACTGATTGCTTCATGAAGCCAAGGTGGTGAAGAGTTCACACCAACTGGGAAAGTTGCAGGTAGTGTGAAGTTAATCCGCCATAGCAAGTACCAAAAGCGGACTCCAGGAGGTAACAGAGAAGAGGGATGTACCCCATACTGGTGATCGAAGGAATCATCGAAGACTGAAGCATAGGATGGGTGGCCACACATGGCAGACTAACGGAATGCATACCTGCTGTGGGGAAAGTCACAATGGTAGGACAGTGGTAGTTCAGCACCTTCAGCATACAGACACTCAACCGGGCTAGTGTAAAACATGCCAGTGGCCAAACGGATGCCATGATGGTGGATTGGAATTTGGAAATTTTTGGTAAGTTCTATGGGACCAAACTGCTTAGGTAATCGGTCTCTAAGCTTCCGCACTAATTAATCTAATTTAAACTAACTTACGCTAAGGACACGCAGACGCACACGTACACGCTCACGCACACGCATGCTCTAGGGAGGACTCGAACCTGTGACAGGGGGAGCTGCGCGAAACATGACAAGGCACCTAAGACCGCGCAGCTAGCCCGCACAGCTGATGGTGGATAGTGTTGAGATGGCGTAAAAGAGGTGGACATGCAGACACATAAACAAAGCACCCACAGTCAAGTTTTGAACGGAGAAGGGACCGGTACAAACGGAGGAGGGTGGTTCGATCGGCACCCTAGGAAGTACCATTGAGGACATGTAGGACATGAGGAACTGTATACAGTGGGCTGCCAGGTAAGACACATGGGAGGACCAAGAGAGTTTCCTATTGAGCATGAGCCCCTGGATTTTCGTAGTTTCAACTAACAGAAGGGCAATAGACACAACATGTACAGATGGTGGGAGAAACCAATTGTGTCGCCAAAAATTCATACACATAGTTTTGTCAGCGGAAAAGCGAAAGCCATTGTCGATGCTCCAGGAGTAAAGCTGATCAAGACATCGGTGAAGGCGTTGCTCAGAGAGAGAGCTGTGGGAGAACTGCAATATATGGCAAAATCCTCAACCAAAAGGGAGCCAGAAATGCCTAGAGTGCTGCAACATCTGAATGTGAACAGCGTCATGCCCTAGGGCAGACAATCGGGATGAACTGAGACCATGATCTAGCTCCCTCATAGTAAAGGCAGCATTGTAGCAATCATGATTCTGTGAAGAGAAGGGTATCGCCTGAGCCTCCTCCACTTGTTTCCGATGGAGGAAGGCAGGGTGATAGTCTGAAGAGCTCAAAATTTCCGTAAAATGGCGGCCCAAGGTGTTGGAGATAGCAACAGGATCCTTGATGACATCACCTGCTATTGTCAGATCGGAAATTGGGTAATGGATCTTGGTGTCAGAGCGCCATCAGAGGTTGGCCCACATGACAGAGGAAGGGGTTGAACTGTTAAAAGAACTAGTGAATGAGATCCAGCTAGCTTTTTGCTGTACTGAAGAACTTGACGACACTTTGCATGCATCTGCTTATAATGAATGCAGTTTGCCATCATAGGATGACAGTTAAAAATGCAGAGAGCACATCTCCATGCGCGAATTGCTTCGCAGCATGCCTCAGTCCACCAAGGGACTGGGACATGACGTGGTAAAGAGGAAGTGCGAGGAATGGAACATTCTGCAGCAATATGGATAACGTTTGTTAGATATTTCATTCGGTCATCACAACTGGGGAAATTTTGTTCTTCAAAGGTCGCCAGGGAGGAGTAATGCTGGCATTCAGTAAGCTCCCATTTGGGTGTGCATGCAGATGGGGTAGCAGTCAGCAAATGGATAGCAGACAGGAAATGGTTGCTCGAGTAGGTGTCAGAAAGAGTAAACCACTCAAGACGACAGGCAAGCTGGGCAGTGCAGAAGGGTAGGTCCAAATAGGAATGTGTGTGTGACGAGTCTGAAATGAAAGTGGGTGCTCCAGTGTTTAGGCAGAAAAGGTTAAGTTGGTTAAGGTCAGCCAAGAGGGCACCTCTTGAACAGCTCCTGGGAGAACCCCAAAGGGGATGATACACATTAAAGTCACCAAGTAGCAAAAATGGGGGAGGTAGCTGCCATAGTGACATCGAATGACAGAGGGACATAAATGGAAGAGAGGGAAGAAGTTGGGTGGGGAAGAAAAAGGCAAACTGCAACAGTTTGAAGATGGGCAGGCAGGGAGATGCGTTGACTATGAATGTCATCCCATATGAGCAGCATGACACCTCATGAAATGGAATGCCGACCTCAGCGGGAAGGTCATAACAAACCGGTAAGAAATGTGATAGCTCAAAGTGGTTGTGAGGGCACAATTTCGTTTCTTTTTATTTATTTATTTACACGTCAAGTACCATAGGACCAAATTGAGGAGCATATCTCCAAGGTCATGGAACGTGTCAGTACATGAAATTACAACATAAAAGTAATAACAGATAAAAATAAAATGTTTATGAACCCAAAAAAGTCAATCCATAAATTTAAGTAAACGCCCACTACTATACAACAAGAATCAGCTTAATTTTTCAAGGAACTCCTCGACAGAATAGGAGTGACCCATGAGAAAACTCTTCAGTTTCGATTTCAAAACGTGGATTACTGCTAAGATTTTTTAATTACAGTGGTAGCTTATTGAAAATGGATCACCTTTCTGCACAAGAGTTAAGGAAGTCCGATCAAAATGCACATTTGATTTCTGCCGAATATTAACCGAGTGGAAGCTGCTTATTCTTTGGAATAACCTAATAGTGTTAACAAGAAATGACAGAAAGGTGTGTGTGTATATATATATATATATATATATATATATATATATATATATATTTTTTTTTTTTTTTTTTTTTTTTTTGAGAGGCCAATGTCAAAATACCCAGACTCATGAACAGGGATCAACAAGAGGTTCGTGAACTCACACCACTTATTGACTGAACCACCCATTTCTAAGCCAAAAATATCCCTTTTAGAATGGGAAGAGTTACCCCAAAATATAATACCATATGACATAAGTCCCCCCCATGAACCATGGACCTTGCCGTTGGTGGGGAGGCTTGCGTGCCTCAGCGATACAGATAGCCGTACCGTAGGTGCAACCACAACGGAGGGGTATCTGTTGAGAGGCCAGACAAACGTGTGGTTCCTGAAGAGGGGCAGCAGCCTTTTCAGTAGTTGCAAGGACAACAGTCTGGATGATTGACTGATCTGGCCTTGTAACAATAACCAAAACGGCCTTGCTGTGCTGGTACTGCGAACGGCTGAAAGCAAGGGGAAACTACAGCCGTAATTTTTCCCGAGGGCATGCAGCTTTACTGTATGATTAAATGATGATGGCGTCCTCTTGGGTAAAATATTCCGGAGGTAAAATACTCCCCCATTCGGATCTCCGGGCGGGGACTCCTCAAGAGGATGTCGTTATCAGGAGAAAGAAAACTGGTGTTCTACGGATCGGAGCGTGGAATGTCAGATCCCTTAATTGGGCAGGTAGGTTAGAAAATTTAAAAAGGGAAATGGATAGGTTGAAGTTAGATATGGTGGGAATTAGTGAAGTTCGGTGGCAGGAGGAACAAGACTTCTGGTCAGGTGACTACAGGGTTATAAATACAAAATCAAATAGGGGTAATGCAGGAGTGGGTTTAATAATGAATAGGAAAATAGGAATGCGGGTAAGCTACTACAAACAGCATAGTGAACGCATTATTGTGGCGAATATAGATACGAAGCCCACGCCTACTACAGTAGTACAAGTTTATATGCCAAGTAGCTCTGCAGATGACGAAGAAATTGAAGAAATGTATGATGAAATATAAGAAATTATTCAGATTGTGAAGGGAGATGAAAATTTAATAGTCATGGGTGACTGGAATTCGAGTGTAGGAAAAGGGAGAGAAGGAAGCATAGTAGGTGAATATGGATTGGGGCTAAGAAATGAAAGAGGAAGCCGCCTGGTCGAATTTTGCACAGAGCACAACATAATCATAACTAACACTTGGTTTAAGAATCATGAAAGAAGGTTGTATACATGGAAGAACCCTGGAGATACTAAAAGGTATCAGATAGATTATATAATGGTAAGACAGAGATTTAGGAACCAGGTTTTAAATTGTAAGACATTTCCAGGGGCAGATGTGGACTCTGACCACAATCTATTGGTTATGACCTGTAGATTAAAACTGAAGAAACTGCAAAAAGGTGGGAATTTAAGGAGATGGGACCTGGATAAACTAAAAGAACCAGAGGTTGTACAGAGATTCAGGGAGAGCATAAGGGAGCAATTGACAGGAATGGGGGAAAGAAATACGGTAGAAGAAGAATGGGTAGCTTTGAGGGATGAAGTAGTGAAGGCAACAGAGAATCAAGTAGGTAAAAAGACGAGGGCTAGTAGAAATCCTTGGGTAACAGAAGAAATATTGAATTTAATTGATGAAAGGAGAAAATATAAAAATGCAGTAAGTGAAACAGGCAAAAAGGAATACAAACGTCTCAAAAATGAGATCGACAGGAAGTGCAAAATGGCTAAGCAGGGATGGCTAGAGGACAAATGTAAGGATGTAGAGGCTTATCTCACTAGGGGTAAGATAGATACTGCCTACAGGAAAATTAAAGAGACCTTTGGAGAAAAGAGAACCACTTGTATGAATATCAAGAGCTCAGATGGAAACCCAGTTCTAAGCAAAGAAGGGAAAGCGGAAAGGTGGAAGGAGTATATAGAGGGTCTATACAAGGGCGATGTACTTGAGGACAATATTATGGAAATGGAAGAGGATGTAGATGAAGATGAAATGGGAGATATGATACTGCGTGAAGAGTTTGACAGAGCACTGAAAGACCTGAGTCGAAACAAGGCCCCCGGAGTAGACAATATTCCATTGGAACTACTGACGGCCGTGGGAGAGCCAGTCCTGACAAAACTCTACCATCTGGTGAGCAAGATGTATGAAACAGGCGAAATACCCTCAGACTTCAAGAAGAATATAATAATCCCAATCCCAAAGAAAGTAGGTGTTGACAGATGTGAAAATTACCGAACTATCAGCTTAATAAGTCACAGCTGCAAAATACTAACACGAATTCTTTACAGACAAATGGAAAAATTAGTAGAAGCCAACCTCGGGGAAGATTAGTTTGGATTCCGTAGAAACACTGGAACACGTGAGGCAATACTGACCTTACGACTTATCTTAGAAGAAAGATTAAGGAAAGGCAAACCTACGTTTCTAGCATTTGTAGACTTAGAGAAAGCTTTTGACAATGTTGACTGGAATACTCTCTTTCAAATTCTAAAGGTGGCAGGGGTAAAATACAGGGAGCAAAAGGCTATTTACAATTTGTACAGAAACCAGATGGCAGTTATAAGAGTCGAGGGGCATGAAAGGGAAGCAGTGGTTGGGAAGGGAGTAAGACACGGTTGTAGCCTCTCCCCGATGTTGTTCAATCTGTATATTCAGCAAGCAGTAAAGGAAACAAAAGAAAAATTCGGAGTAGGTATTAAAATTCATGGAGAAGAAATAAAAACTTTGAGGCTCGCCGATGACATTGTAATTCTGTCAGAGACAGCTGAGGACTTGGAAGAGCAGTTGAATGGAATGGACAGTGTCTTGAAAGGAGGATATAAGATGAACATCAACAAAAGCAAAACAAGGATAATGGAATGTAGTCTAATTAAGTCGAGTGATGCTGAGGGAATTAGATTAGGAAGTGAGGCACTTAAAGTAGTAAAGGAGTTTTGCTATTTGGGGAGCAAAATAACTGATGATGGTCGAAGTAGAGAGGATATAAAATGTAGGCTGGCAATGGCAAGGAAAGCGTTTCTGAAGAAGAGAAATTTGTTAACATCCAGTATTGATTTAAGTGTCAGGAAGTCATTTCTGAAAGTATTCGTATGGAGTGTAGCCATGTATGGAAGTGAAACATGGACGATAAATAGTTTGGACAAGAAGAGAATAGAAGCTTTTGAAATGTGGTGCTACAGATGAATGCTGAAGATTAGATGGGTAGATCACATAACTAATGAGGAAGTATTGAATAGGATTGGGGAGAAGAGAAGTTTGTGGCACAACTTGACCAGAAGAAGGGATCAGTTGGTAGGACATGTTCTGAGGCATCAAGGGATCACCAATTTAGTATTGGAGGGCAGCGTGGAGGGTAAAAATCGTAGAGGGAGACCAAGAGATGAATACACTAAGCAGATTCAGAAGGATGTAGGTTGCAGTAGGTACTGGGAGATGAAAAAGCTTGCACAGGATAGAGTAGCATGGAGAGCTGCATCAAACCAGTCTCAGGACTGAAGACCACAACAACAACAACAACATGACGTAAGTAAATGAAAATAAGCAAAGTAGACTAATTTTCGTGTTGAACGATCACTTACTTCGGATACTGTTCGAATAATAAAAATGGCAGCATTAAGTCTTTAAACAAGACCCTAAACATGGGCTTTCCACAGCAGGTTAATATCTGAACACCTAGAAATTTGAACTGTTCAGTTTCACTAATCATATATCCATTCCGTGAAATTAAAACGTCAGGTTTTGTTGAATTGTGTGTTAGAAAGTGTAAAAACTGAGTCGTACTGTGATTTAGCGTTAGTTTATTTCCTACAAGCCATGAGTTTAGCTCATGAACTGCATTATTTAAAACTGAGCCAATGTTACACACAACATCCTTTACTACCAAGCTAGTGTCGTCAGCAAACAGAAATATTTTAGAGTTACCCGTAATACTAGAGGGTGTATCATTTATACAAATAAGAAACAGCAGTGGCCCCAACACTGATCCCTGGGGCATCCCCCACTTGTCTGTACCCCACTCAGATCCCACATCACAGCCCTTCTCAACATAGTGAATAATGATCTTTAGCTGTCTGTTGCTAAAGCAAGAGGTAAGCAATTGTGAACTACACCCCGTATTCCATAATGGTCCAACTTCTGGCTCAATATTTTGTGATCAACACAATCAAACCCCTTAGTTAAATCAAAAAAGATCTAAAATGACCAATTATCCTTATATACGCAGCCTTTTCATAACTTTAACAAACACTCATGCCATAGTAATGGGTTTAAAATTGTCTACATTAGCCTTTTCTCCCTTTTTGTGAAGCAGCTATACTACTGAGTACTTTAATCATTCAGGAAACTGACCATTCCTACAGGAAAAATTACAAATATGGCTAAATACAGGACTAACATGTGCAGCACAGTACTTTAATATTCTGCTAGGCACCCCATCATATCCATGAGAGTCCTTGGTCTTCAGTGATTTAATTATTGACTCTCTCTTTTTTTTTTTTTTTTTCTTTTTTTTTTTTTCTATACTCCGCGAGCCACCTTACGGTGTGTGGCGGAGGGTACTTATTGTACCACTATCTGATCCCCCCTTCCCTGTTCCATTCACGAATTGTGCATGGGAAGAACGACTGCTTGTAAGTCTCCGTATTTGCTCTAATTTCTCGGATCTTTTCGTTGTGATCATTACGCGAGATATATGTGGGCGGTAGTAATATGTTGCCCATCTCTTCCCAGAATGTGCTCTCTCGTAATTTCGATAATAAACCTCTCCGTATTGCGTAACGCCTTTTTTGAAGTGTCCGCCACTGGAGCTTGTTCAGCATCTCCGTAACGCTCTCACGCTGACTAAATGTCCCCATGACGAATCGCGCTGCTTTTCGCTGGATCATGTCTATCTCTTCTATTAATCCAACCTGGTAAGGGTCCCATACTCATGAGCAATACTCAAGAATCGGACGAACAAGCATTTTGTAAGCTACTTCTTTCGTCGATGAGTCACATTTTCTTAGAATTCTTCCTATGAATCTCAACCTGGCGCCTGCTTTTCCCACTATTTGTTTTATGTGATCATTCCACTTCAGATCGCTCCGGATAGTAACTCCTAAGTATTTTACGGTCGTTACCACTTCCAATGATTTACCACCTATGGCATAATCGTACTGGAATGGATTTCTGCCCCTATGTATGCGCATTATATTACATTTATCTACGTTTAGGGAAAGCTGCCAGCTGTCGCACCATGCATTAATCCTCTGCAGGTCCTCCTGGAGTACGTACGAGTCTTCTGATGTTGCTACTTTCTTGTAGACAACCGTGTCATCTGCAAATAGCCTCACGGAGCTACCGATGTTGTCAACTAAGTCATTTATGTATATTGTAAACAATAAAGGTCCTATCACGCTTCCCTGCGGTACTCCCGAAATTACCTCTACATCTGCAGATTTTGAACCGTTAAGAATGACATGTTGTGTTCTTTCTTCTAGGAAATCCTGAATCCAATCACAAACCTGGTCCGATATTCCGTAAGCTCGTATTTTTTTCACTAAACGTAAGTGCGGAACCGTATCAAATGCCTTCCTGAAGTCCAGGAATACGGCATCAATCTGCTCGCCAGTGTCTACGGCACTGTGAATTTCTTGGGTAAATAGGGCGAGCTGAGTTTCACATGATCTCTGTTTGCGGAATCCATGTTGGTTATGATGAAGGAGATTTGTATTATCTAAGAACGTCATAATACGAGAACACAAAACATGTTCCATTATTCTACAACAGATTGACGTAAGCGAAATAGGCCTATAATTATTCGCATCTGATTTATGACCCTTCTTGAAAATGGGAACGACCTGCGCTTTCTTCCAGTCGCTAGGTACTTTACGTTCTTCCAGTGATCTACGATAAATTGCTGATAGAAAGGGGGCAAGTTCTTTAGCATAATCACTGTAGAATCTTAAGGGTATCTCGTCTGGTCCGGATGCTTTTCCGCTACTAAGTGATAGCAGTTGTTTTTCAATTCCGATATCGTTTATTTCAATATTTTCCATTTTGGCGTCCGTGCGACGGCTGAAGTCAGGGACCGTGTTACGATTTTCCGCAGTGAAACAGTTTCGGTACACTGAATTCAGTATTTCTGCCTTTCTTCGGTCGTCCTCTGTTTCGGTGCCATCGTGGTCAACGAGTGACTGAATAGGGGATTTAGATCCGCTTACCGATTTTACATATGACCAAAACTTTTTAGGGTTCTTGTTTAGATTGTTTGCCAATGTTTTATGTTCGAATTCGTTGAATGCTTCTCTCATTGCTCTCCTTACGCTCTTTTTCGCTTCGTTCAGCTTTTCCTTATCAGCTATGATTCGACTACTCTTAAACCTATGATGAAGCTTTCTTTGATTCCGTAGTACCTTTCGTACATGATTGTTATACCACGGTGGATCTTTCCCCTCGCTTTGGACCTTAGTCGGTACGAACTTATCTAAGGCGTACTGGACGATGTTTCTGAATTTTTTCCATTTTTGTTCCACATCCTCTTCCTCAGAAATGAACGTTTGATGGTGGTCACTCAGATATTCTGCGATTTGTGCCCTATCACTCTTGTTAAGCAAATATATTTTCCTTCCTTTCTTGGCATTTCTTATTACACTTGTAGTCATTGATGCAACCACTGACTTATGATCACTGATACCCTCTTCTACATTCACGGAGTCAAAAAGTTCCGGTCTATTTGTTGCTATGAGGTCTAAAACGTTAGCTTCACGAGTTGGTTCTCTAACTATCTGCTCAAAGTAATTCTCGGACAAGGCAGTCAGGATAATGTCACAAGAGTCTCTGTCCCTGGCTCCAGTTCTGATTGTGTGACTATCCCATTCTATAGCTGGTAGATTGAAGTCTCCCCCTATTACAATAGTATGATCACGAAACTTCTTCACGACGTTCTGCAGGTTCTCTCTGAGGCGCTCAACTACTACGGTTGCTGATGCAGGTGGTCTATAGAAGCATCCGACTATCATATCTGACCCACCTTTGATACTTAACTTAACCCAGATTATTTCACATTCGCATTCGCTAATAACTTCACTGGATATTATTGAATTCTTTACTGCTATAAATACTCCTCCACCATTGGCGTTTATCCTATCCTTGCGGTATATATTCCATTCTGTGTCTAGGATTTCGTTACTGTTCACTTCCGGTTTTAACCAACTTTCCGTTCCTAATACTATATGCGCACTATTTCCTTCAATAAGAGATACTAATTCAGGAACCTTGCCCTGGATACTCCTGCAGTTTACCAATATTATGTTAACTTTTCCTGTTTTTGGTCTCTGAGGACGGACGTTCTTTATCAACGATGATAATGTCCTCTCTGGTAAGCCACCAGGTATTTTATCGTTTCGCCCAAGGGGGGGTCCCTCTAACCTAAAAAACCCCCGTGTGCACGCCACACGTACTCTGCTACCCTAGTAGCTGCTTCCGGTGTGTAGTGCACGCCTGACCTGTCTAGGGGGGCCCTACAGTTCTCCACCCAATAACGGAGGTCGATGAATTTGCAACCATTATAGTTGCAGAGTCGTCTGAGCCTCTGGTTTAGACCCTCCACACGGCTCCAAACCAGAGGACCGCGATCGACTCTGGGCACTATGCTGCAGATATTAAGCTCAGCTTGCACTCCGCGTGCGATGCTGGTTGTCTTCACCAAATCAGCCAGCCGCCGGAAGGAACCAAGGATGGCCTCAGAACCCAAGCGGCAGGCGTCATTCGTTCCGACATGTGCTACTATCTGCAGCCGGTCACACCCAGTGCGTTCAATAGCTGCCCCCTTGTCTGTATCACAGAAGTATTTCAGACACAATCTCAGGAAGGCATTTGCCAAGAAAGTCATATGATTCCCTGTAGGAACTAAATTTTATTTAATTCACCAGCAATGCTCAGAAAGTGATTTTTAAATACTGTACATATATCTGATTTATCAGTAACAGTAATATTTTTACTATAAACTGACTTTATATGATCGACCTTGTGTTGCTGATCACACTTCCTTCACAACTGATCATATGGTTTTAGTTTTATCCTGTGAATTAGCTATTCTATTTGTATACCACATACTCTTTGCCTTTCTACTATTTGAATGCCACATACTCCTTGCCTTCCTAATAGCATTTTTAAGCACCTTACAATACTGTTTTTAATGGGCTACTGTAACTTGATTGTGACTACATATAACATTTTGATATAATTCTCACTTTGTTCTACATGATATCCTTATCCCACTAGTTAGCCACCTAGGTTGCCCATTACTAGTACCCCGTTTAGAATGTTCTAATGGAAAGCAACTATCAAAGAACATGAAAAATGTGTTAAGGAAAGCATTATATTTATTATCTATGTTATCGGCACTCTAAACATCCTGCCACTCTTGTTCCTTGGTAAGGTTTAAAAAACTCTCTAGTGCTGTTGGATTAACTTTCCTACATAGTTTGTAATTATATGTGACATTTGTTTGAGTACAAAAGCTTTTCAGTGTAAAAATTTGTGCATCATGGTCTGAAAGGCCATTCACCATTTTATTAACAGAATGCCCATCTAGTAATGAAGAATGAATAAAAATATTACCTGTGGCTGTGCTACTGTTCCCCTGCAACCTAGTTGAAGAAAAAAACAGTGTCTGCATCAGATTATGTGAATTTAGGGGACCTACCAACATCCTTGTTCTTGCAGCATCATATACAAAATTTATATTGAAGTCACCACAAATAACTTATTTCTGGTACTTCCCACAAAGTGCAACAACAATAATTAGAAGTTTAGTTTCACTAAATTTAGCTGCCACTGCACAACATTCAAATATCTGTTCAGCGTAGAGCTGTGATACGTCCATGGACTCAAATGGAATACTGTTTCTTACGTACATAGCCACTCCCCCACCCTGCAGGAAACTCTTTAAAAAACAGCCAACTAATCTGTCTCCTGAATGCAGAGTACCAGGGGACGCTGCGATGCTACAAGCAGCTGTAAATCCTCTTTGTGGGATTGAAAACTGCGAACATTCCATTGGAGGAGAACCATGAAGAAGAGATGTAGGGGTGTCACACAGGCGGCTGCTGAGTGACAGCCTGTGAAGAGTCACTATGACAGGGAACAGAAGCAGGAGGATCCTGCTCCATGGGTGTCGACAGAAGCAATGGCTTGTTGGTGCAGTCGGCCTGTGCACTCCAACGCTGAAAAACGGTTGGTGATGCGCACAGGTGACAGGGAGGGCAGCTGGCCTAAGGTATCAAGTGGCGACACTGTCAAGGAGGATCTTCGAGTTGGCGAAGGAGAAGACCGTTTGCCTTTGGTGGACTACTTCGAACCTCTCCGGTTAGAGGAAGACTTGGGGGTTGTTTGGCTGGAAGGATGAAGGAAGTTTACACAGCAGTACTCCTCCTGTCCTTTCTGGCCTACCAGTTGTGTAGCTGGTGGCTTCACCCCCTGAGCAAGAGATTTATGGCTTGTTGGCGATGCTACCTTTACAATGGGTGATTTCACAACCTCAGAGCTGAATTGGAGGTCGCATGTCTGCATGGCCATGTCCTTCATGGAGCAAGGGGTAACAAGAACAGAGCTATAGGTGCCAGATGGGAGAACGCAGGGTTTGTGACTAGCCAATAACCTTTGAGTGACTGGGTAAGGGACTTTTTCCTTTACCCAGATCTCTTGGACAGCCAGCTCATCAAGATACATGGGAAAATCCCAAGAGGCGGCGGCATGGCCGCCTTTGCAGTTGATACAGTGGGGAGAAGGAGACGGACAATTACCCTCATGTGCATCCCTGTCACAGGTGACACATTTGGCTGGGTGTCGACAAGACGTTCTAGTGTGGTTGAAACGATGACACTGGTGGTAGCACATCAGGTTTGGAATGTACGGCTGGCCTGTGATAATTTCATAGCCTGCTTTGATTTTGAACAGGAGCAGCAATGACACCCTCATCAGAGAGATAAGATCGGATTTCGGCCTCAGTTAGACTGTTCAGCAGGCTAGTGCAAATAACACCATGGGGAGAATTCGAAGTTCTATGGGCCTCAACACGAACAGGGTAGCCGTGAAGAAGCGAGGCAGCAAGCAGTTCTTGTGCTTGAGAATCTGAAGTATTCTCCAAAAGCAAAGTGCCATTCCGTAAACGAGAACAGGATTTCACAGGGCCGGCATTTGCATCGACGGCTTTCTGAATAATAAATGGATTTACTGTGGCAAAGGGCTGACCATCTTCACTACGTGAGACCACTAAGAACTGTGGTGCAGTGGGAAGGGACTTTGAATCATTAGCCTCATTGCATTTCGTGGATGTTGATTGTGAAGATGATTGACTCATTGCGAGAAAATCCCCATGATTGCCAGCATCTACACTGGAATGCTCCTTCCAACTGGGGCCTGGTGATTGTTCACACCTCCCAAACACCTGACAGAGGGACCAATCAGCAATTTGGGAAGGTTGCAGCTCAGGCAGTCACCCCTCCCTGGGCTTGGCCTGTACCAGGGAGTACATGCGAATCCTACCTATCGACCCGGGTCGTTACCTGGTCACTTGTTATGCGTCAGATGCGTGGGCCGGCCTTCAGGACCGCACAGGGAGGAAGAAGAAAAAGAGGAACCTCAAACGCCGAAGCGGAGGAACGAGAGGAGAAGGAAAACAAAGAAAGGAAAAGAAGTGAGAAACAATGGTGAGACTGTTCTTAAATCAGCGACATACAAGGCAGAACATTCCCAATAACACCCCAGACATGTTCCCGAAGGGAGGGGACAAAGAATAGCAAGAGGATAGAGATGCAGCACAGACGGGAGATGATGCTGCATAGGCTGGGACCGTGTGGTACCCAAGCACGAACCTTCCAAAGATTGGACAGCCCCCTGGAGGAGGGGGGGTTAGGTGGAAAAGGAGGAGATATATACCTTGTCCAACTTTCCTTGATGCAATGCCCACTAACACTACTTGGCATTCATTGGTGGAATTTGAAAGTTTTTGTGACACTTGCAATGGTGCTAGCCAGTCTATACAAGTGGCACTGCACTAGTCACTACACACTGAACTGATTGACCATGTGCTGTGGGATTTATTTTTCATTTCATTTCACATTCATAGCTAGAAATAAGTACCTTATGTGAAAATGAACATTGCTGTAATGCACTTTCACCAGACCTTGTTACTTTCTTGCATCATTTCAATCACAGCAAGTGGTCAGTTTGTAGTGTGCACTGCAAATGTTGTCAGTACAGTGGGAAATTTTGAACCACAACATTTCTGTCACAACAACAAGCCACAGTGCTTATCACTTTGTCCTTACACATGCTGCTGAGATGACACACAAAAAAAGGAAAACCAGCTATACTGCTATTGGGTTACGACAGAAAAATTAGGTCCACTATACTGGATTTATGCGATTTCGCCCATTCAACTGTTTTCAGTTTCATTCATCAAGTTATCGATTTTTACGGTTTTCCAGATGAACATAAAATGAAAATGCTCTCAAAGTTCCATTCTTTGAGACATAATTTGTAGGTGTGTCATGGAAAGGATCAACATCCCTTTGCAACTGTTACCGAAATGAACTATCACTCTGAAGCAAAATTACATATTTAAGTGTACCAAACTATGATGGCTTTATGGCCTCCCCTCTTCCCCCACGCAGCAGGCCCTGTGGTTATAGTAATTACATCCATGCACGAAGTATAAGGGGCGATCAAAAAATTTCCATTTGAGGGCTTTCCTGACTCCAAAGTGGGTATACAAGCACTGACATTTAGGCAAGGGATTAGTGTGGCACTCTTGTCTTTAAGATGTGTCTATGGTAAATACAGAAAAGTGAACTGTGGTGATGTTACCAAATGTGTTCAAACAGGACCAACATGCTATTATTCTTTTCTTGGCTACCTTAGAACAAACACCTGCACACATCCATCAGAAAATGAAGAATGTGTATGAAGTAGCATGTCTCTCAAAACTGACCATTGTGGAATGATGCACCAATTTCTGTGCTGGTCACAATTCGATACAACAAGCCAGTAAATCTGGGAGGCCAGTCTTGTCCATTATGGACAGTAACAAGCGACACTCTTCAACCTGGTGCATTGGTAGGACGATTGCCTTCAATGTTCAAGGCGACTTTGCCTGATTGGCATACCAATTCTGGGCTGTATGGCCTTAGAACAAAAACCTTTTGGTCACTCCTTATAATTAAGTATGACTGACTGTAATGCACACTAATGTTTGTGTTCCAACCCTATGTCACCATACCAGTACTGGTGCCCAGGCTTCATGTGAGGGGGAATGGAAGTAGCTGGACATGGGGGGGGGGGGGGGGGGGGGGAGGAGAGGGGGTTGCGATAGCAGAAAAATCCATGTGCCCAAGTTTCAGTGGGAGGCATGGGGTGGGGTGGGGAGGAAGAAGCTTTTCAAGGATTCAAATCCCCCAGGGTGCTCAGTCGGCAAACACCCACATCAAAAAAAGTTTTGCATCATCCCGGTTCGCAGAACTCCTGAAGATAGACGTTGACTGTCGACACTGTATCACATACACAGTCCCTTTGACTGTTCAGAGATGTCACTAAACCCACCCAAAGATGTAAACGACCATGCATGAGCAGCACCTATTTGACGAAGGGGTCCAACAACCAATCAGTTCCAGTCATTCCAATAGGAAGGAGGTACACGGCTCGTGTTGTCTGTAGTTCAACCATGCCTAGACGGTCAACACTGCAGATCGATTGCGTCCACATTGTTACTTTGTGCCAGAAAGGGCTCTCAACAAGGGAAGTGTCCAGGTGTTTTGGAGTGAACCAAAGTAATGTTGTTTGGACATGGAGCAGGTACAGAGAGACAGGAACTGTCGATGACATGCCTTGCTGAGGCCGCCCAAGGGCTACTACTACAGTGGATGACTGCTACCTGCGGATTATGGCTCGTAGGAACCCTGACAACAAGGACACCATGTTGAATAATGCTTTTTGTGCAGCCACAGGACGTCGTGTTACGGCTCAAACTGTGTGCTGCATGATGCACAACTTCGCTCCCAACGTACATGGTGAGGTCCATCTTTGCAACCACATCACCATGCAGCGCGGTACAGGTGGACCCAACAACATGCCAAATGGGCCGCTCATGATTGGCATCATGCTTCTCTTCACTGATGAGGGCAACATATGCCTTCAACTAGGAAATCGTCGGAGACATGTTTGGAGGTAACTCGGTCAGGCTAAACGCCATAGGCACACTGTTCAGCGATTGCTGCAAGGTGGAGGTTCCCTGCTGTTTTGGGGTCACATTATGTGGGGCCGATGTACCCTGCTGGTGGTCATGGAAGGCACCATAACGGCTGTATGATATGTGAAAGCCATCCTCCAACCGATAGTGCAACCATATCATCTACATCTACATGGGTACTCTGCAAATCACATTTAAGTGCCTGGCAGAGGGTTCATCGAACCACCTTCACAATTCTCTTTTATTCCAATCTTGTATACCACGTGGAAAGAACAATCACCTATATCTTTCCATACGAGCTCTGATTTCCCTTATTTTATCATGGTGATTGTTTCTCCCTATGTAGATTGGTGTCAACAAAATATTCTCGCATTCGGAGATGAGAATTGGTGACTGAAATTTCGGGAGAAACGAAAAATGCCTTTCTTTTAATGATTTCCAGCCCAAATCCTGTATCATTTCTGTGACACTCTCTCCCATATTTCACGATAATGCAAAACGCGCTGCACGTCTTTCAACTTTTTCGATGTACTCTGTCAGTCCTATCTGGTAAGAATCCCACACCACACAGCAGTATTCTGAAAGAGGACAGACAAGCATAATGTAGGCAATCTCCTTAGTAGATCTGTTACATTTTCTAAGTGTCCTGCCAATAAAACACAGTCTTTGGTTTGCCTTCCCCACAACATTTTCTGTGTGTTCCTTCCAATTTAAGTTGTTCGTAATTGTAATACCTAGGTATTTAGTTGAATTTACGGCTTTTAGATTAGACTGATTTCTCGTGCAACCAAAGTTCAACGAATTCCTTTTAGCACTCACTCATGTGGATGACCTCAAACTTTTCATTATTTAGGGTCAACTGCCAATTTTCGCACCATTTGGATATCTTTTCTAAATCGGTTTGCAATCTGTTTTGATCTTCTGATGACTTTATTAGTCTATAAACGACAGCGTCATCTGCAAACAACCTAAGCCTTCCGGAAATCCAGAAATACGGAATCAATCTGAAACCCCCTGTCAATAGAACTCAACACTTCACGTGAATAAAGAGTTAGTTGTGTTTCACAGGAATTATGTTTCCTAAACTCATGTTGACTGTGTGTCAATAGACCGTTTTCTTAGAGGTAATTCATAATGTTTGAACACAATATACGTTGTAAGATCTTGCTGATATCGACGTTAACGATGTTGTTGTTGTTGTTGTTGTGGTCTTCAGTCCTGAGACTGGTTTGATGCAGCTCTCCATGCTACTCTATCCTGTGCAAGCTTCTTCATCTCCCAGTACCTACTGCAACCTACATCCTTCTGAATCTGCTTAGTGTATTCATCTCTTGGTCTCCCTCTACGATTTTTACCCTCCATGCTGCCCTCCAATACTAAATTGGTGATCCCTTGATGCCTCAGAACATGTCCTACCAACCGATCCCTTCTTCTGGTCAAGTTGTGCCACAAACTTCTCTTCTCCCCAATCCTATTCAATACTTCCTCATTAGTTATGTGATCTACCCATCTAATCTTCAGCATTCATCTGTAGCACCACATTTCGAAAGCTTGTATTCTCTTCTTGTCCAAACTATTTATCATCCATGTTTCACTTCCATCCATGGCTACACTCCATACAAATACTTTCAGAAATGACTTCCTGACACTTAAATCAATACTGGATGTTAACAAATTTCTCTTCTTCAGAAACACTTTCCTTGCCATTGCCAGTCTACATTTTATATCCTCTCTACCTCGACCATCATCAGTTATTTTGCTCCCCAAATAGCAAAACTCCTTTACTACTTTAAGTGTCTCATTTCCTAATCTAATTCCCTCAGCATCACCTGACTTAATTCGACTACATTCCATTATCCTTGTTTTGCTTTTGTTGATGTTCATCTTATATCCTCCTTTCAAGACACTGTCCATTCCATTCAACTGCTCTTCCAAGTCCTTTGCTGTCTCTGACAGAATTACAATGTCATCGGCGAACCTCAAAGTTTTTATTTCTTCTTCATGGATTTTAATACCTATTCCGAATTTTTCTTTTGTTTGCTTTACTGCTTGCTCAATATACAGAGTGAATAACATCGGGGAGAGGCTACAACCCTGTCTCACTCCCTTCCCAACCACTGCTTCCCTTTCTTGCTCCTCGACTCTTATAACTGCCATCTGGTTTCTGTACAAATTGTAAATAGCCTTTCACTCCCTGTATTTTACCCCTGCCACCTTTAGAATTTGAAAGAGAGTATTCCAGTCAACATTGTCAAAATCTTTCTCTAAGTCTACAAATGCTAAAAACGAAGGTTTGCCTTTCCTTAATCTTTCATCTAAGATAAGTCGTAAGGTCAGTATTGCCTCACGTGTTCCAGTGTTTCTACGGAATCCAAACTGATCTTCCCCGAGGTTGGCTTCTACTAGTTTTTCCATTCGTCTGTAAAGCATTCGTGTTAGTATTTTGCAACTGTGACTTATTGAACTGATAGTTCGGTAATTTTCACATCTGTCAACACCTGCTTTCTTTGGGATTGGAATTATTATATTCTTCTTGAAGTCTGAGGGTATTTCACCTGTTTCATACATCTTGCTCACCAGATGGTAGAGTTCTGTCATGACTGGCTCTCCCAAGGCCATCAGTAGTTCCAATGGAATGTTGTCTACTCCGGGGGCCTTGTTTCAACTCAGGTCTTTCAGTGCTCTGTCAAACTCTTCACGCAGTATCGAATCTCCCATTTCATCTTCATCTACATCCTCTTCCATTTCCATAATATTGTCCTCAAGTACATCGCCCTTGTATAGACCCTCTATATACTCCGTCCTCCTTTCTGCTTTCCCTTCTTTGCTTAGAACTGGGTTTCCATCTGAGCTCTTGATATTCGTACAAGTCGTTCTCTTATCTCCAAAGGTCTCTTTAATTTTCCTGTAGGCAGTATCTATCTTACCCCTAGTGAGATAAGCCTCTACATCCATACATTTGTCCTCTAGCCATCCCTGCTTAGCCATTTTGCACTTCCTGTCGATCTCATTTTTGAGATGTTTGTATTCCTTTTTGCCTGCTTCATTTACTGCATTTTTATATTTTCTCCTTTCATCAATTAAATTCAATATTTCTTCTGTTACCCAAGGATTTTTACTAGTCCTCGTCTTTTTACCTACTTGATCCTCTGCTGCCTTCACTGCTTCATCCCTAAAAGCTACCCATTCTTTTTCTACTGTATTTCTTTCCCCCATTCCTGTCAATTGTTCCCTTATGCTCTCCCTGAAACTCTGTACAACCTCTGGTTCTTTCAGTTTATCCAGGTCCCATCTCCTTAAATTCCCACCTTTTTGCAATTTCTTCAGTTTTAATCTACAGGTCATAACCAATAGATTGTGGTCAGAGTCCACATCTGCCCCTGGAAATGTCTTACAATTTAAAACCTGGTTCCTAAATCTCTGTCTTACCATTATATAATCTATCTGATACCTTTTAGTATCTCCAGGGTTCTTCCAAGTATACAACCTTCTTTCATGATTCTTAAACCAAGTGTTAGCTATGATTATGCTGTGCTCTGTGCAAAATTCTACCAGGCGGCTTCCTCTTTCATTTCTTAGCCCCAATCCATACTCACCTATTACGTTTCCTTCTCTCCCTTTTCCTACACTCGAATTCCAGTCACCCATGACACTTAAATTTTCGTCTCCCTTCACTATCTGAATAATTTCTTTTATTTCATCATACATTTCTTCAATTTCTCATCATCTGCAGAGCTAGTTGGCATATAAACTTGTACTACTGTAGTAGGTGTGGGCTTTGTATCTGTCTTGGCCACAATAATGCGTTCACTATGCTGTTTGTAGTAGCTTACCCCCATTCCTATTTTCCTATTCATTATTAAACCTACTCCTGCATTACCCCTATTTGATTTTGTGTTTATAACCCTGTAGTCACCTGACCAGAAGTCTTGTTCCTCCTGCCACCGAACTTCACTAATTCCCACCATATCTAACTTTAACCTATCCATTTCCCTTTTTAAATTTTCTAACCTACCTGCCCTATTAAGGGATATGACATTCCACGCTCCGATCCGTAGAACACCAGTTTTCTTTCTCCTGATAACGACATCCTCTTGAGTAGTCCCCGCCCGGAGATCCAAATGGGGGACTATTTTACCTCCGGAATCTTTTACCCAAGAGGACGCCATCATCATTTAATCATACAGTAAAGCTGCATGCCCTCGGGACGTTAACAATATGGGCCTGTAATTCAGTGGATTACTCCTACTACCTTTCTTGAATATTGGTGTAACCTGTGCAACTTTCCAGTCTTTGAGTATGGGTGTTTCTTCGAGCGAACGGTTGTATATGATTGTTAAGTATGGAGCTAATGTATCAGCATACTCAGAAAGGAACCTAATTGGTATACAGTCTGGACCAGAAAACTTGCTTTTATTAAATGATTTAAGTTGCTTCACTACTCCGAGGATATATACTTCTATGTTAGTCATGCTGGCAGCTGTTCTTGATTCGAATTCTGGAATATTTACTTCGTCTTCTTTTGTGGAGGCATTTCGGAAGGCCGTGTTCAGTAACTCTGCTTTGGCAGCACTGTCTTCGATAGTATCTCCGTTGCTGTCGCGCACAGAAGGCATTGATTGTGTCTTGCCGCTAACATACTTCACATACGACCAGAATCTCTCTGGATTTTCTGCCAGGTTTTGAGCCAAAGTTTCGTTGTGGAAACTGTTATAGACATCTCGCATTGAAGTCCGCGCTAAATTTCGAGCTTCTGTAAAATATCGCCAATCTTGGGGATTTTGCGTCTGTTTAAATTTCGCATGTTTGTTTCGTTGTTTCTGCAACAGTGTTCTAACCCATTTTGTGTACCAAGAAGGGTCAGCTCTGCCGTTTGTTAATTTATTTGGTATAAATCTCTCAATTGCTGCCAATACTATTTCTTTGAATTTAAGCCTCTTCTGGTCTACACTTATATCATTAATTTGGAATGAGTGGAGATTGTCTGCAGGAAGGCATCAAGTGAGTTTTTATCTACTTTTTTGAATAGGTACATTTTTCGTTTATTTTTGGAGGATTTGGGGGTTACAATATTCAGTCTCGCTACGACAACCCTGTGTTCACTAATCCCCGTATCCGTTTTGATGCTCATTATTAACTCAGGATTATTTGTTGCTAAGAGGTCAAGTGTGTTTTCACAACTGTTTACTATTCGTGTGGGCTCATGAACTAACTGCTCGAAATAATTTTCAGAGAATGTGTTTAGCACAATTTCGGATGCCTACCTCCGGAATTAAACATGTATTGTCACCAATATATCGAGGGTAAATTAAAGCCACCACCAACTAAAACACGCCACCGCCAACCATGTTTAGACTATCTTTTCATAACAGTGTTAGGGTCTTCGCAAAAATTTCAGCTGAGCGTATATCCGGCTTTAGCCAGCTTTCAGTGCCTGTAACGATTTGAGCATCAGTGCCTTTTATTATCGCTTGGAGCTCTGGAACCTTCCCAACACAGCTACGACAATTTACAACTGTTATACCAATGGTTCCTGCATCTAAGTTCTTCCTGTGGTTCGGCCTGCACCCTTTGCGACCGAAGCCCTTCTTGTGTTTTCCCAAGACCCCCTAACCTAAAAAACCACCTAGTCCATGCCATACAGCCCCTGATACCCATGTAGCCGCCTCCAGCTTATAGTGGACACCTGACCTATTCAGCGGAATCCTAAACCCAACCACCCTTTGGCGCAAGTTGAGGAATCTGCAGCCTACACAGTCGCAGAACCGTCTGAGCCTCTGATTCAGACCTTCCACTCGGTTCTGTACCAGAGGTCTGCAATCGATCCTGTTGACTATGCTGCAAATGGTCAGCTCTTCTTTCATCTTGCAAGCAACACTGGCAGCCTTTACCACTTCTGTTAGCTGCTCGAAACTAGAGAGAATCTCTTACGATCCAAAGTGACACACAACATTGGTACCGACGTGAGCAACCACCTGCAGTTGGCTGCACCCTGTACTCTTTATAGCATCCAGGAGGATGCTTTCCACATCTGGAATGACTCCACCTAGTATGCACACAGAGTGCACATTGGTTTTCTTTCCCTTCTTGTCAGCCAAATCCCTAAAGGGCTCCATAACATGCTTAGCATTGGAGCTCCCAACTACCAATAATCCCACCCTCTGTGATTGCCCCAATCTTGCAGGCTGTGTGGTTTCCTCTGAAACAGGACAGGCAACAGCATCTGGCTCAGCGACAGCGTCAGCCACAGACAGCACCTGGAACCTGTTTGGCAGACAATTCGGGGAGGCCTTACGTGCGGCCGCCTGGGGAAGTCTTTCACCACCTGCTTCGCCCTGGGGCGACCTCCCACTAGACCACAGGTGAGGGGTCAACCTAAGTGTGAGCAGTAACTGGGTTGGCCACTGGTCAGGACCGATCGGAGAACTCTGATGTGCTGAACGTCCATTGGATACCCACGGCTGGCCCACAACAGTGGTGCCCTTCAACTGCAGCCTCAAGCTGTGTAACCGAAATCATCACAGCCTCTAGCTGAGAGTGAAGTGTCACCAACTCGGCTCGCATCCGCACACAACAATCGCAGTCCCTGTCCATACTCAAGACCGTGGAAAACTAAACAATGCAGATAAACGGACTATCGGCATGTGCTGCACAACTCTACTGTAGACTCTGACGAAAATGCACCAACTGTGTCTAATAATATGCAGATATTCAAAAACCTAACTAATGAAGCACTCAGGTGCAACTAAATAATTCACCCCTGATTAGGAACTTGTAATATGTCACAAAATCGGTTTACTTTCCGACGCAAACGGAAACGCAAGGACTTTGCTAATATATACTAAATTTACACGCAGAAACTCAAGAAAATAAACTATTAAAGCACACAGATGATATAATAAAATTCGCTCCTGGTTAGGAACTCGTAAATGTCACAAAAGCTGTTTACTTCCCCTGCCTCGGTCGGCTACTACTGCCTGACTCAGCAGCATATTGGTGAGGCATTCATCTTCATGGACGACACTTTGCATCCCCATCTTGTGAATGACTTCCTTCAGGATAACTACATCGTTCGACTAGAAAGGCCAGCATGTTATCCAGTCATGAACCCTATCAAATATTCCTGGGATAGATTGAAAAGAGCCATTTACGGATGATGTGAAGCCCCAACCTCTGAGGGATCTATGCCGAATGGCTGTTGAATAGTGGAACCATCTGGACCAACAGTGCATTGATGAAAGTATGTCATGATGAATACAGTCATGCAGCAATGCAAGAGGACATGCTACTGGGTATTTAGAGGTACCGGTGTGTGCAGCAGTCTGGACCACCACCTCTGAAGGTCTCGCTGTATGTTTATAGTTTTTAGGGCGCAAAACTGCTACGGTAATCGCTGTATGGTGAGACAGCATGCAATGTGTGGTTTTCATGAGCAATAAAAAGGGGGGAAACAATGTTTATGTTGATCTCTATTCCAATTTTCTGTACAGGTTCCAGATCTCTCAGAACCAAGGTGATGCAAAACTCTTTATGATATGTGTATCAGACTAGAAAGGGTTTCAGGACAGGTTTGAGGCTACTTTTACCTTTTGAACCAGTTTGCTTGGCTATGTGTATCCTTGAGAGGAAACCACTTAACTATTATACTTTCAAAACTTTTATGACAACACAAGAAAAAAACATCATAGGCATACATTAAATGGTATGACTCTGAGCACTATGGGACTTAACATCTGAGGCCACCAGTCCCCTAGAACTTAGAACGACTTAAACCTAACTAATCTAAGTACATCACACACATCCATGCCCAAGGCAGGATTCGAACCTGCGACCGTAGCGGTCGCATGGTTCCAGACTCATTAAATGGTATCCTGAGCAATTCGTAATAATACTTATTTTATGTGAAACACCCAAAAATTCTTGTAACACATAAACATGGACATTTTATGTCTAGAAAACAATCCTTTTAAACAACAGTAATAGGTTCATGAACACAGCTGGTGGAACTAGGTAAGTGACAAAGCATGCACTATACTTCTCGTATCAGCGAGCTTTAAATAGCCCTTAAGATCACCATTAATACTGGGGTGGTACACTGTGCTCAATGAATTAAATATGACAGCAAACAGTTTTGTGCATATACCTAACATGGAGCACTACTTCATGCAGGCAGACTAAAGGTACTGATCCACATAATTTAGCAACCGACAGACAGACAGACACCTTTTACACGTTAACCAGTAATCAGTGAAATAGCAAACATAGTTTGCCACAATTAATCAGACCGAACAGTCAGTAAACACAAATGGCACATTGGGCTACGAAAATACAAATGTGTACTCAAACTAAGAGCACTAGCCAACTAAAGTCAACAATTGAAAGTCAGTTAAGTGTGCTTTCTCACATGAGTTAATAAATCTAATAGCTAATTTTTAAAGCAGTAACTTTTAACCCATAAAATCACAGATCTAGTCTGCCCCAATTCATTAGGGAGGTTTTATAAGAAACAGCAACCAGATTTTGTGCTACTTAAAGAAGGCATCAGGCATAAACAAAATATTTAAATAGCATCGTAAGGTAAGGGTGATAGTCCACTTAAATTAACAACTTAAAATAGCTACTTTTTAAAATAAACAGAAACCTTCAGTCCATAGGAAGAGAACTAGCTTTTGTAAATTAACCAATTCAAAAGTTAATTTTTAAAGAGTACCATCGAACCAGCACAATAGTGCACGCAGACCTTAACCACTATCTAGGGCAACCTGACAGGTTACTCTAACCCACTTTGTGGAAGGAAGACTTTTGAATAGTTACTCAGACCAAGGGTGCCGCCAGCAAACTAAAATTAACAAATTGAGATAAGATTTTTCTTTCCAAACAGTGATAATAAATTAGTGGCACACTCAGTACTGAACAACCAGTTTCAACAAATGAACAAGGCAATAAACATATTCTTCATGTACCGAGTATTCTTAGATGGGATGCATCGTCTTATTACAAGTATAAACAACTTACAATTTACTGCACCATCAGCTCCACCATGTGGGAAAATAAACAACGGCCACTAGATAAACACACTGCCATCAGTAGAGCAATGAGCAGCGTGATTGCGTGTTCCACAGGAATATAATACACCAGGTAGAACACCACCACACTAACATCCGAGTCTGATCTTGCACAGCACCTAGACCCACAGGTTTATGTACAGGGTGACAATTATTGAATTGTATGAAATAAAATTGTAATAACTTCTCAACGATTTGTGTTAGGGCATTCAACCCGCACGGTTGGCTGCATGGCATAATGCGAATTTGTACGCACATGCATATGCACCTCCTTGTTGGCCATTTGCACACGAAAATGTTACGGTACAGCATGCTTGAGCATATAGTGCTTGTGAAGGACTATTATGTGAGCAATAACAGCCCAACTGCAGCTCAAAGGAAGTTTGTGACTGAGTTCTAGCTGAAGACAACTGGTCCAAGTGTGCTAACAATCAAGACTAATTCGCAAGTTTGAGAGACTGGGTAGTGTTAGTGATGACAGTGACGGCAATGTCGGTCATCCATGAAGGGTGAAAATGACAAAGTATCAAGAAGGCCTGTGCTGTGCTGTGTTTCAAACCAGCACCATAAAACTGATTAGATGAGCTGCACAACAGATGGGAATCAAATGGGAGACACTGCGACAAATTATTGTTTAAGACCTGCATATCTTCTCTGGAAGTAAAGCATATTAAAAGGCGACTTTTGTGAACTGTCATGCTCCCACGGAGGAGAGCGAATGTGAAGTGAAAGACGAGTTCTATGCACAGCTAGAGGCAGTGATGGACGCTATACCAAATGGACACCTGAGGATCCTCCTTGGTGATATGAATGCCAAGGTTGGGAAAGAACAAATATTCCAAGACACAACAGGTAGGCACAGTCTACACAACCTAAGCAATGACAATGGAGTTAGGTTCATCAGCTTCGCGACATCATTAGGGTTGTTCATCTCCAGCACAAACTTCCAGCGGAAAAACATACATAAAGGAACCTGGGTATCACCAGATGGGAGAACTGTAAATCAAATAGACCATGTTGCCGTTGATCTCAGAGCCAAGAGATGGGAGTTGGACGTTAAGACAGCGCGGGGTGCCGAAGGTGGGAGTGATCATTTCCTGGTCAGAGGCCATTTAAACATACAGTGTAAAGGAAGAACGGGGCCTAAGTTAAAAAGAGTGGAAAGGTACCATGTGGAGAAACTAAAAGATGAGGCAACAAAGACCAGATACCAGTTGCAACTTAGTAACCGCTTTGAAGCACTCAGCGAAGTGGACGCGAATCAGGACCTCGAACTTATGTGGGGAAACATCCAGAGCTCAGTTAGGGATACAGCAAAGGAAACACTCATGGGAAACCCAGTGGGCAAGAAGATCTGGTTTGGAAAGGAATGTGCAGATGCCCTGGAAAGGAGAAAGGGAGCCAGGAACAAATGGCTGAAGGGGACAAATCTGGCACAGGCCAAAGCACAATTTGAGGAGGTCCGAAAGACTACACAAGCAATTCTGAGAAGAGCAAAGAGGAAATATTTAAGGAATATCATCACTGAAGCAGAAACAGACTTCAGAGGACAAAAGACGAGGGAAATGTTTCTGAGGGTGAAGTACCTCTGCAAAGGTCACCAGGCCAAACAGAAATTTGTCAAAGATTCCCGTGATAAGATCCTGACGAACGATAGGGACGTAGCTGAGAGATGGAAAGAGTACTTTCGA
Organism: Schistocerca piceifrons; assembly: GCF_021461385.2. Classification (NCBI taxonomy): domain Eukaryota; kingdom Metazoa; phylum Arthropoda; class Insecta; order Orthoptera; family Acrididae; genus Schistocerca; species Schistocerca piceifrons. The sequence goes on from NC_060149.1 coordinate 726,068,250, forward strand.
CAGCTGCTAAATTGTGATGAACCTGAACTGCAGTTTGATTTCCAGTACCCAATTACAGCCGATGCAGACTATCCCCCCACCTACCCTGGATGAGATAAAAACCAGAATCAGACACCTTAAACAGAATAAGAGTCCAGGTCAAGATGGAATTCAGGCTGAAATGATCCTGGCAGGAGGAGAGAAACTTGCAGAAAAATACACCGACTGATACAGGCAATATGGACCAAAGAAGAACTACCAGGAGAATGGAAAACAGCTCTGATCTGTCCAATACATAAGAAGGGCGACAAACTGAAATGTAACACCTATCGAGGAATCGCCCTGCTTAACGTCTGCTATAAGATCCTGTCCAATTGCCTCATACATAGAATTCAGCCAGTGGCAGAATCGACGATTGGGGAGTACCAGGGAGGTTTCCGGCCAGGACGGTCAACAGTAGATCACATCTTCAGTCTCCGGCAGCTCACTGAGAAACTGGGTGAATATGGTAAAGATTTGCATATTTTATTCGTTGATTTTAAGAAGGCCTATGATTGCATACATCGCAAGAGCCTGCTCAACTGTTTAAGGGAGTTTGGCATAGCAGAGAAACTCATCAATCTGATAAAGATCTGTCTGAACAAAACACATGCAAAGGTGAAAATGGGAAATCGTGTAACTGAGGAATTTGAAATTGTGACAGGACTCAGGCAAGGAGATGGGTTGTCCCCTATCCTGTTCAACTTTGCCCTCGAGAAGATCATATGCGAGACCTTCCAAGAGAATGAAGGGATTGAAATCGAAGGAAAGAGACTGGCATACTTAGCCTATGCAGACGACATCTGTTTACTCTCTATGTCGGAAGAGGAGTTGGAGCAAATGACCAAAGCACTAAAGGAGGCTGCCAGCAAATTTGGGCTAAACATAAACGAAGCTAAGACAGAGTACCTCGTTATGACGCGTGGTCATTGTCAGACTGCTGATCATCCACAATCACTGCAGGTTGGGGACCATTCCTACAAGAGTGTACCAGAATTCAAATACCTAGGGGCACTTTTCACTGAGAACTTGTCATGTGAAGCAGAGATCAATGGCAGAATACAAGCAGGAAACCGATCTTACCACAGCCTAGCACAACTGCTTCGGTCCAAATCTCTCTCCAGACGGTTCAAGATTCGACTGTACAAAACCCTGATCCAGCCTGTTCTATATGGCTGTGAGACATGGAGTATCCGGAAACAGGACTTCCATAAGCTCCTTGTCTTTGAGAGAAAAGTGCTTCGGAAGATCTTCGGCCCGGTTCTGGATGCAGATACAGGGGAATGGAGGATCAGATACAACCAAGAGCTTGAGGAACTATACCAGCAGCCCAACATAGCAGGAGCTGTCAAAGCCAAACGAATGCAGTGGGCCGGCCATGTGGCCCGGATGGAGGATCACAGATGGCCTCGGAAGCTCCTGGATTTCACACCTACAGGAAAGAGACCGCCAGGGAGACCCAAGAAGCGTTGGAGGGATGGACTCCATGAAGATTTAAAACAAATGTCAATAGATGTGGACGAATGGCGGATAGCAGCAATGGACGGAATACAGTGGAGGAGGAAACTTGTAGATGCGTGTGGTCCACTGAGCCTGATCACGTAGTAGTAGTAGTAGTAGTAGTAGTAGTATCTCTTCCCACACAACATTCAGATCCATCAGCCATTAAGCCCAAGGGCCAAAACAGCAGTTTTGTCCACTGAATTCACAAACAGGACTTTGATATCAATATGGTTTGGTTTAGTGAAAAAGCCCACTTTCATTTGGATGGGTTGGCATATTTGGGGGACTGAGAATTCGCATTTCATGACTGAGAAGTCTCTTCATCCTCAATGGGTGACCGTGACGTGCAATGTCTAGTCACAGAATAATCAATACAATACTCCTTGATAGCACTGTGCCTACCAAACAGTACGCGAAGGTTTTGGAAGACGATTTCATCCCCGTCATCCAAAGTGATCCTGATTTCGACAAGATGTGGTTCATGCAAGATGGAGCTTGACCCCATTGAAGTGGGAGAGTAATGTCTTGGAGGAGCACTTTGGGGATTGCGTTTTGGCTCTGGGGTACCCAGAGGCCACTGGCATGCACCTGTATTGACCATGACATTTGCCGGATCTAAACACGTGAGACTCCTTTTTGTGAGGTTATATTAAAGAAAATATGTACAGCAATAACCCTAAAACCATTGCTGAGCTGAAAACAGCCATTCAGGAGCTCATCAACAGCATCGGTGTTCTGACACTTTAGCGAGTCGTGCAGAATTTCTCTATACGTCTGTGTCACGTCATCGCCAATAATGGCTGGCAAATCGAACATGTCATAACCTAATTCCTAATATCTGTAGTGACGTTTACATGTTGAATAAAGAGTGTGCACGTCACCCCGTAATGAAATAAAGCAAGTTCATTAGTCCACATGAGTAAGAACAAGGTCCCAATGTTCGGAAAGCATACTCCAAGTAAGGTAATTGACAGACAAGCAAATCAACCCATGAGCACCAGTTCACACATAAGGAAATGAAATATTATTACTCAAAGCATGGAATGATTACTAAGCAACTTTCCAGAAAAAAAAGCTCTGGACAGACATGTACACAGCACGTGATTCTGACCAAAGCACTGTCTACAGGATTCACATCTCTCGTCTACGTCCTCATGCCAACTGCTGGCCAATTGGAATTTCGTGAGAAGATTCCATCGCAACGAAAAACTCCTTTCTTTTAATGATTTCCAGTACAAATCCTGCATCATTTCTGTGACACTCTCTCCTTGAGTGGCACGTGCTCCCTTGAAGTCCCACCCGGTACACCACACACTGCTACTTTGACAATGAAACAATATACACGTATCAAGAAAGATATAAAATAATTTTTTTGTAGCGCATAATGAAAGAACATTACCCAAGCATCAGCATAAGCAATGTAGCTCTTGCTTTCCACTTCAGTTCTTTACATGTATGATTCTTACATACCAGCTGCATGCAACTATATTTCGTATTTAATCTTTATTTTCTTTAGACATCATGCCTGGAACAATCTAGTCATAGAGTTGAAAATATACTTTATATAGTGCTGGAAATCCTACAAAAACATTTTTTTTGACAAATGTACATGGAGATAGCTGCGAAATGTTATAAGTTGGTAAGAGTGCCAACAACATTCGAAAATACGGCACAGACGATTCCATCACTAGGTGATTTTACGTGAAAAAGACAAATTTTGCACTCAGGAGTAAACACACAATAAAATATATCTGTTTCTGTACAGTTGTCCTGAAAGAATCATAAAAGTGGAGAAATTAAAAATATGAAAGATTTGCGTTGATCAGCCAGAACATTATGACCACCTAACTACTATCAATATAAACCTGTCCGGGCAATAACAGCATAACCTGGTGAGGAATGACTGCTAGTCAGACACATGCATGGTGCACGTAGTATCTGTGTTGACCATCTACATCTACATGGATACTCTGCAAATCACATTTAAGTGCCTGGCAGAGGGTTCATCAAACCACCTTCACAATTCTCTATTATTCCAATCTCTTGTAGAGCGCGGAAAGAATGAACACCTATTTCTTTCCGTACGAGCTCTGAGTTGGTGATTGGAATTTCGTGAGAAGATTCCATCGCAACGAAAAACTCCTTTCTTTTAATGATTTCCAGTACAAATCCTGCATCATTTCTGTGACACTCTCTCCCATATCTCGCGATAATACAAAACATGCTGTCTTTCTTTGAACTTTTTCGGTGTACTCTGTCAGTCCTATCTGGTAAGGATCCCACACCACGCAGCAGTATTCTAAAAGCGTAGTGTAGGCAGTCTCCTTAGTAGGTCTGTTACATCTACTAAGTGTCCTGCCAATAAAACGCAGTCTTTGGTTAGCCTTCCCCACAACATTTTCTGTGTGTTCCTTCCAATTTAAGTTGTTCGTAACTGTAGGTATTTAGCTGAATTTACGGCTTTTAGATTAGACTTATTTATCGTGTAACCAAAGTTCGAGTTCCTTTTTGCACTCATGTGAATGACCTCAAACTTTTCGTTATTTAAGGTCAACTGCCACTTTTCAAACCATTCAGATATTATTTTCTAAATATTTTTGGAATTAGTTTTTGATCTTCTGATGACTTTACTATTCGATAAATGACACGTCATCTGCAAACAACAGAAGACTGCTGCTCAAATTCTCACAAATCGTTTATAGAGATAAGAAACAGCAAAGGGCCTATAACACTACCTTGGGGAACGCCAGACATCACTTCTGTCAATTACTACAAACTGACCTCTTACAGGACATCACAAATCCAGTCACATAGACGATATTCCATAAGCACGCAATTTCACTACAAGCCCCTTGTGTGGTACAGTGTCAAAAGTCTTCCAGAACTCCAGAAATATGGAATCGATCTGAAATACCTTGTCAATAGCACTCAACAATTCATGTGAATAAAGAGCTAGTTGTGTTTCACAGGAACGATGTTTTATAAACCCATGTTGACTGTGTGTCAATAGACCATTTTCTTCAAGGTAATTCATAATGTTCAAACACAATATACGTTCTAAAATCCTGCTGCATATTGATGTTAACGATATGGGATTGTAATTTTGTGGATTACTCCTACCACCTTTCTCGAATGATGGTGTGACCTGCGCAACTCTCCAGTCTTTGGGTAAGGATCTTTCATCGAGCGAAATGTAGAATGTGGACAGTGCACAATCTGTGTGACTGGGGGCAGATTGTGATGCCCTGGAGGCTCTACACAAGCATTTCAGAAACTGCACGACATGGAAATTTTAAAAAAAATTTGGGTAAGCTCCTATGGGACCAACCTGCTGACGTCATTGGTCGCTAGGCTTACACTCTACTCAATCTAACTTTGACAGGATAACACACACACCCATGGCCAAAGCACGACTCGAACCTCCAACTGCAGGAGCTGTGCGGACTGTGACAAGACGCCTCAGACCACTTGGCTGCACGACATGTCGGGTGTTCAATGTGTGCTGTGGTGTCTTCAACATGTGGCAAAACCATGTCCAGACATCATTGAGGTTCGGCGGCCACCTCTCATTACAGATGTCTGACAGTGTAGGCGGGGCAGACTAGTAAAACAGGACAGGTAGTGAACTATGGCGGAACTAACATCCGACTTTAATACTGGGCAAAGTAACAAGTGTGTGTGAATACACAGTGCACCAAACACTTCTAAAGATCGGCCTCCACAACCAGTGACCCATGCATGTGCCAATGTTAATACGACATCAGCAACTATGACTGAAATGGACTCAGGACTACTGGCATTGGACATTGGTGCAGAGGCAAAGCGTTGAATCTCCTGATGAATCCTAATACCTTCCTCATCACGCCGATGGGAGGGCGCAAATCCGTCGTCTTACAAGGAACAGTTCCTTGACTCCTGTACTCTTGGATGGAGACAAACTAGTAGTGGCTCCATTATGCTCTGAGGAACATTTGTGTGGGCATTCATGTATCTAGTGAAGCTTGTTCAAGGCACCATGATTAAGGAGTATCGCACACTGTTCGCAGACCAGATACACCCCTTCTTGACAATAATGTTTCCCGACAGCAGTGACACTTTTTCAACAACATAATGCACCAGGTGACAAGGCCAGAAATGTGATTGAGCGGTTTGAGGAACATAGTAGAAAGTTCCAATTGATTTGCTTATTCTTCCTCTCGCCAGATCTGGCCCCAATCGACCACGTCTGGGATGCAATTGAATGTGGCATCAGAGCTTGTGGCCCCCCTCCCTGGAATTTACAGGAATTTTAGGTGACTTGGGTGAGCAGGTATGGTGCTAACTCCCTCAAGCGACCTAACAAGGCCTCATTACTTCCATGCCATGACAAGTCACCACTGTTATCCATGCCAAAGTTGGACATACTGGCTATTAGGTATGTGGTCATAATGTTCTGGCCAATCAGTGTATATTTATCACGCTGCTGCTCAGAAGTAAAGAGGAAATATTTTGCTTCCGTAGAACAGCCAGCTTACATAAGAACTCATGTTACTTGAGGTGACATTTCTTGGTCAAAGAGGCTTAGCTCTCACAGGTTCATCTCAGAAAACTGGACATCCAAATGCTGGAAATTTGCTCGGTGTATTAGAACTCTTTAGTCACTATGGTCTAGTTCTTGCAAAACACATTTGCAGGATCACAGTTGGACAATAAGCTGGAAAGTGTTTACAAGTGCATTATACATCAATTAACACCCAGAATGAATTTGTTTGTAGTTGGGCCCATCATGTCAGAAGCGGGATCTTGCAATTTAAAAAAAAAGCACGTGATGATTAGTGGCGTCATCTAAGAGCTCTATATAAGCGGGACCTCCAGTGCCTAGCAGCCAGTCGCCGACTCACCTCTGAAGAAGTTGCCCGCAGTAGGCAACGAAATGTCAGGAACGAGCAATAGTTTTATATATGGACCACGGCAACTCAGCTGGGAAGCTTTTAATTAATGAAGACGCCAGCCGTGAAAGCTTACATGTTATAATTAGACGCCTCTACAGGGGGGCTATGTCAATTGTGATATGACGACTGGAGAGCCTACGTAAGAAAAAAGCTCAACAACTTTGTTCACTCACTCTTGTTATGTTGGCGTGACACTGGGACATTTCTGAAGTTTTTGAAAGCAAGAAGAATGTTCCATTCAGCACAAGCAAACCGTATTTATTTACGCATGGAATTCGTGATGGTGTGGGAGCAGATCCATCAAACATGTCGAGGACTTGCGGTAACTAGTAGTCAACTGTTAAATCTTCATTTATGTATTGGCAATACTAGGCCGGCCACAGTGGCCGTGCGATTCTAGGTGCTGCAGTCCAGAACCGCGGGACTGCTACGGTCGCAGGTTCGAATCCTGCCTCGGGCATGGATGTGTGTGATGTCCTTAGGTTAGTTAGGTTTAAGTAGTTCTAAGTCTAGGGGACTGATGACCTAAGATGTTAAGCCCCATAGTGCTCAGAGCCATTTGAACCATTTTTTGCCAATAATATGCAGTTGGGCAATTGGAATAAGGTGGATAGATTAACATTTAGATCTATGGAACTTAGCACAGAAGTGCCTTCTAATAGGCAAAAGAAGTAGTTTGAGCAATTACAAAAACAGGAAACTGATTACAAAGAATTCCCATACAGTTATCAACTTGTCTGGGAAAGAACTATCCAAGGAGGAAGTCTGTTCTCTCGAAAGGAGGAAATTTTGCTATCACTCCGTCACAGACTCCCACGGGAGATATTGTTGCCAATATAGAAGCAGGGATTTGTCTGTTATCACCACATTCTGCCGATGAAATCAGGATGGAAACAGCCAGGGTATTACGTAAAGCCAAGCCACGCAGCAGTAATTTATCCCTAGGAGAAAGGAAGGTGTTACGGGAGATTAATGCGGGCAGGAATATTATTGTACTTACTGCTGATAAGGGTAATGCTACTGTCGTGTTGAAGAGTGAGGATTATCATAGGAAGATCAGTAACCTCTTGGCTCCCACTACCTATAAGAAACTGGAAAGGACCCTACAACGAAAGTGGTAAGTGCTATCCAGCAATTAATAAAAAGCTCTTCCACTACTACAGACAATAAAAAATACCTTTGCAAAACGGAAGCTTACCCTCCTCGACTGTATGGGTTACCTAAGACAAGCCCAATGTCCCATTGGGACCGATAGTAAGTGCCATTGGGACTCCTACTCAAGAGCTGGCAAGATATCTTGCTTCTTTGTTGCAACCGTATATAGGTAAAACTGACACTCATATTAAAAATTCCATGCATTTTATCGAAATACAAAGGGAGATCACAGACCAAGTGACATCCTTGTCAGTTTCGATGTAGTATCTGTGTTCACCATGATCCCTGTTGAAGCTCTTTCTTACATAGCTGATATGTTTCCTACTGATGTAATAGCTTTGCTTCGACATTGTCTATCCTTGACTTATTTTCAATGTAACAAGTTTTATGAACAAATTGATGGGGTGGCCATAGGTACCCCTCTGAGCCCAGCTTTTGCTAATCTGTTTATGGAATTTTTCAAACAAGTGCTGCAGTCTGCCAATAAAAACCCTTTTAAATGGTATCAATATGTGACACCTTTGTGATATGGAATCATGCTGAAGAGGAACAGAGGGATTTTTTGGTGCACATAAACAGTTTCAATCCAAAGATACAATTCACCATGGGCCTTTAGGGCACAAGATATATATAGACACACACACACACACACACACACACACACACACACACACACACACACACACACACACACACACACACACACACACAGATCGTTACCTACGTACGGATTCGAATCGTCATCCTAGGCAGAAGAGAGGAGTCATAAAAACTTTAGTGGACAGGGCTAATAATATCTGTGAGCCAGTTTATTTGCAAGATGAATTAAGCCATTTGTGAACGGCTTTCAAGAGAAATGGGTACACTGACAACGAGATAGATTGAGCACTCCACCCTAGAAGAAAAGTGTCCGAAAATACACGACAACAGCAGCAACAACAACAACCGTCGGCTGGAAAAGTTTTTCTTCCATTTATTCGTAACATCATGGACCGTATTGAGAAGTTTTGGCCAAGTTTCAAGTGGAGAATCTTTCGACCTACCAAGAAAATTACTGAAAGTTTAAGATCGGTGAAAGACGCACGACACCCCCTCAGCTACCCCTGGTGTGTATAAAATTCCGTGTAGCTGTGGCATGATTTGTATTGGAACAAGTAAAAGGAGTGTTAATACCCCCCTAACGGAACACGAAAGCAACTGTAGATAGGGACAAATTGATAAATCAGCTGTAGTGGAACACGTTTTCAAAGTCGGTGATCACGAAATAAAATTTAGTGAGACAAACGTAATGGCTAAGACCTCTCATTATTATACCCGCATGTATAGAGAAGCTATAGAGATCTACAAGCACAAAAATAATTTTAATAAAAAGAGGGATTAAAACTAGACAAGATATGGCGGTCAACTTTGCACCTACGAAGTGACAATTACCTGTAATCTAGAGAGGGGGTACTAGCCAGAGAGAGTTTTAAAGTCAAAAGCATGTGATGAGTAGTGGCGCCAACCAAGCGCTCTATGTAAGTGGGACATCCAGTGCCTAGCAGCCAGTTGCTGACTCACCTCTGAAGATGTTGCCCGCAGTAGGTAACGAAACGTAAGAAAGGAGAAGTTTTATATATGGACCACGGCAATTCAGCCCGGAAGTTATTAATTAATGAAGACACCAGCCATGAAAGCTTACATGTTATGAAAAATTACTCTGTTACAGAACTGCTCATGCAACTCCTGCTACAAATCATGTTATATTTACTTCAATATGGAAATCTATAAATATGAAATAAATGAATGCTTATTCGAATTTGTGGGCTGCAGTTAGAAAACAGGAGTGGCTATTCCACGTTTAATACGATCAGTACTAGAGAAACACCAATTCACATCAGTGAATGCCACAGAGTCTCAGTTGCAGCCTACAACAATGGGAAATTCTGAAGCATTGTTGGAAGTTCCTTATACTCCATGTCAGCTAACAGTTCGAGAGGTCAGGTTGAAGCTGTAAGCCCTGTTGCTGCTCAGCTTGATAAGATTGTCATTGTCGTTTAAACTCTCAGCAGGTTAAATTTATCACCTAGAACACATTCTGCAGTACTATGTGGTTTGGATTATGAGAGATCTTTCACACATTTATTCGTAGCGCCAATCTGGCTTAAGTTGGTACCAACTGACAGCAAAATCAAGTTACTACAAGCTTGAAATATTACCACCGATGGTGATGTAGGACACAGAGCTTATTAAAGGAGAAAATATCTTTGCGAAAACTGGGACACCATTCTCCCTACCCCTAAAGCTGTTGCCAGGGCAATTAATTTCAACCCTGATTTTACAGAGCTGCACACTAAAAACAATCATTTCATGATAAAACCAGGAATAAAGTGACAGATGTGAATTCAGAAGAGGTATTCAAGGTGAATATTTAATTGACAATCCGGAGTGTAACTTGAAAACTGTATGAAAGATTGAAGACTTTAGTTGAATCATTTAGGTTTTTGTGGAAATACATGCTGACGATTAGGTTGCTGAGGCATGCAGATTATCAATGAATACCCCGATGATATCACACCAGATGTAGAAGAAAAAAATATTCATACTTCAAATTTTGAATGTATTAGTTCAGAAACATACTTCTTGAGTAAGATGCAAGAGCTTAAAATTTCAAGCTTATTTTTGAGTGTACAAATAGCTACATGTGTATTCTGCACACTCCTAGTGACTAGCTGAAGCAGGAAGGTCATTCAACACACTGGTTTGTTTAAAAATTGTCACAGATCAACTATGCGTTAGACACTTTCTCAGATTTGTTGACCTTGTGAACGGAGTACAATTTGGCAGGGCAACTAGACTTTCATGCTCTGTCTCAATGATTTGCTGAAACATGCTACCCCTGGTACACACAAGTGTACTGACTTGTCTTTACTAAAATGTGTGGCCATGCCTGGAAACTGTTGGTGACAGAACACAAACTACAGTCTTACTGGCACTACACATTGCTGCAATACACAAATTAATGTAATGCTTAGCCTTTTGTTTTAAAATGAAGTGAAATTAAAATTAAATCAATTTAAAAATTAAATGGTGCTTATATATATTTTATATTAATTGATTATTGAGTAGCATTTGAATTCTAACTTTTAAATTAGTCAGTCTTATCAGTTTTCTGTCTTGCTATGTAGGTCTGTTGAGCTAACATCCAGTTCCCTGGCTGTGGTGGTGTTAGGTTACTGTTAACTGTCTTCATCAATACTTTTCAAACCAATACTTATAAGGAGCTATCAGAAAGTTTCCATTTGAGGGCATTGATGCAGTGCATATGCGACATAGCACCAACATGTAAGCAAAGGATTAATGTGGCATTCATTTATTTCCGACTAGTGTGTGGTAAATGCAGAAATTTGAACCATAGCGACATTACCAAAAACGTCCAAACAGGACCAACATGCTGTTATTCTTTTCTTGGCTGCCGAAGGACAAACACCAGTAGACATCCATCAGAGAATGTTCTCATCACTCCCCATGATATTATCCCTCTTCGGTCCGTTAAAGGCATTGAGGGTCAACAATTATTGTTGGAGGAGATGGTGGAGTAGCTGGTTACAGACTTCACACAGCACGATGTATGAATAGTTTTCCATCTATGTTGGCTCAAGTAGCCAAAGTTTAATTGCAACGAATGTGTATATGTGGTATAGTATGGTTAAAAATATTTGATGCATTTGTCAAACCTTTGTTTCCATTTGAAAAGGCACATCTTAAAAATAAACAGCCTTTATAAAGCAACATACACTCAGTGTTAACTATTCTACATGTGTGACTGTAGAAACCTGACAATCATGTCAATATTTAGGTGAAAATATGGTGATATTTGTTAAAGTTTAACAAATGACCCACCATTTCATTTCAACACTACTTTCTCCTTATTTCGAATTGTGTTGAAATAGTGTATTATTTAGTAAGTTTGGAGGATAATCAATCTACAGCCACATCTTTTAGATTACAAATATAGTATACATAGTATTTGCACACCTTCACATGCTGTATTTTTAATGCCCTAATAATTCACTAAAATACTAAATACTAAAAACAGATGTTTCTCATTGTATTTCCTTAGTTCTACCATTTGCCTGAAGCTGTATTACTACCTTCACAGTATCATCTGTCGTGTTTTTATACAAATGAGGTTGTCAAGTTTCAAAACTTAATTCTTTACTTCAGAGGTGAGAAAAGAAGAATATATAAATCACACATTCCTATTAACATATTTTATTAAACAGAATGTATAATAAAGTATAAATAATTAAGTCTTGTACGGACTGGCACCTACAACATAAAAACACACACACACACACACACACACACACACACACACACACACACACACACACACACACACACACACCTGTCTTTTCCTAGAAAGACAAATACTTTAACACATCTGCCCAATTTGCATTTTACCAGACAGATAATATTACACAAATGTCAAATTTCATCCCCACACAACACAGTCTTCACCGCCCCTCCACTATAAATTTACAACTCATCATGATCTTCACTTTCACCATCCTTGTCTTCAACTTCTTGTTCACTGTCATCTGACTTCTTTGGTTCATCATCTCCTTCCTCTACTTCATCCTCCTCTTCGATCTGCAATAAACAACATATGCATCTTCACTTTAAAATCAATTTTTTATTGATGTACATCTCTCTCTCTCTCTCTCTCTCTCTCTCTCTCTCTCTCTCTCTCTCTCTCTCTCTCTCTCTACCTCTGTGTGTGTGTGTGTGTGTGTGTGTGTGTGTGTGTGTAGGGGGACAAGGGGAGAGGAGGGGGGGGGGGTACACTTTTGTTTTGGAGAGGACATGAGGGATTTACGAACTTTGTCACATCTTCAGAGATTGCAGGTGTCCTAATTCTAATTCACTTTGCTCCTTCAAATGTTCAACATCAATAATCTTGACAGAGTGAACCTCATTTCTTTTTAGTACACCTCAGACTGAAAAACCTGTGGGTGTGGTATCTGGAGATTGTGGTGGCAATTCAACAATACCCCATCTGCCAATCCAAAGTGTTCATTTAGAAATTATCTCACATTAACTCTGGTAGCCATATTAATTTTTCTTTAACCAGCTGCAGATCAACAATTTTCCAGTTCTACATACACTTTTGAAACAATTTCAGAACTGACAGCACTGTTTATATAATATGGCCCAATTAGCCCACCACTGAAAATCCCTGCCCATACACTCTCACCAGGAGAGAGTAACTCATCTCCATTGCATGAGGATTCTTAAAATCCTTTTAGACAAAGCTGTGTGTTCATTCTGCCATCATCTTTGACATCCCATCATCACTCCAAAGAATGCTTTTGTAAAACTTAATCAGTTTCTTGTCATATTGTGTCCAATTTATGAATTTCTTACTCCCATACATATGATCTGCATTTAGGTCTTCAAGTAAACTAGGCCTATATGGACTCAATTTCCTATCTATCACCCACATGCTTGTTCTTGCTATTCTCTACTCCTTTGACACTTCCTTTGGAATTTAGTTTGTGATTGCACAAAATACTGCTTAACAACATTAAGAATCTCTTTAATACTTTAAGGCTTTGGCCCACCTGAACAAGGACCCCTTTAGTACCAATCCAGTCTTTTCAAATTTTAAATATAATTTGTAAATGCCTTGTGGAGATGAAGGTTGGATGTTTGGAAAGTGTTCCACAAACAAATTACAAAAATCACTGCAATGACCGTGTTTTCACCATATATGCAATGCATATTTTACTGTAGTTAACTCTACATGTTTCTCAGATATCATCAAACATAACTGCAAACTGCTAGTGTCAACTGATTTATGGGTACTACACACTATTAAATTTCACAATTGACTACAACTATGTTAGCAAAACAAAGCCTAAGGAATGTTAGTGACCACTATGTTATGGACCACTCCATATGTCAAAAAGAGGGGTGGAGGCATGGGGAGGAAGACAGGTATTTTTCAGCAGCATCTAAGAATGAAATAAGAAAGGAGTGAAAAGACACACACACACACACACACACACACACACACACACACACACACACACACACACACACACTATTCTGTATTTCTGGTTACACTGCATTTGAACATCTGGAGTACATGTTCATTAAATGTTCACCTGTACATATTTTTCCTCCTCCACCATCAGTATTTGCACTTCTTAGACATTTCTTCCAATTTAAAAATAGTATTTTTGTGTGTACATTGGGCTACAAGAATGGTGGATCCTTCACAGTATTACTATAGTGCTTACATCAGGTTGACAAATCAGTTTCCACATTATCTTATTTTAAATGGCATGGAAGTCTGAACCCTATAACTTCAAGCAACCTCACACATTCTGCCTCATATGTATCATGGACAGCAACTGTACTCCAGCAGAGCAGCTTGGAAAATTAAATTGCCAAGCAAATATGTTTATGCTTCACACCTTCAAGCCTTCCAAGATGAGTAACGCTAATGTAATAAATTTTAGATTTGTCTCCCAGTTATAACTCTGGGAGGGGACTGCTTTAATGTTGCCTGTACGGAAAGACCAATAATGGAAATTACAGTCCTCTGTGCCTCAGAAATAATTGCTGATCACTTGCAGGTGAACATGAACTAAGGGAAATACGGCTATCAAAGCAGAAAATTAAATGGTTTATGCGATCTGATGTTTCTAGCTGGGTTATGTAATTACTCCAAGATTTCAGCAGACAGACTTCTTGCCATCTTCACATGGTCCCCTATGACTGCTGCTCCACCCCATATGCCGCCACCCGTTACCCCATCTGCCACTCCACTCCTATTGCCATCTGTGCAGCTGCCAAGGTGGATGGTGGCAGTGCCCAGTTCCCAACTACTCTCCAGTGACCGTACTATCGCCGTCTCCTTCCTCTACTTCACTATACAGGAACATTTTTCGTTTTCTATCCTCAGTGGAGGGTTCCATGCCTGACTCAACTGTGCTGTTACCTTTATTAATTAAACCAACTTTGTCCCTGAATCCAATGGCCTCTAATTACCCAATCCAAGGAGGAAGAGTGTCGATTTTGACTTTTTAGTCCATAGTATGGCCAATTTTTATACTATGGTCAGCCACAGCTGATTTGGTGTGATTCAGTGTTTTTTCTATGGTTGTGGCCCTCTCTTTTACCACACATTTCTCCAATGTATGCTATGCTGCACTGGTAAGAGATTTGGTAAACTTGTGGTTTGCAAAGGCCTAATCATTCTTCAGTGAGTCTAGTATGGTTGATGTTTTACAGGGTGAACGAAACACATTTAACACTGTCTCTTCAAGATCCTGCAGATTTCTCTCTAAATATTGCCGACAAATGGGATTCATGCTAGACATCTGTGCTTTTTTCCCCATCTTTCTGTTGTCTGGGTACAGCCTGTCTAAACACAAATCATATAATTTCTCCAGAATGTTGCCTCAAGGTGCTTCACCTTACCTGGAAGGGCATCCTGGTCGCAGATGGATCGGATGGCTTGTGCCCTGTGAACAAGTGTGCATGGAACATATTCACACTGGGTGTTGTGACTACTGGACATATGCAGATACAGATCAGGGGGGTGTGGGTTTTCTGTACACACTGCAGCCAAGTTTGCCATCTGGTTTCCATTTCATTAGGACTTAAAAGAACGGAAGGGCACCATCCTTTTCCACCTCCATGGTAAACTGGTTGTTTGCGTGCAGCAAATTATGGTGACAGAAATCCACTTAAGCTGTCCCATCCAGGTGGTCAGATGTCAAATGTGTCAGTCACTTCACAATAAAGAAGTTCAAAAATGGTTCGAATGGCTCTGAGCACTATGGGACTTAACAGCTGTGGTCATCAATCCCCCAAAACTTAGAACTACTTAAACCTAACTAACCTAAGGACATCACACACATCCATGCCTGAGGCAGGATTTGAACCTGCGACCGTAGCAGTCGCGCGGTTCCAGACTGCGCACCTTGAACCGCGAGACCACTGCGGCCGGCAATAAAGAAGTCCCATTTTGTTGTGCTTTTTCCACAGCTCTCTTCTCAAAAATCCTTCACGACTAAATTCACCACAGCCAGCAACAGGACATCCCGTGGCAAATCTGTTCTTAATTTCCATCACACAGGAAGTACATTGAAGTAAGGACAAACTCATCAGGTTGGTGTCTAATTTCCTGTTTTTCAGTTCCATTCAGTCCTTCAGTAGTACTCTCATGAAGAGGAACAATACATGAAGTGATTAACATATCCCTATCAACTGAGTCTTAATTTCTTTTAGATGTTGTACAAAATTAATGTAAATGTGGATGTGATGTTCACTTTTGCCCCCACAGATGGACTCAGGAGGGCGGTCAGATGTATGTTGCTGTAACTGTATTGTTAACTATGGGGTGCAGTGGAATACCTTCTTTGTGGAGCTTTGGCAGACCATGTAGTCATAGCAGTGCAACAAGTCAAGGTTTAAGTTCCTTAACAGTTTTCACATCAAATGTACTAGAGTTTGTGCTCACTTCAACATACTGCTAATTTGATGTAAATTATTGCGAACAGATGGATGGCGTCACCATGGGACTTCTTGTTGCTGGTTGTGGCAAATTTGTTCCTTGAGGATATGACCCTGGAATAAGCCCTACATCTAACTTTATTATTAAGTGGCTGACATTTGTCTAGTCACATGGACAAGACAGCTTCAATTAATTATTTAGTCACCTGAATTCACTGCACCACAATATACAGTTTACCACAGAGGTAGGACAGGATAGCACCCTCCCATTTCTTAGGATCTTAGTGAAATGGAAACCAGACAGCAAGCTGGCATACAGTATGTACACAAAAAACAAGTGCACACACTGATCTGTATCTGAATGCCTCCAGTAGTCAACAGCGAGACCGTGTTTTAAGCACACTTTTTCACGGGTGACATTCCGGAGAAATAGGTGCAACAGCAAGGAGGTAAGACATGCATTTATACAGGCTGTATAGACACCATCGAGATGAAAAAGAAGAGCACAAATCACTAGCATGCATCCCATTTATTGGCAATATTTCAACAAAAATATGAAGGATCTTTGAGTGATGATGTTGTATGTCTATTTTGCACACCCCCTAAAACATAAATCCTACAGGCTCAGTGAAGCACGATTAGGCCTTCTCAAACCATGAGTCTACCACATCTCTTGCCATTGCAGCATCGCATGCATTGGGGAAACTCCACACACAGTAGGGAAGAGGTACCACGAACATAGATACCACATCGAATCATGCGAGGCCACCCAATCAGCTGTGGTGGACCATAGCAAAAAACTAGCCATACTACTGATAACACCAAAATACTTGACAATGAGATTGCCTGATTAAAGATGCTACTGGAACCTGGGTCTAATATGGTCTAATTAATAAAGATAGCAGCCTATAACTGTGTCTGGTGTGAAACCCTGCACTGAGGCCAGGAAAGAAAAGCACTCCCATAGAGTGATGTCCGCACCCTACAGCAACAGCATGTGCACTGAAGACTAGAGGTTTGTGGAGTAATTACTACACGACCCAACTGGACACCTGATAATTCCCAAGTATGAAGTCATCAATTATTTTTCTGAGCGAAGTAAACGAAAGAAGAATAATGTTTAACACTTAAGAACTATTCTGTACCATTCAAGAGAGCCAGAGGGAAGAACAGTGTGTGGTTTCTAATAAATAAGAACAACTGATAAGGTATCAGGAACAGAAGAAACAAAAATATAGCAGACTTTTGTAAAAACATAAAAGATACAACTTAAATTAATGTAACTATGTAATCTCACTCCAAGCCATTGTGACAATAAGAAGCATTTTATGAAGAGATACAATACATATGGGATAAAAGACGTGATTTTCACCTGAAATTATTAATTTGAGACAAATGCCAAAGTTGGTACCAAAAAACATTATGCTTCTGTTAGTAGCCACAGAATCAATGACGGAAGTGAGGAAGCTCAAGGCTTGTTAAGTCAGCTGAAGAAAATTTGCAAGGGACATGTTTTTGTAAGAACCACCAAAATATAAAATGGACATGGAGTTGTCAAAGTCACGAGGTTTTGGAAGATTATTATTGCAAACCAAATAAAATAATTAGAGATGTTTTAGTTTTAAACCAATTTAATACTGGTACTGCCCACAGAAGGGCAAGAGTGAAGCAGACAAACATTCAACAAGGAAGGGAACTAATATAAGTGAAAAAATTACTACACAGTCCAGTCACTTTAAGGTGACCACAGTCAAAAGGCCGAATAACCACCTTTTGCATTGCAGACCACTGTGAGAAATGCAGGAAGTGTCAATGAGGTTCTGTAACATAATGACAGGCATTTGGAGCCATGTCACCTCCAACGCTACGGCCAGTTGTGCTAGGTTTCCCCATTTAAGACCCATGGTGTGACCAGCCCTATTGAGACTGACTCACAGATTCTCAACTGGGTTTAAATTTGGGGAGTTTTGTGGCTAGGGGAGTACAGTGAACTCATCCTGGTGCTCTTTGAACAATGTTTTTACTCTGCAAGCTATGTGACACGTAGTGTTGTACTCCTGGTATATGCCATTGTGCCAAGGAAATACAGGAGTGGACAATGTCTCCCTAAGCTGCATGTAGGAGTGGACGTGGTCTCTCAAGGATAGATGCATACTTGCATTTATTGACTGAACCCTCCAGAATGAGAGGTCACCCAGGGAATACCGTGAAACCATTCCCGAGACCATATCCCTCCCTCGTCTGGCCTGGATCCTTCCGACGATTGTTACTAGGCCATACATGCCAATGAGCATTTGTCTGATGGGGCATAAACCACAATTCATCCGAAAAGGCCATCTGTTGTCACTCAGCGGAGTTCAGTTGGGGTGTTGGCATACAAATCAGTCTCCACCACCAATGAAAAGCTATCATGGGCCTTTGAACCAGGCACCTGCTACAGAGACCCATACAATGAAACTTTCACTGAACAGCCATTTTAGAGGGACAACTGGTAGCCCCTTGGTTCATCTGGGCAGTCAGTTGCTCATCTGTTCACCCCTACTCATCTCCACAGCCACCTTTCAACCGTCACTTATGGCCCGTGGTGCAACAGTTATATCGGCACCAGTTTCGGATAGCACTTTCTTGCAACAGACATACTTCAACCACTGTTTCACATGAACAGTTTACAAACTTAGCCATTTCAGAAATGCTTCCATCCTTGGCCTGAAAGCCAATGATCATACCCTTTTGGGTGTCCAGTAAATCACTCTGAACGCAACACCTGCACTGTTTTCCATGTTCCCTCAACACACTATATACCCTCCACTGCTAGTGCTGCCATCTGCTGTCCGAGTGGTTATTGCACACTAATGTCCAACAGATTGTCACAATGTGACTGGTCCATGAAAGTGATAATTACAGAGGGCTCTTCAGATGATATTAGGGTAACAACTATGGACTAGATACAATACTCAATGATTTAAATGCATAAGAAAGGAAGTAGATACGAAGAAAGAAAGAAAGAAAGAGAAACAAAATTAGAACTAGGAAAGTAAAGAAAATTTAAGAAAGTTTATGATTGATAAAAGAAGTAACAGCAACTGACAGCAATAAAGGCCACTTGACATCTCATTAACCATGAGAATGACTTAAGCAAATGAAGATGGAAGTCCCAGAACTCGTCGCAAAACAGTGAGTCATGATGATCTGGCAAATTAAGTACCCGAAATTATTACTGAAGAAACAAAAATCTGGCTAAGAATCTTAGTGCTTGTATGCTAAAAGCCAGCATCTCAACCTAATGGAACAAAGCAAACATAGCCCTACACTAATAGGAAGTACCCATGATTTGAAGAATTACTGCCCAATCACTTTACTGCTTGCTATCTACAGAACAAGCTGGCTTCCACAGTGGTTACTTCACAAAAATTTACCATACACCTTAACACTGTGTGACAGTTGAGCCAATAAATATTTAACACTTTTCTAGATTTTTTGAAAGGGTTTTGATTCTGTCAGCCATACTGCAGTTGGGTTACTGATCAAACAAGGAGTGGAAACAAGGTATATAAACATACTATGTAACATCTATGAAAACTTCGCTTCTGCCAGCTTAGCATGAAACACTGAAGAGTTTTTCATTAGAAGAGGAGTGAAGCAGAGTGACTTGTCCAAATCTATTTCTAACAGTCCCTGAAGTGACTGTGCCCAAATTTTTTTGAAAGGAGGGGGAATTATAGTAAATGGGAAAGTCTTAACTCTACATTTGCTCATAATACAGTAGTCCTAGCCAACACTACACAAAAACTGCAATATTATATAAAAGACTTCAGACTGTTCTAAAGTGTGTGCCTTAAGATCTCTGTCCAAAACACTTATTCAGAAGTGTATAAATCTAAGAAATATTTAACAACTGCCAAAGAAGTGTTAACCTGGACCAGTTAACTGATACACAAGGAAACTCACAATCTCATTTTCCACCAAATGAAGCTCAGTTGGGAACACACACACACACACACACACACACACACACACACACACACACACACACACACACACACACACACACACACTCTGCTTGGCTGCAGTACTGCAGTGTGTAGATAAGATGCTGAAGTAATTACTAATAGAACAAACATCGTGTACAATGTGCTACTGTTCCACAAGATTCTTACCTCTTCAGACTCGGGAACACCAAGTGTCTTCCTCATCATGACTTCAATGCTCTCAGCAAAATCAGTTGTATCTCTCAACATGTATCCCGATCTCAAGGTCGCTGCAAGAAAATGTGTTTATTAGAAAGTAGTCATAACCACGAACAAACTATCTCCCCCTCTTCTTACTATACGAAACAGTTCTTTGTATCATTCAGATGAAAATAACACCAAAATATGAAGTCTTCCAGCTACCCTGCTTTATGAATGTAATCTATACTTATTAAATACTGAAACACAGAGACTAATGTTCTGCAACAAAATTTTGCTCCATATAGACCCAGATTTTCAATACAAATAAGAAAATTTTTGAAGGGTTTCATTAATGTGTACATACGTAAACAACTTTTTTGGGAACAGCAGATACCTCCCACTTTTTTTTGTATCAAGAACATTCTCCAATCACAAAAAACCACTGACTACATATTAAGTAATGTCACAGCCCCCAGAAGTAAGTTTAGAATTAAGTAAATAATGCTATAATTACAGACACTACAATTCTGGAATAAATTTCAAAACTCAGTGTTATACTTACCCTAGTGTAAGACAAGTTTTTTCCCCCAATTTTGTCATTCGAAAAATACATGGCTGTCATATTCACAGATTACACTATTGCTGCTGATTGACATTTTTACCTTGTTTAATAGGGGGTAATCTTTCATGTTCAGCATCCAAGGATAATAACCAATACAGTTTTCCCTTTTTGTAACTTTTACCACACTTATGGCTGTGGAACCTGTCCAGGATCATCATCTTACATAAATTAAGTTGCATACTATGGTGATGTTGCAAAAAGTTACTGTACTCTACCCCTTTCAGATTCACTCTCACCAATATTTCTTGACTAGTTTCCCTTTTGAAAGTCACAAAGTTGTAGCTTTCATCCATCACCATTTACATACATCACTGTACAGCTCTGCTGCTCAATGTCACCAGTTTGTATCAGATGCTGGATTCCCCTTTCCTGTTCATGGTATTGTCAAGCAGCATATCAAAAGGGTGGCATTTGACCCATGTAACCAATTTGGGTGGTGTATAGGAATGTTTGTAGCACAAATTTATCACGTAGTGATAAAAATTCACTGTGTTTTCCTCTTAACTGCCAGGAATCCTAATACATTTCAATTAAAAACCTTTACAGGCAACTGCTAGTTTTGAAACCAGTCATACCTAGATCTTCAGTTACAGCTAATGCTTTGAGCTGGCGTATTTCAATGGCCACCACACATCAATTTCATTGATTCTCATCTACACAATCACAGAGCCTTCTTTTGAGATCTGCACACAGAAAGCCTGGTGACTACTGTTCACTTCTTTAAGCCGCATTTTGTTTTCCACCAGTTGCGAACAACTCTCTCGCATCATACTTTCTTTTCACTACACCATTTTCAGTTTTCTCTGCTTCTTCAATAATGTTGTTTTTCTTTAACTTTACATGTGATAATGAGAAGTTTTTGCCATAATTCACAAGTTATCAGGTGGTTTATACTACACATCTAACATGCTGCTGATGTGTCACAGAATGTAGCCACAACAATGCTATGGTATAACATGGTCTAATGTTGGATGATTAATGATTATGAATAGTGGTGGTGGTTTGTGGGGCACTCAACAGCACGGTCATCAGTGCCTGCACAAGGTCCAAATCTTTCCATTTTCAGTCTCAGCACTACCGAAACAATGATGACATGAAGAGGACAAAAACACCCAGTCTCTGGGAAGAAGAAATCCTCGACCCAGCTGGGAATCTAAACCAGGACCCTGTGATCCGCAAGCAGCAATGCTAGCCACTAGACCACGAGCTGCGGGCATCTACTGCTGTTGGATGCAGAGCAGTACGAACCCTATTACAATTAATCTGCACACTAGTTTTTCATCCTTATATTTAAGAAAAAAAACTTGTGCTGATTGTGTATACACAGAAAATTATATGCCCCTCCTGCAAAGTACAACTACATTATTTAGACTTTTAGTTTGTGTTATCAATTTTAACTTTGTTGATTACAGTCATGGTCAATCAATAGTAGTAAGAATTTTAGGGCACAACTGTATTGGGAGTTTCACTGATACTATGTAGCACAAATTCTGAAGGTATGGAGAATTTATGTCCACAACATGAACTTTAAAGTAACAAATGCTTTCATATTGTAATAAATGACTTGTTTTACATGGCAACCAAATGGGTGATTGAAATTATGCTGTTAACTTCGAATGGGATAGTTCGGTTACAAGATGAATATGCAATCTAAAACACCTGGCTGTGGTGACACTTATCTGTAGCTTAGTCCATGGCCTAGGTTATGATGGATTAAGACAGTTTCACTATCAAAAGTTACATTAATACTATTTGTTGCCACATATCTTCAAAATATTAAACAAATCACTAGACTGTGGTTAGGCTGGGACCTAACAGCTTAAAATAATGACCTTTGTTATCAAAATATTTTCCTATGTCTGCCAAACGAGTTATGATTTTGGAGGTAATAATATACTGATGAAAGAGAATGACAATATTCCTTTGAAACATGTCTGGCCACTGCTCTTTCACTGACTGTGTAAACCCAGCAGCTGATAGACCCTCTTTCCTCCCATTCACACCTCATGTCAAGCGCTGGGAACACTGCCACGCAAAACATCTAAGTATGAGACTAGTTGTAATCTCTATTTTTACCACATACTTTTCATGCTAAGATATCCAATCGGCAAGCAGACCTAGAGAGCTCTGCACTTATTTTGCTAGTTTACATGTCAGCTTCAGTACCCACCTGCTCTGAAGATAATCATCCCCCCACAGATCATACTATTTACAGCATTCAGTCTTACTATTAGCAACTAGTTTGTATCCATAGATTCCTATGTCAAACCATGGCCTGTTCTACAGCAATGCAAGCCCTTTTTATTGCTATTAAATCCATCTTTAATGACACCACCAGATTCCTCTCACTCTTCTTCTCTCCCCCCCCCCCCCCCAAACACGATTCATCTTCATTTGGAAGAAGACAGAAGACAGTTCCATTAGCCTCTATAGCACCAATATTTTGTATGTACACCACTACTTACAGTGGATTTTGCAAAGCCTGTAGCAGGAAAAACATGTACAACAGTGTCAAATCTACTTATAGTCCAATAAAATTAAAGAAAGGAAATGACCCTAACAAACAGAGCACCTACAAGAGTTTAAACTACTCTTACCTGTACGGAACATCATCAAAGCCATATCTTTGGCTGTGGGGTCACTAGGATCCTCTTCAACTCTCCTCAGAAGTTCCTTGATCAAAGGATGGCGTGGATTGATTTCCAAAGTTTTCTTCTGGTTAAGATAGTAGCTTCTCTGTGGATCATCAGACTTTTGATGAGCATTAGAAATAGCTAAGCGTTCCATATTTCCAGTCCATCCAAACATACCCGCAACCAAAGCACAAGGTGATCCAGACAATCTCTCCGAGATAGTAGCCTTCGAGATCTGTAAATTAACCAAGTTGTTATCTCAAGACTAAACCTTGTGAACTGTACTAGAAATGAAGAGCTCTGCAATATTAAATAGAGATAATTACCTGATCTTTAAGTACTTTATCATTGAGCCAATTTAGGAGAGGCTCATATTGCTTCTTTATATTTTCAAGTTTCTCTTTGGATTTTGAATCTCCAGAAAGAGAAAAACCTTCTTTGGCCACATTTTGGAACTTCTTCCCATCAAATTCAGGCAGTGCAGATATACAGTATTCATCCACAGCTTCTGTCAAATATAGAACCTCATACCCCTTCTTCAATAAACGTTCAACAAATGGAGAATCTTCAACCTGCAAAATAATGTGTACCTTATAATTAGTAATAGAAGAATTCTGCTGTTGCAGCAACAATGATAGTGGTGAAAAGGTAACCCACTAATTTATGTTATGACAACATGGCAAGACAAGAACATAAGGAGAAGGAATTGTACTGAGGTTTGAAGTCTCAGCAACAATGAGGTTGGTACTGTTTTCCCTTATAACTATTAGTGCTGGCTAGTACAAGTTTACCTCTTTACGATTGGCTCCAGCAATGTAGAAAATCTGTTCTTGCTTCTCCTTCATTCGGCTCACGTAGTCAGACAAAGAAGTCATTTCAGGTCCATGGGATGAATGGAACATAAGCAGCTTTGCTAGCCTTGTACGGTTGGAAGGATCTTCTATGACACCTAGTTTAATATTTGTGGAGTACTCTTTCCAGAATTTCTCATAATCTTTCTTTTCAATTTTCTTAAACATATCCAAAGCCTTGCGAACCAGTTTCTTCTTGATTACCTTCAGGGAAGGAAGAGTTAGTGATAAATTTCAATGGACAAATCTAAGTGGAGTAACTAGTATCTGATGTACTCTAGACTTACTTTGATAAGTTTATGCTGCTGAAGTGTTTCTCTGGAGACATTAAGTGGCAAATCATCAGAGTCTACTACACCCTGAACAAAGTTCAAGTAATTTGGCATCATATCATTGAACTCATCGGTGATGAAAACACGTCTCACATACAGCTGAAAAATTAAGGAGTACTGTTAATATATTGTCTTAATTGTATTGAATAAAAACAGGTTTTTGCTTACCTATCTTTTATGATTTGTATTAAAAGATGATGGCACATTTTTAGGATAATTTTGTAGCATAACCTCTGTCCCGCACTTCATAGTGGTTTGCAGTACTGGGACAGATGGAGAAAGGAGAAAGCCAAAATGAGAAGAAAAAATGCCATCCAAGGGCAACATTTGAATTAGGTTTCAAGCAAAATATGTATGCATAAGTGATAACAGTATGCAGGTAAATTAGGTTACCACAAAAATGTAAACTGAACATTCGGTTGTTAAATTCTTCATATGCACCATTTTAATAATCAGGAGAAATTTTGGAGGTGTAATGGTGGTTATCCAACACATGAAGCACAAAGCAAGTTGCACTGAAATACTGAGATTACAAAGCACTGATTAAGATCTAAGAATATGATGAAGTACATTCTGAATCTCTAGTCTAAAGAAGAGCAATACGTCAAATAATATGTGAGAAATTTGTTTATGAATATGAGGCATCACAAACTCTACCAAACACATAGACACAAAGGTTTCCTAAGATGTTCAACAGTGACCCTTGTACTGAGTACATGTGAACTGTTACCTAATACTAAATGAAGTATGTAATGAATTGATATGATGCTTCATTGCAGGTGTACCTTCTGATAAGGAAAGAATCTTTGTCTTAGGCACCCAGCAGGGTAACTATAGGTATCAAATACAAAGCTATTAACAGTACTGTAAGGGGGAAATATGGGATGGGTGGCTAGCAAATATCTAACCTTTTTACTATGCTTACAATGGACAAAGATAGAATTTTGCACTCTTCTATATCACAAAGTAAGTGAAGTAGAGTTGCACCTAAACACTGAATAAATGTGTGGACTTAAGATGATGGGGAGTAGGGGTGGGGAAAAGGCAGTTGGGGAGGACCAGTATAAATGGTGTTAGTAAATGCAAGGTATTAAACAGTGGAAGGAGATGGGGAAGAGAGAATGAGCACACAGTTAAACATTGTCTGTGGATTGCAGCAATCTCCTATTTTTACGTTAAAAATCAACAGTCTAGATCACAATACTCTGTTTATTTACCAGTTTTGTCTTGCGTTACATAAGTATTATTGCAATATCAAATGAAGATTTTAACCTAAAAACGAACAAAGTTGAGATGGTTACTTGCATCAATGAACTGATCCATGCAATTTCCACCCAAGAGACATTCAATGACAGTTCCTGATAAACCCATGAAAATTTGTCTGCTGTATAAAACTGTACCACTAATATTTGTACAACTAATGGGTTAATTAAAACACTGGAACTCTGTTGCTGAATGAAATGACTTACGAAACAGCAATGTGGAAATTAGATACTATCTTTGGACCACAATAAATATTGGTAACAAAAGAATGTAGGTTCTGCATCCCCTTCAATGTTATTTTGTGCCTTTACCCATCTATAGTGCTTTTGTGTATTTTCCCAAAAACCCCAGCCTCCTCTCCCCCACTCCCCCTTCATCATCATTTTTTTTTACCAAAGATAGTCAAAGTTTTATTTTAATGTGGGTAACAGAAGTGTTTGCAAAATAAAAAGTGAAAGGCAAAGGTCCCGAGTTCGAGTCTCTGTCCGGCACACAGTTTTAATCTGCCAGGAAGTTTCATACAAGGCACTATTCTCCATTGCCAAGCTAATTGTGGACATCAGAGTGGTCTGTATAAGATACATGCCGTGTCCCGCACTGTAGTATTCAGTCATGGGACCTAGCATCTTACAACAACAAAACACTTGTCTGCTATGTAAGTTCAAAACCTGATATAATTAGGACATTTTAAGGAACAGGTTTTGAGTGGTGGGAGTTTTTAACTGTGGCTGCACCAAATACTACTAGAGGTCAGTCTAACTACATTAGTTACAATACACTGCCAAACTCAGCAAGAAAATGTCTAGTGGCCATTCTCTAGCTCATTGTCTTTTCTTAGTTTGAAATATATGAAAAGACTAGTCTGTCACAGATTTCAATCACAATCCTCAACACCAGAAGAGATCAGCATTCCCTGTATCAGTTCTGCTTTTGCAGAACTTAAGTGCAGGACACTGCCCTGTCAAAGAGGGAGGTGTGGTTGTTTCCCCACTTTTTCGTTCATTTACATTTACACCTTTCTGACAATATATAGTGCTTGCACTGTACACTGTAGTCACAGGAAAACAAAACTTGTTGGCACATTTAGAATGTGACAATTTCTCCACTAACATGTGAATGGAGTTATCTTCTGTTTTAATTCTATACTAAGCACCTCGTCAGTTCTATCTGTAGCAATGTGAAGTATGGGTAGCACAGCTATGAATGTCCAGGAAGTATCAATAGCCTACAGATTTTGCTTTGCACAGGAAAATGTTAAACCTTAAATCTGAGATGCATTCAAGTTCTCTGGTGGGGAAAATGCTGCTGCTTCTCAACAGAATGATCATTTGTTGAAAGCTTGAATGCAGAAAAAAAAAGCTTTAAGAGACTATTTAAGTTCAGATGAAAGCAAAAAATGCAGTCAAAAGTTTACCAGTAAAAAATCAGTCCATTTCAAAGCACAGCACTAAGGCTTTGTCTTCACACACATAGTGTGACAAGCTTTTAAATTCGTGCATCCAATCACAAAAATGTTAGCTGAAAATTTCGTCAAAAGTAGATACTACATTTTCCAGTCCCTATCTATTACCATTCTTTACTCACATGCTGAGAAGCACAATATCTGCCGTATTGATTTGAAACAAGTTCTTTACAAACTACATACAAAATTTTTGGCAAGGAGTACAATAGTATGAACAGAGAACGACATCAAAGCTGCTTTGTTATTAATCATTTTCAGCAACAGGCACCAGTATTTCTGTAGCCCTGTTATAACTATGAAAACTAAATTTAAAAACTTACAGCAGATAATCATACTAGTATCTGTAACAAAGAATTGGCAGCTGAAAATTTTATGTTAATAAATGGCAGAGAAACAGGAAGATCATAAACAGAAGTGAGAATCAGAAGCAGGAGCATGTTTTGTAGTTACAATACGACATAATTCACTAACCTTGATATTGTCAGTCTTTGTGCCGTATCTATTGAAACTTTCTCCAGGCTGTGTCTGGGGTACAAACAATAACGATTTGAAAGTAACTTCACCTTCTGCTATGAAATGGATTTTTGTTAATGGATTCTTCGTATCCTTAGTGAGAGACTTGTAAAATTCATTGTATTCATCATCAGGTACATCAGCTGGCCTGCAATTTTAAACAATTTAAGCATCATTAAATATTGTTTCATGGGCTTCATTAGAACAGCAGTTAAAAATGAACACAGGATTTGTTCGTTACACTTAACAGCCAAGAGCAAAAATGTGTAACATTAAACATTGTTCAAGATTTTTCCATTTTAGAGAAACACTGTTACACTGCAACACTGTGTCAACATATGAATCCAAGGCTAATGTACACCTTAGACATATTCATGAAGTTGATTGTTTCTTTTCTCCCTGGCCAAACCCGTTTTTGTAATTGGAAATAAAAACAGGTGTTTTCAGGGAGAGTCCTAATACTGTGTTAAGTAGAATACTGCCACAGTTAAAGGTAGTAATTGTAGCAAATGAACAACAAATTATTACCTTCAATGAAACAAAAATTATAGAAGCATCACTATTCAGCCAAGAGCTGCAGGTTACTCTTGCACTTACAATATTTCATAATATGACCGTGATTTTGTACAAATTGAGAACAGTCTAAGAGGCTGAGTGTTTCACATTTTACACTAGTAGGGTAAAATAATAACTTGATAAGTACATACTTTCGAGTCCAGATAGGCTTATTATCATTTAAAATTTCCCAGTCCCAAACAGTTTTATCAACTTTCTTTGTCTTTGGTTTTTCTTCAGACTTTTCTTCTTCTACTTCAGTATCGTCATCATCTTCTTCCACTTCATTTTCTTTCTTTTCTTCTTTTTCTGCCTCATCTGGTTCAACTGGTTCTTCAACTTTGATTGTCTGAAAATATAAACTTGAGTAAAATATTCCATACACGAAAAGCCAACCAATCAGGCAAGTGTTTTCTCCATAAACTTTATGAATGTTTGGTATTGATCTACTAACAGAAGACAACCAAATATCCGCAACAAAAATCTGTACAGCATGGAACAGGGCTAAACCTGCAAGTACGACATGGAGCTAATGACATTCATGTCGTACCGAAAGGTAAAAATGAACAGCAATAATACCTGGAAAAATACATTGCCCTGAACTACATATCTACCTTATGAAAACAGTCTTCAAACACTGACAGTAACAATTTCATCAAATTTTGTAAGAAATGAAAATAACTACATGAACAGCAACATTCAGACCTCAGAGAAAATGGAAGGTACATGTAATCTGCCATTACACTGTACACTAATCATATAAAAAAGCATATTTTGGTAATTTACAGGGACATGAAGATATTGTTTTATTGAATGGCCAATTTTGGCTAATTTTTGTATAGTTTGACTGCTTATTTTTGAAGTACCCTATGTTCCTTGTTTTTATGCAATTTGCTTTTCAGTTTTACATTTAAAATGAAGATTTACTCATCCCTCACATTTTGGTATCACAGACCACATTTATTTAAATTAATGAAAAAATAAATCATTTATGTTCAACCCTTAAAATCTAATCAATTAAAAGTAAAATAGATCTGCTACAACACTCCATTGTCAAGTTTTTCAAAATAAACCCATAACTTCAAAGTTCTCCAACATTATGCTCCTGATACATTAACACCTCACAAACAGCTGTCTGCTCTCTGTATTTGTATTCAGAACAATAAGCCATTTGACAATGTCCACATTTCCTGGTGGTACGCATTACACAAAATTTTGAATCAAGTTGTCTGTTTAGAATATCTACATGGTCGAGACCTACCACCCCAAGTACACTTGGAGCCTCTGCCATGTCAGCATTAATATAGTTCATAACTATCACTCCATGGCCAAAACAAGAATTCTAACACTCATTTGCATGGATCTGTGGTCATACAAGTTGTTAGCTTTGTTTGTAGAGGCAACCCAGTATGTTTCAGTTTTTCCTTCACCTCTGCCTGAAGTATTTATCCCATCTCATGCTGGTTTCAATGCCATAAATTTCTTTTTCCACAATAATGAAGGAATCTTAATTTGTTACACAGGTAGTAGTGTTTTCAGTGATTTCACATTTCCCTGTTTCAGACCATACCTAAAATAATGCACCAATTAAACTGCAAATTTTTGTATTATGCAATTATAAATACTAAAACTTTGTTGAGAGCTATATTGTACCTACTCCCTCCCAACCCGGAATTTTTCTTGTTGTATCACACTGATTTGTCACATAGCTCTATGTCTAGTCTAGATTAGGTTGAACAAATGAATGGTTAGAGTTTAACGTCCCATACACAGCGCAGTCATTACAGATGCACAAGCTTGGGTTATGAAAGGTGGGGAAGTAAATCAACTGTGCCGCGCCGTACCCTTCGCAAAGAAACATCCTGACATTCGCCTGGAGTGATGTGAGGAAAATAGGAGATAACTTAAATCTGGATGGCCAGATAGGGACATTCACCATCATCCTCCCAAATGATAATCCAGTGCGGTAACCATTGCACCACCTCAATAGATGAATCCAGTTGTGATGTGTTGCAGCATAATGTGAGTGCCAGGCTGTAATATCTGACTGATCTTTAGCATAACATTGTTTACATCTGTGCCCCATTTAAACTATTCCCATATTTAACATACTTTTTGTCAAAAACAAGCTGCAAAGTTCATTCAGGAAAAGTATATTTGATATTGGACAATTCTCCAATGTGAGGTTTTTTTTTTTTGTGGTTTTAGGGCGCAAAACTTCTATGGTCATTAGCGCCCAGCCCGTGACTTAGGAAACAGTAAAAAACCGAAATTGAAAACCGGCAGCAATGGGAACAAAGTCATAAAATTGAAGAAACTAAAAGCAGAAGGAATGCTTAAAAATCTACTACAGAAAGGGGTTGGTTGTCCCCAAAAAAAAAAGCTTCAAATGACTGACGTCATTTCACTGTTGCTAATAAACTGGAGAACGCGGTCGGCTGAGCGCGTGTCATCTGCTAAAATCGACGATAGATCAGGCGATAGCTGTAGACGGGAGCGTAACGGATTAAAATAGGGGCATTCAATTAAAAGGTGTCTTACCGTCCACAGCTGAGAGCAGTGGGGACAGAGTGGGGGAGGATCGCCGCTTAAAAGATGTCGATGGCTAAAAAGACAGTGCCCTATCCGGAGTCTAGCTAAAATTACCTCCTCCCGACGATGCGTTCGGGAGGAAGAGGTCCAAGTTGTCAAGAAGGTTTTAGGAAAGCGGAAGGAAAGAGTATGGAGCAGTTGACGGAAGCGGACTCCCGGGGGTAGTAGGGAGGAGGAGCGGCCTGCATACCCTACATCAAAGGAGGAGTCGAAAAAAAGGTCACGGGCTGGATTAGCAGGCATGGAAAACAGATGGCTAGCATAACGACTCAGAAGGACTGCTCGCCGATTGGACAGCGGAGGTTCAGCAGTCTCAGCATAAAGGCTTTCCACAGGGCTGGTGTAAAAAGCTCCAGACACTAAACGTAATCCACGGTGGTGGATAGAGTCGAGACACCGAAGAATAGACGACCGAGCAGAGGAGTAGACTATGCTTCCATAATCCAATTTCGAGCGCACTAAGGCGCGATAGAGGCGGAGAAGGACCACTCGGTCCGCTCCCCAGGAGGTACCATTCAGGACACGGAGGGTGTTAAGGGATCGCAGACAGCGAGCCGAAAGATAGGAAACGTGGGAGGACCAGCACAGTTTTCTGTCAAACATAATACCCAAGAATTTAGCGACGACTGAAAACGGAAGGTTGACAGGACCTAGATGTAAGGAGGGCGGAAGAAACTCCTTACGTCGCCAAAAATTAACAAAAACGGTCTTACTGGGTGAGAAACAGAAGCCGGTTTCGATGCTCCACGAGTGGAGGCGATCGAGACATCCTTGAAGACGTCTTTCAAGAAGGCTGGTCCGTTGAGAGCTGTAGTAGATCGCAAAATCGTCCACAAAGAGGGAGCCCGAGACATCAGGAAGGAGACAATCCATAATTGGATTTATGGCGATGGCAAACAGTACAAAACTCAGCACGGAGCCCTGGGGTACCCCGTTTTCTTGGGAGAAAGTACGGGAGAGAGTAGTGTTCAGCCGCACCCTAAATGTGCGCTCTGCCATAAATTCGCGAAGAAAAAGGGGCAGCCGGCCTCGAAAGCCCCAAGAGAACAGTGTGCGGAGGATGCCTGTCCTCCAACAGGTATCGTATGCTCTCTCCAGATCAATAAAATATTGCTACCGTTTGGCGTTTCCGGAGAAAATTGTTCATGATATAAGTGGAGAGAGCAACAAGATGGTCAACTGCAGAACGATGCTTTCGGAATCCGCATTGGGCTGGTGTTAAAAGACTGCGGGATTCCAGCCACCAAGCTAAACGGTAATTCACCATACGCTCCAAAACCTTACAGACACGACTCGTGAGAGAAATGGGGCGATAGCTAGAGGGGAGATGTTTGTCCTTTCCAGGTTTCGGAACGGGAACGACAATAGCTTCCCGCCATCGTCTGGGAAAGGTACTGTCGGTCCAAATTCGATTATAAAGGCGAAGGAGGTAACGCAGACTATGGGTTGATAAATGCAGCAACATTTGGACATGGATACCATCCGGTCCTGGGGCGGAGGATCGAGAAGAAGAGAGGGCATGTTGGAGTTCCCGCATGGAGAAAACAGTATTGTAGCTTTCGTGATTTTGAGAGGAGAAAGCAAGATGTCACACTTCCGCTGCACGTTTCTTCGGGAGAAACGCTGGCGGGTAATTTGAAGAGCTCGAAATCTCAGCAAAGTGCTGACCCAATGAGTTAGAAATTGCGACGGGGTCCACTAAGGTATCATGCGCGACAGTGAGCCCAGAGACTGGGGAGAAACTAGGCGCGCCTGAGAACCGTCGAAGCCGACTCGAAACTTCCGAGGAGGGAGTGAAGGTGTTAAATGAGCTAATAAAGAATTTCCAGCTTGCCTTCTTGCTATCGCGGATGACGCGACGGCATCGCGCACGGAGCTGCTTATATCGGATACAGTTGGCCAAAGTTGGATGGTGACGGAAAATGCGAAGAGCACGTCGCCGCTCACGTATTGTGTCACGGCATGCCTCGTTCCACCAAGGAACTGGGGTGCGCCGGGGCAATTCTGAGGTGCGTGGTATTGAACGTTCCGCAGCTGTAAGAATAATGTCGGTAATATGTGTGACCTCATCGTCGACGCTGGGAAAGCGACGGTCATCGGATGTCGCTAGAGACGAAAAAAGTGTCCAATCGGCTTGGGCAAACTTCCAGCGTCGCGAGCGCATATATGGCAGTTGAGGCTGCAGTCTAAGGACACATGGAAAGTGGTCACTCGAGTGTGTATCATCAAGGGCGAACCATTCGAAGCGCCGAGCTAGCGGAACAGTACCGACCGCAAGGTCCAAATGAGATAAATTTGTCGTGGAGGCAGACAAAAATGTGGGGACCCCAGTGTTGAGGCAAACTAGATCCGCTTGGTGGAAGACGTCTAGCAATAGTGAGCCACGTGGACAAGGATGTGGAGATCCCCAAAGCGGGTGGTGGGCATTGAAGTCCCCAACCAGCAAATAGGGGGGTGGAAGCTGACCAAGAAGATGAAAGAGATCAGCTCGTGCCATTGGTGTGGACGATGGAATGTATACCGTACAAAGAGAGAACGTGTATCCAGAAAGGGAAAGACGGACAGCAACTGCTTGGAAGGAAGTGTTTAAGGCGATTGGGTGATAATGGAGAGTATCATGGAGAAGAATCGTGGGTCCTCCATGGGCTGGAGTGCCTTCAACAGAGGGGAGGTCATATCGAACGGACTGAAAATGAGGGAGAACGAAGCGGTCATGGGGACGCAGCTTTGTTTCCTGAAGACAGAAGATGACCGGCGAGTAGGATCGTAAGAGGATCGACAATTCATCCCGACTGGCTCGAATGTCGCGGATATTCCAGTGGATAATGGACATAGGGTGAACAGAAAATGGAGGAATGTGACCAAGGTCGCTGTCAACTCAACGACTGCTCAGAGCTTGCGACCGACAGCATGGAATGGCATTCAGTCAAAGGCAGAAGATCCTGATCCATAGGTTGGTCAGGAGCAGCTCCTGCCACCAGCGATCGGCCGGTTGACCGGCCACCAGCAGTGCGCCTCGGCGACACAGAAGACGGCCGAGGGCGATTTCCGCCAGGTGGTGCTGTAGATGGGACACGCCTTGGCGGAGAAGGAGAGGAACTGTGTTTCTTTGTAGCCTTCTTGGAAGTATGATGTTTAGATGAAGGAGGAACCGATGGTTGTGAAGTTGCGGTACGTAAAAACTCTTCACGAGTATGCTCTTCTTTCGAAGACTTGGCGTCTGACTTTTGGGCTCGAGATTTAGCAGATCCCGATGAAGGGTGAGCCATAGAGTGGGCAGGCGAAAGTGGTGAGGTTGAACGGGCGATCTTTGCGCTGGCCGATCTGACGACCGTGGTAGTAAAGGTGAGGTCGCAAGTCTGCGTGGCCACCTCCTTTGTTGGCCGAGGAGAAGCAAGGACAGTGCTGTATGTTCCTTTCTGAGGCACGGTGGGCTGTCAACTGGCGAATAATTTTCGAGCAGCAAAGGTCGACACCTTTTCCTTTACTCTAATTTCCTGGATGAGCTTTTCATCCTTAAAAACGGGACAATCTCGAGAGGAAGCAGCGTGGTCACCCATACAGTTGATGCAGTGAGGGGAAGGAGGTGGACAAGCACCCTCATGGGCATCCTTGCCACACGTAACACATTTGGCCGGATTGGAACAGGACTGGCTGGTGTGATTGAACTGCTGACATCGATAGCAACGCGTAGGGTTGGGGACGTAAGGGCGAACGGAAATTATCTCATAGCCTGCTTTGATTTTCGATGGGAGTTGAACTTTGTCAAATGTCAAGAAGACAGTGTGGGTTGGAATGATGTTCGTGTCAACCCTTTTCATAACCCTATGAACAGCCGTTACGCCCTGGTCAGACAGGTAGTGCTGAATTTCTTCGTCAGACAATCCATCGAGGGAGCGTGTATAAACGACTCCACGCGAGGAATTTAAGGTACGGTGCGGTTCCACCCGGACAGGGAAGGTGTGGAGCAGAGAAGTACGCAGCAGTTTTTGTGCCTGGAGGGCACTGTGTGTTTCTAACAACAGGGTGCCATTCCGTAATCTGGAACAAGACTTTACAGGACCTGCAATTGCGTCGACACCTTTCTGAATAATGAAAGGGTTGACCGTGGAGAAGTCGTGACCTTCGTCAGACGGAGAAACAACAAGGAACTGTGGCAACGATGGAAGAACCGTCTGTGGCTGAGACTCGGTGAACTTACGTTTGTGAGCAGACATAGTGGAAGGTGAGGAAACCATTGCGGAAGAATCCCCCATGATTACCGGCGTCTCCGATGGCGCGCTCCTCCCTTGTGGGGGGCCCCTCACTGAGGGCACACCCGCCTTAGGTGATTGTTCACACCTCAGGTCACACCTCCCGACAAACGGACGGAGGGACCAATCGGCACTTTCGGAAGTTATCAGCTCGGGTAATCACCCCTCCCTGGGCCTGGCCGTTACCAGGGGGTACGTACGTGTCCTACCTGTCTACCCGGGGTGGGGAATTACGCGTTACCCCGTCACCGGCTACGCATGGAAGTGCGTGGGTCGGCCTTGAGACACGCACAGGGAGGAAAAAAGAGAAAGGGAAAGGAAAGAAGAGGGGGTCTCAAACGCCGCAGCGGAGAAAAGGGCAAAGAGAAGAGGGAAGGAAAAGAGAAGGACAGAGGAAGGACGAGGACTTGCAAGTGTGGAAAGCAAGGAATTTGGAACAGTTTCGAGCGTCCGTCTCCAGACGTAGGCACAAACCATACTCCCAGAGGGGGAGAAAGGGAAGGAAAGGGCCAGAGGTGGGGGGGGGGGGGGGGGGCGCGAAGATGGGGGACGGGGAAGGATGCGGAAAGGGAAGGGAAAGTATGCAGCCCAGAAAGGAAGGAGGGCCACATTAGCTCGGGGTCCCGTGCTCGCTACGCACGTGTCCACAAAAGAGTTGTGGACCCCCCTGGGGGAATGTGAGTATTTATTCATATACATATCATAAATAAACCACAAAAACTTCAATGGGGTCCATTACATGACTTATTACAAAACCCACCAAATACACCACTTTAGCTCCACAAATACATAAATCATAATGACACCTGCTCTGTTTGCTTGTTATCAGCAAATCATTGTACAGTACATGGCATGCAAGCATGTTTCTGGTGGTAAGAAAGACCACTGAAGTTTATTTTAACATTTAGTCAATATTATTATATTTATTTTGCAACTACAGTTTGCAGTGACAGCCAGATATGTTGTGTACCCCAAGTTATGTTGGCAAGTGGTAAGTGGTTTGCAAAATGGCAAAACCAATGGAAGTGATTGTGAAGCAATCAATTTTACTATTAATGCAGCCTGATTTAAATTCTTCCTTGTGTCATATGTAACGCTTGTGTGATATGTGCCTTGTCCTGTGGGTGGCTCACAGAAGCTAACGCCATGTAGACTTACTGTCTGCGAAACTTAAATGCTCTATTTGAGAGTTTTCTTATTTTTGCTTGAATGCTCTCCAAGTATGCAGTTTAACTGGGGGGGGGCGCCAAATTACAGATCTCTCCATACTGTGTCATTTTTGGTATTATTTGTTGCACAATAGTATTGTTCAATGTGACATTGGGGATTAAAGCTGTTTCCAGAAAAAGTTTGTTGGCAGTAGCGTATTTTTGTTGATGTCACATAGTATGTTACATCAGAAACAGTCAAAATCTCATTTTGGTGCTTACAAATATTAGCAAATTGCCCTCAAACCTTTTGTTACTGGAAAATGTCAAATTTTGCAACACTATGTAAAAGCACCACTTTTGCACAATCCCACATTAAAAAAAAAAAAAAAAATTTGCTATTGTAAAATTTTTCTAGCCCTAGTAAAATACATGCATTGTTGAGTGCAAGTTCTGTATTCACAAATTTGTCATTCAAAAATTAGGGGGTAGTCCAGCATTCACAGTTTAAACTACTTTTGCTGAGAATGTTTTTGCATTGTTTGCTGAAGTTTCATACAAACTTATTTTCAAGAATTCTGAAGAATAGGGCATAGCAAACAACACTTGGGTTCGAATAGGCTTAAGATTTCCCACTACACCGAAGCACTCAATACCATATCAATCTCGCTCGAAAAATCATGTGCTATTTGACTTGCAGCACTGGTGCAAGGGATAGCCAAGACACTCTGAACTAGACACAACAATATAATGCTCTGCTTAAAAATTGATAGTGTTACGAATATGGGAGGAAATGGCATTAAATTCTATCAACTTACAAACTTTTGTTATATTTGTACAGGTTTGCAATGAAAGTATCCATTTATCTAAGGATACCATATACGCAGATTTATGCTGCTATTTAAGCAAGGGTGACTTTCAAACGCAAAAATTTTGTGCATCAAAAACTTACTCGATTCTGATCCCAAGTCAGTATTTTATTTGGTTATAAGAAACTTAAACGATTTGGGTTACAAATGAGAATCGATGACTTCACACCTTGGAATATGTTACCAGCTTTAGAACAAGATGATATTCAGATGGAATAGGAAGAAAATTAATCAAAAATTGAATGCTTAAGAAACAAAAATCACATTAAACTGACAGCAGTTGTTATCAGAAGAATAAATTATAGCAGAAAGACCCCTTGTGGATACAGTACAAACAGATGTCACTAGATCACGGGATGAATGGAAGTTTGAGAATTGGACTGAATCTTGATTGTGATCTTTGATTTACATATTAGTTACAGTCACGTAAGACCTGCTCCCTAAGAGATATTTCTGTCTGTGCTTCACTGTTGCTCAAGCACAGCACTACCATATGGCTGGAAGGGAACAATAGCACCAGCTTGGCTGAGAAGGGAGAACTACAACAAGAATGTTTAACTTTGGCTTTTATGAACACCTATCATGTTTAAACTGCAGTTTGCTTGAATCCATTTTTACTTGGAATCAAGAAGACTTTAAAATTAGACAAATACTCATGCTCAACAGCCCACAGTACTGCAGGGGATGGTAAAAATATAGACTGGAGCTAGTGGCATGCTTAGGTACTTCGTGCAGCAATTTTGTTGACATCCATTATGAGAAATGTGGAAGTTGTTGGTTCTACACAGCCAATAAGAAATTGGTGGGCAGACAATGTGCTCAAAAGCAAGAGATATTGCAACATCACATCAGTACTGTATCGAAGCACAATCTATTTACTCAGGAAAAAAGCTGTAACCTCAGGTCCCACTGAGACCACCTCAGATATCTCAAAATATTCAGAAGAAACAGCCAAATATTTGCGACAATGAAGATTTAAGTTTCACAGCTGTCCTGTTAGGACGATGATTTAAAGGTGATACCACATACGACATGCTAGCTAAACAAAAATGCAGTGAAGATAAAAAAATTTATGTAAACAATTTTTTTGTTTCTCCTTGTATTATCAAAATGCAGACAAATGAATAAAGTTTGGAATACATGTAACAAACTTTTTAGGCGGATGCCTTAAGTCGATGAAAATTTTTAATTTTGCTTAGTCAGAATATGCTAAAAATATACATTTCCCAAGGAGCCGCTTGGAGAGAGAAAAAAAAGGGGTCTTATATTCAGGGTCATCTTATACTCCGGTAAACACAGTATACAATGTTCACCGTGTAAGAGTATCACACACACAGTTGCACATCTTCAACCACATACACTGGATTATTTCCACATCATTCCTCATTACAAGTATGAGAATACCATGTTAAAAATCAAAGCCTGTGATTAACAATATTAGTACTAAAACTGAAATCACCATAGATTTAAAGCACCATTATAATTAAGCCAACAAAACTTCAAAACCTATTTTCTATTTAAAAATTTCTACTGTATTTTCCGTGTCTCCCTCCCCCATCCCCTTCTGACACCCATCACTGTGCTGTTAAATCCTTCATGTATGTATTTGTTCAGCCTTTTTCCAAATTCCCAGTTACTTGGCACAAAGGACTGAATACCATTACCTAAACAATTAATGTAAAGTCTCAATTACTGCTTAACTATGATTAACAAATTTAGAAAACTTTTGCTGAAAGATACCAGAACACCAAGACGAACAATGAAAAGGAGAAACATTTACATGGATAAACAAATTAGCTAGAATGCCACCTCATGTGGCAATTTGCAACACATAACAAGTCAAGGACCATGTTTCTGGTACAACAAGTAAGTAGCACCACTTCTCAATGGAAAATGTCCAATGTTGCTTATCTTTAGTGAAGACTGCCTTGGTACTAATATGTGCAAACTTCGTGTTTCTGGACAAAACCATATACAAAGGGACAGGGGTAAAAACAGTAACAATACAAAAAGTAATAATGCTGGTTAAAGCTGAAATTACCCAATTATTGACATATTTTATTAGAAAAACTAATGACAATGGGTGCTTAGCAAGCATGCAACTGCGTGAAATATTGACACAAAGAAACTGAAGATATTAGCTTCCAGCATACATTGATTTATATCAATGTGTCAAGTTCAAAAATTGTGCTGCATTGGGGCTCAAAGCATGGGACCCAAGTTTGAAGCCCAGTTCCGCACAAATTTTCAACTTGCTCCATTAACGTAAGTCAATACCCACTGGCAGCTAAAATCTTATTCTTTTTGTATCTTGATTCACTGTGGCTGCAAGAGCAAAATTCTTGTCTGTTCTTCAGCTATGTCCAAAAGAGATCACAGGTATAAGAAATATTACTATATCCAGAAACACCTTAACTAAAAGTCAAAATACACATTACATACATTTTATTCAGACTAACAATGAGACATAGAATACAGATTAATATAATACTAAATGCCACTCAATTATTTATTATTAATGATTTTTTAAATATGAAAGTATCATCAAGCAGAATGCCCAGACAGTTTCTCCAATAATTCAGAATCTGAAAGCTACTAGCTTACTATTAAGAATAAGCAAGCACATTTCATGAGAAAGGTGCCAGTATTCAAAATACTAAGACCACATAAAAGCATGGATTTAGAATGAAACAAAGGAACAGGAGTACACTGCCCGTCATTTTTAAGCTCAGTACAACTTACTACTTGAAACAGCAGGGCAGTCCTGTGATTACAATGTGTATTTTGCACAACTCGAGACATCTCTTGATGAGATCTAGAAACTAGCATGCATGTAGTGCCGTGTGACAAAGGGCTGATTTATGTAACTTCCAATTTCACAGCAAACCCATCCTGTTAGTAGTAGTTTAGCAAAATTACTACTGTTCTGAAACTGTACATTTTGCCAATGTTGATTCTAAAATGTGAACAGTTACAGAACAGTGCTCTATAGGAAGGAAGTCAAACTTATGCAACAAGCCTAACAGTGGTAACACTTTTATTTATTAACCGTGCATCATGTACATGAAAGAACATATGACATAAGGTGAGAGAAAAAATTAAACTTCATTAAGAATATATTATATTCAATAAAATTTATGAGCCATTCCAGATTTGTAAAATATCCTTCAGTGAAATTTCATTCAAGTTAAACTTAAATTCACATAATTCAATGTTTCTGTAAACTTACTTTGCTTGTCCAAAGATAGATGGGGAAGTTAATGAACTGAGAATATTTCTTCACAAGGTTTTTAATTGTATCCTGTTCCACAAAATCGAAGGCTTCCTCTTTCAAATGAAGGCTGTAACAGACCAGAAGAATTATTTATACACAAACGGTTCCCTGTAGTACCTTGTGGTAAGATTTTATGTAATGCAATTTGCAGGCACATATCTTACAGTGTCACAGCATTAATTTCAAACAGATTCAGTGTCTACTCATAACACTAACATACTATTATGCTACAGCAGCAGATCTACTGAATGTGTGCACTCATAATAGAAAGTGTTCAATTATAATAAGTTATCATCAAGGTGACCTGTCTCCAGAATTCATTGTAACAGGCACAAAACAGATACTGCCTTAGTACTTTCCTCAAGTTAAAATTGTCAATAATCAAATGTTAGGAGTACACATCACTGCAGTTTACAATACATGCAAAAAATTATGAGGTACTTTTGTCCTGCATTACACCATTTGTCACATGCTACTGTAAATACAAAGTTCCAGCCAGTAAGCTGCAGTTGCCTGTTGAAGCATCCATTATAACAATTTAAACAAAGCCTATGAGAAAGCAAATAATCTAAACTGGATACAGTTGGCAGTAATTTGAAGCTCATTCTTCCAGAAAAAGTATCCCATTCACCAATCACTTTGTTACTTCCTCTAGTAAACTACAAATATGTTTACCATCTTTAAGGAAGAAACCTATATCAATAAATACATTGTGTCAAACAACTGGTAAAAATGAGAATTAGTATATTCTCCTCCTCACCCCTCTCATCGCACTTTCATTGAAAGCAGAGGGGAAATGGCCACCTGTACACCTCTTGATTAACTCCAACTTCTACGAACTAGTACTACCCTCACAATATGAATTTATGGGGCTGTTACATGCTCCTTCAATCATCTTGTGACGTGCAGTATACTAATCGGACAACAAAACTCCCTGTGCATAAGACAATTGTGTGACCAGCGTTAGCATTTGTAGCTGAGCACAAAGATGGAGCAATTATAAGCTTTGAGAAGAAGGTATTCAGACAATCTTCTGACCTGTGCTGTAAATTTAATTTAAAAAATCCACACTGTAATGAACTGCATGTGACCACTGTAATAAAAAGCAAAAGAATTGAATGGATGGATGGCAGTGCTAGATGGTAAGCTACAAGGTATGATACCCTTTGGTTAACCAAAACTCAGTCAGATGGTGTCTAAGACCTGGAGACCTTGGGATTCAGTGAAAGTATGACTGGCAACGGAAGCCAACGGATGATACGAACAAAAACAATGAATCTACTTCTGTTTGTGTGGTTAATTAAATAAATGAGCATGGTAACAGTTTACCCTACCAATAGATTTTAGCTCAGTCATAGCATTATTTTCCATTTCACTTTCGTGGCTACTAACAGCTCACCATACACAGTGAAAATTTTAAATCTCCACTTTTTCAGCATATTTGTAACCAAGCTAGCAACACTATGTGTCCAGAAAGAGCTGGGCAATGTATTACACTTCTTCCTACACGTTTCACGAAATGGTTGTGACAAGAAAATTAGAGAGCTCGTATGGAACTTCACTGATATTCTGTGCCATTTGTGAATGGAACAGGAAAGGGGGGAAGTATCAGAAGCTCTCTCCACTACACACTAATGTGGTTAGTGGAGTGAAGATGTAGATGTGAATGTAAATAGCTTCCTTTACACTTTCCTTGAATTAATATAGTTAACATCAAGATATGGTAACTACAGCCAACTCTAGATTTTTGTTACAGCTGTAAAAATGTATAGGGGGCAAGACAAAAAAAAAAATATGAACACCACGATCACAATACATTACCATGTCTAATGCAGTGCAGGTAAATCACTGACATTCAAAATAGTTTCCAGTCCTCTCTGAATGGACAGAATTTTCAAGGGCATCTTATACCATTCTTCCTGCAAAATAGTGGCAGGTTCAGGTAACAATGACAAATGGGTGGGAATCGTGCACCATTCTCTCCAAAATTGACCCCCAGAGGCTAAATAATATTGAAATCAAGAAACTTGTGGCTAGGAGAGAGATGATACTTCATTATACTCTCAAAACCAGTCCTGGATGATATCTGAACAGTGGCCGTGT
Source organism: Schistocerca piceifrons (assembly GCF_021461385.2). NCBI lineage: Eukaryota > Metazoa > Arthropoda > Insecta > Orthoptera > Acrididae > Schistocerca > Schistocerca piceifrons. The sequence goes on from NC_060149.1 coordinate 726,111,007, forward strand.
CATCTTTAAACACACCTCAACCACTGGGAAACAAGCACTGTGCCATCAGATGGACCTAAAACAACCCAAAATGGTCAATTCTTGGGAGTAATGCGACCTGCCAGGGTAACAATACAGCCCGTGGAATACCATGATATGGTTGCCCGTATCATTTAACCCCATCATGTTTCACTCCTGGGGCAAACTCTGCCAAAAGTTGGGAATGGTGAAACAATAAGCATCTGACCAAATAACCCTTGTATTGCTCCATAGTGCAGGTTTCATGGCTTCAGTACCATGTTTTCCTGTTAGCTCGCCCTGCAATTCCCAGCTTATTTGGCTCCCTTCATGTTCTGCTGCCAACAGGATTCATGAATGCAACATTCTATTCAACAGTCCCCTTGTTTTTCCATCACAAACCTCTTTAATGACTGCCTGTCATCACTCACATTTTTCCAAATTGGGAGTTAGTGAATGACCGTTCTTCCACTTTTCCTGTAAGTAATAAATTTTCAATATGGTGCCTCTCAACACTGAACATTATGGCTACCATGGTTACAAGAACACCCACAATACAAGCACCAACAATATGCCCACAGCCAAATACATTTAGCTCTAACATAGACAACTACACAAAATGCTGTCCTGACAACTGACACTTTGTATTTATGACATTTCACATGTGCCATTTGTGGTCAAATACAACATTGCAACCTGCAGGCTTGGCTAGAAACTGCTTTTATGTCCAAACTTCCATTTATTGTGGTGTTTCCATATTTTTACCCAACTTGTGTATACAGCCATCAGCCCTAAATACTTAAAAGTACAATAACTTATCTGACCCACTTATGGTCAGTGCATAATCAGTCAATATAAACATGATTTTCTGTGCACCATTTCTTGCAAGTCAATATACATCTTTAATAATATCTTTCCAAACATACACCACCACCAATATAACACACCTGACTTGAGTTCCTCTCTTTAGTGTGTCTCCACGGGGATCTTCAACTATACTGAAGCTCCCAGCATCAGACTCCCAAATGTACTGCTTGTCGTCATTGTGCTTGGTTGTCACGACAACTCTATCAGCAACTGAAAATATGGAACAACATTTCATTAGCACTAAACTCTGTCCAAGGTACCGAAAGCAGGCTATAACAGTAATGCACAGCAATATACCCAAGAATGAAGAGTAGAACCCAACACCAAACTGGCCAATCATGTCATTAAGATCCTGGGCACTGGTAGTAGCATCCTGCATTTTGCTGAGGAAATCTGCAGTTCCAGATTTTGCAATTGTTCCAAGATTATTGACAAGATCATTCTTTGTCATCCCAATCCCTGTATCAGTGATATGAAGTATATGGTTCTCCTTGTCAGCCTGAAAATTTGAGAGCCACCCATTAGAACACTTTAGATAATATTAACACAGAAGAAACATAGGACATCAACAGACTAATCTTAAGACACCTGACAGCACAAATGCTGCTTACTTCACATGACAGCAAAGCCATATGGGCAGAAACTCTTCACTCATTTTGACAGCTTGATATTTTCGATAGAAATTGAGTTCCAATATTAATCTTGCATTTGTTCACTTGAAACAAAATTCACCTCACTAATATAGACCATTCTGTGAAAGTTTTAAGTTTCAAAGGTTAGGAACAGCAATATACTAACATTTTAAAGAACACAAACCTGAAAGTTTTAGCTTTTTTCTTTGAATGTAAGGGCATTTCATCACAAAATTCAATTAAACACACTCAAGCTTAAGAGCTACAATAGAGCCAGTGAGAGAGTTCTAATCCCTCAACACTATTGGTTGATAACATATTTTGGACACCTAATGGAATGATAATTTTGTATAGCCAATGAGATGTCCAAGTGATTCTGCACATCTAAATTGAAAATTTGATGTTCTTCAGACTAAATTGAAGCCATTCTCAATATTCTGTAGAGAACATTCATAGTTATACAGGTTTATGAACACTACCTTAAACTACCCCCACTGCAGTTTGTTACAACACCCTCAACATATCCACACAACCTCACTAACACTGCCATTGTTGCACCATGAAACACACATGTAATTCATACTGTATCTTGAAGGAAATGAAGTGTGAGTGTGTGTTAGCCTGCTTGGTATACAAGATGAAAGATTTTCTTTATTACAAAGCAAGTTGTCTGTCTCCTACTATCTCACTGGCCAATTAAAACTGACTGTAGGAATACAAATTTTATCACTCTTCCCATGCCATTGCAAATTATCAAAAACTTAAATTTGGACAATGACTAGCTACTTCCTGAGCACAAAATGACAAAAACTTAATGCAATAATCTTACCTTAATTCTGATGTCTAGGTCACTCGTTGCACTCAGCGCATTAGGATCAGTCAATGACAGTAATCTAATTTTATCCAGTGCATCAGAAGCATTGGAAATCAGTTCTCTCAGGAAAATCTATACAAAAGAAGTTCTGTTAGTGTCAACTATTACAGACCTAACTAATATACAAAGTTGCTTATATGAAACCAAAGTGTATTCCTCTCACCTCTTTGTTACGATACAGTGAGTTTATTATCAATTTCATCATTCGATTGACCTCAGCTTGGAAAGTAAATTTTTCTGCTTTTTCCCTTAGTTCCTTCAACTGAGCTACATTTAGCCCATCAAGCTTTATTGCTTCTTCTTCCCTCTGCACAACCTCATCATCTGAAAGTGAAGAACATCCACAATTATTTTCAAGAAAACGTAGTTTAGATACATGGGGGGGGGGGGAGGGGGTGGCTGTTGCCATGTATAGCTTCAGCCTCATTTCTGTCCTTTAAACTAATTAACAGTACTTCTGCATACATTTTAATTTACAAAGTAGACCACGAGGGACATGTTAGATGAACACTAGATAAATTACTTGGCCGACCCATTAGTGCGAGGTGGACTCTGTATTCTGATATATGAGTAAGCGAATACTTCACATACCTGTTCTTGAAGCTTCTCTACTGGAGCCTAGGTCAGCCTCAACTGTCGTCCCTTCACTATCTTCACTTTCGGCGTAACATGTGCCTGCGGGAAAGACAAATTTTTAGCTTCTAAATTAACAAAACAAAGCAAAATTCATCGCTAGTCACATCAAACTATGTAAGCAGTTGCACATGTCGGGATTGGGAGCTTTTTTTCCGTGTGTATTGTGTCGTTTAAAAACCCCCAAACACAAAACTATACACAGTACACAAAACTTCTGATGCACAACTTTGGCAGTTCGCTTCAGGAATACATAATGGAAAAATCCGTGCATGGAAACGGAGTTAGGTACGAAACGAAACGGGTAAATACCGGCATATAATTTGCAAATAATTCCAGACACTCAAAAAACATGCAAACGGAACCGGCAAAATAGATTTCAGTTTTCTTTCAAGAACAAGAAATGCATACCTGAAAATATCAGAACACCTAACACACACAGCAAGAAGTACTTCATGCTGGCTACAATATCAAGCCCGTTTTACCATCAAACAACCAAGTTACTGCAATTTACTCCTGCTAAATGTCCATCCGACGCCGTCTCACACCAACTTCAAGCTCCAACTTAGCACAGCCATCCAATCCCGTAGTACCAACGCACGCAAGTGCAATCAATCGACGCTTCTCATTGGTCAACTACGGCCAATCGGATATAGAAGTGTGTCCCCGGTTTTGATACATGCGTCGTAGTCTCATTGGTCAGCGATGACACGCAGATAGGAAATTTGTTTTAGCGGCTGCCAAAATAGCGAAGCTACCAAGTTCATATGATCTGTCGTCGTCATCACTTTTCGTTTTTCGGAGGGATGCAACGACATTATAGCGTTAACAGGCTTTCATGCTGTTGCAACCCATTTCCGATGCGTTTTGCTTGCCTTTCATAACCTGATGACAAAGTCGTATTCCCCTTCTTGTTGATCTTCCAGTAACAACGCATCTGCGACAAACACATAGCACTTACTTCGAGCAAATAGCAAATATTTACTGCAGATTTTCGAATTTTAATAAATTGTCCCCTTTATGCACAGTCATTTAGTATTTAAAGTACCCATGTGGCAAGCTGCTTACAAATACGAAAAAAAACATTTTCGTGTCAGACAGAGTATCCATAAACAATCGTTCCTCATAACTTGGATAAAAGAAAAGATTTAAACATGTGAAGTATAACTTCATACTAAGTGGCCAGTGTTTTATGGATCCAATGTTTAAAACGGTTCCTGAACGTTACTAGGTGATGCTGGACATCACAGTCCCATTCATTAGACAAATATGAGAATAGCTTTTGTGGATAAGACATTTAGTCTTTCTATGTTGTATAAACACTCAATTAACTGCAAAGTATAAAGCGCAGCACACAGAATTCGGGCACGGGATATCAAACGAAATTTGTGGCTGAACTGAGCGTTACTTTGTAGAGAAGATGCAATCTGCTATCTAGGACGGAGAATCAGTAGAGGAGTTCAGTGGTGCCCCAGGAGGATGAAGGGATTCTTGTTGTTCATGTTTTTGCAATGATGACTTGACACATAACGTTAATAATAATCTTAGACTTTTTCTTCAGAGGCTGTAGTTAAGTATTACAAAGTACTGTCAATATATAAAAAAAGTGCGCAAATATCCGATCGATTTCTTGAAAAGATTTCTAAACGATGAAAGACTGGAAATTTGCTTAACAAGTTCAGAAATATAAAATTGTGCACCTCACAAAATGCAGAAACGAAATATCCTATGCCCACAATATAGTGAATTACAAACAATATCATTCAACTCATAAAAATGTGTGTGTGTGTGTGTGTGTGTGTGTGTGTGTGTGTGTGTGTGTAGGATACTACAATATGTAATTAGTCTACAAAGGAGACAACTTCCAAAACACTTGTATGACCAATCCTTAAATACTGATTAGGCATGTGGGACCCAAACCATATAGAAGCAACAGGGGATAGGAAAATATACAAAGAAATGTAGCACGAATGGTGAAAGATCTGTTTGACTCACGGGAGAGTGTCGTAGAAATGTTGAAAAATATGAACTGGCACCTGCTTGAACACAGAGCTACCCCACAAAAGCTTACTTACAGTTTCAAAAAAGAGTAAGTATTAGGCGAGTAATCTATGAATATACTACAGTCCACTGTGTACTGCTCCCATAAGAACCACCAAGAGCAAGTTCGACTAAATCATAGTTTCCCAACTTGTGGGGCTCGTTCTCGTGGAGGGGGGGAGGATGAGGGGGAGCGACGATTGCTCAAAAGAAGACAGAAGCATTCTACAAAATCCGTTGAAACATTGTCTTTTTAATTGGTCATCAGTCTTCTGACTAGTTTGATGTGGCCTGCCACGAACTTCTCTCCTGTGCCAACCTCTTCATCCCAGAATAGCACTTGCAATGTTTGTCCTCAATTATTTGCTGGATGCATTCCAAACTCTGTCTTCCTCTACAGTATTTGCCCTCTACAGCTCCCCCTAGTACCATGGAAGTCATTCCCAGAGGTCTTAACAGATGTCCTATGACCCTGTCCCTTCTCCTTGTCAGTGTTTTCCTCATATTCCTTTCCTCTCCAATTCTGCACAGAACCTCCTCACTCCTTACATTATCAGTTCACCCAATTTTCAACATTCGTCTGTAGCATCACATCTCAGTTGCTTTGATTCTCTTATGTTCCAGTTTTCCCACAGTCCATGTTTCACTACCATAGAATGTTTTGCTCCAAATGTACCTTCTCAGAAATGTCTTCCCCAAATTAAGACCTATGTTTGATACTAGTAGACTTCTCCTGCCCATGAATGCCCTTTTGCCAGTGCTAGTCTGCTTTTGACGTCTTCCTTGCTTCATCTTTCATTGGTTATTTTGCTGCCTAGGTAGTAGAATTCCTTCACTTCATCTACTTCGTAACCATCAATCCTGATGTTAAGTTTCCCTCTGTTCCCATTTCTTCTACTTTTCATTACTTTCATCTTCCTTCAATTTACTCTCAATCCACATTCTTTACTCATTAGACTCTTCGCTCCATTCAGCAGATCATGTAATTCTTCTTCATTTTTACTCAGGATAGCAATGTCATCAGTGAATCATATCATTTATATCCCTTCACCTTGAAGTTTAATTCCATTCCTGAACCTTTCTTTTATTTTGATCATTGCTTCTTTGATGTACAGATTGAACAGTAGGAGTGACAGACTACATCCCTGTCTTATACCCTTTTTAATCTGAGCACTTCGTTCTTGGTGATCCTCTCTTATCATTCCCTATTGATTCTCGTACATATTGTATATTTCCCATATATCTCTAGAGCTTACACCTACTTTTCTCTGAATTTCGAACGTCTTGCACCATTTTACAGGTTCGAATGCTTTTTCCAGGTTGACAAATCCTATGAATGTGTCTTGATTTTTCTTTAATCTTGCTTCTATTATCAACAGCTACGCCAGAATTGCCTCTCCAGTGCCTTTACCTTTCCTAAAGGAAAACTGATCGTCATCTAATACACTCTCAATTTTCTACTGAGTGAGGTGGTGCAGTGGTTAGCACACTGGACTCGCATTTGGGAGGACAATTGTTCAAACATGCGTCCGGTCATCCTGATTTACGATTTCCGTGATTTCCCCAAATCATTTCAGGCAAATGTTGGAAAGGTTCCTTTCAAAGGGCACGGCCGATTTCCTTCCCCATCCCTCCCTAATTCGATGGGACCAATGACCTTGTTGTTTGGTCCTGTCCTCCAAATCAACCAACCAATCTCAATTTTCTTTTCCATTCTTCTGTATATCATTCTCATCAGCAACTTGGAAGCATGAGCTGACCAGACTAGTGTGGCAGTCGTATAAACATACTGTCATTTGACCATCCAATGGACTCCCATACAGATGCTAAAGTAATAAGCATCCATAGGATATAGAAACAACTGAAAGACTTGAAAACAAATGAGTTGCTAGGTTCAGATGGAATCCCAATTCGGTTCTACAAAGAGTATTCTATGGCACTGGCCCCTTCTTTAGCTTGCACTTGTCGCCAACCTCTTGCCCAATGCAATGTCCCAAATGAAGGGAAGAAATGAAGGGAAGAAACTCCTGCACATAAGAAGAGTAAAAGAACAGACCAGTATACCTAACATTGGTTTGCTGCAGAATCCTTGGAACATATTCTCAGTTCGAATATAACACATGTTCCTGAGATCAACAAGCTTCTGTCCATAAATCAATATGATTTTAGGAAACATTGCTAGTGAAAAACGCAGTTGGCCCTTTTCTCACATGATATCCTATTAACTGTGTATGAAGGGCCACAGGCAGATTCCATATTTCTAGATTTTCAGAAAAGATTTGACATGCTGTCCCATGGCAGACTGTTAACGTAAATATAAGCATATAGAACAGGTTCTTATATATGTGAGGTGCTCAAAGACTTCTTAAGTAATAGAGCCCAGTATGTTGTCCTTGGTGCCAAACGTTCATCAATGGTATCACCAGGAGCGCCAGGGAAGTGTCATAGAACCGCTGTTATTTTCTATATACATAAATGATCTGGCAGAGAGTGTGGGCAGCAAACTGTGGTTGTTTACTGATGATGCTGTGGAGTATGGGAGGGTGTCGGCACTGTGTGACTGAAGGAGAACACAAGTTTATTTAGACAAAATTTATGGTTGGTGTGATGAATGGCACCTAAGTCTAAGTGTATAAAAATGTATGTTAATGTGGATGAGTAGGAAAAACAAACCCATAATTTTCGGATACAGCATTATTAGTGTGCTGAGTGACACAGTCACATCGTTTAAATATCTGTGCATAATGTTTCAATATGATATGAAGTGGAACTAGCATGTGAGGATTGTTGTAGGTAAGGCGAGTGGTCGACTTTGATTTATTGGGAGAATTTTAAGGAAGTATGTTTCATCCGTAAAGGTGACCGCATATAGGATGCTAGTGCGACCTATTCTTGATTACTGTTTGAGTGTTTGGAAGCCATGCCAGGTCCGATTAAAGGAATACACTGAGGCAGTTCAAAGGTGGGCTGTTAGACTTGTTACTGGTAGAGTTGAACAACATACAACTGTTATGGAGACGCTTCAGGAACTGATACAGGAGTCTCTGGAGGAAAGGAGACATTTTTTTCAAGGAACACTACTGAGAAAATTTAGGGGACCAGCATTTTAAGCTGACTGCAGAATGATCCTACTGCCGCCAACATACATTTTGCATTAGAACTACAAAGATAAGATATGAGAAATTAAGGCTCATACAGAGGAATACAGATAGTCGTTTTTCCCTCGCTCTGCTTACGAGCAGAACAAGAAAGGAAATGACTTGTCATGGTGCAGGGTACCCTCTGTGGAGTATGTGTGTAGATACAGATGTAGATATAGAATGACCGTTCTCCACACTAGTACAAAGTTTGGTTATAAAATTAAGTACCATACCAGAAAAGCAAACGTATATTTACAGCAGCTGAGATCTATCAGAACCCTGACTCACTCTAAAAATAAAAACAAAACTGAACTGCTCAGACAACAAAGTGACTTTCTGATGTACCTTCATTGTATTGGAAATAAAATAAAAATTGAGAAGTCTGGAACTGCGCAACTGCTACGGTCGCAGGTTCGAATCCTGCCTTGGGCATGGATGTGTGTGATGTCCTTAGGTAACTTAGGTTTAACTAGTTCTAATTTCTGGGGGACTGATGACCTCAGATGTTAAGTCCCATAGTGCTCAGAGCCAAAAACTGAGAAATAGTGCTCTTCAGAATGCAATACATATATTGCAGTGACTCCAGTTGCCAGATATTTTAATGTTACTTGTAATTTAATGCAAGCTGGCACAGCATCTCGAATATGTGTGTTAGACTTTTGTACACAGCCAGAAATATAGCAGTTGCTGAATGCTATAATGATATTCCTATTACACTGTTTATGAATGTTTTGTCACTTTAGGAGATATTTATTTACTTAGTTGATGACTAAGACCATTTTTTGACTTGACACTAATTTTCCATGTATATAAACAAAGGAGTCTTGATCTAGCTGTAGGGGACCCAGGTGCATCAGAGCAAGATCCAGAGAAATACCTCCAGCAAGTGAGAATATTAAAATCTTAATGTTAAGTGCTGAAGCATTAGCAACAAAATTGCAGCGTTTGAACTGCTAAAAAGCACCAAAGCTCGTGTAATACTAGGCACAGAAAGTGGGTTAAAATCTGAAGCTAACAGTAGCGAAATTTAAGCATACACCTAAAGGATAGGAGAATGATTTGGTGTATTTATCGCTGTAGACAAGAAACTCGGACCCACTGAGATAGAAATTGAAGTAGCATGTGAAATTGCTTGGGTAAGACTTAGTATCAAGGGTGGGCATAAAATTATAATATGGCCCTTCTATCAACAACCAGACTCACTTTGTGATGTAACCAAAAACTATAGAGGAAACTTAAGTACATTTGTACATAAGTTCCCTAATCATACTGTAATCATTGGAGGGGACTTTAATCAGCAAACAATGAATTGGGATAATTCTAGTTTTGTTAGTGGTGGGTGTTACAAGACATCCTATGAAATGTTACAAAACCCCTTCTCTGAAAACTACCTAGAACAGATAGTTGTAAGCCCCACTCATGATGGAAACACATTAGATCTAATAGCAACTAACAGATCTGACCTCTTTGAGGAAATACACATCAGATTGGATCTGGTGTAAGTGATCTTGAGGCAGTTATAGCAACAACGAATTCGAAGTATGAAGGGCAACTAATACAAGCAAAAAGAGTTCTCTGTTCGGCAAACTAGGTAGAGCTGTGTCATATTTCAACAAGGAACTTGAAACTTTTCACTTAGGACATGTAGAGGAACTATGGCTCAAGTTTAAAGGAATAGTTGACTATGCACTTACATAAGTAGCAGTACAGTTCCAGATGGGAAAGATCTTCCATGCTATACAGTCATTGTAAAGAAACATCTGAAGAAACAGGGACTGCTGCATAAAAGGTATAAAACAAAGCACAGGGCTATAGATAGAGGGACACAGAATGAAAAGTGTTTGGCAGACAGGAGAGTAGTGCATGAAGCCTGCAATGACTGCCATAGCAGAATATTATCGAAAGATCTTTCACAAAACCCACAAAAATTGTGACCATACTTAAAGACTAATAGTGGAACCAAAGTTAGTGTCATGAACAAACAAGGAGCTGAAATTGTTAGTACCAAAGCAAAAGCAGAAATGCTTAACTCTGTTTTCAAATGTTCCTTTAGACAGCACAACCCCTGAGTATTTCCCCAGTTTAATTTTCATACCACTGAAAATGTGAATGATATAGATATTAGTGCCAGTGACGTTGAGAAACCGTTCAGATCGTTGAAATTGAAAAGCCCCAGGGCCCAGTGGAATTCCTGTCAGATTCTATACCCAATTTGAGGCATAGTTAGTCCATCTGTTAACTATATTCTATAGTACACCCTTCAAACAAATAACCTGTCACCCTAATAGCTGGAAAAGCACACATAGCACGCCCATCTATAGGAAGAGTAGCAGAAGTGACCCACAAAGCTACCGCCAAATATTCTTGACATCTATTTGTTGCACAGTCTTAGAACTTATTCTGAACTCAAACATAATGAGGTATCTCGAACAGAGTGACCTCTTCCATGGCAACCAGCACGGATTTCGAAAACATCGATCATGTGAAACCCAACTCGCGTTTTTGTCTCTTCACATCCTGAAAGCCGTGAATCAGGGCAATTAGGTAGATACAGTATTGCTCAGTTTCCGAAAAACAGCATACCTACGCTTATCGTCAAAAGTACGATCGTATGGGGTATCAAGTGAAGTTTTGACTGGATTGAGGATATTTTGGTAGGGAGGACACAGCGCGTTATCTTGGATGGAGAGTCATCAGCACATGTAGAACTAACTTTGGGTGTACCTCAGAGAATTGTGTTGGGTCTCTTTCTGTTCATGTTGTATATTAATGATATTGCTGACATTATTAATAGTAACCTCAGACATTTTGTAGATGATGCAGTTATCTACAATGAGGTATTTTTTGCAATAAGTTGCACAAACAATCTGTCAGTCCCTGATAAAATTTAAAAGTGGTGCAAAAATTGTCAACTTGTTATAAATATTCAGAAATGTGAAACTGTGCACTGCAAGAAACGGAAACAAACATAGTATCAATGAGTGACAGTTGGAATCTATAAAGTCGCACAAATATTTGGACGTAACATTTAGTAGGGACAAGAAATGCTGTGATCACATAGGCTGAGTCATGTGTAAAGCAGGTCGCACACTTCAGTTTGTTTTTAGAATACTAGGGAAATGTAACCAGTCTGCAAATGAGATTGCTCACAAATCATTTGTGTGACCCATACTACAATATTGCTCAACTGTATGTAACTCAGAACAAATAGGACTATCAGGGGTTACTGAATGCTTACAGAGAAGGGCAGCATGAATGGTCACAGGTATGTTTGACCAACAGGAGAGTGTTAAAGAGATGATGAAATAACTCTTGAAGATAGGTGGAAACTATCTTGAGAAAGTCTACTAACAAAGTTTTAATAACCAGTTTTAAATTATGACTCTAGAAATATGCTACAACCACCTATCTATCACTCCCATAGGGATCGTGAGGACAAGATTCGATTAATTACAGCATGCACAGAGACATTTAAGCGATCATTCTTCCTGCTCTCATACGTGAGAGAAACAGGAAAAAGCCATAATAAGTGATACAGTTGGACATATCCTCTGCCATGCACAGTGGTTTGTAGACTATAAGTGTCGATGATGTTGTAGATCCTGTGCTGTCAAACGAACCAGAGCAAATTGAGAGCAGATCTGCCTATTGGCAGTTGCTGAAGCTCATAGGCAATGGTGGGGGAAGTGACATCGTGAAAGAAAGTAGCATACCTTTTCACTTTCGTAACTTACGAGTATGTTGGTATGAAAGCGTACAAGTTTGGTGTATCCACATTTAAGATGACTTACATGAAAGGTGGAGGTTGGATGCACATGCAAGACATTCATGCCTGTGAAAACCAGGGTTTATACCTATGCTGACTACAGGTATTGGCTGAAGACAGGGGCAAGACAGTCCACCATATTCTTGAGCCAAAAACAGGGGTTTTTCCCGTAAAAACCTGTGTGAAACGCGGCCTTTCTAGTTAAAGTCACCGAATTGACAGTCACATCTGAGTACATAGTTAAATATGACATACTTTCAGGGAAAAATATTTATAATTAGAGAGTTGAGAGCTTAATCTGTCTATGCAAAATTTCATTCGTTAAGCATTGACGTCATCGCAGCAAAGCAGCCGATCGGTTTAGTTTAAGTCGAATGATCAGCTGCAATAGTTAACACAACAAATGGCTAAAATTCCTCCCAATAATTTCACTTCCAAAACGTGCAATTTTCATAATGTAAACACAGAAATAACGCTTTATAGTCAGAGGAATAGAATTATATCATATGAAATTATTGACTGAGCATAGGAGCATTTAAGCATCACCACTAAAATCAAAACCTTACACTTAATGTCAAGTGAAGCCTATATTTGTCTGTCTCATACGTTTTCCTTCTTTTTAAGAATCTTTAGGTACAATTTTGCACGATCAGGAATACATATTTTCATCATGATTTTAGCTTATCGTTACAATCAATAGTGCACATATATTCTTGATGCCTGTAAAAATGAATTCGAGCAATAAATATGCTATACAATTAACCCTTTCACAGGCCATGTGTGGAATACTTCCCACTAAATGTATTTCATTAAAGTGTTTAAGGGAATACGTGTTACCACTTCTGTAATGCTTCTGGCATCTAGTGGCAGTCTGCTACACCAGCTGTAGTTTCTGTTTGTTGTGAAATATTGCCTTCAGGACTGTGGGAAATACATGTCCCAACAGACAACAGTGTTTTAATGGTGCTTGGAAAATATGTTTACCACCAAAGTAGTTTCTGGAAGGGGCTTGGGAAGTCTACTTACCACTGAATTAATCTGTCATTGTGGTCCTTGGGAAGCATACTTACCACCAACTTAAAGGTATCCTAAATCTTTTGGGAATATGTCTTACCATCTCTGTCTATGACTGACGTCTTGTAGTAGTATACTGCACCAGGGGTATGAAAACTGCTACAACGACCAGTTTCTGTCTGTCGTGGGATCAGCTGTTGTCAGAACACATTGCTTCGCTTCTGCGCTATACATTGTTGTAACCTGCATCAGCTTGTACCTTTATTGCGTGATAAAGTTTCTAGGATTGTTTTCACATTGTCATGAGCAAACTTTAATATTGGTAACAAATATTTTTATATAAAGTAAAAGAAAACATAAAAAAACCAGAAAACACTGTTCATTATTTTTTACATGTAATGCCAACACTTAACAGCTTACAAAAGGGAAGTGGGAAATCCATTTACCACAAATTTTTAATACACCACAATGGTGCCTTGGTGATGTATGTATCACCATAGTTTGTGGTCTTAAATCACAAAAATAAAATTATCAGTAAATAGGTATAGTCACCTGATCACAATTCTAGTAGGATATCAATGCATTATCTTCGCTGAGTTGTGCTTGCAAAAGGGCTAAATGATCATTTTATACGAAACAAAACAATACTCCAGAGCACTTTCAAATCAAGTCTTTATTTCACTTTCACAAGCAAGAGAAACTTGGAACATATTAACCAGTGTATTTTATGACAAATCTAGTTTACTGTCCTTCATAGATAAGTAGATAACTATATTTGCATTCATTTTTGTTTCTTTGAGAAAAAAATACTTACAGCATTCTCACTGTATGAGCCATAACAGACTCTAATTGTAAGTGATTATGAAATGACTATTAATGGCTCATGTGAGCACTCAAGTTCAGAAACAAAACCTTGTTTAAACACTTACACATAATTTCAATAACCATTAAATCAGTGGGATTCTGTGGACATACATATTGCATCACCAGTGAAACCAGGTGCCCCATTTTGCTACCACTAGTTATTCTAGGATGTGGCAAGTAAGTATCAAATATAACCCTGACATAATCATGTGCTCTTGTAGAACAAAAGTTAAGAATTGAGAGAAAATAGCTAAAAATTTTGTCATGGTTTGTAACATGCTGAATTGGTGTGACAACTCTTCATTTACATTGATTACACTATTAAGCACTGGAATACTCTTTGTCTGTGTAGTTCTTCTCCTGCAAGGCGATTATCATGTGTTTCAAATGACTATTTTACTGCTAGAGGTGACAATTCAGCTGCTGAATAAGCTTGATTTTCTTGCTGTTTTGCATGTTCAATTCAGAGTACAACTGTTTCTTGATATGAACAACAGTGTCATGAGGTGGTGCGTCTGGACTGAGGGAAACGTCTTTTGGCATAACCAGAAAACAAACAGAAGCATATAATTAGCACTGAATATCAAAGCTGTTGATGTACATAAATTATTAATACTTTCTGGAACAGCAGTTCTCAAAATAAAGAAAACTCTTCCAATGCAAAAGTTAGCACAGAGCAGGATAATCGTATATGCACAATAAAGAATTAATACCTTGAAAATTTTTAATGAACAATTCGTTTGCCTCGTTGCAACATTCTCTCACTGGATCATCATAAATATAACAATTGAAGTAAAATATACAATGCAGAGACGGCTGCTGTGATACCATCGCCAACAGCAAAGGAAAACAAGGTAAATATAAAAAAAACAGTATCATAGACTTATGCATTACAATCATTAATGAAAATTCTAGTGCAGCTTACATTCTGCATGTATGAGAAACACGATGAAGAAATGCAAGACTCTGATGTGAAAACTGGACTTTAAAGAGCTATCAAAATGAGCTTCACAGAAACAGTCTGAACATATTGTGTTATATTTGACTGGTATGCTACATTTCGTTGCAAAATGTTGATCCAAAAGTTTGCCTTGTACTGTTTTTCATGAACCTATATACTGTAAACATAAAAGTCAGTGAGTCAAAACATCGAAATAAATAGTCAATATTTAAACCAAAATGATTATTTTAGCTTAAGCAATTACCTCTAGAAAGTAACAGCAGACTTTCCACTTCTGTCTGTGCATCTGTGGGTAACATAACTAACCACTTTTACACAAATTTACGAATAAATTTCGATGACTAACATTATAATACACACACTCCACTCGCTATGTTTTGGTCTCAAAGGCATGGAGGAGTGTGTACATCACTGGTTCAAATTTAAAGTGTTAGTGCATTTCCATAGATTGTAATCTCATTGGGCACATGTTTCGATATGGATGCAGAGAACGACCAGAGCGTTCCAAGTGGCCTGGAATGAACTTTGAATATGAGAAATATGGTGCGAAAATCCGTATTTTCTATTTAAAATCGATTTAGATGACAATATTTTTCATTTATTCTCTATGGGTGGGTCTTGAACTCTAGTAGTAAAGTGCATGTCTGATTTCGAAATATTTTTGTGACCTTGCAGAGTAATACATTTGACAAATATCTGTCAAAAGCTAAGTTTAACTTCTCTTACCATAGTCATGCAACAGTTTGTAAATGATGTTGTGGATGCCTTTTGACAGTAAAATTATTTATTTGTAAAACCTAATACTGTAATTACGAGTCTGTGGCCATTATCAAGTGGAGATAAATTACATCTTAAGGCCCGTCCACACGCAACGATCTGTCTGCACAAATGTCTGCGCACATCACATCTGCGCAGACAGATCGTTGCGTGTGGACAGAAGATTTGCACCAACCTGAGGTGTGTGCAAACCTGGAAGTTGGAGTTGGAGGTTTGAGCGAAACCTCTCAAATCTGTGGGTTCAAACCACATCTGCGCAGACAAGTTGGAGCGTGTGGACAGGAGATCGCCGCAAATCTGGCGCGAAACAGCTGTTTGCTCAGTCTAGTGTTTGTATTTGTGCGCACAGGGCATTAAAGTGGCTGATACTCGTCAGTGTTCTCGAGAGTTTGTAAGTGAATTCATTGAAATATATAGAAACCACCCATGTTTGTGGAAGATTAAAAGTAAAGAATATAGTGACCGAGACAAAAAGACAGCACGATACAATGCTCTAATTGAAAAATTGCGGGCAGTTCACGCCTCGGCAAACAGAGAAACAGTAATAAAAAAAAAATAAAAAAAAAATTCGTTGCGAACTGTTTACCGAAAAGAGTTACCCAAAGTTCAGAAATCTAGAAGATCTGGTGTAGGAGTAGATCAAGTATACCAGCCAACGTAATGGTATTTTGATCTGCTTGGCTTTCTTAAGGTTCGCCCTGCAAATCTCGCAGTAAATTTACGCGAGAAAACTGCTTTCGCTTTAGCAGCCACTGTCTACACCATTTTGACCGCTTTGTCTGTTTCCTGCGGTTGGTCTGAATGTTTTTTGCAAAACAAGTTGCGAACACAGTCTACAACAGAACTTCCTCCATTTCTATATTTCAAAATAAATTAATTAAATTTTTGACGTTTACGGGGAGCGTAGTCGCTTGCCACTGATATTTCTTTTCTACACCGACAGATGGCGGGCGAGTAGTAGATTGGGGTTTGTGTCGTGTGAACACACCACATTTGCAGCGATCTTTTGCATGTACAGACATCTGCGCCGATGTCTGCGCAGACAGATCGTTGCGTGTGGACCGGGCTTTAGCATATGTTATAACCTAAAATCTTGTGACATTACATAACACAATTAGATAGTTTCATGTTCTATGGATCGTTTGTACGATTAATTGTCATTACGTGGAACAAGTCATTTTACATTCACATTACACATTCATTTACTAATATCACTACATGTTGATCATTTACATTTTTAAGAATTGTTAGTGCTTTTGTGAATTAATGATTCCTACTCATCACCTTTAACAGAATTTAAAAAATGGAAATTCTTCTTCTCCTTCAGAAGGAGTTGTGAAGGATAAACCTTTTCAGTTTGTTTTCAAATTTTACTTTGTCATCTGCCAAACATTTTATATCACTGTGTAAATGATGAAAACCTTTGATGGCAGCATTGTGCACTCCTTTCCATGCAAACACAACGTTAATGTAGAATAATGAGTTTCAGATTTCCTTCCAGTATTGTAATTGTGTACATCATCATTTATTTTAACTACAGTGGATTATTTACAATAAACTTTTCATGATGGAACAAAGATATTGAGAGGCAGTATAAAAAATGCCTAGTTTGTTAAAAATATGTTCAAAAGTTGATCATAGGCGAACACCACATTATTTTTTTACAGTTAGTTTTTGAGCAATGAACATTTTCTTTCTTAAATTTAGAATATTATTCCACATGGCATTATTGAATGAAAATATACAAAAATATGTTAACTTCCTGATTTGGCTGTCCCTAAGATTTGCAATGATTTGAAATGCAAATGCAGATGAACTAAGTTGTTATAGGAGTTCCAAAATGCGTTTTTTTTTTCACTTTAAATTCTCAACAGTATGAACGCCTAAGAATTATGATGTTTTGATTCCAGTTATTATTTCCTCATTATATGTTCCACTTGTCATTGGATTATGAGAGAACTGGAAAAAATGTGCTGCTTGATATTTTATTTTAGTATATAAGCTTATTTCAGCCCTAGTGCCTTCCTCAGTACATTTGCAAACAATCGTACTTATTTATAATGTATGTAATATGTAATTTATAATGGCTTTTTTACATTTGATGTTGTGCTCACATACTGATGCTGTAGATGGACATATGTCAACTACTAGTAAATCGTCATTGTTGTCTGCTGATGGTTGTAATATCACATTCAGTAACATTTTAAAGTTGTTCGATATTTTCTGTTGCATGTATCTTATCATAATTTTTTACTATCTAACAGTTATAGAAATTCAAGGTTACCAGCTAGATGTTTACTCAAAGATCTTTATGTTCTGTGAGTTGTGTATCTATGGAACTTTTATTGATATGTTTCTTATTTCTGGTGTTTTGGTTGTTATCTTTACACAAAATTTCAATAAAATTTTTTAAGAACTGTGTGTGCCTGATATTGGTTTGTTCATTCAGTGCGTCACAGGGATAATCCTTAGTGTGTATGTATATTTTAAATTCTTCCAAAATATTCGTGATTGGACCTTTTGGGATTTTGTGCAGGATTTTTAGTGCGTTTTCAATATTGTCAACTTCGTGTTTTTCGTTTTTGACGTGTGTAAAGAGGGTGGGTTGGTTGTTACTTGTTTCTCTTGTATATTCTCTGAAGCTAGCCATGAAATTTCTTTCTCTCTATTCTATACAAAATTTTGTGCGGTTATTGCAGTTAATTTTGTAGATTATAAGGTTACATGTTATGGATGAATGCCTTTTCCTGAACATAGTTCTGTGCTAATATTATTTGTCGTTCTGAATGCTAATTTCACGTTTGTATGTTTTAGTAGGGCGTTTATTTTATAGGATAGTTTTCCTATATAGTTTGATGGTATGCAGATGGTCTTCTTTTTTAATGCAGTTTTTCTCATTATTGTTATTTTATGTTTCATGGGGTCTTTTTTATGGTGTGTTTTTGTTGTTGTGTAGATACAGAACCATATTAGGGTCATAATTGTTACTGTATGTGATGGACTATAGCATAGTTATTTCTTTATGTATGAAGGTATATTTTGTTAATAATTGAATGAAAGAATGCATATGTGAGAGATTATGGATGTGAAGATGTATAGTTAATTGTACCATCTGTAGCAGATGGTTTTCTGCATATGTCAAAAGTGTGTTTGTAGCGTTGTTTGTTATTGTGAGATCCAGAAAGTTTATCAATTTGTTTTTTCTTGAAGTTCTTCAACGAATTTCTTTTTAGGGTGTAAATTATTGAATTGCTGGTGTACTGCTTGTATGTCATGATCATTTCATTCTATGAGTAGCAATGTGTCATCGGCATAGCGGTAGTAGTAAATCAGGTTTTTGGAAGGGGTTGTTGTGAGGGTTGGGTTGTTTTGGGGAAAGAGACCAGACAGCGAGGTCATCGGTCTCATCAGATTAGGGAAGGATGGGGAAGGAAATCGGCCGTGCCCTTTCAGAGGAAGCATCTCGGCATTTACCTGGAGCGATTTAGGGAAATCACGGAAAACCTAAATCAGGATGGCCGGACATGGGATTGAATCATCGCTTTCCCGAATGCGAGTCCAGTGTGCTAGCCACTGCGCCACACTGCTTGGCGGTTGTTGTGAACTGAAGAATTTTGTTTCTACTTGCTTAAGAAATATATCTGCTATGGTTCCAGCAATATTACTCCCCATAGCCACACCAGCTGGTTGAGTATCATTTATTCCATTACACTGGAAATAGTATTGCGAATGGGTTAGTTTGAGAAGTTGTATAACTCCACGTATGCCTTCATTTGATAGTTTTTTTATGAGTCATGAGATTATGGTTTATAATACATATTGTTTCTTGTATAGGTATGTTAATGTAGACATTCGTTATGCCCAGTGAAACGAATTTGGAATTGTGTGGTATTTGTATGTTCTTTAATGTATTTGGAAGAATTCTAGAACTTTTATGGTGTAGTTTTTCCCAAATATGAAGTATTTTATCAGCAGTTTGCTGAGTGTTTTATTAACTGGGTAAGTTGTACTGTTAGTACATAATAAACAATTTAGCTCCTATATGTCCAATTGTTAACAGCCCAGCCCCGGCATAGTATAAGAATTGGGAAACTAAAACCGATAAAGTTTATTAATGGCTAAAGAAAACTGCATAACGGATATTCTTAACAAATTTTGTCTGGTAAATTTCTGAAGAGGGAAACAACATTTCAACACTTTCTTACTTATTTGCTAGCAAACATATTTCCCTTCAATACATGGTGTCTGTTTACCTTAAGTATTACGTTTTTCTTGTGCACCTAGTAAATAACATAATTAACAACTGTATTTTCCTCCTTCAATCGAGTTGACTTTTTCACATAATAATAGTTAATTTAATGAAAACTGTTTCATCAGTTTATGTTCTTATTTATGCACAATGAAGCTGTTAGCTTTGTTCTGGTACCTAAAACCTAAATCATTTTTCTGATTTCTCTTACGGAAGAACACTCAAGGAAAGAAATATCCAAGTCGTCAAGAAAACAAAGCAAAATAATTAAGATTAAAAAAACGCAAAAGCACAATATACACTACTATAGCCGGAGTGAAGGTGGGGACCTTAACTTATGATGTTACCAGGTGATGACAAATTCACCCTACCAACGTCACTATCAGAAATTTCTTCCCTACAAATCTTGACGGTGATGTGACGTGACGTGACGTAATGTAAGGTGATGTGATGTCACACTGAAAGTCTGTGTGAATGCCACCATTTGAAATGCATTATGGAACATTTGGACGTGACGTGACATGAAGTATGAATTGGGCCTAATCCATGTCCAAAGCCTTGTGTGAAAGCAAAAGTCACTCCTGGAGGTAAAAATCGCTCAAATGTTGTTCGTAATCGACAATGGAAGTGTTTTATGTGTTGGCATATTTAATAAAGATAATAAATACAACAATTACTTACAATCGACTCAAGGAAAGGAAACGGTATGAATTTATGTGTAGTATAATACAGTAACACGGGAGACAACAATGGCTATCTCACATAGTACTGTCAGCTAAGTAAAGTGGTTTGTAACTAAAAACGAATGACTACCCACTGGAACCTTCCAACTTCTACCGATTCAAGTCTCGTGAGTCTATCACCCAACTTTCAGTTAGCACACTGTATATCTGCGAAGCCATCTTAGGCCGTTGGTTCATGCAACAGTCGTGGAAGCACTGTGAGATGTCATTCCTGGCCTCATTATGTGGCCATTCCCTTGGCTTTTAGGAACACCAGACAGTTGCCAGCCTTTGGTGGGATGGCGTTTCTCCAACATGGAAATGGTGGGTCAGTTTCTCCATAATGCGTCTAATTTGACTGTTTAAGATGCTACTATTTAGACTTAAGTCTACAGACTTTGTCATGACAGCTGGCGTTTTACAGTATTTGTTGGTAATAATTTTGCGAGATGTTATAGCAGGAAGCACCACTCGCCACTGGAGAACTATTAGTGAAAACAACTATCGACCAACTCAAACGCTGCATTCTGACTCTGCTGCAGATTGGCTGAAAGAACTGTATTTTAATTTTTTTTTTATCTTCTAGTGGCTCACAGGATTGATAAGTCAGCTGGCAGCTTTCATTGGTGTAGGAGGGAAGCCATAATCCTTGTGGGTCAGAGATGGTCTTTTGATAGTTTTTATCAAGTCTAAACCAAAAGTTGGCGATCCTTAGTATTCAACAAAGTTATTTTTCCAATAAGGGAAAACTGTAAGGATCGAAAGTGGATCTGCATCAGTGTGTGGACCAATAGGATAGCTGTAGGTGGAATTTAATAAAAATGACAGACTTCGAATTGCTTGATTTAAGTAAATAAAACACATTTTTGTTTGGAAACTTGAAGTGTGGTGTTATTGTGTGATTCTTTATCTCTTGACTCAATAGTTGCCTCGTTTTTTGATAGTGATTTTTGGCGCAAGTTGCTAGAAACCTGCTGGAGACAGCGTAATGACTATGAGAGGTAAATGTTTTTCGACCCACTGGTAGGATTTCAGAATCTTGCTGAATGTAGTTTGATATCTTCAGGGCATTAAATTGCTTTTGGTGTAGTGACAAGTTTAACCCGGTCTCGAGGCTGAAAGTGATGATCATGTCCATTCTTCACAGGGTGTTTAAATAAGATTAAACCAGTCTTGCAAGGCTACATCTTCTACAGGAGTGAACGTAGAAACGTGGTATAAATTTTAACTTATGCATCAAAACTAGAAGTTTATCATGGCCCCAGTTGTAAGTTACCAGTTTATATGGTTGTCAGTAAGGGTATCCTTGGTGCAGTTAGCTGTCTCACTTGCTCATTAGGTAATTACTAATATGCAGCGAGTCGAGATGCTGATATCACAGAAACAGAACACATTGGTGTTCTCCATTTGAACATGTGCGATGTAGTTATAACTGTATGGCTTGATTTTCGTCGAGAATATGCAATTAAACCTCCTGCTTCCCCAATAATGGATCGATTGTAAGGGGCTTACAGTTCTCACATTCCACCATTGGCCTCTGAGGTCCCCTTATCTTATTATATGTCATACTTCTTTGTGGGGGTTTGTGAAAGACTATATTTATGATTCTCTTATTCCATCAACTTTGTATGAATTGTGTCACAACATTGCAACAGCAATGACTGCAGTTACTCCAGATATACTGCCTGTAGATTGATTTTTATTGTATAGCAGTTCATAAAATTGATCTGACTCAATAAGTGCTTCCTAGTAAACCTACGAAAGAATATGTGATATAATATGTCTAGAACGCCAGTAGTGCATGGTTTCTGGCTGAAGTTGGAGTAGCAGGTGAGGCCACTACTCTGGGAATTTTGAGAAAATTGCAAGAGAAGTTTTACATGTCTGTTATGTGTTTATGTATCTGAGCATAGGTACCAGACGTTACAGTTCATGGTGGTCAAGTAATAAGAGTTCAACTTTGTAAGATGAACGTACATGAGGCGATGGTTTGGCTCCGCCCTTCCCCCAAACGTAATTATTAATGTGTTGTTTTCGCCACTGGTCATATTATGTAATTTATATGACATTTGAGGGGCAATATGATGAAAAAACCACGTGTATTTGCATGACGTTTTATGTCTGTATGACAAATACCATCCCGTAACGTGTGATGTTGAGAGCACATCTGACAAGTACTTGTACATTACTCTAGTGGTCTCGCACATTTTGACTTACTATATTACTAATTGTGAATAATGTCATTCTCATCATTATTTACTGAGATTTGAGTTGGGCTTTCCAAGCCTGTCCCTCGTCCTTGAAAATTTAATTACAGATAGTAGACAGTCAAATAAAATATGAAATTCACTACAACTTCGTGAAAATGTATTTGGTTTTATAATTATATTAAATCTTAAACATCATAAACTAAATAAAGTGAAAAGTGATGAAAAAATTTAGATTAAAAAAATAAGTGTACAAGGGATATGAACTGCCACCTTTTCCACAACTGTTGCTCACGCAAATGCTAACTGCTTTCCCACAATGACTTGTTACAGTTGGCACTTCTGTACAGATACATCAGTTACGTAATCTACTCCTAAAATTCGTCCTGCCATTTTCTCGGTATTGCCAGAGTAGTGCACCTTACTACTTGCATGTTACGTTGTCTTAATGGCCTACTAAAGATGTACAAGGTTTGCAGTAAATCCATGATTCTAGCGTTGTGGCGTCCTCTTGTTAGTTTTCTTACCAAAATTCACATCTGATCGTATAAAGGAATGGACTGTGATATTCTGTTCAAATCGCTGCATGTTTCATAAACCCGAGATCGACTGCAACAAATAGGACTATTCTAAATCATTGCTTTGCATGAAAACTTGTTCATTGTAACTTACATTCTTTGTAATAAAAGTTTATTCTGATATAACACAACAGACACTTTTGGCCACTACACAAAATTGCTTGAAATTATCCATCTCTTTTCATATTCATACAGTTACTTACATTTACTTTATCAGCATTCTTCACATCCTTAAAGTTTTTGTATTTGGTTTCTTTTCTATAAATGATTAGAAACACCTCTTGTTCACAGAGACATAAAAAGGTTTTGTAGCAGATGATTTCCATAAGCTAATCCTGCAAAGGCTGATACAAGAACACCGCCCATCTTAAATCTTGACACTTTTTAGAAAAGCCTTTTGAAACATTATATGTATATCAGTCTAAGTAAGAGGTCAAAGCCCTCACTTGTGGCTAGTTTCACTTAAGAGACTATTTTCAATTACCATTTATTAACTGAAACATTGTATACACTTTTCCATAATACTGTGGCTCAACAAAATCCAATTACAGTTTTTTAATTCTCTGATCAAATGGAGTCATTTGATGTACAGTGTGACAACATTCTGTTAGATTTTTATTTCGGACTTTTTCCTCTGATTTTTCTTCGCTCTTTCCACCCCTTTAAATCCAGTTCAATCAAAACGTGTATTTATTATTCGTTAATTTGTTTGTAGATAATTTCTATTTTATAGCTGTAGTCAGGACATACACAATTTAAATTAATTTATATATGTAACATAACCCATAACTCATTTAAAATTAATTTAATCATCTACAGATGAATACCATACACAAGTCCAAGATTTCCTTAACGTAAAGTGGATGAGATAAATACATGAATATTCATACTTTGATTGCTGTATAACCTGGTGACACAGCCACCAACCATACAGATGCGTGCTACGTGTTGAAACAGCTCATATTGAATACATCATATTACTTGGCATCTGGCTCAATCTTCAACTGAATTCAATCTATGTCTTCTATCACACCCCCTTCCTAAGGACACCAAACACTGCAGTAATACACTAGAATAAGCTACTTTATATCCTTGTAACGTTAAGAGATGAACATTGTACTTCCTAACAACTCTTCCAACAAATCTATCTTCAGTTTATCTTATTCGCTATTTATTTGATGTGTTCAGTCCCTTTCATACTACTTCAGCCCTTTGAATTTACTTAAACTCATCGAGGGATGAAACTTCATTATAATATAATCATCAGACCATCAGACAGTGTTGATGAATCGTTTATGTGCACTGCAAGTATAAGAAGCCCTATTACTTTTCTTTGGAACACATTCGTATTTACTTTCACTTCTGTTGAATATTGTCAGTCCAATATGGATTGTAAGAAGACTAAGATATAGGTAGATGCAAAGGAACTTGCAGTTGATCCTCAGTATCAACACATGTAACATACTGAGCACTGGGCGTAAACATGGAGTAACATTCATTACTGTTTATCACATTAATCTCTGGATGTAAATACTACTGTATAATTACTACTGCAAAATACCTAATAGCGATTTGAGATTGACTGATGACATAAAACTAGTTATCAGAATGGTAGATGTGAGACTTAAATTCCATCCAAACAGGCCTTGGAAGGCCCAATGGTGCCGACCGGCCGCTATGTTATCCTTAGCCCACAGACATCACTGGGAGCAGATATGGAGGGGCATCTGGTCAGCACACCACTCTCCCAGCCATATATCAGTTTACGAGACCAGAACTGCTACTTCTCAACCAAGTAGGTCCTCAGTTTGCCTCACAAGGGTTGAGTGCACCCCCCTTGCCACCAGCACTCGGCAGACCAGACGGTCACCCATCCAAGTGCTAGCCCAGCCCAACAGCACTTAACTTTGGTGATCTGATGGGATGCACAATACACTATGTAATCAAAAGTATCCGGCCACCCCCAACAGCATATGTCTATCATATTAGGTGCATTGTGCTGCCACCTACTGCCAAGTACTCCATATCAGCGACCTCAGTAGTCATTAGACATCGTGAGAGAGCAGAATGGCCGGCCAGGGTGGCTGAGCGGTTCTAGGTGCTACAGTCTGGAACCGCGCGACAGCTACGGTCACAGGTTCGAATCCTGCCTCGGGCATGGATGTGTGTGATGTCCTTAGGTTAGTTAGGTTTAAGTAGTTCTAAGTTCTAGGGGACTGATGACCTCAGAAGTTAAGTCCCATAGTGCTCAGAGCCATTTGAACCACTTTTTTAGAGCAGAATGGGGCACTCCGTGGAAGTCACGGACTTCGAATGGGGTCTTGTGATTGGGTGTCACGTGTCGTATGTCTGTATGTGAGATTTCCACACTCATAAACATCCCTAAGTCCACTGTTTCCGATGTGATAGTGAAGTGAAAACGCGAAGGGACACATACAACACAAAATCATACAGTCTGAACTCGTCTGTTGACTGATAGAGACCGCTGACGGTTGCAGAGGGTCATAATGTGCAATAAGCAGACATCTATCCAGACCATCAGACAGGAATTCCAAAGTGCATCAGGATCCACTGCAAGTACCGTGACAGCCATCTCAAAACATGGACATTTATCTGCTAGAGATATGTGTACACACAAATACACCCAATAATATTTATAAATAAATAAATAGAGCCTGCTTTCTTTGTCAGTTATGTTTTTTCGTAAGTAGCTAATAACGACATAAACAATTGCGTTTTTGTCTTTCGACAATGCTGAATTTTTCACTTATAAAAGTTATTAAATGAAAGTTGCTTCGTCAACTTATGTTCTTATTTATACACTGTGTAGAAGTCAGGTCTATACTGTTATTGTGGAACCTAAATCCTTTTCTGCCTTCAGATATCAGACCTCAGTTATGGAAGAACACTCAGAGGAAAATATATACAAATCATCATGGAACATTTGCAATTTGCCACGAAAACAAAGCAAAATAACAAAAACAGACAATAAGAAGACACGAAAGAAGGTAATATACTACTACAACTTCAGTGTGCATTGCGAAAATAGTTCGTCTTCCGATGTCACGTGACGTAACGTGACATAACGTGATGGCTCGTTGACGGCTTGTGTGAATGCCGTCATTTGAAATGCTTTGTGAAATATTTTGAAGTTATGTGACATAAAATAAAGTGATGGCAAGTGTGAATTGGCTTTCATTATAAATTACACTATAAACAAGAAACATCTGGTACTCCACTCACAGTGGACCTTACCCAATATAATAGCTCGGTTAAGTATCTTCAGTCATCGTAAATATTTTTCTTCTAGCGAGTTTCTGAATTTGTAATGCATACATTGTGAAATACGTATTTCAGCAGGCACCTACCGACAGAAGGCAGTGGGGCGGCCAGCAGCAGCGCACAGTATGACTGACAGCCTCTGCATGTGTTTTCATCGTCCGACACCTGGCATATCTGTCTCTCTCGCTACCGATCAACATATCTGCGCTATTGGTCACCGAATTTGGTGTGTTCACGCCTCCGCAGTTTCTTCTCAGATTGTCATAAAGAGGAGCCATCGGTCACAGCTTCTGTAGTGTGTTCGCCACACCTAATGTTGTTGGTCAGTTGCGCTCACGAAATATATTTAGATTTACAATAAATGCATTGTTGCCAGATTTCCCCCTTCTCCTCTCCCTATCACGTCATCAATGATGTCATGCATTGTTGGCAGATTTCTCCAAGAGTCCAATTCCCCTACGTTTAAAATGATTTTCAAAAACTGGTAGAAAATTCAAAATTTAGGAAAATTAAAAAATAGCACAATTGTGCCTCAGGACTTTCTTCCACTCCTATTACATCACTATGGAAGCAGGGCTGTTGTCCTAAGTGTTAATTGGAGGAAAAGTGAAAAATCCAACGTGAAATTTAAAAATTCAAGATGGTGATACAAGATGATATTTGCATACAGGTGCAGGGTCTACGACGTCAGAATCCATGGTGATGATCTAAGATGGCAAAGCTGTGATACTGGTGCAGCTTAATGGAGTCAGGATCCGAAATGGTTGACCTGAAACATGAGCACAGCCTGCATTGTTGATAGATTTCCTGTGTTTCCCCCTGACATCATTCACCTGTGGCAAAGAATGTTTGTTTCCCCAGCAAGTCGAAGCCTGCCTCTTAGATAAAACTTGCTTTTCTTCTGTCAGTCTGAGCCTGTGGTTCTGGGACAAAGAGAATTGTCCTCAAGGTCACCTGAGGTCACCCTCCCCCCACCCTGTACCAGTTCTAGAAAAAAGGGCATTGTCTCACCCAAACCAAAGGATGTTTTTCTCCCATGCATGTCCAAGCCTATCTCAGTCTGGACTTGCTAGCTGACTTACTTTCAGCAATATGTATTTATCCCCAAGCTATTATTTACTCAGTCCTGCAGGTGTTTTTAAAACAGTCAGGTCACTTACACAATACCTGGGTTTTCCACCCCTTGATGTGACACACATATGGCTGACCATAAGTTGTGCTATTCTGGAAAAGTTTATGTCTTTATTTTTTAAAGAAGCACAAAACCGGGGGAAGCACCTTCCACACCCCCCACACCACCCTGCACTCCTGTCTGCAGCAGCAGCAGCAGAATAGTCTGCATTCATGAGGCCACACTGTGTCAGTGTGCTGCTCCCGCTGCCACCACTGCCCCTGCTCTCCACCGGCTTGACCACGACTAGCATAGTACCCATCCCCGCCATCACCACCATCACAAACAAATAACACAGTAGAGGAAGCACCAACCACACTGCCACTGCCCTGCTGCACTCCTGTCCGCAGTAGCAGACTAGTCTGCATGCGTGAGGCACCTTCGTGTCAATGTGCTGCTCCAACTGCTACCGTCTTAGCTCTCCACCGCCTTGACCATGATAGCATAGCACCCATCCCTTCTACCACACTTGCTGCTGCTATCACCACCAGCTCCCACAAGCCTGCCACCTGTAGGCAGACTTGAATGTCCTATTGCAATCCTACTACTAGCACAGTGAGTGACTTTACATCAATGCTCATTCCCCACATTCTGTTAGCAGACAGCAGCTCCCGCATCCCCACACCACACTCACCACGCCTTCAAATACAGGCTGCCTTGCACTGCATTCAGCTACAGTGCACCTTTCAAGAGATACAGTTGTCAATGGCACCAGTTCTACTGTATTCTATTCATAGTTGTATGAGCTCATACTCATGTATGTTTCCCCTTACAGGTCGAGACCTGCTGTTAGACAAAGGTGATTTTCTTCTACCTGTCTGAGTTGGTGGTTTTCCCATACCTACACCACATTCCAACATGAAAATTCATTGACAGTGGTTCCTATTTATAGTTAACACAATGGATGTTTGTCTTAATTAACAGGATATTTCCACATATTTTTCAACATACGAGTATAGTTTACAATGGACACGAAAACCACTTAACATGTTTCTCCACTACCTGCAATTTACTTACAAAGGGACCTGCAGGACTATTTATATAGGTTTGAGGTCTGGGTAACTAGCAGGCTAAGGTATGCCCCCCCTCCTCTCTGCCCCAACCAATCAAGGGTCCTGAAATGTCTGTGTCAGATGTTTTGCTTGTGCATATTGTGACGAAAGTGTGCTGGTGCACCATCAAGCATGAACCACACTTGTATTCGTTGCCATAATGGCACAGCCTTCAGAAAGGGAGGCAATGCATTAATGAGAAAGTCCAGATATTGCATCCCAGTTAACCTTTGTGGTAGCACGTATGGTCCTATTAATCTATCACTAAGTACTTCTGCCCATATGTTGATTGAAAATTGGTGTTGATGCCCTCTTTCCTGAATTGCTTGGGAATTAGATTTGCCCATACATGCTAGTTATGGAAATTCACAACACCTGCTGTTGCGAACCCTGCCTTCATGGTGAATAAAATCTTGGATGTGAACAGTGAATCTGCAGCTCACTTCTGCAACAGCCATTGACAGAACTACCATCTGTCATAATGATCCTATGGCCTTAGGGCCTGAACATCCTGTAGATGATATGGGTACAGTAATTGTTCATAAAGTACCCTCCCCCCTCCCTCTCTCCCCTCTACCAGTTAGAGTGAGACATGCCTTCTACTGCTGCTAATCGCCACACACTGGCCCCAGGGGGTTTCTTCCACAGCACGTAGCACATGTTCCTCTGTGTTAGATGTGCGGACTGTGCAGAGCCTTCCACTGTCAGTCTTCTGAGGTGCAAGGGCACCTGTGACCCTCAAATGCTGGAAAACTCTGCCAAACAGCTTATCGGAGGGCACTCTGTGCTGTGGATATTTTTCAGTGGGCTTGCAGAGTACATCGAATTGCTAAACCATAGCAAAATATTATATCTGCCATTTCACTTGACGAGTAGTAGGCTTCCATTGCTAACAAGTGATGGAAGAGAAAAAATGTAAATTTACTACACCATCTGTGTGTATATCAATGCAATAATAGTAGACAGATAAGAGAGTCCTCATTTTTAGGAAGGCAAAATACCATGATATGTACCCAGAGTTGACAGTATTGCATAATAAGGCACACAAACACAACGAAAAATAACGTAGCCATTATTGGTATACTGGAGCACCACTTAAATATGCTAATTCACAGGCTTCCTTTACCAGGATACAGATTTGCTGGCTGTTTTTCGAGTTCTTTGTGGAGTGAGGGAGTGGTCATGCACATAAAAAACAGTATTCCATTTGAGTCCATAGACCTATCACAGCACTGCAGTGAACGATTATTTGAATATTGTGCAGGGACAGTTGAATTTAGTGAAACTAAACGTCTAATTGTTGTTATTAATAGGTCCCCTACCTCTGACTTCGGACAATTTCTGCTCAAGCTACAGAGGGTTCTTGGTTCACTTCATAGGGAGCACCAAAAATTAGTTGTATGTGGTGACTTCTATATCAATTTTGTATGTGACTATGCAAGAAAAAGGATGTTGGAAGGCCTAATGCAGACTTTTTTTCTAACTAGGTTGCAGGGGAACAATAGCACAGCCATGGACAATATTTTTGTTCATTCTTCATTACTAGATAGGCATTCTGTTAGTAAAAGGGTGAATGGCCTTTCAGACAATGACGCACAAATTTTAACAGTAAAAGGTTTTTGTACTCAAACAAAGGTCATATATAATTACAAACTACACAGAAAAGCTAATCCAGTAGCAATAGATAGTTTTTTACACCTCGTTAAGGAACAAGAGTGGCAAGATGTCCATAGTGCCGATAACATAGATGACAAATATAATGCTTTCCTTAACATATTTCATATGATTTTTGAAAGTTGCTTTCCATTAGAATATTCTAAATGGGGTACTAGCAGTAGAAGGCAGCCTGGATGGCTGACTAGTGCGATAAGGATGTCATCTAGAACAAAGTGGGAATTACATCAAAATGTTAGAAGTAGTCACAATCAAGCTACAGTAGCCCATTACACACAATATTGTAAGATATTTAAAACTGTTATTACTAAGGCAAAGAGTATGTGGTACACAAATAGAATAGCTAATTTACAGGATAAAATTAAAACCATAAAGTCAGTTCATAGTAAAAATATTTCTGCTACTGATCAGTCAGATATATGTACGGTATTTAAAAATCACTTTCTGAGCCTTGCTGGTGAATTAAATAAAAACTTAGTTTCTACAGGGAATCATTTAACTCTCTTGGAAAATGCCTTTCTGAAACTGATGTCTGAAATATTCCTCTGTGAGTCAATAATAAAATCACTGAAGACTAAGGATTCTCATGGATATGATGAAGAACCTAGCAGAATATTTAAGTACTGTGCTGCACATGTTTGCCATGTACTTAGCCATATTTGTAATTTTTCCTTTAAGAATGGTCAGTTTCCTGAACAATTACAGTACTCAGTAGTAAACCTGCTTTATAAAAAAGGAGAAAGGGATAATGTAGACAATTTTAGACTTATCTCTATGGCATCAGTGTTTGCTAAAATTATTGAAAGGCTGTGTATGTAAGGATAATTGATCGTCTTATTTCACACAATCTGCTATGAAATATATGAAGCTCGTTAAAATGAAATTACAATGAAATAAATACCCCTGCCTGCATACAGGTGTTGATATGTCAACAGGGACAGTTGAAAATGTGTAACCCTATTGGGACTTGAACCTGGGATCTCCTGCTTACATTGCAGACACTCTATCCATCTGAGCTACCAAGGACACAAATGATAGTGCAACTGCAGGGACTTATCTCTGACACATCTCCTGTGAGACCCATATTCCTATCTTATTGTCCCACACTGTATTCACAGTGCCTGTGCCCATTATACTCATTACTCACAGCTTTTTGCTGATTCCTGTAAGAGTTCAGGCACTGTTTGTGCATCTGCACAGAAGAAGATTGTCAAATGGCCAGTGAGCCTTAACTATATATATGAAGATAGTATCTGTTCTTTCGGAGGCATGCCAGACATAAGTCCCTGCAGTAGCACTATCACCTGTGTCCTCAGCGGCTCAGATGGATAGAGCATCTGCCATGTAAGCAGGAGATCCTGGGTTCGAGTCACGGTTGGAGTACACATTTTCAACTGTCCCCGTGGACTTATATCAACACCTGTATGCAGCTAGGGGTATTCATTTCATTATAACTGCTATGAAATGTACAGTGCAGTTTTAGAAGTCGTTTAACAACTGAAAATGCTACATTATCTTTCCTCTGTGAGTTACTGGATGGATTAAACAAAAGGTTTTGAGTACTCAGCATTTTTTTTTTATTTAACTAAGGTGTTCAATTGTGTAGGTCACAAAACACTGCTCCTGAAGTTGGACCATTATAGAATACGGGATGTAGCTCACAATTGGTTTGCCTCTTACTTTAACAACAGACAGTTTATGGCATAAGTTTATGGCTTGTAGAAAGTCACACTAACACTAAATCACAGTAAGACTCAGTTTTTACAGTTTCTAACACACAATTCAACAAAACGTGAAGTTTTAATTTCACAGAATGGGCATACAATTAGTGAAACTGAACAGTCCAAATTTCTAGGTGTTCAGATAGATAGTGAACTGTCATCGAAAGCCCACATTCAGGATCTTGTTCAAAGATTCAATGCTGCCATTTTTACTATTCGAATGGTATCTGAAGCAAGTGATAGTTCGACACGAGAAGTAATCTACTTTGCATATTTTCATTAGTTTATGATATATGGTATTATATTTTAAGGGTAGCTCTTTCCATTCTCAAAGGATATTTTTGGCTCAGAAACGGGCAGATCGGGCAATCAGTGGTATAAGTATGCAAACCTCTTGTCAACCCTTGTTCATTAGGTTGGGTATTCTGACACTCTTCTCTCAATACAGATATTCTTTACTGTCATCTCTTGTTCACAATATCAGCTTATTTCAAAGAATTAGCAGTTTTCACTCAGTTAATACTAGGCAGAAATCCAATCTGTGTTTGGATCTTACTTCATTGGCTCTAGTGCAGAAAGGTGTGCAGTATACTGCTGCATCCATTTTCAATAATCTACCACAAGAATTCAAAACTCTTAGCAGTAATCCACATGCTTTCAAATCAAAACTGAAGAGTTTTCTCATGAGTAACTCTTTCTAGTCTGTCAAGGAGTTCCTTGAAAAATTAAGCCGATTCAAATGTTATATCGTTGAGTTTGCTTGTGTAAACTTATGGCTTGTCTCTTTTTGGGTTCATGAACATTTTATTTTATCTGTTATTACTTTCATGTTGTAATTTCATGTACTGACACGTTCCATCACCTTGGAGATTTGCTCCTCAATTTGTTCCTATGGTAGGTAGAGTACTGTGAGAAAGACATCATAATACCCTACTGACACATTTGTCCAAGTGCCAATGCAACAACTGTGCTGATATTTGCAACCAAGTGTTGCACAGCTCTTCCTGTAAGCACATGTTTATCTCAGAAAGTATGCATTTCCAGAACCATTTTGATTGGACTTTTTTTGTTTGTTTTTGTTTTGGTGAGTACTACCACCTCTCAAAGCATTCAACACTTTTTTTTTTTAACAAAAGATCGAAAACTGATGAGTCCTCGGGTTTGAGAAAAAATGATGATGGTCCATCCTGCTTTCTTTCCTTAGAATATAATCTTTTAGCCTATGGGGTGGTGTGACTGGTTGGTGATTTTCCTTTGTTTCATTATTGAATTCAACAAAAGATCTGTTGATTTGATCATTGTTAGTGAAGCTGTGTTAATGTTGTATGTAGTGTGTGTGTGTGTGTGTGTGTGTGTGTGTGTGTGTGTGTGTGTGTGAATTCCTAAGGGATCAAACTGCCAAGGTCATCAGTCCCTAGACTTACACATTACTTAAACTAACTTATGCTAAGAACAACACACACACCCATGCCCGAGGGAGGACTTGAACCTCTGGTGGGAGGGACCGCACAGTACGTGACAAGGTGCCTCAAATAGGGCGACCACTCCACGCGGCTTGTCTGTAGTCACAACGTGTGAAGATTGCTGTAAATATGGATGAAGATACAAGTCCGCAACACACTCAGAATGCTAAGAAGAGACAAAAGCATGCCAGATTATCAGATGAAAAGAAAAGAATTATGGTACAAACACATGAAACAGGTGTGGAGTGTAGGTGAGCCAGATTAAAATGTTTTGAAATTGTGAATGAAATTGATAGATGTGTTATCATAAAACAGTTCAGTACCTCAGCTGATTGTGATGCACAGCAAATAAGTGGTTTGGTTGATGTGAAACTTGTACACACAAGACATCCTCAGAAAAGTCCTAGTGAAGCTCTTCTCTATGATCATATATAAATGTTACAAAGTAAGAGTGAAGAAAGGTAATGCTATGAGGGAAATTTGTGTTTGTTACAAAGCTTTCCTGGCACTTCATGGAAATTTCCTAAAACTTTGTAGACTATCCAGGTATCCAGGAACAGTTAAAGGAATGTGGCAGAGTTGTATCAGATGGAAGGAGCAAACACAAAAATTGGCCTCATGCTTTGAGTGATGACAAGAGGAATACACTTCAGTCACTCCAATGCTGTCAGTTCCACTATTGAATAAGATGTCATGATCTTACCTTTCAAAAGATCTCAGTGGAAAGAAGCTCCATCAGATGTACATGGATAGATATCACAACAATCTGGTGTCTCGTGACATGTGTTTGTGAATTCTTAATGCAGAATACAATATTTCATTTGGGTATCCTCAATCAGATAAATGTAGTCATACCATGAATGCACAATAGGTTCAAATACAAGAAGAATTGGCTCATTTAGAAAAAATATGAATGATCCTGGCATTAAGCAACAACTGACTAAGAAGCTGAAAAGTATGAAAGCAGACAAGGAACTTCATTTAAGGAGAGCCCAAACATTTTATGATAATAAATGACTCTGCAGGTGACATCATACTAAAAGCAAAGAACAAGAACCTATTGTTATGGATTTTCAAAGGAATATGCCAGTCCCAAATATAGCTAGTAACACAGTGTACTACAGACATCAGCTGATGGTACATTTGTTTAAATCCATATTTTAGCATCAGAGGAGTCAGTATTTTAGTTTTACCTTGAGACTGTAGCAAAGAAAGGTGCAGATGAAGTTGTATTGATACTTCAACATTTTATGCTTTGTATTCTTTCTCCTGATTTAAAACAACTGTACATATTCTGTGATTCATGGGCTGGACAAAATAAGAACTTTCCTGTTTTTAGATTCATTCATTACACTGTGAAAGTTTTCCAGTGCCACAATGTGTAGTTGTAGTGCACTGTGAGTGTAAGGTTTAACTTGTTTTATTTTCTTATTTCCAAATGATGTTGTGGAGTACTCCATAATGGAGACTCCTAAGCAGCAGTAAATATCCATTTTCAACACGTCTTGCATCCTGATGTCAAACGGAACACTGAAATGTTTTCTGGTCATGAATTGGACCCAGCTATGATTTTTGAAAATCCACGTTATTATAATATGAAAGTACTACTATCCTCTACAGAATGGTGTAGGCTGTGTGACAAATCAAGAGCAACTGCAGGCATGTTTCCCTGAAATACTCAAATAACACCTTCAGTGATACTGGAGATCACAAGATCAGTCCAGGCAACTTCTCATAAACAATCAAACTTTTTAATTAAATGGAATTAACTCAGATAGGGATGGAAAAGACCCACTATGGTTTAATAATGAAATTCAGCAGATGCTGAGGAAGCAAAGGCTGTTGCACTCTAGGTTCAAAAGAGGGATGTACAAATGACGACAAGTGAAGGTTAGTAGAGATTTGTGTGTCTGTGAAAAGATCTATGAGCAAAGCATACAACAGCTACCACCATCACACCTTAGCAAGAGTCTGGTGTGGCAGTTCAAATAGCAAAACGAAAGCCAAAGTTTTAAATTTAACATTTAAGAAATCACTCAAACAAGAAAACCATCCAAACATACCATGATCTGACCATCAGACAGACTCCCGTATGGACAACATAGAAATAAGCATATGTAGCATAGAGAAACAACTGAAAGATTTGAAAACAATAAATCACCAGGTCCAGATGGAATCCCAGTTCGTTTTTACAAAGAGCGCTCTACGGCATTGGCCCCTTACCTAGCTTGCATGTATCGTGAATCTGTCTACCAGCACAAAGTCCCAAGTGACTGGAAAAAAAGTGCAGGTGACTCCAGTACATAAGAAAGGTAAAAGAACAGACCCACAAAATTACAGACCAATATCGCTAACCTCTGTTTGCTGCAGAATCCTCGAACATATTTTCAGTTTGAATATAAGAAACTTTCTTGAAACATTGAAGCTTATTTCCATGAATCAGCATGGTCTTAGAAAGCATTGCTCACGAGAAACTCAGCTTGACTTTTTCTCACATGGCATACTGAGAACCATGGATGAAGGGCAATAGGCAGATTCCATATTTCTAGGTTTGCGGAAAGCATTTGACATGATGCCCCATTGCATGCTGTTAATGAAGGTATAAGCATGTGGCATAAGTTCACAGATATGTGAGTGGCTTGAAGACTTCTTAAATGATAGAATCCAGTATGTTGTCCTCAATGGTGAATGTTCATCAGGGACAAGGGTATCATCAGGAGTGCCCCAGGGAATTGGGATAGGACTAATGTTGTTCTCTACATAAATAAATGATTTGGAGGACAGGGTGGGCAATCTGCAGTTGTTTGCTGATGCTGGTGTGGTGTACAGTAAGGTGTTAAAGTTGAGTGAGTGTAGGAAGATACAAGATGACTTAGACAAAATTTCCAATTGATCTGATGAATGGCAGCTTGCTCTAGATGTAGGAAAATGTAAGTTAATGTGGAGGAGTAAGAAGAACAAACATTTAATGTTCATATAGAGTGTTACTAGTGTCCTGCTTGACACAGTCAAGTTGTTTAAATATCTGGGCATAAAGTTGCAAAGTGATATGATGTGGAACGAACACTTGACAACTGTGGTAGGAAAGGCAAATGGTTGACTTCTGTTTTCTGGGAGAATTTTAGGAAAGTGTAGTTCATCTGTAAAGAAGACAGCATATAGGACACTGGTGTGACCTATTCTTGAATACTGCTCGAGTGTTTGCGATCTGTACCAGGTCAGATTGAAGGAAGACATCAAAGCAATTCAGAGGCAGGCTGCTAAATTTCTTACCAGCAGGTTCAAACAACATGCAAGTGTTATGGAGATGCTTCAGGAACTCAGGTGGGAGTCCCTGGAGGGAAGACAATGTTCTTATTGAGAAACACTATTTAAAAAATTTAGAGAACTGGTATTTGAAGCTGACTGCTGAGTGATTCTATGCCGCCAACATACAACATCACGCATAAGGACTATGAGTGAATTCTGGGATTGCCCAACAAGTGTATGTGGATTTTCATTTCACCAAAAATGTTTATTCTGAGAATTTACATAGCCAGAGAGATGGAACCACACCTCATCACTGAACCACATTTACTACAATATTTTTGGCCTCTGAGCAATAAATTTCTGAAACCAATGGCAAAATTAATGCATTCATCTTTGTCATCAGGAATCAGTTTCTGAACAACTGTGAACCTGTAGGGATTCATGCTGTCTTTCTTCAATGCTCTGTGACATGTGCTCTGTGACATTCCACATTTCTAAGATAAATGTTGAACAAACTTTGCAGGAGAGGCCAACAGTAGTCCTGTCACATCAGTCACTTTTTCTTCCAACAATGGTGGCTGTCCCCCGCCATGAAGGTCCAACATTGTTCCACTACTCTCCATCTTGTTCACTAACTTTTGTATGCAGTGTTTAGATGGTATATGCTGGTCACCAAACTATTCAACAAACATTCACTGATGTGTCTTAATGGAAACAGTAATCCAATATTGTTTCAAAACAAACACGATCCCTTTGTCGAACTAGCAATACATTATCTCTTAAAACTGAACATTGAGCTTTAGCCATAGTGATGTGCAGAAACACATTGTTGCACTAAACAATGTTGCAGAGTGCAGTGTTACTACATCAAACATCACAAATTACATGGTGCAATTTCAGCATAATTTCTACACACATTTGTGGGGCCTCTTTTGAGTGGGACACCCTGTACCTTTGTTTCAGTCACAAGTGTTGACATCTTCCAACTAAGCCATACATATTCCAGGAGCCCAAAGCAACTGTTAAGAGTTAATGTGAACCTTACTAACACCTTCAAACAGTATAACGTGAATTTAAAACACATTTACATATGTGGGAACTGACATGACATTCAATGAATTTACAACTCTGTGTAGAGATTGCTGGAATCATTCACAGTGTAGCTTTTTAGTTGTCCATAAAATGAGGCAGTTGAATGATGATTGATACTGGTGGAACTTTCAGGGTGTTTTTAAAAGATGATAGCATGTGTATATATAGTGAAACAACAGCATAATTGCATTATTATATTTTATGGTATGTACAAGTTCTTGTGATCATCCAGCTACAATCAGTCTTAGAGGGGAAGACAGAACATTTGTTTCGACATTGACATGAAAATTTTGATGCTCAACGACAGTACTAAACATCATACTACTAGACTTCAGGCACTTAAGAAATAATCATGGAATTAAATACTCGTTCTAAAACTGGTTTGAGGTTAATCAATGAGTTAAGTGCAAGTGTGGGTGTAACTGAAAAGAAGACACATGAGTTAACTGAACAAGTTGATGTAATTGAAAAGAAGACAAACAGGAGTGTATGTAAGTTGTAAACTGTTCCAAAGTCTGTTTAATATGTTTCTGATGTGATAGTGAAGTGGAAATGTGAAGGGACACGTACAGCATGAAAGCACACAGGCTGACCTCATCTGTTGACTGAGAGAGACCGCCAGCAGTTGAAGAGGGCTGTAATGTGTAATAGGCAGACATCTATCCAGACCATCACACAGAAATTCCAAACTGCATCAGGATCCACTGCAAGTACTACAACAGTTAGGTGCAAGATGAGAAAACGTGGATTTCATGGTTGAGTGACTGCTCGTAAGCCACACGTCATGTGGTAAATGCCAAATGATGCCTCTCTTGGTGTAAGGAGCATAATCACTGGACAATTGAACA
Source organism: Schistocerca piceifrons (assembly GCF_021461385.2). Taxonomy (NCBI): domain Eukaryota; kingdom Metazoa; phylum Arthropoda; class Insecta; order Orthoptera; family Acrididae; genus Schistocerca; species Schistocerca piceifrons. The sequence continues at coordinate 726,149,880 of NC_060149.1, forward strand.
GTGGAAAAACGTTGTGTGAGTGGCAAATCATGGTACACAATGTGGCGATCTGATCGTAGGGTGTGGGTAGGGCGAAAGCCTGGTGAACGTCATTTGACAGGGTGTAGTGTCAACAGAAAAATTCAGAGGCAGTGGTGTTATCGTGTGGTGGTGTTTTCCATGGAGAGGCTTGCACCTCTCATTGTTTTGTGTGGCACTATCACAGCACAGACCTACATTGATGTTTTACACACCTTCTTGCTTCTCACTGTTGAAGAGCAATTAAGGTATGGCGATTGCATACTTCAACATGATTGAGCACCTGTCCATAATGCACGGCCTGTGGCAGAGTGGTTACATGACAATAGCATCTTTGTAATGGACTGGCCTGCACAGAGTCCTGACTTGAATCCTATAGAACATCTTTGGGCTGTTTTGGAATGCCAACTTCGTGCCAGGCCTCACTGGCTGACATTGATACCTCTCCTCACATCAATACCTATCCTCAGTGCAGCAATCTGTGAAGAATGGGCTGCCATTCCCCAAGAAACCATCCAGCATCTGATTGAACATATGACTGCAAAGTGGAAACTGTCGTCAAGACTAAGGGCTGCCAACACCATACTGAATTCCAGCTTTACTGATGGATGCTGCCATGAACTTTTAAGTTATTTTCAGGCAGGTGTCTGGATACTTTTGATCACATAGTGTACTAGCATCTGGGTGTTTTCCCTAAGAGAGCAAATTATGGTAAATAAGCAGTGGCCTTGCAACACAGTACTACAAAGTGGTACACACTGTCTGTGCTATAAATCTCCCTCAAGGGAGAAAGGTGTATCAATTCATCAGTTTAATGTAGTCCCTCCATATAAGAAGAGCTGAATGGAAAATGTTCATTTCATACCATACAGAGAGCCAACATGACAAGTAATGTTGTTACTCTTTGCACAACAGATTGCCTGTGTAAAGGTCAACATCTGCAACGTCCTGAGTTATGGCACAAACATTTTTTGACAGAAAAGCTCTGCCTCATTTTTACAGGTCTCTGACTCCAGACACATGGGACCATTCACTAGAAGAGCCTACATCCTGCTGTTTTGTCTTTCATTCTTCATTCGACAGTGAAAGTGAATGAGCTGCTGTAAGCATTTGGCCACTGATGTCCTGCCACACTGCTTCCAGCTGGGTTGACATCTGCTGCCTCGACCTGGCCCAACTCATCTCACTCTCGGGCCAAGTCAGTGTCTCATCCCCACCCCACGTTTGTGGCTCTGCAAAATTCTGAAACTAGATCCATCACAAAATTTATCCTCATACAAAAATCATCACAACATATTTTGTATATCCATAGTTACTTTACACAATTGTACGTATTGATAATGGTGTAATCCTATAAAACCACAAATGAATTAAGCATCCACTTGCTCTCTTGCAATAATGCTATTAAGACATTAAAGAAAATAAAACCACACGACCTTACATAATGGTATCATCCTATTTAAATTTGCAACAGATTTAAACATCAGCTAGCTTACCTCCAATAATAACAATTATAAAGTTACTAAAGTTATTATGTTGTTGTTGTGGTCTTCAGTCCTGAGACTGGTTTGATGCAGCTCTCCATGCTACTCTATCCTGTGCAAGCTTTTTCATCTCCCAGTACCTACTGCAACCTACATCCTTCTGAATCTGCTTAGTGTATTCATCTCTTGGTCTCCCTCTACGATTTTTACCCTCCACGCTGCCCTCCAATACTAAATTGGTGATCCCTTGATGCCTCAGAACATGTCCTACCAACCGATCCCTTCTTCTGGTCAAGTTGTGCCACAAACTTCTCTTCTCCCCAATTCTATTCAATACTTCCTCATTAGTTATGTGATCTACCCATCTAATCTTCAGCATTCTTCTGTAGCACCACATTTCAAAAGCTTCTATTCTCTTCTTGTCCAAACTATTTATCGTCCATGTTTCACTTCCATACATGGCTACACTCCATACGAATACTTTCAGAAATGACTTCCTGACACTTAAATCTATACTCGATGTTAACAAATTTCTCTTCTTCAGAAACGCTTTCCTTGCCATTGCCAGCCTACATTTTATATCCTCTCTACTTCGACCATCATCAGTTATTTTGCTCCCCAAATAGCAAAACTCCTTTACTACTTTAAGTGCCTCATTTCCTAATCTAATTCCCTCAGCATCACCCGACTTAATTAGACTACATTCCATTATCCTTGTTTTGCTTTTGTTGATGTTCATCTTATATCCTCCTTTCAAGACACTGTCCATTCCATTCAACTGCTCTTCCAAGTCCTTTGCTGTCTCTGACAGAATTACAATGTCATCGGCGAACCTCAAAGTTTTTATTTCTTCTCCATGAATTCTAATACCTACTCCGAATTTTTCTTTTGTTTCCTTTACTGCTTGCTCAATATACAGATTGAACAACATCGGGGAGAGGCTACAACCCTGTCTTACTCCCTTCCCAACCACTGCTTCCCTTTCATGTCCCTCGACTCTTATAACTGCCATCTGGTTTCTGTACAAATTGTAAATAATCTTTCGTTCCCTGTATTTTACCCCTGCCACCTTTAGAATTTGAAAGAGAGTATTCCAGTCAACATTGTCAAAAGCTTTCTCTAAGTCTACAAATGCTAGAAACGTAGGTTTGCCTTTCCTTAATCTTTCTTCTAAGATAAGTCGTAAGGTCAGTATTGCCTCACGTGTTCCAGTGTTTCTACGGAATCCAAACTGATCTTCCCCGAGGTTGGCTTCTACTAGTTTTTCCATTCGTCTGTAAAGAATTCGTGTTAGTATTTTGCAGCTGTGACTTATTAAGCTGATAGTTCGGTAATTTTCACATCTGTCAACACCTGCTTTCTTTGGGATTGGAATTATTATATTCTTCTTGAAGTCTGAGGGTATTTCGCCTGTTTCATACATCTTGCTCACCAGATGGTAGAGTTTTGTCAGGACTGGCTCTCCCAAGGCCGTCAGTAGTTCCAATGGAATATTGTCTACTCCGGGGGCCTTGTTTCGACTCAGGTCTTTCAGTGCTCTGTCAAACTCTTCACGCAGTATCATATCTCCCATTTCATCTTCATCTACATCCTCTTCCATTTCCATAATATTGTCCTCAAGTACATCGCCCTTGTATAGACCCTCTATATACTCCTTCCACCTTTCTGCTTTCCCTTCTTTGCTTAGAACTGGGTTTCCATCTGAGCTCTTCATATTCATACAAGTCGTTCTCTTATCTCCAAAGGCCTCTTTAATTTTCCTGTAGGCGGTATCTATCTTACCCCTAGTGAGATAGGCCTCTACATCCTTACATTTGTCCTCTAGCCATCCCTGCTTAGCCATTTTGCACTTCCTGTCGATCTCATTTTTGAGACGTTTGTATTCCTTTTTGCCTGTTTCACTTACTGCATTTTTATATTTTCTCCTTTCATCAATTAAATTCAGTATTTCTTCTGTTACCCAAGGATTTCTACTAGCCCTCGTCTTTTTACCTACTTGATCCTCTGCTGCCTTCACTACTTCATCCCTCAAAGCTACCCATTCTTCTTCTACTGTATTTATTTCCCCCATTCCTGTCAATTGCTCCCTTATGCTCTCCCTGAATCTCTGTACAACCTCTGGTTCTTTTAGTTTATCCAGGTCCCATCTCCTTAAATTCCCACCTTTTTGCAGTTTCTTCAGTTTTAATCTACAGGTCATAACCAATAGATTGTGGTCAGAGTCCACATCTGCCCCTGGAAATGTCTTACAATTTAAAACCTGGTTCCTAAATCTGTGTCTTACCATTATATAATCTATCTGATACCTTTTAGTATCTCCAGGGTTCTTCCATGTATACAACCTTCTTTCATGATTCTTAAACCAAGTGTTAGTTATGATTATGTTGTGCTCTGTGCAAAATTCTACCAGGCGGCTTCCTCTTTCATTTCTGTCCCCCAATCCATATTCACCTACTATGTTTCCTTCTCTCCCTTTTCCTACACTCGAATTCCAGTCACCCATGACTATTAAATTTTCGTCTCCCTTCACAATCTGAATAATTTCTTTTATTTCATCATACATTTCTTCAATTTCTTCGTCATCTGCAGAGCTAGTTGGCATATAAACTTGTACTACTGTAGTAGGTGTGGGCTTCGTATCTATCTTGGCCACAATAATGCGTTCACTATGCTGTTTGTAGTAGCTTACCCGCATTCCTATTTTCCTATTCATTATTAAACCTACTCCTGCATTACCCCTATTTGATTTTGTGTTTATAACCCTGTAGTCACCTGACCAGAAGTCTTGTTCCTCCTGCCACCGAACTTCACTAATTCCCACTATATCTAACTTCAACCTATCCATTTCCCTTTTTAAATTTTCTAACCTACCTGCCCGATTAAGGGATCTGACATTCCACGCTCCGATCCGTAGAACGCCAGTTTTCTTTCTCCTGATAACGACATCCTCTTGAGTAGTCCCCGCCCGGAGATCCGAATGGGGGACTATTTTACCTCCGGAATATTTTACCCAAGAGGACGCCATCATCATGTAATCATACAGTAAAGCTGCATGCCCTCGGGAAAAATTACGGCTGTAGTTTCCCCTTGCTTTCAGCCGTTCGCAGTACCAGCACAGCAAGGCCGTTTTGGTTATTGTTACAAGGCCAGATCAGTCAATCATCCAGACTGTTGCCCTTGCAACTACTGAAAAGGCTGCTGCCCCTCTTCAGGAACCACACGTTTGTCTGGCCTCTCAACAGATACCCCTCCGTTGTGGTTGCACCTACGGTACGGCTATCTGTATCGCTGAGGCACGCAAGCCTCCCCACCAACGGCAAGGTCCATGGTTCATGGGGGGGGACTAAAGTTATTATATAGATGGTGTAAGTGACAATTATTGCTGCTTTCTTTTATATTACATAATGAGTGTCCATTATGCACATGCATTAATGTTTAATACATAGTTAGTATGTTAATGTTTGATGATTAGAACTATTGTATTTGTCGCACAAGAGTATTTCCTCATAGTCTTTTTCAGGGTTTGTATGCACACTGTATCACTGCATCATCACTTTTGTTGTCTTGTGAATGTATCTTTCTTTCACTATGTCCCTTTCTCACATTGTGCATCATTCCATTGACTTCAAATTTTTCTCAAATTATTGTAATTGTTAATCATGTGGTTGGTGGTCTTCCAAATACAATTCTGCAACAACATCAAATCTTACTCACATTCTCTGTTTCCAGTACCTCTTTAGTGCACACTTCCATTCTTAAACTAGTAACAACATGTTTATTTCAAATCCTGCAACAAACTGAATTGTTGCTAAGTTTTTTCCACTGGCTTCTGAATTATCATTGTTTCTATCTGCTTTAATAAAGTAAGATTCAGTTTTATAGGTGCACAAAACTATTTTATACATATACAACAAAAATACAATATACTATATTGAAGAATATTAAAATACACAAGAAGACCCATCTGAATGTGAAAAAAATATGGACAGTCCAGAATGTGACAGTGAAGAAGAATGGTTAGGAAGTGATGAAAGCTAGCCCATCAGAGAAGGAAAAAGTGAGTGGCAGGTGCTGATCCAGATTTCAGTTCAGGAAAATGGGGTGTCACTATTTGTTACTGTGCCTCCCCCTGCCCCCCCCCCCCCCTCCCAATAAAAACGTTTTCCAACACCATAACTTTCATTAAATATTTTCATATAACAATAATTTATTCACATCAGCACTTAATACATTGATTTAGCATGATGTCCAAGAAACTGCATTTCAGCTAAAGATAGTATTTGGACTAAATTCTTCCAGACGTTTGATAAATTCATACATGTGAACTCACCTTTGTCAGTACTCCATTCAGCACTATGATTGTAAACACAGGTCTGCAGTCTACAGTTGGGTGAGCATGTAAATGAGGGCAATGCTCTTTTTTTTCTTCGTGGTGGAGGTTCTTTCGCTTCTGTCTTCCCTTATTGAACGTATTGTGGTTTGCCAGTCCTATCAATGGACTGAACCATTCCAGATTTGTTGCTGACAGCAGAGAGGATCGGCTTGTGAATTTGCACCTTTACATGGCTGAAATGTTATCAGTCAGGCTGAAAGCCTATTCATGTGAGCATGTACTCTCTCAAGCAACTGAAAAGTATCCTACATTAAACTTAGCTTGTAATATCTAGAGCTCCTTGTGATTTTCAAGATGTTTTTACTTCTAAATGTTAGCCGTGAGATTTGGAAACTGATTTAATTAACAAGTACAATGCTTCTGCTAAATGATGTTCTCTTTTTTTGGAAAGGGGGGAGGGGAGGGGAGGCTGTACTATCTCAAGAAGTATAGCAAAAGAGATCATTGCATTCCACGATTGTAATGGTAGAGAAAGGTGAGAAAGAGCAGCACCCAAAATTTAATGTACTTGACAGTTACATGGCTGAAAAATTTAGGTTGGTGAGAACTGTCCTGAATGCAAATTTTCGTAGTAGTGATATTCATGCTGGTTGTCAGGAAAATGTCAGAGGAATAGCACTCACAGGGTTCACAGGATCTAGCCATGCATGAGTTGTAAGGTTTAAATGGGAACACCACCTTCCTCAATTACAGTAACAAAATGTGTTACCACTAAAACCTGAGACAAAGAATGTGACTTGAATGAAAGATGTGACACATTTCAATTTAAATAATGCTGTTAATGAACACCACGGAACATATGCAGATTTATAATATTGATCAGCATGGTATATGGAAAGAACTTCACTCTGCATTTTGGGGAAGAGATGTGTAGTGCTGAGTGGCAATGCAATAACTCATTCTTATTGCTGGTTCACACACAAAGATCTGTTTGCTCTAATATCTGTGCACATCACATATGCATAGACAGATCACAGCTTGTGGACAGGAGATTTGCACAAACCTGGGAGTTAGAGGTTTGAAGAAAATTACTCCATTCTGTGGCTCCAAATCACATCTGAACAGAAAAATCATAGTATGTTGACAGGAGACTGCTGCAAATGTTGCAAGTGAAATGTGTTTGTTTCATCTGTGTTTCAATCTCGTGTTTCTCGTACCTAGAAATGTAAAAATTTTATCTGCAACTTGTCACAGTTCATATACTGTATTACATATGGTAACTGGGATACTTTTCTTGTCTTCAAGAAATACTTCTTCAGGGCAATGTATACTGTTTTGTAAGTGTCAGTTATTACTTAACTCAGTGCTTGTTTCAATATTAGTGTTGAAATTTTAAACATTTGCAACTTCTTCCTGTTGTCAGGAATTACAGTGTCACTATCACCCATTCATGCAGTGAAATTACTCTCCCTACACAAGAATTTTGCTGTGTTATGTGAGGAGTTGTGAGAGTTAATAGCTATATGTCTTCATTTACATTCACAAATGGTTTTGCCAGTCATGAGATTCGCCCTTTAACTTGCAAAGTAAATTAATACATTAGAAGTGCTGTCACTTAAGGAGCCACTGTCTTAGTTGCATATATGGTTCTTTATGACACTGACACTGTGTTAACAATTTTTAAGGCTGATACTTCCTGGCAGATTAAAACTATTTGTTTTAGTAGAGCACTTGCCTGTGAAAGGCAAAGGTCCTGCTTTTGAATCTTGGTCAAGCACACAGTTTTAATCTGCTGGGAAGTTTCATGTCAATCCACACTCCACTGAGGAGGGAAAATTTCATTCTGGAATTTTTAAGGTTAGCTGCAAACTGTAGTAGAATTTGTGATATGACACTCAGCAGCGGACAAAGATCTGCAACGTCACACCATGGAGGTACGCATGTATGCAATGCTACTCAGTCTGCAAGGTTGCCGGTCCATCAGGCATACTGCTGGCATTCGAACCCTGAGGAGATGGTTTAAACACACATTCCAATGGAGAGATGGCAGAAATCGGATTCCAAAGCTGAAAAGGTTTTCTGGCTGAATATGATACAGAGGTAAAAGGATGTTGTATTTGGTTTCCTCATAAATATCACATTAAAATACATTGAGATATTGTTTTCATGGGTAAATCTGAGAAAATTGTCAAGAAAGATGATGAACCATTCCTAATATCTGAGGTCATTGAGGATGAACACACTACTAAAGAATAGAGTATGACGAAATTAAATCACCTGAAGATCAGTTAAATCCTGAAACCAACTGTGCTAAACAGAATGTCATGAAGACCGAATGGGAAGAAACTTGCAGAACAGGGCAAAAATAAAAACTCCCATTAAAAATGATAATGTTAATGTTATCTCGACAAGTGTGGGACAATGTTATGAACCTCTCTCATATCAAGATGCTGTGGATTATGATAACTCCAGAAATGCATGCACTTAATGTTAATGAAACTTGGATCATGACTGAACCCCCAGAAAACCAAAAATTACTGAACGAAAGATGTGTTTTCAAAGACAAAAGAAAAAAATGGATGACAATGTGGATAGATTGACTTGTTGTTACAGGATTTTGACAGAGGCATGGTATGGGCTACACTGAAACCTTTAGTCCAGTGGTACGATTTGACTCCATAAGAATAATGTACCTATTGCAGCATCCAAAGCTTTGAACAGGAAGCAGTTTCATGTTAAAATTGCATTTTTATGTAGTAAAATTGTTACAAAGATAGATATGGAACAACCAGAGGGCTTTGAGGATGGCACCAAAAGGGTATGCAAGATGAAGAAAACTATTATGGACTCAAACAAGCATCTGCACTATGGAATTGATGGTTCACCAGTGTGCTAAACAAATGTAGCGTAATAGGAACAGGTACAGATCCCTGTGTTTCTGTAAATGACAAAGATGGACTCTTGACCACCCTAGTTATTCACACTGATGATTGTCTGATTGTATCGGAGTCTACAGAAGTCATCAGTATGTTACTGAATGGTTTCGAGCAGGAACTATGAGCAGTGCTATTCATTATCTAGGTTTGCAGAAAAAAAGGCAGGAGATATCCTTATTGAAAAAATCAACCACTCATTTTGTTGTCAAACTTAGTGAGGCCTCCATAGCTTTGAGCTCTCAGAGCTACTGGCAAAAAGACCAAAAGCAGACATCGAGGCAAGTGCAACCAGAGGTCCTCCAAGCTGGGCGTCTACTTCCCTCTGCCAATCAAGTCACTCTGTCAAGTACTTGCTCCTTCCTTCCAGTGGGAAAATTTGTTGGATTAGTCTTTATATCTCTTCATCTTAATTAACTTTGTCTCCCTTCCCCCCCCCCCCCCCCCCCTACCAGGCAAATACCTGATTGAAGTTGAGAGTTCAGTATTAAGTTCTATAAGAAGTAGTTTTTTGTTTAGCTAATATCCTGTTGTATTGTAATAAATGTTTCTCTTACTGATCTGAAACATTTCTGAGGTATCTCACTATGCAAGACATAGCAGTTTGGTGATGTGGTATTCTTTGGACTCAGGTATTCGCATCTGTGTTCTTTTGTTCTTTACTCCCTCCAGGTAAACAGATGGATGAGATCTTTTTGCTTCTCTATGGCTGCACACCCAGTTCATGAACCCCTTGATGTGATGCAACAGAGGTTACTCTTTCTGTGATGGAGCTGCACTACTTCAAGCACCCTGGCATCTTGACAGCTGTTGCCAACAGTCAGTGGACAACACTAACTATGTTGGTTCACAAACCAGATGGTTTCCTCTGCACACATGGTGACTTCAAGAACACCATTAACATACAGTCCATTGGTGAGTCTTACCTACTCAGAAGGTGAACAAGATTCTTACTTGAATGGCAGGTGGCAAAATCTTTGTGAAAATTGATCTCAAGGATGCAGGTTTACAGCTTCCATTGGATGCGTCATCAGGAGACTCACTGGTAATGAATACATCCTTCGCTCTCTTCCACTACTATCACCTGCCCTTTGGGATTACGAGCACCTCAGTGATATTAAAGAGATATATGGAACACGTTTCAAAGGGAATGTCAGATGTGGCCAGTTACCTGGATGATATCATCGTTGCAGACCAGTCTGCCCAACACCTGATGGATAACCTGGACACCCTTTTCTCCATCCTACAGACAGCAAATATTTGTTGTAACTCAGAGAAGTGCCAGTTTTTCATTCCCAAATTGAACATTTAGGACATATCCTTGGTGCCATAGGTATCCAGAAAATGCCACATTATGTTCAGTCTATGCAGAACTTACCACCTTGGATGAAAGTGAAGCAACTTCAGTCCATATTAGGCCAACTGAATTCCTATTATATGTTCATCTCCTATGTTGCCACAACTGCAGAACTACTGAACCATCTCTTACTTAAAATATAACATGTAATTGGTACATGGCGTGTGACCACACCTCCCAGAGCCTTAAACAGGCACTGCTTCATCCCACATGTCTGATGGATACTATCCCTTGCTCCTTGTAGTTGCTGCAATAGATGCATCCAATTACAGATCAGCAGCTGTCCTCTCTCACATCATTGACAGTGTGAAATGGCCTGTCATTTTCATTCTGAAAACATTGACATTGGCCCAGTGCAACTATGGACAGATCAAAAAGGAGGCTCTGGCCATAGTCTTCATTTAAAAAAAAAAAAATATGTTTATGGGCGCCATTTTACTCTGTTAAGAGACCACAACCCATTGTTGCCCTTATTTCGAAATGACACAAACACTCCACAAAATTGGTTCACCACCTTCAGTGATGGGCTTTGCTTCTCAACAGTTATTCCTATGATATCCAGTACTGTTCTGTCTCTCACCATGTCAACACTGACTTGCTTTCAAGATTGTCAGTGGGACAAGACTCCTCTTTTGACTTCAATCTGGAAGTATTCTACCATATGGATGTCAGTGACAAACAAGCTGTCACCTCACTACCTATTGATATCACACTGGTGGCTCAGCATTTGGCAAAAGACCCGATTCTCCGCGAGCTCCTCCTTCTGGTCCAGCGGTGATGGTCAGTGGTTCGCCAGAGGTTTTCAATCCAGAAGTTCAGAGTTATTGGTATCACAAGCATGAGTTCTCTGCCCTCAATGGGGTGCTGCTGCTCCAGGGTGAAAATGGCCAATATTTGGTCATCATTCGTCCTCCCCCCAGCTCCATATCCTACACCTGCTTCACCGCAGTTTTTGTGCATCATGCTAATGAACTGCCTGGAGCATCAACATGTGTGTTGGAAACAGACTGATGCTGACATTGCCATATGGTAACAACCTACATATCCTGCCAAAGCAAGGAAGTGCCCCCAGTGCTTTGCTATTTCCCATGGCTGCAGCTGTCGACATCTTGGTTGCAGCTCCATTTGGATTGCATGGGCCCTTTTCTGAGTCATTTGTGGTTCTTTATGGTCAACACTGGATATGGTTTCCCCTACATCTTCTGCATGTCCTCTACATCCTCATTGCATGTGATCCAAGCCTTGAATGGATATTTGTGATTGAAGATCTTTCCAAAACCATCATCAGAGACAATGGGCCTCAATTTGTGTCCATTGCATTTACATCTTTCTGTGCCTCCAATGGAACTGCTCTCATCCACACAGCTCCATTCCACCCAGCACCCAATGTTCTGTCAGAGCAGTTCATCTGAAAGTTTTAAGATCAGCTGTCGAAGCCCCGCAGTCATCACTCACTGGCCAATGCATTCTTCATCTTTCTGGCCTCTTATTGGGAAACCTTTCAGGAGGAGGCTAGTTCAGCTGAACAAACCCATGGGCAGCCACAGAAATCAAACCTCTCTCTTGTGCAAGCATGACAAATGTTGGGCGGTCACCGTTGGACTCTGGTGGTGGTAATGTGACTACTGACACAATCAATGTTGAAGGTCCAATTCTTCAAAGGTTCCTGCAGCTGCACAGATCTAAACTCCAGGCACCCACCATCGGATTCCAACACAGACTCAGTATCTTTTGTTGTCCCAAATTCATCTGCTCCACAGTACCAACAGTAAGTCCAACAGATCAGCAACCCTGGAGACATAAGCATCACATATATGGGTGCCTCCAAGGTGTCTCCTGCCAGGACTTTGGCTGCTGACGAGTGTCATAGTGCAACTGATAGACAGCAGAACATCTAAGCTTGCAGGAGACAAAGTATCAAGAAAGCAATTAATTACGGATTTGTGCTCCCAAAAAAAAAAAAAATGTGAAGATGTTTCTATAAACATCAGGGCTTGCAGAGCAGCTCCCATGGGGACTTTGCAGATCAAAAAAAAAAAAAAAAAAAAGAAGAGACTCAACAAAATTTGTCAGAGTATAATGAATGATTCCTCACCTGCAACCACTGAAAGAAGAAGAGGTGACAGACGAATGAAGTTGTAAGAAGATAGGAAAAATGCCATTGTCAGACACATTGAGCAATTCAAGCTGATTGAAAGTCACTATTCTAGAGGAAAAATGCTACATTGCCAATATTTGACCAGTGAATTAAATGTAAAAATAATGTGGGAAATGTTCTGTGACAAACATCCTGATCTGGATGTAAAGTATGACTACTACCGGACAATATTCTGCAATAATTTTAATATTGGCTTTGGAGCACCTTTTATTGACACATGCTCATCCCTCATATGTTTGGCTGGAGAACAAATTTGCAAAGGGGTCAAATCAGATTGTTTCACCTCTTCATCATCAACCAATTTGCATGGTGTCAACAATCTACACCTATTTTCAGATGGATGCAGTGGGCAAAACAAAAATACAACAATAATTGCGATGTTCATTTACTGATTCCTGTATGCTGCTCCAGTACACGTAGAGAGTGTTGAAGTGTGGTTACCAATCATCAGTCATTCTTTTATACCCCCTGATAGAGTTTTTGGAAACATGGAGAGAAAATTTTCAAAATTGAGTATAATCAAAAGCCCTGCAGTATGTCGGCATAATGGAAAAATTCGCCACAGTGGTGCATTTGGGCTCAGATGACTGCAAAGTGAGAGACTGGAAGAGGATCGCAACTGACGTCATCAAAGCTCATGGATCCTGGCACTTTAAGTTTCAAAAATCGAAGAGAATTATCAATCACGAAGACAGAAAACAAAAAATTATGTCTTGTGCAAGGAGCAGCATTCTTCAGTTTTGAAAGTGGAGAGCTGAAATCTATTCTTGAAAGAGACAACATGTCACAAAAGAAATTCTTCCTCAGGAGGTTTCAAAAGGCACCCCACTGAAAAATCTAAAATTATGGATGTCAAGCAGCTCTTAGAGCTACACTGGGGAGAGACATGGCCCGTGGAGGAAAAGGTAAAATTCTACACTGATGTTTTTGAGCAGCAGAAGATCATCGATACAGATGAATGTCAAAATGGCAAGGCTGAAGGACTTGACTTTGAGCTCTTAGATAACAATGGTTCCCCAAACACAGCTTAAACGCTGTCTACTTCAGTTTATCTTGTGATCGTTTCTTTGCAATATTTCATTTTCCCAAGATTTGTTTCCAAAGATTTCTCACTTTCATGACAGGTGTTAAGCCTGAATTCAGTGATTAAATATGAGTAATATTAATACACTATGTGATCAAAAGTATCCGGACACCCCAAAAACATATGTTTTTCATATTAGATGCATTATGCTGCCACCTCCTGCCAGGTACTCCATATCAGTGACCTCATTAGTCATTAGACATTGTGAGAGAGCATCTTGGGGCACTCCGCTGAACTCATGGACTTGAAACATGGTCAGGTGATTGGGTGTCGCTTGTGTCATATGTCTGTACGCAAGATTTACACACTCCTAAACATCCCTAGGTCCACTATTTCTGATGTGATAGTGAAGTGGACTGTCTGAAAACATCATGGAAGAAGAAACCGAAAGTAGATGCACACAACATAGGTGAACCTATATTAAAGAAAGAGTTTGAACTAGCTCTGAAAAAATTGAAAAACAACAAATCGCCTGGTATAGACAATATCCCAGCCGAACTTCTGAAATCTGAAGGAGCAAAACTGAAACAGGAGTTGTATAATCTTGTTTTCAACATGTACGAGCAGGGTAAAATTCCTACAGACTTTGAGAAAAACATTATGATCCCCATTCCAAAGAAGGCAAATGCTACAAGATGTGAAAATTATAGGACGCTCAGCCTAGTTACTCATGCCTCTTAAATAGTAACCTCAATTATCCTAAAACGCATAGAACAAAAAGTCGAAGCTACACTCTCTGAAGACCAGTTTGGATCCCGGAAAGATAGAGGAACCAGAGAAGCAATATTTGCTATAAAACTAATAATAGAGAAATGACTAGATAAGAACCTGACAACATACATAGCTTTCGTAGATGTAGAGAAAGCCTTTGATAACGTTAAATGGGATAAGATGTTTGAGGAACTCAAAAAAGGAGGAATAGACTATAAAGATAGAAAAATGATATGGAACCTGTACAAAAACGAGACAGCAGTTATCCGTGGATGGACAAAACAAGAAGAGGTGCAGATACGGAAAGGTGTCTGACAAGGTTGCGCACTATCGCCTGTTATTTTTAACCTATACATTGAAGAGGCTCTGAAAAAAGTAAGGGAAAATTCACAGACAGGTGCAGTAATTCATGGCCAACGAATAGATGTGATAAGATATGCCGATGATATAGCTGTCCTGGCTGAAAGTGAAGAAGATCTTTTAGTCCTACTGAATAGAATGGATAAAGTTGTGGGGGAAGAATATAATATGAGAATTAATAAAGCAAAAACAAAAGTAATGGTATGCGACAAAAAAGATCAAGTGAAAGTCCAAATTCATGTAGGAAATGAACTGCTTGAACAAGTTGATAAATTTACTTATCTGGGCAGTAATATTACCAGGGATGGAAGAAGCAAGGCAGAAGTGAGAAGTAGAATTGCTCAAGCAAAGGCTGCTTTTAACAAGAAGAAAAACATCTTAACATCTAAGAACATCAGCCTTGAAATCAAGAAAAGATTTTTGAAATCATATGAGTGGAGTGTGGCATGCTATGGGTGTGAAACATGGACTCTTGGGACAGAGGAAGACCAGAAGCTAAATTCTTTTGAAATGTGGTGCTATAGATGCATGCTCAAAATAAAATGTATTGACAAGGTCACAAACGAAGTAGTCCTGGAAAGAGCAGGTGAGAAGAGAAGCTTCTGGAGTTTCATTGTTAAAAGAAGAGTGCAATTTACAGGCCATCTATTCACACATAAAGGACTCCTGAACACAATCATAGAGGGATATGTTGAGGGGAAAAGACCAAGAGGAAGACCACGACTGAGGTACATGGATCAAATCGTGAAAGATGTGGGATGTAACACCTATTAAGAAATGAAAAGCTGAAAGATGCACAGAATGGAGACAAGCTGCCATTGTAGCTGTTGCAAACCAATCCTTGGATTGACCACTACAGAAGAAGAAGTGAAGTGGAAATGTGAAGGGACACATACAGCACAAAAGCATACAGGCCGACCTAGTCTACTGACTGACAGAGACTGCTGACAGTTGAAAAGGGTCCTAATGTGTAACAGGCAGTAGGCAGACATCTATCTAGACCATCACACAGGAATTCCCAACTGTATCAGGATCCACTGCAAGTACTGTGACAGTTAGGCAGAAGGTGAGAAAACTTGGATTTCATGGTTGAGCTGCTGCTCATAACCACACATCCCGCTGGTAAATGCCAAACAACGCCTCGCTTGGTGTAAGGAGCATAAACATTGGACAATTGAGTAGTGGGAAAATGTTGTGTGAGTGACGAATCATGGTACACAGTGCAGCTATCTGATGGCAGGGTGTGGGTATGGCGAATGCCCAGTGAATGTAATCTGTCAGTGTGTGTAGTGCCAACAGTAAAATTCGGAGGCAGTGGTGTTGTGGTGTGGTCATGTTCTTCTTGGAGGGGGCTTGCAGCCCTTATTGTTTTCCATAGCATTATCATAGCACAGGTCTACATTGATGTTTTAAGCACCTTCTTGCTTCACACTGTTGAAGAGCAATTCAGGGATGGCAATTGCATCTTTCAACGTGACTGAGCACCTGTTCATAATGCATGGCCTATGGTGGAGTGGTTACACATCAGTAACATTCCTGTAATGGACTAGCCTGCACAGAGTCCTGCCCCGAATCCTATAGAAAACCTTTCGGATATTTTGGAGCGCTGACTTGGTGCCAGGCCTCACCGACCAACATCAATACCTCTCCTCAGTGCAACACTCCATGAAGTACGGGCTACCATTTCCCAAGAAACCTTTCAGCACCTAATTGAATGTATGCCTGCAAGATTGGAAGCTGTCATCAAGGCTAAGGGTGGGACAAGACCATACTGAACTCCAGCCTTACCGCTGGAGGGCGCCACAAACTTGTAAGTCATTTTCAACCAGGTGTCCGCATACTTTTTATCACATATTGTATTGTACCTTGTAGTAGTTCATGTTTAGTTTTTTTATTTAAATGTTTCAATCTTTTTAAATATTTAAAATAAAACAGTATTTCAGCACTTTGTTTGTTTAATTTTCTTCTGTTCACATTATTTTTGTATACTCCTGTAGTCTACCATTCTTACTGACATAGCCAGATAAACACCAGAATTAATTTTTCCGCTGATTTTGCAGCCGACTGCATTCCATCATGGCCACTGATGTGGTTGCAGAAGTGGCAAACTGGCCCATTCGGTTGCAAAATGGGCTAAGTACAAAATTTTACATAAAAGTACTAATAAGGGGTTAATGTAGGATTACAGAGACATTTATGATTTGGTCACTATGTTTTATTCCTTTCTTTTGAGACATTAACCACCATTGTAATATTGCTGTGAGAGCAAGGATACGTCTTTCGGCTTTTCCCAAAAATCTTTTAAAACTGTCTTAACTACTTTTGCAACTGGGCTCCTCATTTGATGTACACATATGTGTGCTTTGGGTCTCAACCAGTAGAAGAAAAAAATATTTTATAACAGTTATTAAGATTTTTGTTCATGGAATTTTAGAAAGCAGTTGTTTTTAAGTATACACAAATACATATTACACTTCTTGCACATGGTACTCCACCCTTCAGAGTGACATTTAGAGGCATTCTTTGCATCTTCATAATGGGAAAGGTGATCAACCTGGTCAAATTGAGTTAGATTTCTTGGCTGGTGCAACATTTCTTCTCCTGGGTGTATTATCATCAGTCTTTTTCCCAGTGGCTAGGTTTATGACATTTAAAGCATTTACCTTGTTTTCTCAAATTTTTATCTTCAAGACTAGGGTTATTCTTAAGGTGGCTATTCCTATGTTGTTTATCAGCCAGAACTGCCTCCCCATTTGCAACTTCCTGTAGATTTAAACGTTTTTTTCCATCAACAATCTTAAGATCAAATTCTCTAGAGTTTGTTGATGAAGATGTGTTGATTCCCATGCTCTCAGAAAATGGTTGTATCTCAGTGGTAACATCATTAATAATTTTGTGATCACCTCTAGAGTTCAAAACATTTTCATATTGATCCCTCAGGCAATGTACCAGCTCTTCTAACTGTGAAATATAATAAACGTATGTAGCCATGTCACTTGAAACATCCTTTTTTTAAAGTTGTACCATTGCTGTTGTTGTAAATGTATGTTACATTGTTTTTCTGTTAGTAAAGAGAACATGGCAGCTTAAGAGTCACAGTTTACAATTTATTTATTTATTTATTTATTTTACTGAGCAGCTTTGGGTTTACCTATAAAGATCACATACAAGTATATATTCACATTGTCTGTTTTACAAAATAATAATAACATACACTATTTAATTATTATAGGTATATCATTTTTTAGTACAGAATTACACATTTCAGATCTACTTTACAATCTACCTACACACATTTTAATTATATTATATGGTACATAAGTACAAATTTTGCTCACCTCCACAGCTGAGTGGCAGCTGGCATGGTAGCTTAGTGTATTCGGTCAGCGTAGATAGCTGTCATGCGGGGGACCACGTTCAATTCCTGGTACTCCAAGGATTTTTTTTTTTCCTTGATGGTAAGACTGGTAAGGGGTGCACCCAGCCTACTTGAGTGAATAGCAGTGGCTCCACACCCTGGAAAGTCTGCAAAATGGCTGGAAAGTGGTGTGCTAACCACATGCCCCTCCATACCACACCCACACAATACTGTAAGGCAGAGGATGGCACAGTGGCCAGTAGACATCCCTTGGGCCTTCACGGCCTTGTGAGGATCTCCTTATAGGTAAACATTTTGAATCTACTGCAATTCACATTTTAATTCTATTAGACCATATGCCTGTTTCCAATTTTTTGCATTTAGCATGAGTTCAGTGACAGAATAGAAGGGACTCTCTACAAGGAATAGTTTTATTGTTTGTTTGGATTTCTCCTTCAAGCTGGTGTTTGAAATTTGAAGGGGTAAACAGTTGAACATTTTTATTGTCATTTAAGCAGTGGTTTTTGTACATTTAGTTGTATTATGTTGAGGAAAACTTAACTTTATACAGTTTCTGGTAGTATGGCTATGTATGTCTTCATTTTTAACAAATTTGTTCTGATCTTCCTGTACAAAAAGTAATATTTTGTGTATAAAAAGTAATATTTTGTATATATACATAATTTAAGTTTTTGAATAGCTGCTTACAGCTCTCTATTCTTTCTTAATTAGCCATTACTCTGATTCTTACATTTTGTAGTTTAAAGATTTTCATTGCATCACTTGCCTGATCCCATACCTCTATGCCATAGGTCATGATAGTATTAAAACATGAGAAATTTACAATTTGTGTAACATCATCTGCTATTAGTGGCTTAATATTTCAAGTAACAAATGTGACAGTATTTAGTTTACTAGTTGTTGTAGCAATGTGCTCTTTCCATATTAAACAGTTATCTACAGTGAATCCTAAGATTTTTGTGTTTTCAACTACATTTATACTCAGTGTTTGTAAATGTTAGGATTCCTCTATTTTTCTTCTGTTCTTGTTCCTGAAGAATATTACTTTAGTTTTCGCATTATTGAGAATTAGCCTAATGGTTTCAAGCCACTGAGTAATACACTCAAATATCATTTTGCTTTTTGTTATGGTATCCTGGAAATCGTTATGCAATGGTATTGTCTGCAAAAAGAATCATTTCACTTTCAGTGTTTTGAGGTAAATTGTCTGTGTACACTTACAGAAAAAATATAACAACACGAAAAAAAATAATAAATCTAAAGTAACATATTTAAGTGATTGAAATTTCAAGATCACAGGTTAATGTAAGATCAAAATAGACCATTGAAAATGTGATATTCTGATACATTAGTAGCTGGTGTAACTGCCAGATTGTTGAATGCAACCATGCAAACATGCATGCATTGTATTGTACAGGTGCTAGATATCAGTTTGTGGGATGGCGTACCATGCCTGTTGCATGTGGTCAGTCAATACAGGGACAGTTAATGCTGTTTGTGGATGATGCTGGAGTTGTCGTCTGATGATGCACCCTATGTGCTTAATTGGAGGCAGATCTGGTGATTAAGCAGGCCTGGCAACATGTTGACACTCTGTAGAGTGTGTGGGGTTACAACAGCAGTATGTGAGTGAGTGTTATCCTGTTCGTGAATGGTAGCACAAAAGGTCAAATCAGCAGACTGATGTACAAATTTGTAGTCAGGATGAGTGGGATAACCACAAGAATGCTCCTGCTGTCATATAAAAATCACACCCCATACCATAACTCCAGGTGTAGGTTCAGCATGTCTAGAAGGCAGACAGGTTGGTTGCAGGCCCTCAACTGGCCTCCTCCTAACCAACACAGGGCCATATTACTGGCACCAAAGCAGAACCAGCTTTCGTCAAAAAACACAACAGACCTCCACTCTGCCCTTCAATGAGCTCTCACTTGACACCACTGAAATAACAGATGGTGGTGGTTTGGGGCCAGTGAAATGTATACTATATGGCATCTGACTCAGAGTTAGAATAGAATAGAATGGAATAGAATAGTTATCCTTGAAGCAACCAATTAGTAACAGTTTGTTGTTGTAATTGCTGCTGCAGATGCAGTACAATGAGCCAGAGCCTTGCGCCGAATATGATGGCCTTCCCTCTCAGTAGTGCCACAAGCTGTCTGAAGCCCAGTCTTTTACGACCATCGCAGAAGGCACATCAAGTTTCATATTGCCCTATTACATGTCCTCGTTCAAACTCAATGAGGTGCTGATAGTGGTGTTTCTGTTGCCTTAAACGTATTCTTGACTAATATCAAGTCACCACATCCTATATCAAAGGTGACTAAAGATCACAATGGTTACAGAGCATATTTAAAGCAAATCTGACTTGCATCCTCATAGTGGCACTACTAGCGCCACTCCTAAGCAGTCGGCATGATATATGAATTGACATTAACTTTCAGAAGGAGAAACACACTTGCCAACCTTTGTTTATGTCACACAACTCCTTTCTGGTGTTGTGATTTTTTTTCTGTCAGTGTATAACAGGAGCAACAGAGGTCCTAATATGCTGCCCTGTGGTACACTGTGACTGATTTGTTGTAATTCCTGAACAATAGTAAGAGCTGGTCCTCTAATCCCCTTGTGGCTTTTGCTGACATTATCTGATGATTTACCTGCTTCTCTGTTAATTACCTTCCATGTGGTCATGACTGTTTGATGACTGAGCAGTGGTGTTTCCCACAGACTAGTTTTTGCATCTTTTGGTGTCTTATTGTAAACCTTCTGTAAGATTTATAACAGTTATCAAAATGGTCAGGCTTGTTAGAGATGCTATCTCTGTAAAAGAAATAGTTGTGAGTATCTACCTTCATACCATCTTTTATAATTATAGTCTGTGAGTTGCTGTCTGATAGATTCATTTCATTTGCCATGCAATTGTACCTACTGGATTACTAACTACTGATTATAAAATCAGTGGCAGACTGCGTGTTCTTTCTCATTGTAGTACAACTTTAACAATATTTGTTGTAAGTAATGTGTCAAGCTCTACTTTGAATCTTGTATCTAATAAGCAGTTGATATTTATAGCCTCACATAAAATTAGTTTATTCATCTTCCAGAAGTGTGATAGTACCCTGTCCATGATTTGTACAAATCTGCTGAAATCACCATATGGTGCCTTGTATACATATACATGGCCCAGTCACATTTATGTGACCACTGCCTATGTTCAATGTCACTGTGCAATAAGCACTCACAAATAGCACACGGAAGCACTAGCAGCGAAAGGTATGTAAAGCATGGTGGGGTACAAGGAAAACACTGCAATCACTGTCATTATGTGAAAACAGAGTGATATATCTGAGGTCCAAAAGAGCATGCTCATTGGCTTTTGGGCCAACAGTGGAAGCATTTCTGAAATGGCTAAGTTTGTAAACTGGTCACATGCTGCTGTGGTTAAGGTACACCGTGCGTGACAAAGTGGCACTATCCAAAACCGATGCCAAGTCAGCTGTAGAGCACCATCAGCCGTAGATGACACAGGTGAATGATGGGTGCGGAGATGAGTACAGGCAAATATATGTGCAACTGTTGAGCAACTGACTGCCCAGGTGAACCAAGGGCCTACCAACATTGTCTTCTCATAGATTATTTAGTGAACATTCCTGTGCATGGGCCTCCACAGGAGGCACTTGGTTCATGCACCCATGCTGACTGCTGCTCAGTGGTGACAAAGACTGGAATTTGCATGCCAGTGCCACAACTGGACATCCAGTGAGTGGTGACGGGTGGCCTTTCCAGATGAATCACGTTTTATGCTCCATTGGAAAGATGGCCATTGGCATGTATGGTGTGTAACAGCTGAAAGCAAACATCTTGCAACAATTGTTGGAGAAGTACAGGCTGGAGAAAGGAATGTTAGGGTCAGGGGAATCTTTTTGTGGCATTTTCTAGGCAATCTCATCATTCTGGAAGGCACTATGGATCAGCACAAGTATGCGTCTATCCTGGGTAACCATATTCAGAATTTTGACAGGTGGTCACATTAATGTGACTGGACAGTGTAGTGTTTGTTAAATTTTCATGAATCACATTTGCTAATTTTGCTTTAACATCTAATTATCTAATGATTTTATCTAAAATTTCTTTGTCTACAAAAGCAAATCCTTTCTTCAGATCAATAAACAATACTGTTGTATGTTTACTGGTTAATATTCTGTGGCAAATTAAAAATCTTTTCTGTGCAGGATCTTCTCTTTCGAAAACCATACTGATTTTCATAGGTCTACAAGACATATGTGGGTGAAAGTAATATGTTTTCTAAGTCTTCCTGCCCCCCCCCTCCCCCCCCAGTGAACCATGGACCTTGCCGTTGGTGGGGAGGCTAGCGTGCCTCAGCGATACAGATAGCCGTACCATAGGTGCAACCACAACGGAGGGGTATCTGTTGAGAGGCCAGAAAAACGCGTGGTTCTTGAATAGGGGCAGCAGCCTTTTCAGTAGTTGCAGGGGCAACAGTCTGGATGATTGACTGATCTGGCCTTGTAACATTAACCAAAACGGCCTTGCTGTGCTGGTACTGCAAACGGCTGAAAGCAAGTGGAAACTACGGCCGTAATTTTTCGCGAGGGCATGCAGCTTTACTGTATGGTTAAATGATGATGGCGTCCTCTTGGGTAAAATATTCCGGAGGTAAAATAGTCCCCCATTCGGATCTCCGGGCGGGGACTACTCAAGAGGACGTCGTCATCAGGAGAAAGAAAACTGGCGTTCTACGGATCGGAGCGTGGAATGTCAGATCCCTTAATCGGGCAGGTAGGTTAGAAAATTTAAAAAGGGAAATGGATAGGTTAAAGTTGGATATAGTGGGAGTTAGTGAAGTTCGGTGGCAGGAGGAACAAGACTTCTGGTCAGGCGAATACAGGATTATAAATACAAAATCAAATACAGGTAATGCAGGAGTAGGTTTAATAATGAATAAAAAAATAGGAGTGCAGGTAAGCTACTACGAACAGCATAGTGAACGCATTATTGTGGCGAAGATAGACACGAAGCCCACTCCTACTACAGTAGTACAAGTTTATATGCCAACTAGCTCTGCAGATGACGAAGAAATTGAAGAAATGTATGATGAAATCAAAGAAATTATTCAGATAGGGAAGGGAGACGAAAATTTAATAGTCATGGGTGACTGGAATTCGGTAGTAGGAAAAGGGAGAGAAGGAAACATAGTAGGTGAATATGGACTGGGGCTAAGAAATGAAAGAGGAAGCCGCCTGGTAGAATTTTGCACAGAGCACAACTTAATCACAGCTAACACTTGGTTCAAGAATCATAAAAGAAGGCTGTATACATGGAAGAAGCCTGGAGATACTGACAGGTTTCAGATAGATTATATAATGGTAAGACAGAGATTTAGGAACCAGGTTTTAAATTGTAGGAAGTTTCCAGGGGCAGATGTGGACACTGACCACAATCTATTTGTTATGAACTGTAGACTAAAACTGAAGAAACTGCAAAAAGGTAGGAATTTAAGGAGATGGGACCTG
This sequence comes from Schistocerca piceifrons, assembly GCF_021461385.2. Taxonomy (NCBI): domain Eukaryota; kingdom Metazoa; phylum Arthropoda; class Insecta; order Orthoptera; family Acrididae; genus Schistocerca; species Schistocerca piceifrons. Next base: position 726,173,231 of record NC_060149.1, read on the forward strand.
GATAAACTGACTAAACCAGAGGTTGTACAGAGTTTCAGGGAGAGCGTAAGGGAACAATTGACAAGAATGGGGGACAGAAATACAGTAGAAGAAGAATGGGTAGCTTTGAGGGATGTAGTAGTGAAGGCAGCAGAAGATCAAGTAGGTAAAAAGACGAGGGCTAGTAGAAAGCCTTGGGTAACAGAAGAAATATTGAAAGTAATTGATGAAAGGAGAAAATATAAAAATGCAGTAAATGAAACAGGCAAAAAGGATTACAAACGTCTCAAAAATGAGATCGACAGGAAGTGCAAAATGGCTAAGCAGGGATGGCTAGAGGACAAATGTAAGGATGTAGAGGCTTATCTCACTAGGGGTAAGATAGATACAGCCTACAGGAAAATTAAAGAGACCTTTGAAGAAAAGAGAACCACTTGTATGAATATCGAGAGCTCAGATGGAAACCCAGTTCTAAGCAAAGAAGGGAAAGCAGAAAGGTGGAAGGAGTATATAGAGGGTCTATACAAGGGTGATGTACTTGAGGACAATATCATGGAAATAGGAGAGGATGTAGATGAAGATGAAATGGGAGATACGATACTGCGTGAAGAGTTTGACAGAGCACTGAAAGACCTGAGTCGAAACAAGGCCCCAGAAGTAGACAACATTCCATTAGAACTACTGACAGCCTTGCGAGAGCCGGTCCTGACAAAATTCTACCACCCAGTGAGGAAGATGTATGAGACAGGTGAAATACCCTCAGACTTCAAGAAGAATATAATAATTCCAATCCCAAAGAAAGCAGGTGTTGACAGATGTGAAAATTACCGAACAATCAGTTTAATAAGCCACAGCTGCAAAATACTAACGCGAATTCTTTACAGATGAATTGTAAAACTAGTAGAAGCCAACCTCGGGGAAGATCAGTTTGGATTCCGTAGAAATATTGGAACACGTGAGGCAATTACTGACCCTATGACTTATCTTAGAAGCTAGATTAAGGAAAGGCAAACCTACATTTCTAGCATTTGTAGACTTAGAGAAAGCTTTTGACAATGTTGACTGGAATACTCTCTTTCAAATTCTGAAGGTGGCAGGGGTAAAATACAGGGAGTGAAAGGCTATTTACAATTTGTACAGAAACCAAATGGTAGTTATAAGAGTCGAGGGGCATGAAAGGGAAGCAGTGGTTGGGAAGGGAGTGAGACAGGGTTGTAGCCTCTCCCCGATGTTATTCAATCTGTATATTGAGCAAGCAGTAAAGGAAACAAAAGAAAAATTTGGTGTAGGTATTAAAATCCGTGGAAAAGAAATAAAAACTTTGAGGTTTGCCGATGACATTGTAATTCTGTCAGAGACAGCAAAGGACTTGGAAGAGCAGTTGAACGGAATGGACAGTGTCTTTAAGGGAGGATATAAGATGAACATCAACAAAGGTTAGATGGGTAGATCACATAACTAATGAGGAGGTACTGAATAGGATTGGGGAGAAGAGAAGTTTGTGGCACAACTTGACCAGAAGAAGGGATCGGTTGGTAGGACATGTTCTGAGGCATCAAGGGATCACCCGTTTAGTATTGGAGGGCAGCGTGGAGGGTAAAAATCGTAGAGGGAGGCCAAGAGATGAATACACTAAGCAGATTCAGAAGGATGTAGGTTGCAATAGGTACTGGGAGATGAAGAATCTGGCACAGGATAGAGTAGCATGGAGAGCTGCATCAAACCAGTCTCAGGACTGAAGATCACAACAACAACAACAAGTATTCCTGGATCATATGCTCTTGGTATTTTAATAGTAAAACTCACCATGCTGCTCAACTCTTCTCTCGTAGCATCTGTCACTGGAATTTGCTGAGCATCTTTGTAAGACTCTTGTTTGATCTTCTCTACCTCCTCTGTTAATCCTACCTGGTAAGTCCAGGACTAGACTGATGAGCAATTGTCAAGAACCAGTCTTACAAGTGTTTTGCAAGTCATTTATTTCATGGATGAATTATATTTCATTAAGATTCTCCCAACGAATCTTAGACTTTCATGTGTTTCTCCTACAGTTCATTTTACATTGTCATTTCACTTTAAATCACTACAGATGGTTACTCTCAGGTAATTTATGGTAGTTACTGTTTCCAGTATTTTTCAGCAATAGTGTAATAAAATAGCAGTGGATCTCTTCGCCTATTTATGTGCAGTGTGTTACATTACTTATATTCAGATACAACTGCCAATCCTTTACAGGTCTTCCCGAATTCTGCTAGTCTTCTGGCATTACAACTTTTCTATATAGATGACACAGCACCATCTGCAAACAGCCTCATGGGGTATTCAGTGTTATCCCCTAGATCATTTGTGTACTGCCTAAGAACCATGTTTTGCAGTGCAGTCTGCTGCAAGACAAGCAAGAGGATAGTTAATGAGGTTCTGAAAGTTACTGAAAGGGATGTGGTGCTATGCCAACACCAGTGCTGTGGAGAGCTATGCTAGGTTTCTCAATTGAGAACCCGTGGCATGAACAGCCTGATCGTAGTGGTCCAACAGATTCTCAATTGGGTTTAAATCCAGGGAGATAGGTGGCCAGGTTGTATAGTAAACTCATCCTTGTGCTCTTCCAACCATGCATGTACACTGTGTGGTACTTCGCATTATCCTTCTGGTAGATGCCATTTTGGCGAGAAAAAACAAACTGCATATAGCAGCAGACATGTTCCCCAAGGATAGACGCATACTTGTTTTGATTTATTGTGCCTTCCAGAATGGTGAGATCACCCAGGAAATGGCACAAAAAACATTCCTCAGACCATAACACTCTCTCCTCTGGCATGGACTCTTCCTATGATTCTTGTACAGTGTCTGCTTTCAGACATTTAATACCCTACACACAAATGACCATCTGTCCAAAGGAGCATAAAATGAGATTAATCTAAAACGACCATCTGTTGCCACTTACTGGATGTGCAGTTGAGGTACTGGCATGCAAATTCCAGCCTTCGTTGCTGATGAACAACAATCAGCATGGGTGCATGAACATGGTGCCTACTGCAGAAGCCCTTACACAGCTATGTTTCCTGAATGGACATTGCAGAGGCACTGTTGGTAGCCCCTTGGTTGATCTGTGTGGTCAGTTGCTCAACAGTTGCACTTCTGTTTACCTGTACACCTTTCTGCAGCTGCCATTCTCCCCTGTTGTCTATAGCCTGTGGTGAACCATACTTGCCTAGGTGCCAGTTTTGGATAGTACCATTTTGCCATGTACAGTATGCCGTAACCACAATGGTACATGAACAGTTAACAAACTTTTCCATTTTGAAAATGCTTCCACCCCCGATCCTATTGGACATCACATAAATCGCTCTGTTTCTGCACTGCGACAACTGTACTGTTTTTCACATCCCCTTGACACATTTTGCATTCCCTCCAGTGTTAGTCCTGCCATGAGGCATCTGTGAGTGGTTACTGTCTGTTGATGTTGAACACAGGCAGTCGGCACATTAATCTTACTGGACATTGCAAACAGTGACAGCCCTATCACATTAACTTGTGTCACTCCACAAATTACCATTACATCAGTTGATTTTGTTTTGCTACGAATAATCTTCTAAGTTCTACTGGCAATCCAATCACAAATCTAGTCCAGTACTTGGTAATCCACTATTTTGTTCACTGGATGACAGTGTAGAACTGTATGGAATGCCTTCCTGAAGTCAAGGAACATGGTATGAACCTGTGCGCCATTGTATGTTTCACCCCGGATCTCATGAGTGAACAGAGAGAGCCAAGTTTTGAAAGATCTCTGTTTGTGGAATACACACTGATTTTTATATAGGAGATTTTTATTCCCTAAAAATTTCATTTTTTATGAGCATAAGATGTGCGCTATGATTCTATAATAGGCTGATTCCAGTGATATCAACCTATAACTATGTGCATATTTCCAATGGGCTGTCTTGAAAAAGGAATGGTCTACCCCTTTTTTTTCAATTGCTGGGTACCCTATGTTGCTCTGGTGACCTACAATAAATCACTGCTACAACAGGGGGAAGTTCTTCTAATAGTCCAGATATCTTTACACTATTAAGTGATTGTATTTGCTTTTCTATTCTGCAGTCACTTATCTCAATATCTGTCAGCATTTGTGTGACAATTGAGAGGAGCAATTGTATTATGATCTTCTATAGTGAAACGATTTAGAAAGACAGTATTCAGTACTTCTCTCACTCATTTTCCATTTCAGTGCCAATATGATCACTAAGTGACTGAACAGGTAATTTTGATCTACTTAATGACCTGTGGAAGATCAAACTTTATTAGGATTTTTAATCAGGTTGGTTGGTAAAATGATATGTCCAGATTCATTGAACACTTTTTGCATTGCTCTTCTTACACTTGATTTGGCTTCATTCAGCTTTCGTCTGTCAACTAGACTTTGACTTCACTTTTATCAGTAATGAAGCTCTATTTATTGTTGGTAGTAACTTTCTAACATGGCTTTTGAACCACTATGGCTCTTCCCATTCCCCACCATCTTGTTCAGCATATACTGGTCTAAGGCGTATTTGGAATTTTATCCATTGGTGCTTTAAATCTTCGTCCTTAGAGATGAATATTTGATATTAACCACTCAGAAACTCTGCAGTTTGTTTCCTCTCATTCTTGCTAATCTCAAACACAGGGTGTTAAAAAAGTATTCCATATCTTGAGAGGTGGTAGAATGGACCAAAACAAAAAAGTCTAATAAATTGCACTAAAAGGCATACCTTAAGAACAGTGAGCACTTCATCTTTGTTGCAGTGGAACTCATTTCCTCTACTGCAAGATCTTTCATTTCCATGTTTTAAAATTAATAAAATCTAGTAAGCTTGGGCTCTAAAATGCATCACTTAAGACCTATGAGCACTTATTCACCTTTGCTTCTGTGAAACACTTTACTTCCTACTGAAAAAGTGCTCATAGCTCTTAAGGTATGTATTTTAGAACCCATTTTTACTGGATATTCTTTTCTTGTTTAGGTCCATACTACCATCTCTCAAAATATTGAATACTTTTTAACACCCTGTATATTCCTGTAACACCTGTAGTCATTGATGCAATCATAGTCTTTAATCATTGACACCCTTTTCTATATTAACTCTTTTGAAAAGTTCGGGTCTGTAACATTGCTAGGTTGTCAAAGAGGTTGACCTCATGAGTTGGTTGTCCTCTGTTCAATATAATTTTCAGACATGATATTCACATCTACATCTACATGCACATGACTACTCTGCAATTCACACTTAAGTGCTTGGCAGAGCGTGCATCAAACCAGCTTCAGACTATTTCTCTGCTGTCCCAATATTGAACAGTGCACAGGAAAAATGAACACTGAAATCTTTCTGTGTGAACTCTTGTTTCCTTTATTTTACTGCAATGACCATTCCTCCCTATGTATGAGGGGACCAATAAAATATTTTCATGTTTGGAAGAGAAAGTTGGCAACTGAAATTTTGTGACAAGATCTCTCTGTAATGAAAAATGCCTTTGTCTTAATGATTGCCGCCCTAACTCATGTATAATATCTGTAACACTCTCTCCCCTATTTCACAATAATACCAAACAAGCTGACCTTCTTTGAACTTCTTCCACATCCTCTGCCAATCCTGTCTGGTAAGGATCCCATAACATGCATTGCGAATACATAGAAAGAAGGATCCTTTATTGTATGATTATATAATAGCGGAACAAACTCTGGTAGCAGTTACTTCTGTAAAATATCTGGGAGTATGCATGTGGAACGATTTGAAGTGGAATGATGATATAAAATTAATTGTTGGTAAGGCGGGTGCCGGGTTGAGATTCATTGGGAGAGTCCTTAGAAAATGTAGTCCATCAACAAAGGAGGTGGCTTACAAAACACTCGTTCGATCTATACTTGAGTATTGCTCATCAGTGTGGGATCCATACCAGGTTGGGTTGACAGAGGAGATAGAGAAGATCCAAAGAAGAGCGGCATGTTTCGTCACGGGGTTATTTGGTAAGCGTGATAGCGTCTCGGAGATGTTTAGCAAACTCAAGTGGCAGACTCTGCAAGAGAGGCGCTCTACATCACGGTGTAGCTTGCTGTCCAGGTTTCGAGAGGGTGCATTTCTGGATGAGGTATCAAATATATTGCTTCCCCCTACTTATACCTCCCGAGGAGATCACGAATGTAAAATTAGAGAGATTCGAGAGCGCACGGAGGCTTTCCGGCAGTCATTCTCCCCGTGAACCACACGTGGCTGGAACAGGAAAGAGAGGTAATGACAGTGGCAAGTAAAGTGCCCTCCGCCACACACTGTTGGGTGGCTTGTGGAGTATAAATGTAGATGTAGATGTAGATGTAGTATTTCAAAAGAGGATGGACAAGCTTAGTATAGACTGTCTCCTTAGAAGACCCATTGCACCTTCAAAGTATTCTGCCAATAAAATGCAATCTTTGGCTTGTATTCTCAACAACATTATCTGTGTCATTGTTCCAGTTTAAGTTATCCTTAAGTATTTAACTGAATTGACAGCTTTTAGATTTGTAACCTGAAACTCCATGCATTCCATTTAGTACTCATGTCGATGACCACAAACTTTTCATTACTTAGAGTCAAATGTAAATTTTTGCAACATACAGATATTTTGTTTAAATCATTTTGTTATTGGTTTTGATCTTCTGCTGACTTTACACAACAGTAAACAACAGCATCCTCTGCAAACATTTTCAGAGGACTGTTCAGACTGTCTCCTACATCATTTATATAGACAAGGAACAGCTTCCTTTGGGAATGCTGGGTATTTTTTCTGTTTAACTCGATGACTTTCCGTCAATTACTACGAACTGTGGTCTTTCTGGCAGGAAATCATGAATCCAGTTGCACAACTGAGATGGCATGAAACTTGAATAGAAGCTGCTTGTGAAGAATGGTATCAAAAGTCTTTTGGAAATCTAAAAACATGGAATCAAGTTTAAATCCCTTCTTGGTAGCACTCTTTACTTTATGTGAATAAAGAGCTAGTTGTGTTTCACAAGAATGATATTTTCTGAATCTGTGCTGACTGACTGTGTGTCAACAGATTGTTTTCCTTGAGGTAATTTGTAATGTTCAAACAAAGTATATGTTTCAAAATCCTACTGTAAATTTATGTCAGTAATATGGATCTGTAATTCATTGGGTTACTCCTACTTCCTTTCTTGGGTACTGCTTGTGACCTGTGCAACTTTCCAGTCTTTAGGTACAGATCTTTTGTTGAGCAACTGATTGTATACAATGGAGCTATTATATCGGCATATTCTGAAAGCAAATTAATTGGTATACAATCTGGACTAGAAGACTTGCCTTTATTAAGCGATTTGAGTTGCTTCACCACGCCAAGAATATCTATTTCTAAGTTGCTCATGTTGACCACAGTTCTTGATTGAAATTCTGAAATATTTAGTTCATCTTCTTTGGTGATGGGATTTTGGAAAACCATGTTTAGTAACATCATATTAGTTGAACTGCCATCATTAACAATACTATTGCTATCATGCACTGAACGTATTGATTGTGTTTTCCGCTGGTTTTCTTTATAATTGACCAGAATCTCTTTAGATTTTCCACCAGATTTCGAGACAGAGTTTCATTGTGGAATCTATTAAAAGTGTCTTGGATTGAAGTCTGTTCCAAATTTTGAGCTTCAGTAAAACATAACCAGTCTTGGAGATTCTGCATTCTTTTAAATTTGGCACACTTCTTTTGTTGCTTCTACAATGGTACTCTAATTTTTTTGTGTAATATGACTGGTCAGCTCCATCTGTTATTAATTTATGTGGTATAAATCTCTCAATTGTCATTGGTACTATTTCTTTGAATTTAAGTCACATCTGGTCTGTGCTTACATAGTTAGTTTGGAAGGAATGGGGACTGTCTCTTAGGTAGGCAGCAAGCAAATTATTATCTACTTTTTTAAATAGATATATTTTGCATTTATATTTGGTGGGTTTAATGTTAGAATATTCAGTCTCTCTACAATGACCTTGTGGTCACTGGTCCCTGTTTCCATTCTGATGGTCCTTATTTGCTCAGGGTTATTTGTTGCTAAGGAGTTGAGTATGCTTTTGCAGCCATTTATACCTTGAGTGCACTCCTGAACTAACTGCTTAAAATAATTTTCGATGAAAACGTTCAGAACAGTCTCGCACAAATCTCTTTCTGTGGTAACAAATTTTATTCTCTCCAATTCTACAGATGACTAATTAGAGTCTTTCATATTACACTAGCATGATCAGGACACTTATTGGGGTATCCAACACATTCTCTCTGAAGTGCTCTATAAAAACATCTGATTATCATGTTTGCTCTATCTCTGATGCTTAATTTTGGCCATGTTATGAGTCATTCTCCAGTGTAAAATGATTTTCAACAATTTAAGGGTCATCAAAAGGGAAACAACATAGAAGTATTGCACCACAAAATTCAATATCTAGACAGCAGAATGCTAGAAAAAGAAGTGCTCCTGAGTGAAACACAAACAGATGTATTATGCCATAGTGAGAATGTACAAAATGCAGCAGATTTTCATAATACAATAATAAAAGACTGTGATGTGGTTAATTATTTCTGTAGATCAAAACATAAAGGTAGAGATGTTGTTAATATTTGCAGTGTGTCCCAGTTCTATTAGGACTGCTTATGTGAAATTCCAAAACTGTAATGCAATCTCATGGTGAGTTGTGCCATTAAAATCCTTGAAGTTTCAAAAACAGCTATGTAGAAAATCAAAGTGCTAGCACTGCTGCAGCAAGCACCTTGGCTGTGAACGTAACAGTATATGTCTGGCACTTATTGGAAACTGGCAATGGAGTAGTGAGGTAACATCAAGTTTTTCAAATTCTCCAGCATTTGTGAGCAAGAATTTGTCAAATTCGAACCAAATACCAAGACGCAGGTACCTGGTTGCTCTTCCATGATGACACCCCTGCCCACAAAGTGAAGATTGTGCTCAGGTTTTTGGACAGCAAATGGATCACAGTCCTGGATCACCGACAATATTTGCTGGATTTGGCCTCATCTGGCTTCTGATTGTTCGCCAAATTGAAGTTGGCAATGAAAGGCTGCTTTATGAGATAATTAAAGACGTCCAAGAAAAATATACTGTAGTACTAAATGCAGCTCCAAAAAAGGACTACAGGAGTATTTCAAAACACTTTTAGAATTATTTCAGCTGTGTTTTGATTTAGGGGGAATCTATTTTTAATAAATACAGTGGTTTTGTGATCATAGTTTACTACTTTTATTTTTCATAGCCACAGTCCCAACAGAACTGGGATGTGCTGTGTACAAGAAGCAAATTGGTAATCAACAAGATGCTGAATACAGTGGTATAACTGTACCAGCATGCATACAAAAATATTTTGAAATTAGTGGTATAAACAATGAAGAACTAAGAATTTTCTATATATATACAGGTCTCCAAGTGGTAATATTGTAACATTTATGAAAAAAATTGTTATTGAAGTGTAAACTGGAAGCTGTTATAATATGTGGAGATTACAATATAGACATGAGTAAAGAATCAAAACAAAACAAGAATTAAAAGAAACATTATTACAGTGAAATACGAAAGTAATAATAACTGTATCTAAATAAGAGACTGATCACAACCAGACTGTCACTAATAGCATGACAAAACACCCAACTGCTGTCTAGGGAACACTGTGACCACTGTATTCAAAGAAGCTGTAGATTGGTTCATTTCAAATGGCCTGTCACTCAATGTTAACAAGATTAAATTCATTCTGTTTCAAACAGCAAATAAAATCAGGAAAATATTGAATTGAAATGTGGTGACAAAGAAATATTGAAAATTGAGTCTTCCAAATTCCTGGGACTGCACATAAACAACAATCTAAACTGGTCAGATCATATCAACAACCTATTTAAAAGACTGGATTCAGCAGCATTTGCCATTCGCTCAATTTCATCTGGTTGTGACTCAGAAACAATTAAAGCTGCATACTCAGGTTATTTCTATTCACTTATGACCTGTGGCATCATATTTTGTGGTAACCAGCCACTGTCCAACAAAGCTTTTATTGTACAGGAAAGAGTCCTCAGAATTATGGCTAGAGTGCACCCCAGATGCTGTTGCAGATACTTATTCAAACAGCTCAGGATCCTCACCATGCCATCTCAGTACGTTTTTCAGTAATGTGCTTTGTGAACAATAATCATACAATTTACAGAACAAATAGTGAATATCATGATACAAGAAGTAAACATGATCTTCACAACGGCATAAAAAATCTCTGCATGGCACAGAAAGGAGTACATTATTCAAGCATAAAAGTATACAATAAACTTCCATTTCATGTTAAATCAGTCATGACTGATTTATGATTTCATGTTAAATCCGTCAACTGAAACTTTATCTTTTGAATAGTTCTTTCTATTCTTTACTGGAATTTGTTGAGTGTGTGACAGTTAGTACACTATGTTTAATTTTAAGCATTCCTACAAGAACTGGCATATCATTGATGACAGCATGCTTTTTATATGTATTAGAATGTAAGAATTATAATTTGCTTCTATAATAATTACTACCACTATAACCTGTGTTCTTGTTTAAACACTTGGACCTCATGTATCTGTTTACATATGATTTAGTTTGTAAGCCTCATGACCATTTAGATATGGTTATTACTGTAATAATCTGACACATTCTACGCCCTAGCAATACACTCACACCAAGGATCTATGGAACCCAAAAATAAATAAGTAAATAAATATCAATATTGAAAACAGTGGTTGTGAAAGCCAAAAGTTAAGAATACAGCAATCACTGATTATCTTTATTTTGTTTATTTGCCAAGAATCATTTTAGTACATTTTTTGTACATGAGATATAGGACAGTGGTAAACCTGGTAAAGTTATAATACAGTAGTCATTTTAGCTACATTGTTGACATAGTTAAAATGCATTATAATGTAGTTTGGTGTACTACATTGATTCTACATGTTATAATAGCAGTTATTAAGTGAGATGACATGATAAGCACAACATAAACTATATTATGAATTGACAATTAGTAGCCGGCCGGAGTGGCCGTGTGCTTCTAGGCGCTACAGTCTGGAACCGAGCAACCGCTATGGTTGCAGGTTCGAATCCTGCCTCGGGCATGGATGTGTGTGATGTCCTTAGGTTAGTTAGGTTTAATTAGTTCTAAGTTCTAGGGGACTGATGACCTTAGAAGTTGAGTCGCATAGTGCTCAGAGCCATTTGAACCATTTGACAATTAGTAAAATTTGGTAAACTAGGTTCACTTATTATGATGTTCCATAAATTCACATAAAGAATAAAAGCACAGGTCAAGCAAGAACTGTTTTAGCTTTATTTTAAATGCATTAGATGTTGGTACGCATTTTAGGTAAGAAGGCAAATGGTTATACAACATAGCTCCAGTTTGACACACTCCTCTTTTGCATAAGTTTGTATTTACTGTGTTCATGTGTAGATTCATCTTCTTATATATATATATATATATATACACTCCTGGAAATGGAAAAAAGAACACATTGACACCGGTGTGTCAGACCCACCATACTTGCGCCGGACACTGCGAGAGGGCTGCACAAGCAATGATCACACGCACGGCACAGCGGACACACCAGGAACCGCGGTGTTGGCCGTCGAATGGCGCTAGCTGCGCAGCATTTGTGCACCGCCGCCGTCAGTGTCAGCCAGTTTGCCGTGGCATACGGAGCTCCATCGCAGTCTTTAACACTGGTAGCATGCCGCGACAGCGTGGACGTGAACCGTATGTGCAGTTGACGGACTTTGAGCGAGGGCGTATAGTGGGCATGCGGGAGGCCGGGTGGACGTACCGCCGAATTGCTCAACACGTGGGGCGTGAGGTCTCCACAGTACATCGATGTTGTCGCCAGTGGTCGGCGGAAGGTGCACGTGCCCGTCGACCTGGGACCGGACCGCAGCGATGCACGGATGCACGCCAAGACCGTAGGATCCTACGCAGTGCCGTAGGGGACCGCGCCGCCACTTCCCAGCAAATTAGGGACACTGTTGCTCCTGGGGTATCGGCGAGGACCATTCGCAACCATCTCCATGAAGCTGGGCTACGGTCCCGCACACCGTTAGGCCGTCTTCCGCTCACGCCCCAACATCGTGCAGCCCGCCTCCAGTGGTGTCGCGACAGGCGTGAATGGAGGGACGAATGGAGACGTGTCGTCTTCAGCGATGAGAGTCGCTTCTGCCTTGGTGCCAATGATGGTCGTATGCGTGTTTGGCGCCGTGCAGGTGAGCGCCACAATCAGGACTGCATACGACCGAGGCACACAGGGCCAACACCTGGCATCATGGTGTGGGGAGCGATCTCCTACACTGGCCGTACACCACTGGTGATCGTCGAGGGGACACTGAATAGTGCACGGTACATCCAAACCGTCATCGAACCCATCGTTCTACCATTCCTAGACCGGCAAGGGAACTTGCTGTTCCAACAGGACAATGCACGTCCGCATGTATCCCGTGCCACCCAACGTGCTCTAGAAGGTGTAAGTCAACTACCCTGGCCAGCAAGATCTCCGGATCTGTCCCCCATTGAGCATGTTTGGGACTGGATGAAGCGTCGTCTCACGCGGTCTGCACGTCCAGCACGAACGCTGGTCCAACTGAGGCGCCAGGTGGAAATGGCATGGCAAGCCGTTCCACAGGACTACATCCAGCATCTCTACGATCGTCTCCATGGGAGAATAGCAGCCTGCATTGCTGCGAAAGGTGGATATACACTGTACTAGTGCCGACATTGTGCATGCTCTGTTGCCTGTGTCTATGTGCCTGTGGTTCTGTCAGTGTGATCATGTGATGTATCTGACCCCAAGAATGTGTCAATAAAGTTTCCCCTTCCTGGGACAATGAATTCACGGTGTTCTTATTTCAATTTCCAGGAGTGTATATATATAATATTTTTCTGTATTTTGAATGTTTTTGTAGAATTTGTGGAATCCCTCCCAAAAATTATGTTACATTGTCAGCGAGCAGCTTCTATTCAGTGTGAGTATCTTAACGGCATATACTAGTGAATTCAATCTCTTATTTAAATTGTTTAGGTGCACCTCCCACTTCAGATCTGACTGATCATGAATGCCTAGAAATTTTGTATGATTGACCTTCAATGCATTTTTCTCTTTGATAGTTGAAACAGGGTTTGGAGGATGGAGGTTTTGTGTGGTGTGGAAGTTAACTGTCACAGTTTTTTTTAGAATTTATGATGAGCCTATTGGTCCTGAACCAGTTCATTAAGGTGTGCATAACTGATATTGCAGCCTCCTGCAGATTTTCCACACTCTGTGATTTAATTAGAATATCAGTGTCATCTGCAAAGAGTACAGTGGTTCCATCATGTATTTTACTCATTTGTATACAGTAGAAATAGGACAGGTCCTAGAAGTGACGCTTGTGGGACTCCATACTTTATGTTCTCCTCATCACTGTAAAAACTAGAATTTTTTGTGTTTCACTACCTTTGTGTTTTATTTCTGTAATCTGATTACTGAGGCATAACTGGAGCCACGTTTCAAAACAGGAAATCTTTGAGGCAAAAAAAAAAGAGTAGAAGGGTGTGAGAATTATTGCATGGGGTGCTAAAAGATTTGCACAAGAAACACATCAGGAAACTTGAAATACCGCAAGAGTGAGGAAACGGATCCAAACAAAATCTATAGTCGCGTAAAGAAACTAGAGAAATAAAAAGGACAGCATTCAGAGCACCTGACGGCAGAAGCTCAAGATGTGAAATACAAAGCCATAGTGAAAGGTTTAGAATGGAAGTTCCTACAATATTTTTGAAAATAAAAGAATTCTCTGTGGAACCAGTGTCTAATGTACAGGAAACCGACACGTGCAGACGCAGTTTCAAGAATACGGATATGAACAACATATTCTCACGAGGGTGTGCAAGGCAATGTACATAAATTACCAGTGGTGTGTGATAACAACAATGTTAGGCCATCAGAAACACCGCAGTTACCAGAATAAGTTAGAAAACAGAGACGAAATGGTGCAAAAGCGAGAAGTACGCTAAAATACAACACTGGCTATTAAAATTGCTACACCACGAACATGACGCGAAATTTAACCGACAGGAAGGAGAGGCTGTGATATGCAAATGATTAGCTTTTCAGAGTATTCACACAAGGTTGGCGCCGGTGGCGACACCTACAACGTTCTGACGTGAGGAACGCTTCCAACCGATTTCTCGTACACAAACAGCAGTTGACCGGCGTTGCTGGTGAAACGTTGTTGTGATGCCTTGTGTTAGGAGGAGAAATGCGTACCATCACGTTTCCGACTTTGGTAAAGATCGGATTGTAGCCTATCGCGATTGCGGTTTATCATACCGTGACATTGCTGCTCGCGTTGGTCGAGACCCAATGACTGTTAGCAGAATATGAAATCGGTGGGTTCAGAAGGGTAATACGGAACGCCGTGCTAGATCCCAACGGCCTCGTATCACTAGCAGTCGAGATGACAGGCATCTTACCCTCATGGCTGTAACGGATCGTGCAGCCAAGTCTCGATCCCTGAGTCAACAGATGGGGACGTTTGCAAGACAACAACCATCTGCACGAACAGTTCGACGACGTTCGCAGCAGCATGGACTATCAGCTCGGAGACCATGGCTGCGGTTACCCTTGACACTGCATCACAGACAGGAGCGCCTGCGATGGTGTACTCAACGACGAACCTGGGTGCACGAATGGCGAAACGTCATTTTTCCGAATGAATCCAGGTTCTGTTTACAGCATCATGATGGTCATATCCGTGTTTGGCGACATTGGAAGCGTGTATTCGTCATCACCATACTGGCGTATCACCCAGTGTGACGGTATGGGGTGCCATTGGTTACACGTCTCGGTCACCTCTTGTTCGCATTGGCAGCACTTTGAGCAGTGGACGTTACATTTCTGACGTGTTACGACCTGTGGCTCTACCCTTCATTCGATCCCTGCGAAACTCTACATTTCAGCTGGATAATGCACAACCACATGTTGCAGGTCCTGTACGGGACTTTCTGGATACATAAAATGTTCGACTGCTGTCCTGGCCAGCACATTCTCCAGATCTCTCACCAATTGCAAACGTCTGGTCAATGGTGGCCAAGCAACTGCCTCATCACAATACGCCAGTCACTACTCTTGATGAACTGTGGTATCGTGTTGAAGATGCATGAGCAGCTAGCTGTACCTGTACACGCCATCCAAGCTCTGTTTGACTCAATGCCCAGGTGTATCAAGGCCATTATTACGGCCAGTGGTGGTTGTTCTGGGTGCTGATTTCTCCGGATCTATGCACCCAAATTGCGTGAAAATGTAATCACATGCCAGTTCTAGTATAATATATTTGTCCAATGAATACCCGTTTATCACCTGCATTTCTTCTTGGTGTAGCAATTTTAATGGCCAGTAGTGTATTTTGGATGAGGTGGATAGCATCATTATGATTGGACAACCAGGTTCTGAAAACTAATTACCCTATCTACATGCCATGAGTTACGATAATGTAATGGAAGAACACTGTGATGACGAAGAAGAACCTCTCGCATAGAGTGCAGGTTCGATTTCACTATGCCGACAGGATACGGAAATGGTGCGAGAGATTAATTCAAATCGGGAATCACAGCAATACCATAGTAGTAGGTCAAGGGTGGCATCAGGACAATTTGCTAGTGTGGTTATCTACATTTAGGGGCAAGTATACGTTCAGAGGCAAACCTATTGTTCTCTTTTGATTGGCAAGTCTTTAACCTATTGTTCTGCTAAGATGATTATAGCCCCCTGGGGATAATCCTTCCTTTTGATTGACAGATCCTTAACCAGTTGTCCCCCCGCCCCCCCTCCATTCTCCTCCCCTACTCCTCCCCCATCCCTGTGGGAACTCTTTTCACCGATACAAGCACACTTTTGATATCAATTCTATTGACTAATTAATTAAATTGATCAATTAATTAAATCCCACCTTTGGAAAACCCCCATCCCTCCCCCTCTTCTCCCCAACCCGAAAATTGGAGGAAAAATGACTCAGTTGATCTGCCATTTGGAGGGAAATCGATTGCAGTATATGGAATACTGTTTAAACAATTTAGAGAACATGGTTTATTAATTTATTTAAGGAATTTGGTGGGAAATCGATTGGAGTGTATGAAATATTGTTTAAACAATTTAGAAAATGTGTGTAATATTGTTTATTTAAACAATTTGTGGGATATGAGGCAGTGTTTTGAACATTGTTTATTTAAATATTTTGTCAGGATGTGAGTGTTGTGGACCAACCACTGGATATAATGTGTGGCAGATCCACCTTCAAATCCTATCCCAGATGTGGTGTATTTTGGATCTGCATCCCAACATCGCTCTGGATATTATGCGTGGCAGATCCACCTTCAAACCCTATACCCTATCCTGGATGTGGCATATTGTGGATCCGCATCCCAACATCGCTCCAGATATAAAGCATGGAAAATCCACACTCGAACACTAACTCAGGTCTATCCTGGGTCATGGGAGCCATCCAAGACACATGAACAGACTCATATATACAGAAAACAGATCAAATGCACTGAAGCTGTAGAATATGTGGTTGGAGGTGACTGGATGCATTCGAGTACAGTGCTATACTATGCTGTCCAGCCAGAAAAATATTGCATTTATGCTAGGTGTTGGCAATTGTACCACATTTACAAGCAGTTTTAGAATACAGAACGAAAAGCAATGTCATCATTGCATTGGTATAAGTGACGTAAAATCGATAAAATTACGAAAAATGACGGAAAATATGTATAAATTGAAGGAAAATACGCCGAAATGCGGGGAAATTGAGGGATTAGCTGCATGTCTTCTGCTTTGTGCAGGACAATTCTTGTACATTGGAACAAATATGCGACAGCAAGAGGAATACGAGGAAAAGTTGACGTGAAAGCAGCTAGAACCAGGCAAGCAGTTATTTTTTGTCGATAGCAATAAGACGGTTGGAATAGAATGTTAAATATGGATGATCACCAAATGTAGAGTCATAAAGTTGGATCACAAGGCCAGGTGCGACCCCAAAGTTATTGGCAACCGCCTTATAAATTTTTATAAAGTGTCCTTAGCTAAACACTGGCTGGGTTAACTGCAGTATACAACTACAGAATGGATCGCATGTTTGACCCTGTGCAGGACTGTTAAGGTGTTTTAAACCCTAACAAACAGTATTTACAATGATCTCCTCTGTACTATCTGTCAGTCACAAGTTTTCTGTGTCAGCTAAGGAACAGTAGCTGTGTGGCACCATTCTACTGTATGTCCATTGAGGTAATAGTGATACATGCAAGATTACTGCTATCTTTGATGCTTTCCTGGAAAAGAGAGCCATTGCCTCTAAACTCACATGGATCTGCGTTAAAGGATGATAGGAAGCAGATGGAGTAATAGTTGAGAGGGAGAGAGGGAGATGTTGCTGCAGGTCATTTACCACGCATTTAACTATTTTTTCCGTTGTTCTCTCAAGGTGCATCAGTTGTATGGTAAAGCCTGCGATCGACTCGTATGCAATTGCGTGTTCTATGTTTGACTTAGAGTACTATATACATGTGACTGTTAAAAGCAGACCTCTCCAAACCACAGTCATCAGAGGACTTGGAACTCATGTGTGATGAACCACGTCCATCGATGGGAAGCCTGTTTCAGTACCCTCCTCTAGATGAATGAAGATATATGCGAAGTAGGCCATTCTCTGTTACATCTTGGACGTAAATCGAGTCTTCAGACTCATATAGGTACAAAACGACTGTTACCACATTTTTCATGTTCGTCTTGTCCTAAATGCATGCAAGTGGGTCATCGGGGGGAGGGGGGGGGGGAATCTTAGGATTTTTTAGTAGGTTGGTATATAAGAAGATATTCTCATAGAAAATCAAATAGTTCATAGGTACGTCAGCAACATCACCATGACATATGGAAAGCTGTGGAAAAAATATGGAAGATGACATAAAGTCGATAAACTCAAGGTAAACCTGGTATTATCACGAAAAATTGACTTGATATACGAAAAAATTGAGGGAAATACCATGAAATATGTAAAATCGCGAAAACCTAGTAAAATTCCGGAAACTAACAGAGAATACATAAAATTAGAGGCAAATACCCTGATAAGAGTACTCAGTAAAATCAATAAAACTGTGCGTTGTGGAGGAGGGCAGTAGACTGATGCCACATATACACACCTTAATAGTGGAGAGAGGAGTCATTCTAGAGAAGTGAGGTCAAGGAGAAACGGCAATGTTACACTGCCCATGAGCAATACATCCTAACATTGGACCATGACTTCTGTGTGCAAGAGGAATGTTACCAGGGGCGGTGGTAAACTGTGGCAAGACTGTTACATCTCTCAGGCTACTGATCGTAATGTTTATTTCCTCCTAAGATGTCACTGGTTCTTCGTATGCGTTTTATAGGGCTGTTATGAACATATCACGATTTCTGCACCGTAATCAGGCATAAACTTCATAAACAGCAGGTGTCAAATAACTCTGTAAACTTATGTAGTGTTTGTGTTACAAAGAATCGATGTGATCTTTGGTGTGCAAGTTGGTAGTTTTATCACTTTACACTTTGTCACCGTAGTTTATAGCAGAGAAACTTGCATGGAGAATGTATGTCATGCGCTGAGGATATATTTCATATATTTGAAAGCTAACAGCGTTGCATTCCATACTACTAATAGACGGAAGCCGCACCGCACTAGCGTTATAGCGTATTTTAAGTGCAGAACCGTGTAGTCTCAGGAATGCATGTGTTTATGTTCCACGATCATTTCTCTCTTACCAATACCTTCTTGGTACTGACCTCAGACACTAGCGCAGTTGATTCACGTAAAATGCTTCAAAGTACGTTTGTCTGGAGCTTGATCATGGATAAACCACACGTTTCCTCTTCATAACCGTCTGTTATATCACCACAACACTCTCATATCTACTATACAATGATTAGAGGTGCTAAACTCCTCGGCATGTGCACATCTGGAGAGATTTTGAGCACTTGGGTGCATGCCATGCGCAAGATTGGTGCGGAAAAGTGTTTGCTGAACAGAAGTTATGGACTCAGCTCACGCTGTTTCTTCACGTGACGAGGAATGTAGCGGTCTACTTCTGGTCAGATATAAATTAAATGGGCGACAGTGGCGCAGGAAGTGTTGGTCAAACACAATTTGAGGAGATCTTTCAGTCTCTAGCCTTATACTAAGAATGCAAGAATGCTCTGTGACTGTCATCTGTATAGGGAAAGTGTGGTGTCACCGCCAGACACCACACTTGCTAGGTGGTAGCCTTTAAATCGGCCGCGGTCCATTAGTATACGTCGGACCCGCGTGTCGCCACTGTCAGTGATAGCAGACCGAGCGCCACCACACGGCAGGTCTAGAGAGATGTACTGGCACTCGCCCCAGTTGTACAGCCGACGTTCATAGCAATGGTTCACTGACAAATACGCTCTCATTTGCCGAGACGATAGTTAGCATAGCCTTCAGCTACATTTGCTACGACCTAGCAAGGCGCCGTATTCAATTGATATTGAGATTCTATTAATGTATCATCAAGAGCGATGTTCTACAAATGTGGATTAAAGTTAAGTATTCCAGAAGCTACGTACTTTTCTTTATAGCATTCATTACGTATCCTGTTTCAGACCTCACGCCAGCCTGCGTGAGTTTAAGCGCGTGCCTTTCGGCTTCCTCTCATTGTGTCTAGGCTGTCTTGTCTAGACACAACAGAAAGAAGGGAATCGGTAATCGTAAATTACGCCCTATGATCGAACTGCTAGAAGTATGCAGATCGCTGTCCGCTATGCTTTGGTGTGTATGTTTGGGAATTAACAGCTAATGGTTCAAATGGTTCAAATGGCTCTGAGCACTATGGGACTCAACTTCTGAGGTCATTAGTGCCCTAGAACTTAGAACTAATTAAACCTAACTAACCTAAGGACATCACAAACATCCATGCCCGAGGCAGGATTCGAACCTGCGACCGTAGCGGTCTTGCGGTTCCAGACTGCAGCGCCTTTAACCGCACGGCCACTTCGGCCGGCAACAGCTAGTGGACATACTGCACAGTTATCTATCTACATTAACAATGGTACTCAAAAAGTAGTGTAAAGGCGATTTAGCGATGATACGGAAATTGGGAAGCATGCTGCCGTGTCACTGGTCAGCACTGCAATCACAGAAAAAACTGTTAAAACATCGAACTTATCGCATTATCAACTGTAGTGCTTATTACAGTACATCGATGGTGTCTTTTCCATCCCCTCTGTCCATTGGTACGCTGCTGATTATCACATAATGATTGACTGACAGGACTTGTTTGAGATGGAGGAAGAATCTTGGTGGGAACAACACCTACTGGGGATGGCCAGCACTGAAACAGAGATCATGTGCATGACTGCAGTATGAGAAATCAATCAAATGGAAAACCGAGCCATCTGCTAGCATGTCACTGTGAAAGATGAATTTAAATATAGAGGTCATAAATCACCTCCAGACAGCTGTTTGTAAACACTCCACAATACCGCAAAACGCTTCCTGTTTCCTTATGTTGTGGCTGTCTTTTATTTCAATCATCCAGCGTATGTGTTGTGCGAGTAGCAGCAACGTGATTTACACCATGTGAAGTCCAGTTTATGGAGGAGCCAATGGAGCAAAACATGTTAATGTCAGTTTAGAATCTGACACAGACCTCGAAGTCATGGTGGAAAAAAAGCAAAGTGTATGGCGGTATAAAAAGCTGTAGTAATACACTACTTGGACGTATTACAGCACAGAAAACAATGTATCAGACAGCAAAACAAGAATCATCTCTTACGACTAATAGTCTGTGGGATATGACCCTCCTACAGTACAGGCGATGAAACTTTACACTGATATGACTTCGATCAGTGGCCACCTGCTCCAGTGGATCAGTACCTGTACATTTAATATGCTCGACACTAGCACATGGACGGTATTTGTTTTCGATATATCGGAAGAGAGTGATGTGGTAAAATCTTATCGAGTTCTCTGTCAGATGAAGTTAGCGGAGCTTTTATAGTTCATAGTTTTACCTCTGTTGGATGGTACAAAATAATGATGATAGAACGTCTGCGTGACAGATGTGAATGCACTCTGAGGCATGCAGATCTTCTTCGGACTGTAGTTCGAAAATGGTGCAAATGGCTCTGAGCACTATGGGACTTAACATCTGAGGTCATCAGTCCCCTAGAACTTAGAACTACTTAAACCTAACTAACCTAAGGACATCACACACATCCATGCCCGAGGCAGGATTCGAACCTGCAACCATAGCGGTCGCGCGGTTCCACACTGAAGCGCCTAGAACCGCTCGGCCACACTGGCCGGCTCGAACTGTAGTACCTGTATGTAGTTTGGAGATGCACAGCAATGCACTATCAAAATTTTCGTCCTTCTTACGGTTCCCATACTGTCTTTTATACTACCTCGTGTTGCAGGAAAAAGCTTCGTTTTGGCGCTGGTCTTACACATCGTACACTGTTGGCAGAGCTATGACAAAATGCCCCCCTTTGCCATCGAGTGGTCAAGAAGGATGGTCCTGTCACATTAACTCAGCTCACCTTGTTTCTCCATGGGTACAGAATATCATAGATATAGCGCTCTCTGACTTCTGTTCAATTCCGAATTATATTGGGATGATCACATGGACAAAGCTTAGGGAGGGCAGGGCAGAGACTGAGAAACAGTTATAAGATTCAGAGGGACTGTCTAAAGCCCCGTTAGAGTTTTGCTGTAACAGATAGTTTCGAGAAAGGTGACTCATTTCAAGATATGAGAGTGACATGAATATTAGTCACCAGTGGCTGTAATTATTAAAAGACGTCTCCATAGGATCCATCGTAAATGTGTGGTTGATGGGATAGAACTGATTCCAAATTACAGACAGTATTTCTACCAGAAAGTGTAACGCTATCAGCGACTCTTGTGTGTGCCTGTAGAACCAAGACCGCTTTTTATGTGGGGTAACCGTAACATAGTTGTTGTGATCGTGTTTTTAATACTTACGTCCTTAAGCTAAATGTATGTTGCCAGTGGTATAGTTCTTCTGTCTGTATCAATAGTGTTCCTCGAAAATAACATTGTCTTCCCTCCAGGGATTCCTATTTGAACTATCTGGTGAGAGCAATCCGACTACTCAAAAAGAAAAATTACTCGCCATGCAAAGTGATTTGTGATCAATTTAATTAATTAGCATATCAATTTGATATCAGTGACATGCCACCTGGCAGGTGGAGGCGATGGCTAGGGCACAACGGGTATGGATATTGACTTGGCGTTTTTTTCGTTGTGGCAATATCTTTTAACGATATTTGAATCTCTCACCTACACAGGGAGAGACAAGCATGGTAATAAAATCAGATGTATTACCGAATTTATAAAGTGATGCTTAGTATAAACCTTACAACTTCTCTGTGCTGTTACCTTAAGAGAGAGCCCAAAAGTAAGGAGGCATCCTGTGGCAGTGGTAGCTCTTAGCGCTCCGTCCTGAGCCAAAAATGAGTTTAATATTCTTGTCCTGTGATGCAGGATATGACAGATAACAAAAGATATTTTTCTAACTGATGAAATAATACTTAGAGGAAATATAGCCTATGCCATTGTCCTGGCCGGCCGGAGTGGCCGTGCGGTTCTAGGCGCTACAGTCTGGAGCCGAGCGACCGCTACGGTCGCAGGTTCGAATTCTGCCTCGGGCATGGATGTGTGTGATGTCCTTAGGTTAGTTAGGTTTAAGTAGTTCTAAGCTCTAGGGGACTTATGACCTCAGAAGTTAAGTCCCATAGTGCTCAGAGCCATTTGAACCATTGTCCTGTACAGGATTTTCACAAGAAGTAGCGATACTTTAGCGATGTGAAGTGTGTGTTGTATGATTTCTTCTATCTTCGAAAATGAGTTGTATAAAGAGGAGGAACCTACATTTCTCGAGAGAAATTCGAGGTGTGTGGTCCACAACTCCGCTGCTTTGGACTGGATAATGTGGATTTTTTAAACTGGTGGGTTCTATGATGGGGTGGAATTGTTTAGAACTGATGTATACATCAAAGCTGCAGCTTCTTGTTTCACAGTGCACCGCAGCTGGTTGCAGCGGTGGACATGAGGAGTCGGCAACTGGAAGTAACGGATTAGCTCACCTTGGGTCTGCTACAAAGAATGCGCCAACGTGTCTGATCTTGTCCTCAACAGAGAGGATTGGTGAAGTGACCAATATGCTGGGTGAGCACGACAGAAGCGGACGTGTGTGTGTGTGTGTGTGTGTGTGTGTGTGTGTGTGTGTGTTACGTGAGAGAAGATTCAAAATGATGGATGTTTGTGCTTGACGTATTGATAAAATCCGAACTCCTACCACTCCAATCATCCCCAGATGTCCTCCATGGCCAGGCGTGGTGCACACACGTGCGTCCATGGCTGTGGCTGCAGCGCAAGTTTTCAGAGACCTGTGAACGCTGGCACTGGCGGTGTGTAAGGGACAGGCGTGCTGTATGTGGACATCTAGGAGGTGAGTGTGCGAGATGTGTGAGTGTTTCAACGATCTCCAATATCTATCCACGCCAATTACTGCTACAGACTGAGTCGTGATTTAAATGTGTCATGTTTACTGCTTCTCAATACATTGCTGTGGATTCTGTCTTGCAATGGTATTTGCTCTTGTCTCTATCCATCACGCAGTAGGCCTTCCTCCTTCTGAATGTAACAGAGAGAACCAATTTAGGAATTTTGACTTCAAATTCCCAATTGATAGCAATCTCTAATGTCTAGACATGACAACTTATTACTGCTGATTGAATCATGGTTTAAGTGTGGTTCATGTTTAGCACTTCTCAATACATCGCAGTGGACTCTGCCTTGCATAGGTATTCGTTGTTGTTGTTGTTGCTACTGGCCCCTTAAATGGTAGACCCTTTCATCCCTCCTTCGTCGTCCTGGTGTAACGGAAAGAACCAGTAAACTCAGGAATTCCATAGCGCTTTAAAAAAGAAAATACACATAGCAGACTTGTTGTGGTCGGGACCTTTATAACCGTGACGGTATAAATTGACATCGAAGTTTGAAATTCCAACTATCATAGGTTTTGATTATTTAAAGAAATTTCTCATTAAGAAACATAACACTGTTGATAATGCACGCAAACTACTGTGCAGTGTCGATCTTTTTTGTTTCGAGTAGTTTTAAACTTTTGTGAAGGAAATTGTTTAAATGCTGTATTAACGATTTAATTAATATTTCCCATGACACGTCTTCTGAAGCAACATTTGTGACATCTTTAAGATGTGATACTCCACACCAGATTTAATAACTTCTGAAGCAATTTGTGAAATGCAGCACAAGAATGTACGCCAGGGAGGCTGGGGCAGCTTAGTGCCCATGGCAGAATGAAATATCCCATGCTAATTCCGATGTCACCTGCAAAGCAAACTAGTGCTCTCTCTCTCTCTCTCTTTGTACACAACAATATTTTTTTAAAGTTTATTTCGAGTCAGCCTGCTACTAGCTTTGTGACATTGTCACTCTCTCTTTGTACACAACAATATTTTTTTAAAGTTTATTTCGAGTCAACCTGCTACTAGCTTTGTGACATTGTCAATTTGTGTGTGTGAAATAGATAAGGCGTCCGCCTTATACCCCCTACATCATGATCATGTGTCTGGGAATTAATTATTTATTAACTCCAGCAGAATTTATGGATCGATTCCCAGTCAGGCTTTTACTTTGGATTGAACGCATCTTTCGCATGCGCCTGTATTTGACAGGTCGGTTCATGCATACATACCAGTTGGGATGGCGGTGAACGCCGACAGGTAGTGTGTTTTTTGTTCAGGGATGGCTTGGCTCGTTGCTGCTTGTAGCAGCTGGCACGGACAAGGGTGGTTCCAAGGCCCTGGCGCATAAACCCGAGCGCGCCGCTACTTTGGCTGTCGCCAGTGTGGGACGGATCCGCAGCTAAGCAGGTCCTGGGTTGTGCTGCAGGGACTACGTGCGGGGGTGGCGTGATGCAAGAAAGTTTTCAGATATGTTCAAGCGATCTGTGACAGTGTTCTTACGTGTTTCCTTACGCAATCAGAATGAAAAAAGCACCGCAATAGTCTAAATAGCTACACGCTGCAATCGATTTCCTGATAAATTGCTTAAATAAACAATATTCGACACACTGCCACATATACCACAAATTGTTTAAATAAACAATATTACACACGTTGTCTAGATTGTTAAAAACAATATTCAATACACTGCAATAGATTTCCCACCAAATTCTTTAAATAAATAAATAAACTATATTGACTAAATCGTTTAAACAATATTCCATGCACTGCAATCGATTTCCCTCCAAATGGCCGATCGACGGAGTCTTTTTCTCACCAATTTTCTGGTAGGGGAGGGGAGGGAGAGGATTGGGGTGTTTCACGGAGGGGGGATTTAATTAATTGTTCGATTTAATTAATTAGTCAATCAAACTGATATCAAAAGTGTGCTTGTATCAGTGAGGGGAATTTTCACAGGGATGCGGAAGGAGGAGGGGGATGGGTGGGGAAACAATAGGTTAAGGACTTGTCAGTCAAAAGGAAGGATAATGCTCAGTGAGTCATAATTCTCTTAGCAGAACAATAGGTTAAGGACCCATCAACAAAAAAAGAACACTAGGTTTGCCCCTGAATGTATACTTGCCCCTGAATGTAGGCAGCCCACACTATCAAATTGTCCTGATGCTGCCCTTGCCCTGCTACTTAAAAGTAACTGCATTCCGTTAGGAAGATGCGACCCACATCTTATGGGTATGAGTGGGTCACATCCAGGTGAAGACAGCACAACAGGAGAACACTCCCATGCTGCTGAAGTTCAGCAATTGAATGGGTAGAAGGGAAACTTAAGTGGCATTTGACCACAAACGTTATTTCTCTCCAGCACTATAAGGAAGCTGGGAATACTCTACATCCCCATACTTTCATAGAAGAATTTGCTGAAGCCGTCCCTCAACACTGACGAGTGCACAGAAAGATAGATTTTGTCAGTGCGCTTCTATAAGTGTGGCCGCCGAAATGATGCAAAAAATAACTAAATCATGCAGAATGTATGAAGAACTTAAACACACGTTCTTGATTGGCTAGTGCTCGTGGGCCACTCAAGATAGTATAAAACACGAACTCATGATGCATAGAGATATGGAGTGGCCTGGATTTAAAAGCCCAGTTAAATTTTTGGTCCAGATGACAAAGAAAAATCAGTACCTCGATGTACTATGTAGAGACAGCGAAATCATTCACATGTGTTTCACAAAACTGCTGCTGTCGTATCAGCTAGTACTAATAGGCACATGTGGAGATTATGTTGAAGCATTCAGAGAAATTTTGTCGGAAGTATAATTTGTGATGAATGAGGAACAGACATGTAACAAAGGATGACAGCATGAGGCAAACTTTGAGTGGCCTTATAATAACAATGACGAGGGCAATTTTAAGAAGCCAAACAACTGTCGAAGTAAAAGAAACAGGCCACATCATATTGGTTCTCAGATCTGAAATGAGGATAATGGGCGGAAATGGAATGGGGGCTAAGTGAATAATGGGTCACATTTTCAGCGGAATGAAACTGTGCAAAACGAGACACCACCTGGGGTTAAGAATGTGAACGTCCGTCCGCCGAACCGAATCGCAGAAGAGAGGAAGAAGGTGTGCAAAATTGACGAGCAGACAAAGCGGGGAGGACTGCAAACAAACTCGAAGCTGAAATAGGAAGCAATCATCTGAAATTAATAGATTTTGGCGACGTTTCAGAACTGTTGCTTGAGAAAACGGTCACAAGACGCAAGTATGGCTGGTATCCGATAATGCAAATTGCAAAAGGTGAGAGAAAGTGGGAGCAATTCTAGATAGTGACAGTCCGCTATTTAGCTATCTCCGAAGAATTACACGATACTTTTTCAAAATAATTAGATACACACACACGTTAAGTTCAGAAGACAAAAATATGTGGGGCAATACTGAGAGAAGGGACGGAAGTTAGTAGGCAAAGAAAATGTTAGTAGCACTGTTTTTAAAATCAGAACTTAATGAATAATGAGTTTACTTGAAGCGCCAGAAGATCCTGCAAAGAACAGTGGAAATGTTGAAATAAATCTGTACATTTAAGGCACAACCCGAACGTCAGGATAAGGTTGTGGTACTTTTTAAAATGCACTGAAAAAATGAGTGTGGTAGACGGAATTGTTCTATAGTTTGGCCGGCCAGGTTGGCCGAGCGGTTCTAGGCGCTACAGTCTGGAACTGCGCGACCGCTACGGTCGCAGGTTCGAATCCTGCCTCGGGAATGGATGTGTGTGATGTCCTTAGGTTAGTTAGGTTTAAGTAGTTCTAAGTTCTAGGGGACTGATGACCTGAGAAGTTAAGTCCCATAGTGCTCAGAGCCATTTGAGCCATTTTTTCTATAGTTTGAACGATGTAAAATAGGTAGGGAGGTGTGATGAGATACGTCAAGTTGAAAGCAAAATGAACTGAAAGTACCTCCGGTGTGACGAAATGTTGGTCGGGATTCAGGACGTGCAGTTATTCTGAGTATTTTGTTTAGCAACACGAGAATACAGTTTACTGATTAGATTAGATTAGTTTAATACTTGTTCCATAGATCATGAATACGACACTTCGTAATGATATGGAACGTGTCAGGTTAATAAAAGATGTCTGCACAAGATATTACATTACACAAAATATTGCGTGACACTAATGTTTAAGTTTTTTTTTCCTTAATTTTTATTTAAAAATTCAGCCAGTGAGTAGAAGGAGTTGTCATCTAGAAATTCTTTCAATTTATTTTTAAATGTTAGTTGGCTATCTTTCAGGCTTTTGATGCTGTTTGATAGGTGACCAAAGACTTTTGTGGCAGCATAATTTACCCCTTTCTGTGCCAAAGTCAGATTTAACCCTGCATAGTAAAGATCATCCTTTCTCCTGGTGTTATAGCTATGCACACTGCTACTACTTTTGAACTGGGTTGGATTATTAACAACAAA
Source organism: Schistocerca piceifrons (assembly GCF_021461385.2). NCBI lineage: Eukaryota > Metazoa > Arthropoda > Insecta > Orthoptera > Acrididae > Schistocerca > Schistocerca piceifrons. The sequence goes on from NC_060149.1 coordinate 726,201,299, forward strand.
TTTCATAAGTGAATATATATACTGTCAGGTTACTGTGAGGATTCCTAGATCTTTAAATAGATGTCTGCAGGATGACCGTGGGTGGGCTCCAGCAATTATTCTGATTACACGTTTTTGAGCAATGAATACTTTTCTAGTCGACGATGAATTACCCCAGAATATGATGCTATACGAAAGCAGTGAATGAAAGTAGGCATAGTAAGCTAATTTACTGAGATTCTTATCACCAAAATTTGCAATAACCCTAATAGCAAACGTAGCTGAACTCAGATGTTTCAGCAGACCATCAATATGTTGCTTCCAGTTTAACCTCTCATCAATGGACACACCTAAAAATCTTGAAAATTCTACCTTAGCTACAGACTTCTGTTCAATGTCTATATTTATTACTGGAGTTGTGCCATTTACTGTACAGAACTGTATATACTGTGTTTTATCAAAATTTAAAGAGAGTCCGTTTGCTGAGAACCACTTAATAATTTTGTGAAAAACATCATTTACAATTACATCACTTAGTTCTTGGTTTTTGGATGTTATTACTATACTTGTATCATCAGCAAAAAGAACTAACTTTGCATCTTCATCAACGTGGAATGGTAAATCATTAATGTATATCAAGAACAGTAAAGGACCTAAGATCAAACCCTGTGGGACCCCGTACATGATAGTCTCTCCCCCCCCCCCCCAGTTTGAGGAATCAGCTGTAGTTTTAACATTACATGAAACACTTATTTCAACTTTCTGCATTCTTCCAGTTAAGTATGAATTAAACCATTTGCGCACTGCCCCACTCAAACCATAATGATTTAGCTTATCTAAAAGAATTCCATGATTTACACAATCAAAGGCCTTTGAGAGATCACAAAAAATACCAATGGGTGATGTCTGGTTATTCAGAGCATTTAATATTTGATCAGTGAAAGCGTATACAGCATTTTCTGTTGAAAAGCCTTTCTGAAAACCAAACTGACATTTTGTTAGTACTTTATTTTTACAAATATGGGAGGCTACTCTTGAATACATTACTTTCTCAAAAATTTTTGATAGAGCTGTCAGAAGAGAGATTGGGCGGTAGTTGTTGACATCCAACGTATCCCCCTTTTTATGCAATGGTTTTACAATGGCATATTTCAGTCTATCAGGGAAAACACTCTGCTCCAAAGGGCTATTACATACGTGGCTGAGAATCGTACTTATCTGTGGGGAACAAGCTTTAAGTACCTTGCCGTAAATGCCATCAATTCCGTAAGAGCTTTTACTTTTCAGTGAGTTTATTATTTTACTGATTTCAGAGGGAGAGCTTGGTGGAATTACAGTTGTTTCAAACTGCACAGGTATGGCCTCTTCTATTAGTAGCCTTGCCTCTTCTAGTGAAGATCTAGATCCTATTTTCTCCACAACATTTAAAAAATGATTATTGAAAATATTTTCAGTTTCTGATTGTTTGTTAGTACACTTGTCATTCAGTTTCATGGCACTAAAGTCTTCCTGTGCTCTTGGTTGTCCTGTTTCCCTTTCAATAATATTTCAAATTGCTTTAATTTTATTATCAGAGTTACTGATCTCAGACATGATACACATGCTTCTGAACTTTTTAATAACTTTTCTTAGTACCGCACAATAGTTTTTATAATATTTAACAATTTCGGGGTCAGTACTCCCTCTTGCTGTTAGATACAGTTCTCTTTTACGGTTGCAAGATATTCTTATTCCTTTAGTTAGCCAAGGTTTTTTATATGTTTTCTTGGAATTATGTTTAACTACTTTCTTGGGAAAACAATTTCCAAATACCCTTAAAAATGTATCGTGAAATAAGTTATATTTCAAGTTTGCATCGGGTTCCTTATACACTTCATCCCAGTCTAGCTGCTGTAGGCTTTCCATAAAGTTTGCAATATTTATATTGTTAATTGAACGCACTGCTTTGAAAGTCTGATTTGATATACTGCATGGAGCTATGTCATGTACTGTAACTAGCTGTGCACCATGATCTGAAAGACAATTCTCAACATCATAAGCATTTAAGTCCTTAAACTTATCTTGGTCTATAAAAAAGTTATCTATCAATGTACTGCTGTTCTTTGTTATCCGAGTAGGAAAATAAATGACGGAGCTCAAATTGAAAGAACTGAGTAATACTACAAGGTCATTCTTCCTATTACACTCTTTCAGGGAATCAACATTGAAATCCCCACAAATGATAATTTGCTTCCCCCTGTTTGACAGATAACACAACAAAGCATCCAAGGTTTCTAGAAATAGCTGGAAATTCCCTGAGGGGGACCTATACACTGTTACAATTATGAAAGTGCCATCGTTTAGTTTAAGTTCAGTGGCACATGCTTCCATATGTTGCTCTACACAAAATTTTTTAGTTTCTAAATTTTTTACACTGTGGCTGATGTGAAGGTGTCTGGTGCTTCTTGCTCAAGTCAGTGTGACTTGGTTATTATTATGGTATTTCTCAATGTCAGACCGACATAGAAAACCAATTATTTTGATGTTTGATGCACTTGTCGTAGAAGGAAGAACGATGTTTTATATTGCAGTATTGAGAGGGCTTGACGCAGTGCACGCGAGTGAAGTTTTTGTGAAGAAACACATGAGGATTAACAAACGAAATAGGAAAATATTTTAATAATGCTGCGAGCAAGAGTCTTACAGATATGTCTGTGCGAAAAGAAAGAAGGCAGGAGATGTTTGTCGCAACTGTTGTATTTAAGGAACATCTTACGATTACTAATTTATGGCTGTTCAACGAGTAGGACAGATGTCACCATGACAGTAAAATTGGCCCAGAACGACAGTCAGTCTGCAACATTGGGTGCAGCTGTCTTTCTCTGGAAAGGAGAACGGGCATCAAGAGCCGATGACATATTTAAATTTTTACAATAATACAAAGGGCGTTCAAAAAGTTTTACACAGTCGTCTCTATTTTTTTTATTTTTTGCAGGAGGAGAATGAAATTTTTAGTGAACATACATGGAACGTTTAGCTATACATTGAGCCTACTCAATGTAACCTCCATCAGCTGTGACGCATCTGGCGCAACGTTCTTTCCATGATGTAAATACACTTTGGTAAAATTCTGACTGACTTTTACACCATCGCTTGACACAGGAAGTAAGGTCTCTCTCACTAACAAATGTTTTACCGCGTAGGTGGGCCTTCAGACGACCGAAGACGTAAAAATCAGACGGAGCCAAGTCTGGACTGTAGGGAGGATGAGGAACAATTTTCCAATCCATTTTCCAGATTTTCTCCTGCGTCATAAGGGCTGTGTGGGGTTTGGCATTGACCTGGTGTAGTCTGATGAGCTGACTCTGAACCAGTGACACCACACTAACCAATGACAAACAAGTCATTTCAGCAAGCTGTCGTGTCGTCACACATCTGTCATTTTGGATGATCTGATCAATGGTCTCCTTATTCACATCACTCACCTTTAAACCTCTGCAACCACCGCTGGATACTGCTGCGATCCACTGTGTCCTCCCCATGAACAGGGAACAACTTCCTTTGAATCGATGTGGCGGAGTCATCGCCGGTCTTGAAAAGGAACTCCATCACCGACCGTTGTCGCAACCTGACATCTACTCACAGTCCATTATGACTCACCTGTAAATAAAAGAAAATACTTTCATATATGAACTTATAGCTAAATCTTCCAAGTGTGTTCACAAAAAATTTCATTCTCCTCCTGCAAAAAATAAAAAAAATTAGAGATGACTGTGCAAAACTTTTTGAACGCCCTTTGTACTTTCGTAACTAACGTTAGTAATAATGTTGTGTGGAAAATAACTCACCACTAACTTCGGTTGGGAGACTAATAATTACGTTAACCGCATGATACACTAACAATGCACTAGCCGTAACAAAACGCACACATTCATCATGACCATCAATCATGATCATCATTGCAGCCGTATCTTGATAGATAGAAATACACTGGTAAATCATTTTTAATAATCGAATTATGGGATACTTAGTTTGATCATTTTTGTGTACTGAATGTAAAGTAATTCCACGAGGAAAAACAAATTGTGCATTAGTCATAAGTTGTTAGTATTTAGACATTTTGTACAGTTTGTCAGAAAGTTGTCTGGAGTGAGCAGCACTGCAGTGGGCAAAGGCAAGCAGTGGAGACATCGCCAGTAGAGATGGGTCGTTCGCGAATTAACAGGTCCAAAGGAACGATTCACCAAGATGAACGGAACGAGCGAGGAACTAATTCTAAGGAACGGTCTTTCATAGTTCACTTCGGTCGCGGCTTTCTACTTCTAATTCCCGGGAACGGAAAACGGTCGGTCTCGTTCTATCGGCCGGTCTCGTTCTACTCTCGGTCACGTTCCCGTCTGGTCTCCGTCTCGGTCTCGGTCTCGCTCGGCCGGACTCGTCCTTCTTCACGTGGCTACTCGTTGCAGTTCCACTGCCGACTGATCATTGTTAGTTCAGTAACGAGTTGTTCGTTTCGTTCGCTGCGCACGCCCATTCAAGATCTGTTTCAAACATTTTTTGAACTCTGAAGTTCTGGTTCTTTTCGTATTCTATTCAGCATCCACGACCGGTAATTGAAATGTATTTTATAATTACGTAAATTACATAAAAATTACGTGGTATGTAATACACACATCTTTTCAGGTAACAAAACGGCGTATCAGCTTTCTTCACTATTTCGACAAACAGCAGAAGAAATACTTGTAAAAAGGCAAGATTTTTTTGTTATTACACATGCAAAGGAAGTTGGCACGGCACACACTAGTGGCCATTTTCTGTCTTTTTTTGATCCAAGGTAAAAGGGCATTTTCATTCTTATGGATGGCAGACCGACTTACAACCGAATGAAGCCCGCGCTCCATAATCGAATGTCTGGTGTCACATTTTGTAAAGAGAATATGATAACTTTTACAATATTATTTCAGTAACATGTTTATCTATTCTGCTAGTAGCGGTCAACAAATCGTGCATAATTGGCGAGCAGTCTGTACTCGGGGCCGGTTTTGGTTTCTCGTGCTCCACCTTATATTATTTCACTGCGGATACCCGCATAACGTTACAGTTGGCTAAACGAGAGGTTCTGAAAACTCAAAAAAATTACAAGTGTGTGAGAATTCTGTTTGATTAAAAACTGCCGGCCGGAGTGGCCGTGCGGTTCTAGGCGCTCCAGTCTGGAACCGAGCGACCGCTACGGTCGCAGGTCCGAATCCTGCCTCGGGTATGGATGTCTATGATGTTCTTAGGTTAGTTAGGTTTAATTACTTCTAAGTTCTAGGCGACTGACGACCTCAGAAGTTAAGTCGCATAGTGCTCAGAGCCATTTGAACCATTTGAGCCAATAAAAACTCTGTACTGCAGGGAGCTGGCAAGTGCCCGCTCTTGGTGCCTTCCATCTTCAGTCATCTATGCTACTAATTTTCAGTTTTTCATGAGAACCATATACTAAGCACAAATGAACGTTGAACGAGTTAAACCGAACGGTTCACGAACACCAGTCAACTAGTTCCCAAGGATGAACGAGTTTGCCCATCTCTAATTGCCAGATGTGAGTAAACTAGGGCGAGGCAGCAGTGGGTACGATAGCGGTGGCGCACTGGGGCGGCCGACAGCTGATGGTGGGTGTCCCTGGATGAACAGCGAGAGTCAAGGGCGGTGGTACAAAGAGGAAAGCTGGAGAAGTCCCAGGCAGCCGCCTGAGGCACAGTCACGCGTCGAGGCAGGGCTTTTAGAGTAGGTATGGTTCAAATGGCTCTGAGCACTATGGGACTAACTTCTTGAGGTCATCAGTCCCCTAGAACTTAGAACTACTTAAACCTAACTAACCTAAGAACATCACACACATCCATGCCCGAGGCAGGATTCGAACCTGCGACAGTAGCGGTCGCGCGGTTCCAGACTGTAGCGCCTAGAACCGCTCGGCCACCACGGCCGGCCAGAATAGGTATGCTGATGCGGTCTTCAAGGCGCGGAAGACTTTGCTACAGGGACAACACAAGCCTGGGTTCTCTGTAGAGGGGACTGGAGCTATTCTGAGAATTAGGAGACGGGACAGCCACTGTCAGACGATCAGAATTTATGCTTGCAATCAGTTCTCAATAATAATCAGACGACACTTACAAAGCTCTAGCCAATGTTACCACCTGAGTTTATCACCACCCTAGAACTGAACTCTTAACTAGTCCCTGCAGAGAAACTTATCGGCACCAGAATATTAAACATTTGTATTTGGGGGATAACCCTATGCATCCATTCATTATACACATGACATTCCACCACTCTCAATAATAGAACCATCCTTTGATTAAACTTCAGACATGAGGAATAAGAAAAGAAAACTAATAATGGTACAAGTAAGTAGATTTCTAATGCAAAAGAAAAGAAGAACTTCAAGAAAGTACAAGACTAAGGAAAAGAAGAGTGCAAAAAAAAAAGACATCTAGATAAAGAAGCAGGTCCCATTGCACATAAAAATAACCATTTGACATATGGGGAGAGATCAGTTACCCAATCTTAAGCAGCCACTATATGTGAAAAAAAGTAGAGAGATGTGTTGAATCACACATACTCACAAAATGCCTCATACACTGAGGGATAAGGTTAGTTTCCAAAAGTATGAAGTAATTCAGAAGTGAAATTCTCATATCTCCCTCTAACAGTACTGTGAGTATCATAATGTCTTCCATGTCAGAACACTAACAAGAACTGCAACTTCAAGAATCCATAGTGTACTTGTGGCAGACAGTATGCTAACTCCAGCTGCAGTTGAGCAGCTGCCATACCGAGATCGTCGTGTACCTGTGCGAAAAAAAAAGTAGTGTCCACAATCCTGACATAATAATGAACACATTTCTGCACACGTTAAAACAATATTTTTTGGAGTATTGCTTAAGTCTCTTGTGTTTGTTTTTTTTCTGTTTTTTGGTCATATCTATCCTTGATTTATTTCTTCTCATTAATGTCAGTATGAATATTTGTTCTAATTATTACCTTACATTAAATATTATGGCCATAACTAGAGTCCAACAATACCATTTCGAGCTTCTTAATTTAAGAGTGAATATAGATCATCAGTAACTTCCTGTGTTAATTTACACTGAGACATTCAGATGATGGACATGCTTGCTCTTTAACTAAAGACGTGATTGACATTTAACTGTAAATGCAGATCACCAATAGCTTCTCATTTTTGTTACACAACACTTTCACGCATTGGTCATGCTTGCTTTTTTGACTAATGCAGTATTTTTTAATTTAACTGTAAATTCAGATCACCAGTAGTTTGTACTGTTAGTTACATTAACACTCTCAGAAGCTGCACGTGACTGCTCTTTAATTAAAGTTATATTAATACTTCAATATAAATGCAGATTACAAATAACGTCTTATTCTTGTTACACTAACACTTTCACACAGTGGTCACGCCTAAGTTGTAATTTACCATGTTGTACAGATATGGTCATAAGGTTTTTAATGTGAGTGTTTGCAAAAGGGTGTATGTGATGCACTTTAAACTTGACTTATACCAGCACCTCAAAGATAATTTATAGGCTGTCATTGCAAGAACAGACCGTCCGGCGACACCACAGTGGTGTCGTCTGCATAGTATCGCTCAGTGGCCGGCGACACCACAATGGTGTCTTGAGCATAGTATCACGCAGTGGCCGGCGACAGCACTTTAGTATCTTTTGCATTCTGTTGGTGTTTTGTTTAGGTAACAATAAGTTACACACGTCGACAAGTTTTTTGTTTTTGTAAGTACTTGTGCCCTTTCATCATGGCGGACGAAAGAGACAATAGGATTATTTATGATGAATGCGCGGACGTCTTGTCTGACGTTCCGGACTACTTGGCCCATTGGGAAGAGGACATTGGATATAAAAAAAATGAAAGTAAAGCAGAATCGTAGGAAGATACTGAAATACGTCCAAGAAGAATTCGGCGAACGCTACGGTTGCCAACCAATTCGGCTGAATCAGACGAAGAAGGCAGTGCACAGTGGTCAGACTTTGATTTACCGACGACCAAAAATAAATTTGAAGGATCCCCGGGTCCAAACATATTTCCCAAAGATACACTGAGCGTTGAGGATGTCGTAGAACTATATATTGGGAACAATCTGTTTGCATATATTAGCAACGAAACCAACAAGTACTACAGTCAAAATTGCAATAGAAAGAAACTGGATTTAAAAAATGCCAAATTTGTTGACGTTACGGGACCCGAACTTAGAAAATGGTTTGGGCTTGCTATCCTTAAGGGAATTGTAAAAAAAAGCAAGGATCGATGATTATTGGCCAACGAATCCGTTGATAGACACACCGATATTTTGCAAAACGATATCCCGCAACAGATTCAGACAAATATTATCATTTTTACATTTTTCCAACAGCTACAATAAACCAGATAATACCGACCGGCTTGTCAAAGTGCAATTCTTAACTGATTATTTTTCCAAAAAGTTTAAAGAAACATTTAATCTAGGTCAAAACATCTCAACTGATGAAGGAATGATACCGTGGCGTGCACGATTAAATTTTAAGGATTACAATCCTTCGAAAACTACGAAATACGGCATACTCATTTAGATGGTGTGTGATTCGATTACGGGATATATTTCCTCATTCAAGATATATTCCAGCGCTGGACACCCTTTAGCAAAAACAGTGATGGAACTATTGAGACCTTCTTATGGAAAGTGGCATCACCTCTGCATGGATAATTATTATAACAGTGTAGAACTTTCAGAGAAGTTACTTGAAAAGAAAATTCGAGTTTGTGGAACGATACGGCAAAATAGAGGATTTCCGGAAAATTAAAGCGCGCAATAGTCAATGTGGTGGAAGCTTGTCACCAACGGAAAGGTGACAAGCGGCCGGCGACAAGCCAAGTAATTCGAATTAGCACTGCCGGCGCCAAGCGAATAAATTTGTACGAGACTTGCGAACGGCAAAGTGTTAACGATAATACTGATCTCTTGTAATTTGCTTTGATCACCGGTCATTTTGCTTTTTGAACAGTTGTTGCCAAGACACAGAATCAGGGTATTATACTGCAAGAGGTGGTGGCTAGGGTCTAATTAACATCCAGTGATTAATAATTAAAAGTATGCGATCTCCAAACAAAATGATATCAGAGAGACAGGTGCAACAGTTGGTTTGAGCTCACAAATGTAAATGCATAAATGCATGAGAACTATACATAAGCTGCCTATTTTTGTAGTGAAAATATGGAGATTTCGTGCGCCGGTATCTCGAAAGTAACATCATGTCCGATCCTGCAGAAGTCAGTTGTTTCTGCTTAGATCAACAAATGATGCTAAAACCAGATAAGTCAACTGTAATTATCACAGATTTCCACTTGGAAATTATCAAATATTCTCGGAAATATGTGAGTCATTATCATGCCACCTAGAAAATGAAAGAAAGCAAATGATAAGTAGTGGATATTTTTAATACCTACTAGTTTTCTGTAAGATTCAGATAAATCTTCGCACTAGAATTACACATGAAAGCTGTACACTAGTAGACAACAGATTCTTTGTGAACCCGTAATCAATCATGTAATCTTTAACCAGCAGCTCTTTGGCTAGGATGCACAACTAGCTACACTCAGAAACTTCCCAGATTACAGGAAATAGTACCATAGAAAACAAGAAGATTACCAGTAATTAATAGACAGACAACAAAAGGTTTCCAGTCAGCCTCTCAAAAAGCTGACTGGAAAGATTTGTATAACGTGACATATATCAATTTTAAATTTGAACGTACTGATAGACGGATTTCTAGGAATCTTGAAAGGCTGCTTTACTAAGAAATCAATAAAGTATTGCAGTAATAAAACATTAAAAACGCCTTTGATTAAAAAAGGAATCAAAATACCATATACAAGGAAATGGGACATAAGGCATTCTATATAAAACGATTCGAAGAAACAGAGAAGCTAGACTGATTCCATATTACGAGAAGTGCTCTGCTATCATAAGGCGGGAATAAAAAAACAAAAACAAAAGAAATCTGCTTAACGACTGAAATTAGTCATTCGGATATTTGATATCGGAAACTGGGAAAAAAAGGTCTTAAAGAAAGCTGCAAAACAACAAGTGATAGAATAGCTAAATCATTTAAAGCTCACTTTCTAACTAGCATAGACGTTTGGCGTGGGTAGTTCAAGAGACAAGGTAATAGAATACCTGCGACTAACAGTAATAATGTAACATACACTCAAGAAAATGACAATTATTCTGCACTCCATGAAAGACATTAAAAACGTAATTAACTCCCTCAAATGAAAAACCTCACACATAGTTGACAGTATCTGAATGGAAATGCCGTGTGGCTAGGGCCTCCCGTCGGGGAGACCGTTCGCCTGGTGCAAGTCTTTCGAGTTGACGCCACTTCGGCGACTTGCGTGTCGATGGGGGTGAAATAATGATGATAAAGACAACACAACACCCAGTCCCGGGCCGTTAGGCATGACATTACGTCGCGCTGACCACTCAGCTACCAGGGGCGGACGATATCTGAATATAATCACTAAGCTCCTCTTCTTCATATACAGTACAGACAATCTTTTCCACCAGCTATGCAATTCATCAGTATCACAGAATATTTCCAGGAAGGTTGAAGGAAAAGTAGTAACGTCGATATTAATAATTACAGAGCGCTCTCGCTAGTTACCTTCTGCTCAAAGAAACTCAAAAAGCAAAAGAAAAAAAAGTTTTTAAGAATTAAAATATACCTATGTCAAAATAAGATACTTGTATTGTATTGTACTGTGCGTTAACTGGGGGCCTAGAAACGACGGAGAGGCTCCGTCCCCGCCGCAGCCGCAGTGATCCACAACCCAACGACGACTACCGCAGTCCACTTCACCCCTCCGCCGCCCCACGCCGAACCTTTCTTTCAGGGTTATTGTGCTGTTCGGCCCCCGGTGGACCCCCCAGGTAACGTCTCACACCAGACGAGTGTAACCCCTATGTTTGCGTGATAGAGTAGTGGTGGCATACACGTACGTGGAGAACTTGTTTGCGCAGCAATCGCCGACATAGTGTAGCTGAGGCGGAATAAGGGGAACCAGCCCGCATTCGCCGAGGCTGATGGAAAACCGCCTAAAAACATTCCACACACTGGCCGGCTCACCGGACCTCGACACAAGTCCGCCGGGCGGATTCGTGCCGGGGACCAGGCGCTCCTTCCCAATCCGGAAAGCCGTGCATTAGACGGCACGGCTAACCGGTCGGGCCAAATAAGATACTTAGTCAATCTTACTTTATATTTCAAAAGGATTTCTCCACAGAAATACCATCTTACAATTCACAAACCAAATTCTAGAAAAAATAAATGACAAAGTACTGGCAAATGGGATTTACTATGGTCTCTCAAACTCATTTGATTGTGTTTTCTTCTAGAGAAGTTCAAATATTATTGTATGAGAAACCTTATTGGTAAGTGCTTGTCATCCTATTTAACTAAATGGTTGGAGAGTGTTGTATTATAATCCTCAGGGTGTGTACGGTGCGTAACAAACCAGCATCTTCACAGTGGAGAATAATCACGACGGATGTACTGCAAGGATCGAAATTGGGTCCACTCCCATTCTCGTTACTTGTAAAAGGTCAGCCATCATATAACCAACAGGCAGAAGTAGTTCTCGTTGCTGACGCAAGTATTATTACCAAGCCTAATGGAATAACTTCAACACACGAAAATCTTAATAAAATTTTCTCGAAAATTAATCACAGGTGGGGAGTGGTATATATTATTTCAACCACAGTTAACGTTATGATGCAAACGGCATGTGTTCTGCATCCGTTTAAAACATCTTTATGTATGTATAACTATTATTCATTGTTCCCCACGTAATCCACACCTCTGTTTTATCTTGCTGGTAGCTTATGTTCCTTCTTTACCCTCCCCTCTTGCCTGAAAGAGTGAAAGAATGTGTGTTTGTGCTTTTTATTTCCAAGGTTGTTATAATAATAATAATAAATTCGAACATTCGATATATTAATAAACATTGATCCACCTACCTTCTCCCATAAAAACATTGATCCACTTACCCACTGTGCTCGCTCAGATCGACTGCGTAGTCATTTCACTACAACATTTGATACATTTTCTTGTCTCTGCAACTAAAACATGAGACATGTACCAACGGACGACGTCATCGTGTAGAATTAAATCATATAAATCAGTCCACTTTGTAGCACTCACTGCCATAATCACAAAATATTTCTCCCAAAACTCACAAATACACCGAGAAACAGCAAACAAGACACTGGTTTCAATTTCGGCGCTAGAAACACATTGCCTCTTTCCTCGCCTCTCATTGGTTATGTCAAAGAATCATGTCAGTGGCTAAGCGAAACTGACGGGTTGCCAACTTTTGAGCAGTAGAAAAGCACCGCAGCTTCTGCCACTGGCCCTAATCTAGACTTTAGACTGTTCTTTTCTTCATGTTACTGCCACTTTTCAAGAAAATAAATGTTTCAGTGTAAAATGTTACAACTTGTAATAATTTCTCCCAACTTTGTCGCCTAAGCTATATAGGCGCCATACTTCCGCGCTACTAAAGCGCGGATCATGATAGGACGAACACCTTATGTTCTTTTCTGAGGACTTAAGTGAGTTATTATAAATGTGCTGAAGGAAGCAATGGTTTAAATGACAATTATGAAAGTCTAAAAGACGACAGTAGACTAAGACTATATTTCCCCAAAAGGTGTTTTAATGTACTGTCTGATGTAGATTGTTACGAGGGTTGACTGAAAGGTAATGCCTTCACCATCGCACTCTTCAACAGTTGCCAGCATTGGTATTTGGCAGGTACTGGCTTGTTCCGTAACCTGTTCTCTATAGCTCCAGTTGGCGGGAAGCCTTAGCATTGAACGGTTGTGTTGTTACATTGTAAAGTATGGAACCCTGAGCAGACGGTCGGTCAATGCGATGTAAGCAACGTGCAGTCATTGAATTCTTGACAGCAGAAGGTGTCACCACAAAGGAGATTCATCAGAGAATGAAAGCAGCATTCGGTGGTTGTGTTGATGCGAGTACTGTGCGTCGTTGGGCGAGTAATTGTGAAGATTGTTGAAGCGGCAACCTCTGACCTGCATGACAAACGAAGAGTTGGACGTCCTGTGACAGCAACCACCGAGTTTCACAAGCAAAATGTTGACAGACTGATTCAGGACGATCGTCGTATCACTCAGAGAGAAATTGCAAGCACAATCGGCATTTCACAAGAACGTGTGGGTCACATTATTGCTTTGCTTGGCTATCGGAAGATCTGTGCTGACTCCTGAAATGAAAGCACGCAGACATGAAGTTTTCCAGGAACTCCTCACGCGTTACGAGAATGACGGTGACGCCTTTCTTCATTCAATTGTGACAGGAGACGAAACGTGGGAACACCGATACGACCCGGAGACGAAATGTCAGTCTATGGAATATCGACACAAAGACTCGCCCCGGAAAAAGAAATTCAAGACGCAGCCCTCAGCTGGAAAAATCATGGCCACGTTTACAGGTATTTCGGTAGTTTAACTTACTTAGTGTGAAAAAGAGAAAGCAAAAAATACCTGTGAAACTCTCGCTTTATGAAGTTTTCTGTCTTAAGCTAAAGCATTAGATTTTGGCAAAACAGCATCAAATACGGATGCTCTTTAGTCAAAACCCTTTTAGAAAAAAGTATGTTGCGTCAGATATATGAAAACATTCTCAGAAATGGTTTGAGGAAGACATGAGCATCGGAAACACAGTGTCGATTACAAAATCTTAAAACAAATCTAGATCCTTAGTCTGCATCGGCGTTAATAAATTCAAAAGAAGAATTCAGTACAGAAAGGTCAAAGAACATTTGAATCAAATCAGTATGTCTTGAACCCTCGTTTTCGTTCGAGATACTTTCAGAGAACATTGGTTTAAAGACGATTATATAGAATTATTTCAATAAATGCCATCTATTTCGTCAAAGCACTATTCGTAGAGTAGGAACTTTCCTTATCCTTGTATGTCGATTACGTATTCCTTCTGAAGCGAAAGGACAGTATTTTGATTATAGAACTCTTTCTCTCATGTGGCCTTGCGAAAAATGAAAATTTATTTACGGTGTCTGTTTTCTGTTCTGTCAACTTACTCATACTTCATCCTAATTGTACTTCTGAATAAAAAATTAAAATACATTGAATTATGAGACAGAACCATTAAACGAAAATACTAGAAGTATGAAAGTAAAATTCGATCAAATGCTATCAATTGATAATAATGGGTTTTAAGAATTTGCTAAATATTTTTTACCGGATCTGATTTGAAAGACAAGTTCTTTAAGATAGACCCTACGCACTGGTGTGAAAATTGATGTATCATCGTTTGCTCTACACCTGGCTATGAAACTGGAAATTGTAAGTGTTTCGGTTGCGAAAGTCATCAAGACTGAAGAGGACTGCAATAACTATTCTTTTAAACGAGAAACATAAAGCCGGCCGCGGTGGCCGTGCGGTTCTGGGCGCTGCAGTCTGGAACTGCGGGACTGCTACGGTCGCAGGTTCGAATCCTGCCTCGGGCATGGATGTGTGTGATGTCCTTAGGTTAGATAGGTTTAAGTAGTTCTAAGTTCTAGGGGACTTATGACCTAAGATGTTAAGTCCCATAGTGCTCAGAGCCATTTGAACAATTTGAATTTGAGAAACATAAACAGCGTACATTTCAGATTTTAGGTAATTTTTGCCATTAGCTTCCAGGCCATAAAATGAGACTTTATGAAAGAATTTGTGAAGGAGGGACACTCTCTCCTTTTGCTATTGAGCATAAGTCAGTTTTTTATGCGATGGAACTGAACTGGTGTACTGTACAAAGAAAAAAGTCATTGAAAAATGATACCCACTCTGCCCTGCAAATTTGACAATTGTGACAATTTTCACTGATGATCGGGAAGGGTGCAATAAAAAAGTCGAGACTTTTTACTTTATTTCATTTTATTGATTTATTTAACTTGTCATGATTAGAACTTATGCCTCTTATGTCTAACCAGACGTTCCACATATTATACATTACATTCATTACAAGCATGTTATAATTTAAATCTTTTAGCCTTCTTAGGAACTTATCGACTGCAAGTTCTAATATGGCGTATTGCTATAGAAACGCGTCGTCCTAGACGAACCTTAGACAGCTACAGATGTTATCTTCGTTTCCACTAACATATATAATAAAGGCATTTCCACCCACTCTTAAAGCAGGGCGCCGGCCGTGGTGGCCGAGCGGTTCTAGGCGCTACAGTCTGGAACCGCGCGACTGCTACGGTCGCAGGTTCGAATCCTGCCTCGGGCATGGATGTGTGTGATGTCCTTAGGTTAGTTAGGTTTAAGTAGTTCTAAGTTCTAGGGGACTGATGACCTCAGAAGTTAAGTCCCATAGTGCTCAGAGCCATTTGAACCATTTTTCTTAAAGCGGGCACACCAATAAATTTCGTTTCTGGCGGAGTTTTCTAATTGAGAACAATGTTCTGACTTTTGTTTGCAAATGAGTAATAAATCTGTCACACACCTGGTGTAGCAATGCCTAGACGTGTATTTTGTTTACCACTAGGCAATATGGATCCGTATGGAGGGTCCTCCAGAAGTAAAGAAAAGCGAAATCAGCATGGATCTTTGCTATTGCAGTCTTTCTCGGCCTATTCCACTGATGAATTCTTCTCGGGTTATCAGCTGAGTGGTGGCGTCGTCTTGTCGCAACGTTTCAATGAGTTTCGTACCCATCATCTTCGCCAGAAATTGATGGGTACGAAACTCATTGAAACGTTGCGACAAGACGACGCCACCACTCAGCTGATCACCCGAGAAGAATTCATCGGCATGGATCTTATCATGTGTGGCTTTATGGGTCTTGCGAATGAAAAGAGAAAGGTAGGTTTCTGGCGGTCGATGCTAGCGGAATTAGTGTTGACTTTTACTGCTTAGTTGTTGGGTCTCTACAAAAGTCATAATTTTAAAAACTTTTTCAAAATATACGGGAAACTTCGTTCTTCCAGAGATCTCCAGTAAACTGCTGCTAGAAGAACGTAATCGATGTATATAGAAACATATACGTCCTCAGATAAAGCAACTTTCTATATTGTACAGAGTGTAACGGGCGTAAGTAAAGATACTTTTACTGGTGACTGAGGACGGTATACTGAACAACATTACACCAGTATTTACTTCATTTGTAGCATAATGATTATAACTATTAGGAGTAGTATTTTTCGCTTAGTTATTACCTCCAGGTACCTGTGACAACAGCAAGAGATTAATGCTTTTTTTGCCATGGGCAGTAGGTCAGGTGTTGGACGTGTGGACACGTGGTTAGTCTATACTGACAGGAATAGTTCATTTGGTGGTGCAGTTACAGCCATGCAGAAAATATCATGTACAATTTGTGACATGTTTGTGGGAAGGCTGTTTGACGCAGAGAAAAACAGTCAACAAACTGATGTGTTCAAAATGGTTCAAGTGGCTGTAAGCACTATGGGACTTAACATCTGAGGTCATCAGTCCCCTAGACTTAGAACTACTTAAATCTAACTAACCTAAGGACAGGACACACATCCATGCCTGAGGCAGGATTCGAACCTGCGACCGTAGCAGCAGCGCGGTTCCGGACTGAAGTGCCTAGAACCGCTCCCGTCTGCTACATTCATTTCGCTAAGAGTCTGGTGTAGTGTAGAACAGATCACTAGAGAAATTCAGAGTACTGTCTTAAAGTAAATATAAGAAAAACTGTGTAGTTTTGAGTCTGCGACTCCCAAAATCGAAATTCGAGGGAAAAATTGTGAGATCCAAAAATATGAATTAGTTGCTCAAATGCTTAAACGTTACGGTCTTCTGTCCGAAGACTGATTTGATGCAGCTCCCTGTGCTAGTCCACCCTGTGCGAGTCTTCATCCCAGCGTAATCACCGCAACCTACATTCGTCTGGTCTTGCATTCTGTATTCGACCCGTGGCCTCCCTCTACAATCCCCTGATGTGTGTACAGAATAAGATATAAAGATATCTGCACTTATACCCACTCGTTATGCCCCGTATATTCTTTGGATGAAACTGATGGATTTCTCTGTGGAATATTAGCTGGAGAAGCCTCTACGCTGCAGTTAACTTCACAATAAGTAAGTAAATGTAGTAACAGTGATAAAATAAAGACAGCAAGTAATGGACAAAAAAGAAGCTGTCTCAGCTTATGGAATGGTGCTTCATTCAATATGTGTTTCTGATTGACAGAGTTGTGGCCTCGAACCTACGAGCTGTATTTAATGGCGCTTGTTACCTGATACTGATAAGGGATGAGGCAAGTGTCGATAACAAATTGTTATCGCAACGATGGTTGCTCCCGTCTGCTACATTCATTTCGCTAAGAGTCTGGTGTAGTGTAGAACAGATCACTAGAGAAATTCAGAGTACTGTCTTAAAGTAAATATAAGAAAAACTGTGTAGTTTTGAGTCTGCGACTCCCAAAATCGAAATTCGAGGGAAAAATTGTGAGATCCAAAAATATGAATTAGTTGCTCAAATGCTTAAACGTTACGGTCTTCTGTCCGAAGACTGATTTGATGCAGCTCCCTGTTCTAGTCCACCCTGTGCGAGTCTTCATCCCAGCGTAATCACCGCAACCTACATTCGCCTGGTCTTGCATTCTGTATTCGACCCGTGGCCTCCCTCTACAATCCCCTGCTCCCCCCCCCCCCCCCCCCCCCCAAACGCCATCACTTTCTTCCATTACTAAACTGACAGTTCTTTTGATAACTAAGGATGAGTGCTATCAGTTGCTCCCTTCCTTTAGTCAGAACAAATAATATGAGATTGTGGTCCGCCTTGATGCAAAACATTTTCGTTGCAGTTATTTTCTTTGACAAACTAGTTTACGTTATCTTCCTTTCCTTAATTTCTCAAACGGTTCAAATGGCTCTGAGCACTATGGGACTTCACTGCTGTGGTCATTAGTCCCCTAGAACTTAGAACTACTTAAACCTAACTAACCTAAGGACGTCACACACATCCATGCCCGAGGCAGGATTCGAACCTGCGACCGCAGCGGTCGCGCGGTTCCAGACTGTAGCGCCTAGAACCGCTCGGCCACTCCGGCCGGCCTTAATTTCTCAAGAGAATTGTGATCGCTACTCTGCATTTCACTGAAAAAACCATATTTATAAACAAGTAATAAAAAGCTCAGCTTTAGCAAGATATTTGTATGGAGTGCAGCCATGTACGGAAGTGGAATGGGGACGATAAACAGTTTATACAAGAAGAGAATAGAAATTTCTGGAGTGACGTCCTACAGAAGAATGTTGAAGATTAGATGGGTGGACAGAATAACTAATGAGGAAGTACTGAATCGAACTGGGGGAGAAAGAATTTTATGGCTCCACCTGACTAAAGGAACGAGCATTTCATTTTCAAACTGTCCTACTGGTCCGTGTTAGCGTAAAAGCAACAAATACGGGATTGTGGATCCGCCTTGACGCAATACACTTTTTCTTTATTTATTTTCGTTCCCAAACTAGTTTCAGCGACAATATCGCCATCATCAGTGGGTTTTTATTTATTCTAAAACATGAAAAATTAGCATCGTTATAAACGTTACAAAACATTATAAAATGTGTTGTGTTTCGTTCAAAATATTATATTCTGTGAATAGTTTTATAATACCTTATTTACTTTAAGTAAAGGCTCCGAATAACATTCAGAAGAAACAACAAACTTTCCATGATGCTACTCCAGGCGTATGTAAAATTGAATGTGCGCGACGGAAAATAATGAACGCTAAAATGAAGATTTGGCCCTGTCTGACTACCTCCTGAAGTAGATCTTAGGATCTCTTAATGATGATATCTCCTCCTTCTTGCTCTTTAACATATAAATTACAACATAAACATAAATGGATGATTAAGCGAACTAGTAACTATAAAATGATAAATGCTGTTTCTGCTTAAACATTGTAGATAGACGTTGTAGATTAAAACCCCCTGATATTACAACTGTTTATATATCAATGTCCAATGGACATAAATAGATACAAATGACTTTCCTTACCAATAGGATTGATCAATTGCCCAAATCTGCCCCTTTTTACGGCTACGCGATCTAATATAAATAACACAAGGCGACTGACATCATACGTACCAAACACTAGAAGATACCACTTTCAAAGATGACCTACAGTGGTGTGCAAGCCTCAGTGGAAATAAAATTTACGTGATCACAGCTGTTTAACTTTATAGCCCCAATAAGCCGAAGCAATTATCCATATCACCGTATGTACTGCATCCAGTGCGTCGGGTTGATGTTTCTCGTACACGTCTGCGACGACGGAAGAACTCCAGCCACAAAACATATAAAAAAATCTCATTCAAACACTAGGACGGCACAAGACGGTCCTCTGACTAGTATAATTTAATACTGTCTTCTCCTCTCTGTGTTCTACAGATGAGAAACGCAAATTCCCAGCCACAAGGACAGAGTTCAGATAACGTCTCAACGTGAGTATAGGCAGAAGAAGTGCTCTCATTCACTGAATGCTGCATACTCAACGACTCGCAACCCGGAGGCGAAGTCCAGAATCGTATAAGTTCGCCACAGTACAGCGTCTAACCTTTCTAACTATAAAACTAAAAATAGAGAGCAAAGACAGCAAGTCTGTACCAACAAAGCTGATACTGATCGACCGTCAAACCCGGTCACTCAAAACAAGACCTCTCCACCGTTGGCTCCTCTCCCTCGTAACTCAGAAGGCGAATCATGTTCTCGAAACCACGGAATATTCTCACTCTCTACAGATTCTTCAGAACTCCGAGTAACCATCTTTTTAGTCTTTTGTTGTCCAGCGCGGAATGTTTGCGAGAAAATACCTATGCTCATACAAAAATGGTTCAAATGGCTCTGAGCACTATGGGACTCAACATCTTAGGTCATAAGTCCCCTAGAACTTAGAACTACTTAAACCTAACTAACCTAAGGACATCACACACACCCATGCCCGAGGCAGGATTCGAACCTGCGACCGTAGCAGTCCCGCCGTTCCGGACTGCAGCGCCAGAACCGCACGGCCACCGCGGCCGGCTATGCTCATACAATGGTACGTTTCTCAGAGTACAAAAATTCTCGGAAATAACCCAGCCTGCGATTTCCGATGTAACGCTCCCTCGTTCCTCTCTGCTGTGTCCAAGATTTTCAGAGTTTCTGAAGTATTACCCGGTTATCCTTCCGGCCCCACTACAAAACTGGCAGGCCGCTGCTGTATTGTGCTTCAGCGCTCAGGTGCCCCGACCGTCCGTCTTGGCTACTTCCTGTGTCAAGCAGGACCAACACACCTGTGCGGGCTTTTCCACCCAGGACTTGAGTTACGCCTGCCGTTTCATTTCCACTGGCGTTCCAACCTCTACTAGTATAGGCAATCATTCATTACGCCGTTTTGATAATAAAGACACTTTGTCACCTTTGATGCAATAAGCATTAACAACTATTTACAAGGTGTACGCGACAGTGTCGGTCTTCTTTAAATATTCCTATATACGATGTGCAACCTACCAAATGCTACCTAATTCCGGTTGTAAATCACGGCAAAGTGTGTAGATGAGTGCTTGTAAGGTGCGAAGTTATAGCCACCTTACAACTTCAGCAAAGGCTAAGATAAGACAAAAGAAAGTCAGAATGAGATTTTCACTCTGCAGCGGAGTGTCCGCTAATATGAAACTTCCTGGCAGATTAAAACTGCCGGCCGGTGTAGCCGTGCTGTTAAAGGCGCTTCAGTCTGGAACCACGTGACCGCTACGGTCGCAGGTTCGAATCCTGCCTCGGGCATGGATGTGTGTGATGTCCTTAGGTTGGTTAGGTTTAAGTAGTTCTAAGTTCTAGGGGACTTATGACCACAGATGTTGAGTCCCATAGTGCTCAGAGCCATTCGAACCATTAAAACTGAGTGCCGGACCGAGAGTCGAACTCGGGATCTTTGCCTTTCGCAGGCAAGTGTTATACCACTGAGCTACCCAAGCAAGACTCACGTCCCGTCCTCACAGTACCTCGTCTCCTACCTTCCAAACTTTACAGAAGCTCTATTGCGAACCTTGCAGAACTAGCACTCCTGAAAGAAAGGATATTGCGGAGACATGGCTTAGCCACGGCCTAGGAGATGTTTCCAGAATGAGATTTTCACTGTGCAGCGGAGTGTGTGCTGATATGAAACTTCCTGGCAGATTAAAACTGTGTGCACATAGAGCACTTGCCCGCGAAAGGCAAAGGATCCGAGTTCTAGTATCATTCCGCCACATGGAACCATGACTTTACCGGCAGACTGTGTTTGTTTGAATTTCCGCGGCTTTGGCGAAGAAGGATGCCGCCACTGGCGTGATTGTTGCTTGGTTCAAATGGCTCTGAGCAGTATGGGACTTAACTTCTAAGGTCATCAGTCCCCTAGAACTTAGAACTACTTAAACCTAACTAACCTAAGGACATCACATACATCCATGTCCGAGGCAGGATTCGAACCTGCGACAGTAGCGGTCGCGTGGTTCCAGACTGTTGCTTGGTCTCAAATGTAAAGTGGTATGCCCAGCTTTCGTCATCCGTGACAAGTGAATCCAGAAAGCTGACCTGTTCGGCTGCGAGGCGGTGAAGAAATGCGCGAGAAGCATCAACTCGTTACCGCACGTGGTGGTCCTCAGTCAGCATGCGTGGCACCCACCTTGCGCACACCTTCCGGTAGTTCAAAGTTTCCGTTAAAATTCTGTGAGCGGTGCTTCGGGAAACCTCAGGAACCACCGTGCAGAGATCATCCAGGGTGATCCGCCGATCTTCACGCATGCTTTGCTCAACCTTCAACACTGTCTCCTGAGAAACTGGCGGTCTCCCGCTCCTTGTTCGTCGTGAATTTCGGTCCCACCAGCTGCAAGCTCTCTACACCACTTAGAACATTTTTGACATCCATGCTCGATTCACCATACACTTCCGTCTATTGGCGATGGATTTCAATCGGCGCATTGCCCTTTGCGTTCAAAAACCGAATAACTGCGCGCAATTCGCACTTGGCTGTAACATCCAACGGGACCTCCATTCTCAACGGCTGCCAAGCCAAGACTGAGCGCCTCAGTGCGGCGTGCGCATGTTTACACACAGCGCGTGAAGCACTATTCATAACAGTATGACCATCTGCCACACAAACAGAGTTCTGTACTTATAAAAAAATAGGAGACCTTACTTTTGGGATTACCCTCGTAAGAGTCACCTAATCGTAGGAGAAGTTGTGGAAAGTAGGATTCATAAATGAAAGTCGATATAACGATACCAAATATTTATTCAGATTGAGAACCAACATGGAATCTTATTACAATGTGACACTTGGAAAAAAGAGGGAAAGAGAGAGAGAGAGAGAGAGAGAGAGAGAGACAGAGCAGAAAACTAACGTGAAATACTGAAGTTAGTTACGCAGGACTTTGACTGACATCGCTAGGAAGACTGAAAGAACACAAAATGAGAACCCTCATCTGCACAGCTCGTAGTTTGAAATGACGAAGAGCGACACATACTTCTAGAAACTGCACAGTCAGCACGGGGCGACAGCCCGGAAGCGAATGATCAGAAGTCAAGTTCTCTGTTCTCAGCCCAAACTCTGTTGGAGGGGCGACAGCAGGGTTGTAGGCATTGTGACGAACAAGAAAGTGCCTCGAGGCATGAAAATAGAGGCGAAGGCTGCAAAAGTTTCCCTGATATGATGTACAAATACGCATAAACAATGTAAAAGGTTGCTATCGAATTTGAACGGCCTTGTACTGTTGGTTGACACAGCATTAACACAGCCTAGAAGTGAAGGCAATACACAGGCTTGGTCGACCAGAAATTCCATTGAGATCGTCTGAAATTTCTCACGTTTCATGGGAACGGAAAGACAGAATTCTTGTTGACATCCGTTTAGAACAGGAAATTGCTGTATCTCTAGTGTGAATTTGAGAACTAAGGCATTCTTACGATAGCATGTAAGAGATTAACTCCCGGAAAGAGTCTGCTTGCTTCCTGATTCTGTCTATGCTTTAAATTTGTGACTAGTGTTGAGCTATTTGACTTGCAGAGCTGAATATGCTGAGTTTCTTAAAGAGAGAGACCATTTGCAGAAAACAGTCGAATAGTAAAGAGACAGATGGTCGTGTAGTTAGATTAAAGCTTAGAGTTTTGATCAAGCGGACTGATCGGCTGGCCTACAATTCTGAAATAAAATGGATCAGTGTTAAGGTAAGGGAGTTGCCCGCGCAGTTCTAGCACTGCTTGCTGCAGTTCCAATCGCAATAATTTGTTTCACAGTATGAGACTCCAACTCGCGCTGTTTAGTTTCAGCTGGTATAGGTTTTAATCATCAGGTCCGATGGGGTAGCGGCTGTCTCGCAGTCTCGAGCAGTGAAAACATACGTTTCGCTCCACCGAGTAAGGATCAAGGAGGTTGGAGTATATTGTCCTGTGAACATCGACTTCATTACAAATACAACACTAGCTCCGTTGGACAACTTGATAGTAGCCTATTTAAAGCAAACAGTACAGATTAAATGAAACTATGTAGAACTTAATACTAAGTAAACAGCAAGTGAATTGTCGTAGTCGTTAAGACACTGAGCTCGAGAACGGCGGTTCAAATCTCCGATTGGCCATTCAGATAATTAATTTCAGTTGCATGGAACCTATAGTCTGGCAGTAACTTAGAATGCTTTATTTATAAAAGATTACATGTGTTTATACCTGTGAGCACCAGAGCGCACGTCTCAATCTATTAAAGGAAACAGAAAAATTTTAACAACCGGAAACCATGCTGAACGCATAAATACACTCCTGGAAATGGAAAAAAGAACACATTGACACCGGTGTGTCAGACCCACCATACTTGCTCCGGACACTGCGAGAGGGCTGTACAAGCAATGATCACACGCACGGCACAGCGGACACACCAGGAACCGCGGTGTTGGCCGTCGAATGGCGCTAGCTGCGCAGCATTTGTGCACCGCCGCCTTCAGTGTCAGCCAGTTTGCCGTGGCATACGGAGCTCCATCGCAGTCTTTAACACTGGTAGCATGCCGCGACAGCGTGGACGTGAACCGTATGTGCAGTTGACAGACTTTGAGCGAGGGCGTATAGTGGGCATGCGGGAGGCCGGGTGGACGTACCGCCGAATTGCTCAACACGTGGGGCGTGAGGTCTCCACAGTACATCGATGTTGTCGCCAGTGGTCGGCGGAAGGTGCACGTGCCCATCGACCTGGGACCGGACCGCAGCGACGCACGGATGCACGCCAAGACCGTAGGATCCTACGCAGTGCCGTAGGGGACCGCACCGCCACTTCCCAGCAAATTAGGGACACTGTTGCTCCTGGGGTATCGGCGAGGACCATTCGCAACCGTCTCCATGAAGCTGGGCTACGGTCCCGCACACCGTTAGGCCGTCTTCCGCTCACGCCCCAACATCGTGCAGCCCGCCTCCAGTGGTGTCGCGACAGGCGTGAATGGAGGGACGAATGGAGACGTGTCGTCTTCAGCGATGAGAGTCGCTTCTGCCTTGGTGCCAATGATGGTCGTATGCGTGTTTGGCGCCGTGCAGGTGAGCGCCACAATCAGGACTGCATACGACCGAGGCACACAGGGCCAACACCCGGCATCATGGTGTGGGGAGCGATCTCCTACACTGGCCGTACACCACTGGTGATCGTCGAGGGGACACTGAATAGTGCACGGTACATCCAAACCGTCATCGAACCCATCGTTCTACCATTCATAGACCGGCAAGGGAACTTGCTGTTCCAACAGGACAATGAACGTCTGCATGTATCCCGTGCCACCCAACGTGCTCTAGAAGGTGTAAGTCAACTACCCTGGCCAGCAAGATCTCCGGATCTGTCCCCCATTGAGCATGTTTGGGACTGGATGAAGCGTCGTCTCTCGCGGTCTGCACGTCCAGCACGAACGCTGGTCCAACTGAGGCGCCAGGTGGAAATGGCATGGCAAGCCGTTCCACAGGACTACATCCAGCATCTCTACGATCGTATCCATGGGAGAATAGCAGCCTGCATTGCTGCGAAAGGTGGATATACACTGTACTAGTGCCGACATTGTGCATGCTCTGTTGCCTGTGTCTATGTGCCTGTGGTTCTGTCAGTGTGATCATGTGATGTATCTGACCCCAGGAATGTGTCAATAAAGTTTCCCCTTCCTGGGACAATGAATTCACGGTGTTCTTATTTCAATTTCCAGGAGTGTATTTTACCACCTGGGTCCGCAGAGTTATTTCCAAGTGGGGGCTAGGTTCTACATTTTCTGTTTTTTATGTAAGTGATTCAGTCCGTTAGAAAACGTATCATGCCCCTGAGAAATTAATTTGACCGGAAATTTACAAAACGCATTATATCTCAAACAACTGATATGTATCTGTTCAATGTTTCTAAGGTAGGTTACTTTGAAACGTAAAGGGTAAGCAAATTTCGTTAGTATATGCTAAATCCATCTTTTTATACTATAAATATGAATACGAATATCACCTTCGTGGTTCAACACTCTGAGATTACTCCTTCTCAGATGAAATCCGGAATATATAACGAATTAGTCACAAAAATATTTTTATTTAGGCATCAGTAATAGGATATTAAAAACCGAAACATTGAAACATCAGAATCGTCGAGAAAATCCAGTCAAATAGTAACAAATGTAAACAGCAGAAGATATTACTATAATTCTCCTCGGAGTGGAGAAACAGGCAATAAACTTTAAAAAATGCGTAGTAATTTGTGAAAACTACAGGTTTTGCGAGGAATGTTAAAAAAGGTAGGAACATACACTCATGTTCAGAAAAAACAGTACACCTTGAACCACTAGAGACAGGTCGTGCACAGTAGTATGTTGTGCAGAAATGATTGGCATCTGAACCAATTCGGTTCGTAGGTTCAAGGTCAACATCGATATCGCGGCGCAACACCCTCTACCGGCAAAATGGACATACGACTCTCGTTGTTGCTGTAAAACGAAGGTAATGGATCAGTGTGACTTGAGTGCAGGATGCCCCGCAGACGTATGCGTGAACTGTACCGACAAATTAATTAGTCTGAAAGCGGGCGCGTTATTGGCATGAAGGAAAGTGGTGGTTGCAGTCGGGAAATTGCTGCTCTTGTGGGAGGAAGTGTTTCGGCAGTGCAACGAGTGCGTGCAGAATGGTTCACGGAAAGCCATAGAACACGACGAGATGGGTCAGTTCACACCACCCCCCGAGACGACATAAACCTCATCCGAATGGCATTGCAGGACAGATTTGCGTCCTTCTTGGGTCTGGCGCAACAGCGGAACAGTGTAACACATCGTAAGCTATCAGAGGTGACAGTCAATCGTCGTTTATTACGGCATGGGTTACGTGCGCATCGTCCACTTCTCCACCTACCTTTGACGAATGTGCAGAAACATGCTAGACAGCAATGGTGTATGGAGCGAAATCAATGGGGACAGGAACGGCATCACATAGTGTTTTCGGACGAATCCAGGTTCTGTTCTTTTGAAAATGATGGCAGCATCTTGGTTCGCCGCAGATAGGGGGAGCGGCATCATAGTGACTGCATTTGCTCAAGATATACAGCGCCAACTCAAGGCCTTATGGTGTGAGGTACTATTGAGTACAACTACAAATCACAGCTGATGCGTGTCCAGTCAACTGTGACCAGTGTGACCTACGTGAATGACATCCTGTGACGCGTAGCCAAATGCTTTCTGCACAACACGCAAGACGTCATTTTTCAGCTAGACAATGCACGACCACAAGTTGCTGCAGGAACACGTGCGATCTTGGTGTCACATGATGTCAGTCTTTTGCCCTGGCTCGGTAGATCACCAGACTTCTCGCCAAACGACTTGTGCGGCGCTGTGACCCAATGCCATCCACCACTAGACAACAGGGCACATTCTCAGCCGAGGTGACTGAAACGCTAATTATTTCTGCACAACATTCTAATGTACATGTATGTGAATATGGACGTCCAATCTCTAGTCGTTCAGGGTGCTCTGCTTTTTCTGGATATGAGTGTACTTTTGCTTCGCAGTAGTGACAGGATACAAATTGCAAATTAGCCGAGTAGTCAGCATAAGATATTCCGTTAGGAGGACAAAGATGTGTAGCACAAATGGAAAAAATTCCAAAGCATTGTTCAATACGTCTAGACAAGCACGTTCCGAGTTAGTGTTAAGGGATAGGGAAACCTACACTGCGCTTTAATAGTCGTGTTAGAAAACTGCTACATAAAGAAAGAGAACTTCGCAGATTCAAGAGAAGTCAAAACTAGCTGACAAATAAAAGATGAACGAAGTGAAAATGAGTATAAGGAGAGCAATGAGAGAAGCTTTCAGTGACATGGCAAGTAAAATTTAGCCAACCGATCTGTGGCAAGAACCCTAAGAGGTTTTGGTCTTACATAAAATTAATAAGCGGTTAGAAATCCTCCGTAAATTCATTCAGTGACCACACTGTCACAGAAATGGAAAATAACAGAGAGAAGGCTGAAATACTGAATTCGGTCTCCCGAAATTGTTTCACCGCCCAAGGTCCTAACGTGGTCCCTCCTTTCAGTCATCGTACAAACGTCAAAATGGCAGACATTAAGATAACCGATCGCGGAACAGAAAGGCGACGAAAATCGCTTAATAGCGGAAAGGCATCAGGACCAGATGAGATACGTGTAAGATTCTCTGCCTCTGAGTGGACACGTGGCCGCTCCTTCAGCAAGGTCCGAGCAGGCATACGGGGGGAGGGGTTTATTAGTGATTGGGAGCTCCAACGTTAGGCGGGTGATGGAGCCCCTTAGGGAAATAGCGGAAAGGTCGGGGAAGAAGGCCAGTGTTCACTCTGTCTGCTTGCCGGGGGGTCTCATCCGAGATGTGGAGGAGGCCCTGCCGGCAGCGATAGAGAGCACTGGGTGCACCCGACTGCAAATCGTTGCTCATGTCGGCACCAATGACTCCTGCCGTCTGGGTTCAGAGGTCATCCTCAGTTCATACAGACGGTTGGCGGAGTTGGTGAAGGCGGAAAGCCTCGGTCGGGGGGTGGAATCTGAGCTAACTATTTGTAGTATCGTTCCCGGAATCGATCGCGGTCCTCTGGTTTGGAGCCGAGTGGAAGGCTTAAACCAGAGGCTCATACGACTCTGCGGTGATCTGGGGTGCAAATTTCTCGACCTCCGCTATCGGGTGGAGAAATGTAGGGGGCCCCTGAATAGGTCAGGTGTGCACTACACGCAGGAAGCGGCAACAAGGGTAGTGGAGTACGTGTGGAGTGCACATGTGGGTTTTTTACGTTAGAGAATTCCCTCCCTACGCCCGACAAGACGCCTCCTGAGACGCGACAAGGTAGTAGTAGGCAAAACGCAACAGGGAATAACAGTATTAACATGGTAATAGTAAACTAAAAAAATGGCTCTGAGCACTATGGCACTTAACTTCTGAGGTCATCAGTCCCCTAGAACTTAGAACTACTTAAACCTAACTAACCTAAGGACATCACACACATCCATGCCCGAGGCAGGATTCGAACCTGCGATCGTAGCGGTCGCGCGGCTCCAGACTGTAGCGCCTAGAACCGCTCGGCCACTCCGGCCGGCAATAGTAAACTGCAGCAGCGTCTATAGAAAGGTTCGAGAACTGCTCTCATTAATAAACGGTCACAATGCTCACATAGTACTAGGGACAGAAAGTTGGCTGAAACCAGATGTAAACAGCAATGAAATTCTAAACTCAGATTGGAATGTATACCGCAGAGACAGGCTGGACAGTGAAGGGGGAGGCGTGTTTATAGCGATAAAAAATGCAATAGTATCGAAGGAAATTGACGGAGATCCGAAATGTGAAATAATTTGGGTGAAGGTCACGGTTAAAGCAGGCTCAAACATGGTAACTGGATGTCCCTATAGGCGCCCTGGCTCAGCAGCTGTTGTGGCAGAGCACCTGAAGGAAAATTTAGAAAATATTTCGAGTAGATTTCCCGACCATGTTATAGTTCTGGGTGGAGATTTTAATTTGCCGGATATAGACTGGGAGACTCAAACGTTTATAACGGGTGGAAGGGACAAAGAAACCAGTGAAATTTTTTTAAGTGCGACTCGTGGCGATAACATATTAGACCTTCTGCTGACAAACAGACCCGAACTATTTGAAACAGTTAACGCAGAACAGGGAATCAGCGATCCTAAAGCGATTACCGTATCGATGATTTCAGCCGCAAATAGAAATATTAAAAAAGGTAGGAAGATTTTTCTGCTTAGCAAAAGTGACAAAAAGCAGATTTCAGAGTACTTGACAGCTTAACACGAAAGTTTTGTCTCAAGTACAGATAGTGTTGAGGATCAGTGGACGAAGTTCAAAACCATCGTACAATATGCATTAGATAAGTATGTGCCAAGCAAGATCGTAAGAGATGGAAAAGAGCCACCATGGTACAACAACCGAGTTAGAAAACTACTGCGGAAGCAAAGGAAACTTCACAGCAAACGTAAACATAGCCAAAGCCTTGCAGACAAACCAAAATTACGCGAAGCGAAATGTAGTGTGAGGAGGGCTATGCGAGAGGGGCTCAATGAATTCAAAAGTAAAGTTCTATGTACTGACTTGTCAGAAAATCCTAAGAAATTTTGGTCTTATGTCAAAGCGGTAGGTGGATCAAAACAAAATGTCCAGACACTCTGTGACCAAAATGATACTGAAACTGAGGATGACAGACTAAAGGCGGAAATACTAAATGTATTTTTCCAAGGCTGTTTCACAGAGGAAGACTACACTGTAGTTCCTTTCTAGATTGTCTCACAGATGACAAAATGGCAGATATCGAAATAGATGACACAGGGATAGAAAAACAATTAAAATCGCTCAAAAGAGGAAAGGCCCCTGGGCCTGATGGGATACCAGCTCGATTTTACACATAGTACGCGATGGAACTTGCCCCCCTTCTTGCAGCGGTATACCGTAGGTCTGTAGAAGAGTGTAGCGTTCCAAAGGATTGGAAAAGAGCACAGGTCATCCCCGTTTTCAAGAAGGGTCGTCGAACAGATGAGCAGAACTATAGATCTCTATCTGTAACGTCGGTCAGTTGTAGAATTTTGGAACATGTATTATGTTCGAGTATAATGACTTTTCTGGATACTAGAAATCTACTCTGTAGGAATCAGCATGGGTTTCGAAAAAGACGATCGTGTGAAACCCAGCTCGCGCTATTTGTCCACGATATTCAGAGGGCCATAGACACGGGTTCCCAGGTAGATGCCGTGCTTCTTGACTTCCGCAAGGCGTTCGATACAGTTCCCCACAGTCGTTTAATGAACAAAGTAAGAGCATATGGACTATCAGACCAATTGTGTGATTGGATTGAAGAGTTTCTAGATAACAGAACGCAGCATGTCATTCTCAATGGAGAGAAGTCTTCCGAAGTAAGAGTGATTTCAGGTGTACCGCAGGGGAGTGTCGTAGGACCGTTTCTATTCACAATATATATAAATGACCTTGTGGATAACATCGGAAGTTCAGTGAGGCTTTTTGCGGATGATGCTGTGGTATATCGTGAGGTTGTATCAATGGAAAATTGTACTTAAATGCAGGAGGATGTGCAACGAATTGACGCATGGTGCAGGGAATGGCAATTGAATATCAATGTAGACAAGTGTAATGTGCTGCGAATACATAGAAAGAAAGATCCCTTACCATTTAGCTACAATATAGCAGGTCAGCTACTGGAAGCAGTTAATTCCATAAATTATCTGGGAGTACGCATTAGGAGTGATTTAAAATGGAATGATCATATAAAGTTGATCGTCGGTAAAGCAGATGCCAGACTGAGATTCATTGGAAGAATCCTAAGGAAATGCAATCCGAAAACAAAGGAAGTAGGTTACAGTACACTTGTTCGCCCACTGCTTGAATATTGCTCACCAGTGTGGGATCCGTACCAGATAGGGTTGATAGACGAGACAGAGAAGATCCAACGGAGAGCAGCGCGCTTCGTTACAGGATCATTTAGTAATGACGAAAGCGTTACGGATATGATAGATAAACTCCAGTGGAAGACTGCAGGAGAGACGTTCAGTAGCTCAGTACGGGCTTTTGTTGAAGTTTAGAGAATATAACTTCACCGAGAAGTCAAGCAACATATTGCTCCCTCGTACGTATATCTCTCGAAGAGACCACGAGGATAAAATCAGAGAGATTAGAGCCCACACAGAGGCATACGACAATCTTTCTTTCCACGAACAATACGAGACTGGAATAGAAGGGAGAACCGATAGAGGTACACAAAGTACCCTCCGCCACACACCGTCAGGTGGCTTACGGAGTATGGATGTAGATGTAGATGTAGAGGTAGATTATGAGAAAGAACTTGCTCCGCCTCCAACAGCAGCTTATCGTAAATCGCTGGAACAACGCAGGGTACCTAGAGAACTGGAAAAAAGCGCAGATCATTACCGTTTTCAAGAAGGGCCGTAAGACAGATGCACACGATTATAGACTTAAATCGTTGATGTCACTCTGTTGTGCAATTATCGAACAACTTTTGTGCTTAAGAATTATGAAATTTTTGGAGAACGAAAATCTCCTCTATAAAAATCACCATGTATTCCGCAAACAGAGATCTTGCGAAACTTAACTCGCACTGTTCATCTATGAGATTAATAGTGCTGTAAACAACAGCGCTGAGGTTGATGCCAGTAGTGAGACAAAGTTTGTACTGCCCCACGTTCCATTGTTGCAAACTCTATTCAAGATGGCGGCGATTGATATGGCAACATTGCAATGACATCATGGCAGGAAGTTCAAATTTTGGCAGGAAAATAGATCAATTGGGCTACCTCCACTAACCTAACGCCCTCCCCTCCCCCACCTCCTCCCCTCCCACAGAAAATGGTGGGAAGTTCAAATTCCAACAGGACAATGCAACACACCTTGGCTACCTCCACTAACCTAGGAAAATGGCGGGAAAAAAGGTCACTTGGGCCACCTCCACTAACCTAACTCGTCTGACCAATACCTCTTCCTACGAATTGGTACTGGAAGGACTCAGCTTGTGCTGGGCAGCTGGATAGGATGGA
Organism: Schistocerca piceifrons; assembly: GCF_021461385.2. Classification (NCBI taxonomy): domain Eukaryota; kingdom Metazoa; phylum Arthropoda; class Insecta; order Orthoptera; family Acrididae; genus Schistocerca; species Schistocerca piceifrons. Next base: position 726,233,393 of record NC_060149.1, read on the forward strand.
CATAAGTTTTTATTATGCAGGCAGTCTTTATTTAAACAATTTGAGGCAATACCTCCATCCAGTGCATTCACCATGAGGTCTGGAGTCCAACTGACCAAGTACACAGTACTGCCACGAGAGGGCACTGTCGTCCCTTCTGTGACATAATCCAAGATGGCGGTCTGTGGGATAAATGGCTGGAAAAGTACTCACCCGGTTCTGGGCTGCTGGAGAGAGGAGTGTACTATATTTATTTTGGAACAGTTTATTTTAGGACGGATTTCGCATAGTTCATTTATTACACTGATACAAAAATCTCACTCTGATGTGTTGGGGTCACAATTCACAGCCCACAGACCTGCGAACTACCTTTAAATCACCTAAATAATGTAGTACACTGGCGTGTAGAGGCGCAAACAACTCGTAAATTGACAAAAAATAATTCATGTGTGATGCTATGCAAACACCCTCACAGTGGTTAAACATCCAAAAATGATGCAGTGCATAAACACTCATTCCAAGTAAAACGCTTTCGAACTATTGTCAACAACAACGTATTAGAGGCTCCACCAATGCACACACACAGACACTGCCACGATTCATTGGTGGACAGATGAATGCAGGGAGGGGCGAGCTATTGCTCTCAAGCCACTACAACATACAGGCAGTAGGTGAAAGTCGCATCTATTTTCTGGTATGGAGTTAGAATTCTTCAAGTGTTACACTGACGCCACATGTCTATGTAATTAAGAGCCAAGACACCCTCTGAACGTACACGTATTTAACGTTGCTGGCACAATACCACTCTACCTCCAGTCCAGAGAAGACCTAATTGTCGAGCGACTCACCCTCACAGATGCAGCTACACTGAAATCACAGGTCACACTATATAAATCTGTTGCAATGCTTCCCAGAATAGCACAGAGTGCATTGTTCCTAGCAATTGTAACGGGACATGTGAGACGCCTCTGATCGCGCACGTATTTACTGTAACTGATGTCTACCTGCAAGTCAAGCATTAAGCGAGAGATGTCTGCGTGGCAGCTCACCTGTACAGGCGCATTCAAAAGGTTCTCAGTGTTATACTGACGTCACATAGCTATGTAAACAAGAGACAAGTCTATCTCTTGACATTGTAAAGTGCCACAGAAATAATTAATGGTCACTTTTGTAGAAGCTTTCATGATGTCTCATTTTGTCTGCAAGGAAATTCTTGTCCTAACCAAACCTGCTTATGAAAATATCCCAGAATAGCGCCGAATGCATTCCTCCTGATGGTCCTAACGTGGCACTCCATCTGCTACATGTTACCCTTCCTGGAAAACGTTAAGTCCTGCTTTCAACGAACATCTTCAAAATGGAAATGTTCTAACCGCTATGTAGAGGCTCCTATGTCCCGGCACAAAGGATGTTTTGTGAATGAATGGAGCGTTATGATTGGCTCTTACTGAATTTACTCGCCAAATTACTGATGCTGCCGATGTGGAAGCACTGTCTGCCTTTTTCTTTCTGCAGATGAGACTTTCAGTGCCAAAACTATTTTGTACAAATCGCCATATTGCACTGACAGTTAAACCCTGAAAAAGTGCCCTACATATAGTCAAATGCGGAAAGGCTCTTGCTCAATTACACTGCTCTGACACTGACAACAGAAGCTTGAATATTAGAGAATGAAACCGATCTCCAACCCGGCATTATTTCACTGCATACCGTGTCGATGTAGTTAACATACAATTCGTATCCTGCGCCATACAAAATCGCCCCTTTTGCATCATGCATATAGACAGACAGCATAAACACTAGATATTTTCCCACAACTTCGGGCAATCATTCCCTGCAGCCGATGGTCACAGGGAACATCTCTTGCGACATACAGTATAGTTGGTGGGATATGGTCATCCTCATATAGTACAGGTGATGCAACTTTACACTTGTCTGTGCAATGGACCAATACTTGCTTATTTAATTGGATCGTCACATGTGCTTGGTGCCAACATGCAGATGGTACTTGTTTTCGACATATGGGAGGGCAGAGATGCGGTAAAAATCTTATCGAGTTCTCTATCAGATGAAGTTAGTGGAGCATTTATAGTTTGTAATTTGTCCCTGTTGGTTGGTAGAGAATGTATAGGTGATAAACATGAATGGGTCCTGAGGGACGCTAATCCGCTTCAGACTGCAGTGTCTGTATGCAGTAGCAAAATCCTTGTCCTTCTCCCAGTTCCCGTACTGTCTTTTATACTACCTCATGTTGCAGGAGCAGGCTTCATTTGGCACAGACATTACGTGTCATGCACAGTTGGTGGAGCTGTGACAACAAGTTCCCATTTCCACTGAATGATCAAAACACAGTTCTGTTGCACTAACTCAGCTTAGCCTGTTTCTACACGGCTTGCAGAAGATGGTAGACTTCTATTCAGTTCTGACTTAAATTGGAACGATTACATGCACAAAGCTGCAGGGATGGTAGTGCAGAGTCTGTGGGGTAGTTGAAAGATGCATAGGGGCTACCTACAACCACATTGAAACTTAACTGTAGCAGATAGGTTCGCGAAAGGGGACTCGTTTCGAGATATGAGAGTTCCAGAGTTATGATTCAATAGCGGCTGTAATCATTAAAGGACTTCTCCATAGGAAATGGAGGTATGTGGTTGAATGGAAAGACTTGATTCCAAATCCTAGACAGTATTTCTACCAGATAGCGTAACACTAGAGAGCAGAAAAGCCTGTGCACAATCAGCACACCATCGACTGTTTGTGATCCTTCTCAATCAACCTTCGCCTATAACCTAGCGGATATATCGCAGGACCTCTGACATGGCATCAAGGCAGAATGCATTACAAACACTGGAGAAGTCTCTAGCGGCGGCATGAGGGAGTTGCAAATACCAGTTTCATACCATGTTCCTCAGCCGAATCACTTTCTAAATTCTGCGATTTTATTATGAGGTTGCACTGTCAGTGACATGTAACCACACTGTTGCTATGATAATATACACTCCAGTGATCACCGTCTATATTCAGTATCACGGTATTTGTCTGGAAAAAAAAACCACTTCATTTGGAGGTAATGCCATACCTCGCTTTTATAATCGTATTATAGCTTTTAACATGGATACTTGTATGCACCTATAGAACCAAGACCGATTGTGGTAATAACATGGTCGTGTTTTTAACATCTGGCGGTTTGTAAGATGATTACGCCTCTCTTTCTAAGATACAGTAGTAGCACTCGCAGGAAAAATCTTATGAGACATGTCCAGGCATCGCTGATTTTCTCTCAGTATTATTTCGTATCGCCAGCAATTAGTTACTGGCGAAGTATTATACTTAGCAGTAGGGGGGTGTGTGATAGATTCGCCATGAGCATCAGGCTTATAAATTATGTGTGTGTGTTCTAACATTCTGCGTGGTGTCTGTTGTTCCATGTCGTGTCTCCCTACCACTTTCGTGCAACGACGCTCTGAGCATGTTTTTTAGGGAATTGACTAGTTTGAACCTGGGACCTGTTGCTGGTAAGGAGACGCCAGACCACACATGACATGTAGAGTTCAGAAGAGTTCAGTGAGACTAGCGATGATATAACCAAATACTTAATGATTTCAGCGTCAGCTCCACTGCACTCCCTGTAAAAGACTCTTAATACTAACTAAATTCAGTGGAAGGGGTTCAAGGCTTTCCTATTTTTAGTTAGCTGGTAAAATAACGTCGAATAAGCAGTTAAGTTTACCATTGGAAATTTTATTCTACTCACAAAACATTGTTTATAAATTGCACTATTGATAAAAGGAAATGTTTTAATACAGGATGATAAAAACGAACTGCGTTCAATAAAAATGTGAACGAATATTCCCTGAATGGGTTTCCAAGTTCTACAATGGATCGAAGGATGACCTATGCCATATCACATCTATAATCTAGGTTTACATTAAGTTTCACAAAAGAGAAAAACTATCAAAATGGTCTAAAGGGACCCTCAATTATCTTTAATTACTTATATATCTTGTCATAAATTACAGTTGCTGATGTGGCTTCTTAATAATTATATAACAGAAAAATCATCGCGTTTCAGATTTTTACTTCAAGTGGCAAATGTGAACACCATGAGATTTAATTGACGATCGACACTAGTATTATGTAAAAAGGGGATGTAACAGATGAGACTTCTGCAGTTCTGAGTGAAGCTTTATGTGCACTTATGCGGCATCACGTGTGTTCATTACCTTGTCGGTGGTTAGTGAGCGTCAGGGAGCGGCGGTCGGCGCAGCTCCACCTTCGCTGTCTCGGAAGCAACTCTGTCCTAACTTCACCTTACTACAATTTACCGAAGTTGGTTTAAAAAAAACTATCTGGCTGTGTTTTCATCTGACCAATCAGGGTCTCTATGTTAACCTTAAGCTCCGCCTACAAAACTTCTGTCTATCCAATGAGAAACGTTGTACTTTTCGTGGTGGGGCAATGGTTTTAACGTTTGCAACGTAACAGAGACGCGAAAAAGTCTCACGCTAAAACTTGCGGCTGGTGTGGCCCTTTTAGTGTTATCGTAAGATCTATACTGTTCTTCTGGAGGGCTCTAGCTTTTAACATGGGCTGGGGGGTGATCCTAGCGGTTAGCTGGCGACGTGGGTGTCCATCCCTTATCGTGGGGCCTTCTAGCTTAACACGGTTCTGCTCTCGGCTTCTGTTCTCGTTTCTCCCCTCGGAACTGCGTCTGTCTCATGGTGGGAAGGTATGACATATTCCATTTGCTCACTCGTTACTCGTATTACTTTGGTTAATTTAATGTCACGATTTATTTGGAGCTATGTGACATACTACTGGACTTGCTTATCATGTCAGGGTTTTCATGGAAGGTGTTGCATTTGCCTGACACCTTACATATCACCACCCTTCGAACTTAATTTTTGCACTGAAGTCTAAGCCAGTCAAAAATCATTCCTTTATCTAAATTTTGTTGCCGACTGTTCAGCCACGTTATTCTGGTTCTATGCTAGTTTGTATTAGTAATTTATATTTTTATATTCTTCCACATTATTCTCAAAAATATGTTTATATTGACAAGAGAAGTATATTTTATATTATTATTATTATTATTATTATTATTAATTTTTAATTATTTTCTTTCTTTATTTAAGTGTGATGTTTGTTTTTTAAGAAGTTTGTTATCGAAAGTGAGGAGTCTTTCACATCGATTTTCTTAGAAACATTTTTTTTATAAATGTAGTAATTAAGTAAAATCTATTCCTAACACATTTTCTAAATATCATGTACAAGTAAAATGTTTTTGTTTCTAGACACTCATTTCAGCATTGTTACACTAACAAATAAGAATTATTTCCAAGAATTGCTCTCACAAAGAAATATACATACACAAGTATTGAGATATTATCCTAACAAATGGTACAAATGTTAAAAAAATGGGAAAACATTCAACAAGATAGTTTTTTATTCTTTGTTTTTATAAGGAGAAAATGAGTGAAATATAGTTATTCTTTTACTTTTATGAGGGGAAAGTAAGTGGCATATAGTTTTAGTGTTTATTATGCCTTACTTTTGTTCTTTATATACTGTCCATTTCAGAACTAATGACTTATTTTTATCGATAGTCTATTTTTTACTTAAGTCCATAGTCAATGACTGTTATTTTGTAGTTTATTAGCTGTCTGGTGTGTTTAACTTATTTAGTTTTTCACACATTTCTTTTGCACAATTCGTACATCACATAATTTGATTTCACACATTCACACAATCCTATGAATGTTTAAGCATGAGGTTGGCGAATGTTTTTGCACGAAGGTGATGGACTTGAGCGAGATGGATGTGGGCAAGTATTTGATGTACAGTTTCGTTCGTTGTTCGTTGTTGGCTTTGCAAGTGTGTGTTGCTGTTGTAGAGGTCCCATAATGGAATGGATCTGTGAGTGCAGAATCTCGTGGTTTACTGGCTTTGTATACATGAAAGTCATCGTTATGTGTCGCTGAAAGCGGTCGTTTTTCGTTGTAATACTTCGCAGACGACTAGTTTACAATAGGATAGGGATTTGGGAAGGTATGTCGTCTATTCTTCACCCATCTTCTTTCTTGGTCTCAATCTTGCGAATCTTCAACTTCTGTTCTTCCTGCTTTTTCTCTGCTTCTTACTTGCTTCTTGGTTCTTCTCTGGGCAGTATATGGAAATATTTATTGATAACTAGTCACTTTGAAGTTCTCCTCTTAGTAACAGTTTGATAAATTGTTTGGGCGTGTCATTTTTACTTTGTGGAAGTTTTCTTCAGTTTCATGTATCAGCGTGCTGTTTAATAGCAGTAATGTGACTTTTACACATTTGTTTTTGCCAGTGGTGGCTTGCCCAAGCCATCTTCTCGTCAGGCTGTTTTTTGCTCACTCCGCTGAGTCGGGGCGTTCCAGGGTTTACGAGCGGTGAAAGTCCGGTGTTTGCTTGTCAGTCCCTGCACCGGTCCCTTCCGTGTTCCGCCGCTTTGTGGTTCCCTGTTCTGTCCCAGCAGGGTTCTGCCACCCTGTGGTTCAGCAGATTTATTGCCCACTTCAGCTACAAGAAGAGCCCTCTGTTGGTCTCGCTGTCCTTTCCCTTCTCTCAACGCTTCTGCCTTGTAGGAATCTTGTCTTGCTAATTACGTCCTTTTCTTTCTTGATACTTCTCGCGTTGCAACTTGTGGGTCATTGCATTTGGTCTTTGCTGGAGTTTTTACAATGGTTCTTACAAAAAGTTTTACTTATAATCATCTAACATATGTCTAGTACCTACATTGTTTTACGCCTTCTTAAAAAGCTTTACAAATTTCGGCGCCCTTTCCATGTTACAGTTCTAAGATATTTTGAGTCTTAACTTCTACAAGAATCCTCAAATTCGTTTTTTATTTTTTGTGTAGTGCCATGGTGTATAGCATTTTAGTATTTCATGCTGTTAGACTATCTACGCTTTATCCCTTCACCATAGTCTATGCTACTATTGGTGTTATTTTTGTTTTTGATTTTATTGAAACTACTTTCTTTTTCCCACCTTCCTCTTTCTTCATTCTTCTTTCTCCTGATGATCTTATCTGCAACATAAACTTTAAATATTGCGCTGATTATTTACCAGTAATAAAATTAATCTTCAAACTTTTTGATATGGCCCACATGGTGAAGTCCTAAGGTTTTGCCTGGTTTTGGGTTCATTAGTTCCACAGCATTATCATGAGCCATTCGGCTAATTATGACAGGTCCTTTGTATGCAGCGTAAAACTTATGTGTTTTGTGTTTCTGTTTGCTGGAGAGATGATGTGTTTTTACAAATACTTTGTGGCCTACTGAAAATGTTCTTTTAATTGCTGTTCTATCTCCTCTTTCTTTTCTTTTAATGGCTGCCTTTCTGATGTTGGAGAGTGCTGTTGCTATGACTTGTTTGTGCTGTCTACGTGGTACAATAGGAAATCTAACATTTTCTCTTGTTATGTTTGGGGGTTCAATATTTTTAAGTACAGTAACTGCAGGTAGTAGTGTAGTGCTATGTGGCATTTCATTTATTACTTCTTGAAAATCTTTAAAGTATATATCCCAAGTGTTGTGTCTTTTGCCTGCATATAATTGGCATAAAGTGCCTATGTCCTTCATAGATCGTTCTGCTGGATTTACGCTAGGTTTGTACTTAGATATGTAGATGGGTTTTATTTTGTGTTGTTTTAACGTGTTCTGACATTGCACTGATTTGTATTGTGGGCCATTATCCGAAATTATTCGTTCCACTCAACCTACTTTTCTGAGAAAATCTTGTCTAAATGCTTTACTTATAGTAAGACCTGTTGCCTGTTTTAATGGTGTCAAGGTAATATATTTAGAAGCAAGTTCCAAAACGACAAATATGAAAATATATTCATTTTTTGTGTGTGGGAGGGGCCCCATCAAATCTGTTGCAGCTATCTGTTTTAATTTTTGAGGGATTATTGGAAACATAGGTGGTTTGGTTTGGAAAGTGACGTGTTTAGCCCTCATACATTTTTTGCATTTGACTAATACTGTTCTAATTCGTCTTTCCATATTAGGAAAATGGCTTGTTTGTTTTATTTTTAAAAAGCATTTCTTTGGTGCAAAGTGGCCATTACTTAAATGTGTATACCATATGTACTTATCAATTAGTTCATCTGGGATATAAATTAACCATTCATTCGTTGCAACATTTCGTCTAAAAAATAAAACATTGTTTTTTACGAGATAGTGCTGTCGAATGTCTGGAAAATCCTTACTTCTCCACTTGTGTTTGATTCCTAGTATTTCGGGATCCTTGTCCTGTTCTTTGCCTATGTTTCTCAATGCTGTCGTAATGTAGTTGTTTATAACTGGTATTTCTTCTAATTTTAGCTTTTGCTCAAAGAGAAGTGTGACATTCCCGAATGTTACGCTACCTTTCCCCATATCTACTATCACTCGTCTCTCATTTAAAAAATCTGCACCTATAATCAAATCTACAGTTAGTTTAGGTATAATCACGAAGTTGGCTTCGATCTTTTGACCTTCACACGAAAGAGTTAACCTTGTTTGTCACGTAACTTCCGCAGCATTGTTTCTAATAGGACCTCTTAATTTAATCTTACGTGTTTTCAGAACTGGCAATTCCTCATTGGCATTACACTGCATGAATAAATTTTCTGAGATCGCAGTCAGTTCACTTCCGCTATCAATTTCAATGTTGACTGGGATATGCTTTACTATGGCCTTCACAATTGGTTGAATTTGAAAGGGTTGGTTCTGTTCTTCTTCTTCTTGCATCAACGAATCCTCCACTGAATCATACATGAGTCTTTTCAGGAATTTCCCTTGTGAATTCGAACTTTCTGTAGGATAAGCTTCGACTGCTATTTCTCTCTCTTTTATTTCCTCTTCTCTATTTCTTCCTTCAATTACGCTTTGTTCAACATCCTCTATTTTTTCCTCATCCTCGTCTATCTTCTCCTTCTTCGTCGCTACTTCCACATAATCGCATCTAAATGCTCTAATTATCGCTTCATAACTTCCTTCATTATATACGTTGGGTTGTGTGCTCACTAGTAACTTATTTTTAACTTCTGTCGACTTCGTATTATCCTCATTGAATTCACTTTCCCTGGTTTCCATCTCAAATAGCTCTGCAATACTCATTACTTCGTCCTTTCCTCCTACATTCGTTGTGCATGCCTCTGGTAATTCATCTTCCTCGTCAGTATTCTCCCAATTAATTTCGTCCCAACATGATATTGTTATTTTCCTGTCTTCGTTTTCATCTGGTCCCTGCGGATTTGTTTCTTCCTTCTTCTCTTCTCGTCATAAGGTATATACTTCTCTGTTCAAGGTGCTGCAATTGTCCTTGGTCGGTGCGTCATTCTCTTTGGCATGGGCGCTTAGCTGTCAATTCGAACGTTTATCGGGGTTTGGTGATCTTACCTCCACCTCTTCTATCTGTATTCTCTCTTCTTGTTCAGCTTGTTGATTATGGTTTCTTTGTTGATAATTTGTCGGTCTATTGGTTCTACAGTACCCGTTCCGGTTGTCGTTATTCCCTCTGTAATAGTTGTTGCCGTTCCTGAGTGAATTATAGTTATTGCCATATTCTCTTCTAAATCCATAACCGGTTCTCTGTTGAAATCTATTGTCGTTTCTTGGTGCGAAGTTATCACGTGGTTCGTAATTATTGTTTCTTCGTACTGTGTCTTGTGGATTCCACTGCTTTTTGTTTTCGTTTTCACATGCGCTTCGTCTTTTTCTTGCGTCATCTTCCGAAAATATGAACTCTAGTTCCCTTAGAATACCTTTAAATGCTTCGACGTCATTGCCTCCGCGATCTACTAATGATTGCTGGTATTTCAATGGTAACTTCATCGCGCATAATTTAATCAACTCTCCGTTACTGTATGGTACATCTAAGCATTGATTTTTCTTTGCCATTAATTCGAAAAATTTCACGGGACTCTTCTCTCCTGAATTTTCAAAATATGGGTTCTGTAATAATTCGTACTTCACTCTGTTCTGTGCTTCGCTGGACCAATATCGTGAGAGAAACTTCTCTCTGAAATCTTCGTACGATCGGCATGTCGCTGCAACATTCTGCATGGTTTCTGCGACTGTTCCTGACATGTGTGCACATATAAAGTCTAATTTGTGTGCTAGCGTCCAGTGTTCTGGTAATCCTACTCGGAATTGATCAATAATAGTTCGTGGATGTAATGAGTTTCTTTCTCGAAAGTGTTGAAATTTTCTGACTGTGAGGAAATGATCGTTGTCGTACTTAGTCATAGTTCCATATGTAATTCGCGATTCTTCGCCACTTTTGTTTCTGATCATTTCTCCCGTCGTTCTTTCCGGTTGTGGTAGATCCATTGGATATTGTCCACTGTAACTTTCGCGTACCCGCGGTGCAGGCTGTCTGATTTCACGAATGTTGCTTTCCGCCTGTGATTGGAATCGCAAATGCATGATATCTTCGTTAATTGTTTGTTTTTCCGGTGCTGTTACAGATGCGGATGTGGTTGCAGACTCAGTGCTTGTTCGATCCTGTTCACTACGCTCTTCAATGGTTTGCAACAACTCTGTTCGCAATTTCTGAAATTGTCGCTTCGTTTGCGCTTCTATTTTGACTATGCGGTTATCATATCTTTTCAGCGCTGCTTTTGTGATACGTTTGTGCAACACACTGTTTTCGACAATTTTACGCGCTGTACCTGCTGCTTGTCTAGTAATTACGTTTATCTGTTTCTCTAGTTTCTTGACTTCTCCCTGGGTGTTGTTACGTAATGTTTTGATCTCGTCCTGAGTGTCATTACGCAATGTTTGTACGTCCACTTGTACCTTGTCAATGTTTACTCTCAATTGATTGTGACCTGTTATTAAGTTTCCTATCACTTCTCGAGATTCTTTTGCCTCGTCTTCAATATGACTTAGGTGTAAATGAATTTTTTTGTTTTGTTCTTTAATCTCACGCATTTGTCTCATGGTTTCTGCATTCTGAATTTTAATTTGGTTCGCTATGTCTTTATTTTGCCTTGTCATGGTTTCCGTAATTTGTTGTAATAATTCTGCCAGGTTAGTGGGTCCTACTGCGTTTTCTTCCGATGTCCTACGCTCTGTGCTTTCGCCCAAGGGTTGGTTCGCAACCGATTGCATTGAACTGTGCTGTGACACGTTTCTGCTCGCATTCCTTGTACTCTGTGGTGAGGGAGATCTGATTACTTGTACTATGGGTTCTACGTATTCAAGACGCAAGTTAGAATCCTCATCGACTGTCTCTCTACTTTCCTGCTCCTCTGTCGTATGCTGACTTACGTTTTCTATGCCTTGACGTACATTCTCCTCGTTATGGTGCGTTATATGTCCTATTTCTCGCGATACTGCATCGTCTGTTGTACTGTCCTCTATTCTCTGTCCATTTTCATGCTGGGTCTCTACCTCAATTCGGTCAAGGTCTCGATCTGCCATTGCTAATCTTTCCGAATCCCTTATTTTCTGTTTTAAAAGCAATTCACGCGCCCTACTACGAGTCAACATACGTTTATACGATCTCACGCATTTCATAAACTTTTTGTTCACACGACTTGACATTTATTATACCCAAGACTGACAATCCATTCACTTACTTGTTGGGTCAGAACCAACTTGTCAACGATGTATCCGCCACCTGTGCGCTTGCATTGAGGAGAAAACTTTATTCTAACAATATTAAAATGCATAACTTAATTATGCTATTGTCTCTGCTAGAATGTCTCACTATCTATTGAATACTTTATTACTATCTATAGCTGCAGCTACTGTTTTCAACTATTTATGCCTTTAAAAAAAAATTTATTACGAAAATTTTTCAACAGGACATTTTTCTGACCTAGTTAGGCATGTGGTCGACCTTCAATCATGGTATTTTACCATCCTGATAGGGTCGCCATTCTCTAACATTCTGCATGGTGTCTGTAGTTCTATGTCGTGTCTCCCTACCACTTTCGTGCAACGACGCTCTGAGCGTGTTTTTTAGGGAATTGACTAGTTTGAACCTGGGACATGTTGCTGGTAAGTAGACACCAGACCACACATGACATGTAGAGTTCAGAAGAGTTCAGTGAAACTAGCGATGATATAACCAAATACTTAATGATTTCAGCGTCAGCTCCACTGCACTCCCTGTAAAAGACTCTTAATACTAACTAAATTCAGTGGAAGGGGTTCAAGGCTTTCCTATTTTTAGTTAGCTGGTAAAATAACGTCGAAAAAGCAGTTAAGTTTACCATTGGAAATTTTATTCTACTCACAAAACATTGTTTATAAATTGCATTATTGATAAAAGGAAATGTTTTAATACAGGATGATAAAAACGAATTGCGTTCAATAAAAATGTGAACGAATATTCCCTGAATGGGTTTCCAAGTTCTACAATGGATCGGAGGATGACCTATGCCATATCACATCTATAATCTAGGTTTACATTAAGTTTCACAAAAGAGAAAAACTATCAAAATGGTCTAAAGGGACCCTCAATTATCTATAATTACTTATATATCTTGTCATAAATTACAGTTGCTGATGTGGATTCTTAATAATTATATAACGGAAAAATCATCGCGTTTCAGATTTTTACTTCAAGTGGCAAATGTGAACACCATGAGATTTAATTGACGATCGACACTAGTATTACGTAAAAAGGGGATGTAACAGATGAGACTTCTGCAGTTCTGAATGAAACTTTATGCGCACGTATGCGGCATCGCGTGTGTTCATTACCTTGTCGGTGGTTAGTGAGCGTCAGGGAGCGGCGGTCGGCGCAGCTCCACCTTCGCCGTCTCGGAAGCAACTATGTCCTAACTTCTCCTCACTGCAATTTACCGAAGTTGGTTTAAAAAATACTATCTGGCTGTGTTTTCATCTGACCAATCAGGGTCTCTATGTTAACCTTAAGCTCCGCCTACAAAAATTCTGTCTATCCAATGAGAAACGTTATACTTTTCGTGGTGGGGCAATGTTTTTAAAGTTTGCAACGTAACAGAGACGCGAAAAAGTCTCACGCTAAAACTTGCAGCTGGTGTGGCCCCTTTAGTGTTATCGTAAGATCTATACTGTTCTTCTGGAGGGCTCTAGATTTTAACATGGGCTGGGGGGTGGTCCTAGCGGTTAGCTGGCGACGTGGGTGTCCGTCCCTTATCGTAGGGCCTTCTAGCTTAACACGGTTCTGCTCTCGGCTTCTGTTCTCGTTTCTCCCCTCGGAACTGCGTCTGTCTCACGGTGGGAAGGTATGACATACTTTTAGGCATTCTTGTGTTAGTCTGTGGCATTCCATTTGCTCACTCGTTACTCGTATTACTTTGGTTAATTTAATGTCACGATTTATTCGGAGCTATGTGACATAGTACTGGATTTGCTTATCATGTCAGGGTTTTCATGGAAGGTGTTGGATTTGCCTGACACCTTACAGTGTTCCGACATATGGAAAGGAGATGACTATGTCCTGTCATAAGGAAGGAATGGATTTGTTGTGGAATACTGTGATAGCAAAGGGAAAAGTATGTCAAGTCATAAGAATGGTACAGATATTTCTATTTCCAGGGCCACAGCCGTCAGCAAGGTCTATTTCCGATACTTCGCTCATTTTCAAAGGTCGTGCGATTGAGACCGCGATAGTAATATATAATTCTAAGTATAGCGATCAAATATGCATGTGACAACTTTCGTAAGAAGATTCTGTCTGCACCGGTGGCCTGTGACGGGGATGGTTCACATTCCTGGCTAATGGTAGGAGCTGCCCGAATGGAGAGACCTGTTGGGATGACTTAACTGTGTCGTCCTCTAGACGGCCAAATAGCGAACTAATACTTAGTATGTGTTGGATTGCTTGCGTGATTGTGTGGAAATTTCAGAAGATTCCATATGGATGTGTGTTTACGCTTGACTATTATTCCCTCCCATGTAAATTAACTGCATTGGCACATTTCGCACCTTTATTTAGTTGAGGGACATCGATTTTGGCGTGTGAGTCTAGCAGGTGAAAGACAGGTGGAACACCCATTTGCTAGTTCCCTAGACATGTGAAACACCTCAGTTGCCTTTGTAAATTATAGGGACGGTTTTGAGTCTGTTAACTCACCGACATCGTTATTCACGAATTGTTTAAATAAAGACTGCCTGCAAAATGAAGGCTTACATTCATGCTATCCAGCGGCCCAGCACAGGATGAGTCCTTTTCCCACCAATTCCTAGGAAGAGGTATTGGTCAGACGACTTAGGTCAGTGGAAGTGGCCAAAGTGACCTTTTTTCCCGCCATTTTCTTAGGTTAGTGAAGGTAGCTGTGGTGTGTTGCATTGTCCTGTTGGAATTTGAACTTCCCACCATTTTCTGGGAGAGGGGAGGGAGGAGGCTGGAGGAGGCAAAGGTGGAGGGGGGGGAGGGGAGGGGGTTAGGTTAGTGGAGGTAGCCCGATTGACCTATTTTCTTGTCAAAGTCAAAATGTACACCATGACGTCATTGCGATCTTGCCATATCTATCCCCACCATCCTACATCCGCCATCTTGAATAAATTTGTCAACAATGCTACGTGGGGCTGTACGAACTTGGTCCTAGTACTGATGCTGAGTACGCAGGTTTCTGGAAAGCATTTGACATATTTCTGCACAGCTGTTTAGTGAAAACGATACTAGCTTATCGAGTATAGGACCAGAACTGCGACTGGATTCAAGACTTCCTTGCAGGTAAAGCTAAACATGACGCTCTTAACAGAACAAAATCGACAGGTGTGAAGGTAATTTCGGGAGTTCAAATGGCTCTGAGCACTATGGAACTTAACATTTGAGTTCGTCAGTCCCGTAGAACTTAGAACTACTTAAACCTAACTAACCTAAGGACATCACACACATTCATGCCTGAGGCAGAATTCGAACCTGCGACCGAAGCGCAGAAATTTCGGGAGTATCTCAGAGAAGAGTGATAGGACCGTTACTGTTTACAGCATCTGTAAATGATCTTGTAGAAAGTGTTGGATTCTCTTTACGATTGTTCGCGGATGATGCGGTTGTCTAAAAGTAGCAACACCAGGAAACAGAATCGGTTTGCAAAATGACCTGCAGATGAGTGATTAATGTGTTAGGCTCTGGCAGTTGACCCTGAACGTTAATAAATTTAACGTATTGTGCTACAACTGCACAACTGATGACAAGCTGTAAGAAACAGTCAACAGTACAATATCTAGGAGTGACTATCCAGAGGGACCGTAAGTGGAATGACCACATCAAACAAATAGTAGGAAAACCAGATTCCAGACTGAGATTCTTAGGAAGAAACTTAAGGAAATGTAACTCATCCACGAAGGCATTTGCTTATAAGGCGCTTGTTCGACCGATTTTTAAGTATTGTTCATCAATTTGGGATCATTACTACGGAGGACTTATAGAAAGATAGGGAAGATCCAACGGAGAGCGGTGTTAACATTACGGGATCGTTTTTGGCACGAGAGCGTTACAGAGGTGCTCAATGAACTGCAGTGGCAGACGTTGCAAGGGAGGTGTTGTGCATCACGGAGAGGTTTAATGCTGAAATTTCGAGAGAGCACTTTCCAGAAAGAGTCGGACAACATATTAATCCCTCCTACATACATCTCACGCCAATGACTACGACGAGAAAATTAGAGAAAATAGACAGTCATTCTTCCCACAAGTCATTTGCGAGTGGAACAGGGTAGGGAGCATCAGTTAGTGGTACTGTAAATACTCTCCGCCAAACACCATTAGGTGGCTTGCGGGGTGTCGAGGTGTGATGTAGATCCATAACACCCTTTGGCTTACAAAACTTCACATCTGACCATGTTAATGGATTTGTTGTACCGGTTTTATTTTCATTCCTTCTAATTTAATGTTGGCTAAAATAATTAAAGACGAACAGAATATATTTTGAAAGCTACGTGTTTTGAATTGTTTGAGTAAATGTAACTCAGGGCCAGCATTCGTCTAAATCAAACCCTCCGAACAATCCTGTAATTCGCTGTTACTCCCCAGTTCGACCCACTATTGAGCAGTCGTGCCAAATGATTTGTAGAATTCATAAATGTATGACTTCATGTTGTGCTGTGTTACAACCCGCTCGTGTATGAAAATGTCCAAATTCTTGGAGAGGTCATCTTTTAAAATTTCATATTTTCCTTTCTAAATGATTAGTGTCTTTGAGACCGCAGATGAACACACAGTATAGCAATTCCTTGTTCTTTAGAGTGCTATAATAGAGATAGACTCAGCAAGCTCTCACGGATTTTCTTAGTGCACAGACAAATGGTCTACTATTATTGTGGCTAGGTTGTGCAGTAAGAGCAGAAGGCATCCGCATGGAAATTGGGGGCGGAAGTCGTAAAGGTATGCTGAAGTCATTGATTTGGTTTGATTACATTAATTAATGCAGGAGACAAAAACAACAGTGGTCTTAGTCCACTGTTGCCCGCATCGAAACTGAGTTTTTTGTGCGATTGCTAGTGAAGCTAACCGGCACCCTTAAGAAGTAGTAGGAGACCCTTTACTAGTTCCTTCTTAGGCACGATATCTTCAGGATCTACCGACCCAAATATTCTGTGTCTTTTGCCCTACAGAGCTTCGCATTGGAAGACTAGATGTAGTCCGGTTTCAACCTCCTCACCACATAGTCTACACTTAGGGGCCTCTTCCTCTATACCCATCGCGTGTGTTTCTTAAAGTTCTCATGGCCAGTCATGAGGCCTACCACGAATTTAATCTGTTTCCTTTTCAAGTTCAGGATTGCAGAACTTCTACTGAAACATGGCTCTGGTATCATTAGCTTGCCATGGGTTTGTATTTGGATCGTAGACCAGTATTCTACTAGCTGCCCCCTGATACAACCACGTCTTTTCGATTTTACTATCGCCTTAGCGATGGTTAAGACAGGTTCTGGTCCAATAAATGGAGTCATCCCGCCTGCCCTGGTCAGTCTATTATATCGTTCAATGCCACCAATTGCTTAGTGAGCAGAGACACGCATCAAGTTTACCTGTTGCTGTCCCCTAGCCTCCCAAGGGGATCATGGCTTTATGCAACGATGTTTGATCTTGTATCAGGGATTGATAGAGGATTCAGAGCTGCTTGGCTTTCTGAATAAATGTATTGGTTACGATCTTTGTGTCACTTGCGCAAATTTTCCTCTGTGCACGTTTTCAAAGTGGATATTCCCGCCTGGAATACTATGACCAGCTTTAATAGAGAGTTTGCTCGCTCTAGTCTAGACTGAACCGCCGTATACTCCGGCCCCAGGGCCTTCATCTGTTTTCGACCTGTCAGTAAACCAGATCATGTCTCCTGAACGGTATCGTAGGTCATTCTTCCAATGTCCACTTCTTCCAGTTGTTACACTGAAGAGTTTATTAAGTTACCATAAGGTCAGCCGGCATTTCCCTGGCCATATTCCTGTAATTAGCACACTCACTGTATTGATGAGACTCTGAATATCCTAAAGGAAACCAGTTATTTCTGGGTTTTAACCTGTATGCCTCTGCTGCTGCATCCATTGTAACCCAGAGTTTAATGGGGGGCATGTCCATCATGGTCTACGCCCCAGCAGTGTGAGTGCTACTAATTCCGCCTGTTACGGCTAATAAGGCCAATCTCTGCACCTTGCCGTGCCCCTTAGCAGCTGCCTTCTGTTCTGCTTTATTCCATCATACTGTAACCGCATATATTATCATAGATTTTATTACAGAGGTGTACATCCAGTACATACTCCTGGGGTCCAGAGCACAGTTTCTACCACAGGAACTTCTAGTACTCCATAAGAGTACTTTTTGCTCGGAGCATATTTTTTTTTATGTGGCATCCGTGATAGTTTCGCACCCAGGGTTATCGGTATATAGTTTACTACGCCATCTACTGGTAGAGTTTTGCTGAGGAGCTTGAGATTCTAGTATGTGTGCTGAATTTGTTTCCTCATGAACGCTACTATAACAGTTTTCTTGGGACCGCCTGTTAGATCCTGTTTTCTGTACCAGCTTTCCATAATGTACAGTGCACATTGTGCCATTGTTCTAACAGTACTAGCAAATATGCGAAGTATTACGATGTCTAAATGGTCTGCGTATCCTTGACAAAAGTAGCCTGTAGTATTTGACTCTTCAATGAGTTCATTTAGCACTAGGTTTCACAGTACTGGGAACAAAACCCTTCCTGGAGGACACCCCCTGGTTGTGTTTATCGCAGTTTTCTGATTCATCATGATGGCTTATACCTTTCTCCTACTTAGTGTGGTCTTAATCCACCCGCAGTGCCATTCTCCTCAGCAGCTCTAACCATAGATTCAAAGTTCGTACTGCTAAAAGCCCCTTCAATATCCAGGATGATGCAGAGTGCTATTTCCTCAAAGTGTAGAGATTTTTCCACCTTCCCAACAATTTAAGCGTTGTTTCATATGATTTACCTTGTTGATATGCGTGTTAGTTTGATATAATAGAAGCTCAGTTCACCTCTTTTTCTAACTTGCACATTAATCAGTTTTTCTAGTGTCTTTGGAAGAAATAAGGACAGACTGATTGGCCTCATATCCTTATCTTGGTATGATCAATTCTCTCTGGCTCTGGAATGAAAACAACCTTCACTTACCTACAAGCGGCAGGTATGATTCCTGCTGCTATGCTCACCCTAAACAGCCTGCAAACTAATCTAATTAAATCCTCTCCAGTTTGTTACAGTAGAACTGGAAAGATATCGTCTGGGCCTGGTGGCATGAATGGTTGAAACGTTCGCACTGCGCCCCCCCCCCCCCCCGGGTTTTTGTAATCAACCCGTTCTCTCGCAGAATCATACTTTTCTCTTTGATTACCTGTAAACCAGTTCCTCTCAGGGATTGATTCTTGGTCCTTGTCATCTGGCAGGGCGCACTGAGGGAAGTGAGTCTTAAGAAGTAAATTCAGCTGGAAATTTTAGTTGCCTTCCATAAAATATAAAACACTTACAATTTAGGTGATGTGTACTCAAAAATGCAGTGGGTATTATATTGCTTTCTACTTAAAGAAAGGATGACTTGAGTTTAATGTTGTAATTACATACACTCCTGGAAATGGAAAAAAGAACACATTGACACCGGTGTGTCAGACCCACCATACTTGCTCCGGACACTGCGAGAGGGCTGTACAAGCAATGATCACACGCACGGCACAGCGGACACACCAGGAACCACTGTGTTGGCCGTCGAATGGCGCTAGCTGCGCAGCATTTGTGCACCGCCGCCGTCAGTGTCAGCCAGTTTGCCGTGGCATACGGAGCTCCATCGCAGTCTTTAACACTGGTAGCATGCCGCGACAGCGTGGACGTGAACCGTATGTGCAGTTGACGGACTTTGAGCGAGGGCGTATAGTGGGCATGCGGGAGGCCGGGTGGACGTACCGCCGAATTGCTCAACACGTGGGGCGTGAGGTCTCCACAGTACATCGATGTTGTCGCCAGTGGTCGGCCGAAGGTGCACGTGCCCGTCGACCTGGGACCGGACCGCAGCGACGCACGGATGCACGCCAAGACCGTAGGATCCTACGCAGTGCCGTAGGGGACCGCACCGCCACTTCCCAGCAAATTAGGGACACTGTTGCTCCTGGGGTATCGGCGAGGACCATTCGCAACCGTCTCCATGAAGCTGGGCTACGGTCCCGCACACCGTTAGGCCGTCTTCCGCTCACGCCCCAACATCGTGCAGCCCGCCTCCAGTGGTGTCGCGACAGGCGTGAATGGAGGGACGAATGGAGACGTGTCGTCTTCAGCGATGAGAGTCGCTTCTGCCTTGGTGCCAATGATGGTCGTATGCGTGTTTGGTGCCGTGCAGGTGAGCGCCACAATCAGGACTGCATACGACCGAGGCACACAGGGCCAACACCCGGCATCATGGTGTGGGGAGCGATCTCCTACACTGGCCGTACACCACTGGTGATCGTCGAGGGGACACTGAATAGTGCACGGTACATCCAAACCGTCATCGAACCCATCGTTCTACCATTCCTAGACCGGCAAGGGAACTTGCTGTTCCAAAAGGACAATGCACGTCCGCATGTATCCCGTGCCACCCAACGTGCTCTAGAAGGTGTAAGTCAACTGCCCTGGCCAGCAAGATCTCCGGATCTGTCCCCCATTGAGCATGTTTGGGACTGGATGAAGCGTCGTCTCACCCGGTCTGCATGTCCAGCACGAACGCTGGTCCAACTGAGGCGCCAAGTGGAAATGGCATGGCAAGCCGTTCCACAGGACTACATCCAGCATCTCTACGATCGTCTCCATGGGAGAATAGCAGCCCGCATTGCTGCGAAAGGTGGATATACACTGTACTAGTGCCGACATTGTGCATGCTCTGTTGCCTGTGTCTATGTGCCTGTGGTTCTGTCAGTGTGATCATGTGATGTATCTGACCCCAGGAATGTGTCAATAAAGTTTCCCCTTCCTGGGACAATGAATTCACGGTGTTCTTATTTCAATTTCCAGGAGTGTAGATATCGAATTACAATCACATCGAAATATACCTACAGTGAAAATCAGTATTAGAGAATAATACCGTCATCTGTGTGGTCATTGTGGTACATCTAGCTGAGAATCTTTAGTATGAATCTACTACTACTACTAGTACTACTACTACAGCTAGTTAGGAACCTATATGAATCTACGATATAAATCTGCTGCTACCACCGTGCTGAATTCTCCTTCTATCAACTGCGCCACACTGACCACACATCTGTAAGAAGTATTATAGCACGTTTTCTTGTACAAGCACTCTTATAACTGATAGTAGTACAAGGTTAAAATCATGCTGCTGTGGTTTGGGAAGCATTCACGGCGATATCTCAACCACCAAATTCATCGGATCTGAACAGAGCCAGAATGGTATTGGACGTCAGCTATATATTCATAATTGTACTTTAAACATGGGATGCCAGATACCTCTGGAACTGTAGAACTGATCCGTCTCCATGCTCAATACGCCAACATTTGTATGCCTGCATGTAGGATGCAGTGTAAGTCGTAACAACAGACCTTTGTCATAACCACCCCTAACCATGATCAGCAAAAGACTTCCCACGCAAGTGCATTATTGAAGGGAGCATACCCGCATTCATCAGAAATGGTTTATAAATCTTGTGGAAACATGCGATGTCTATACCACATTTATAGACGTGTATTCAGCAGGCCAGCCGGCCTGCGTGGCCGAGCGGTTCTAGGCGCTTCAGTTTGGAACCACCCGACCACTACGGTCGCAGATTCGAATCCTGCCTCGGGCATGGATGTGTGTGATGTCCATAGGTTAGTTAGGTTTAAGTAGTTCTAAGTTCTAGAAGACTGATGACCTCAGATGTTAAGTCCCATAGTGCTCAGAGCCATTTGAACCATTTGACTCAGCAGGCCAAAGCAACTAAGAGTAGCGCTCATCAAAAATACGTATGAAAATTCCAACTTTCTAGTTATGGCAGATTTGAGTCTGTGATAGAAATGACGTGATAATTCAATGAAACATACTGGCACTGGCCAGAACTAAACCTATTAAATTTCCTCCTGTTCTGCTATCTGTGTTGCTACCCAGAAAATACATATCACTGACGTCCATTCTCTAACATGTCAAGGTTATTATGCATTCTGTTTGAATGATTGAACCACATAATTGCCAAACCGGAATGTTTTCGACGACTTCATGAACTTTGATGCTGTATACCTCCATAAACCAACCATGGCCTTGTGTCACCCTGAACCATTGCTGCCTATCGCGTAAAAGATATACCAACGAATTATTAAATGGGTGGCTATAGTGTTTTGGCTCATCTGTATATTCTTGAAGTTTGCATGTAGATCTTGACTAAGAGTTAATCAGCCAGACCTTTACATTCCTGAAATGCCTCCGAAGTCGCTTGACTATGGTACCTATGATACAAAGTTAGATTCTATATGAACTGTTAATATCAAATATTTTTCTAATATATGCGTGAACTGTGCTACGTTTGTTGGCTACGTCTGTTGAGGCAGCAAAGTTCCCGCTGTGTTATGTTAACATGGCACTAATTGTAGAAAATTACAGTGTAGACCGTCACATTTTGTCATTTCCTGTCGTTGATTTCCAAGAACACTCACTGCAGAAACATTAACAACATTATGTCACTGAAGTAGCTCAGAATTACTTTTGGCGTATATATGAGATTTTTTACAGCTTATGTAAGGTTTATTTGGTTACAGTTCTGGGTTGTGGAGGTGTCACTACTGTTACCTAGCTGAGCGACATTGGCGCCACATGACACATGCTGATAGAAGCCGTGTCTGCACTACGCAGCACCTCTCAGAGCTAGCTCGGCGGTTGCTGGGACAGGGATGTGACTTATGAGTCTAGAATCTGATTATGGACTGCTGCATGCACACGTTTGTGAGCACTGGACCATTGTGTTCAACGTCTCTGTACAAGATGGCTCCAAGTCTTTAGACTGACACTGCCAGCTGTTTTCCTTGTTGAAATCCTGCATTCAATTAGGTTACAGACTGCTACTATCGTAAAATGAAGTTATTTTTCCATCATATATGATTTTGATGTTTTTGAGGGTTACTGTTCGAGCTCCCATTTCGAATAAGCGTGCTTGCTTCTCAAATGTGCTTGATTCTTGTTGGGTGCATATAATGCCCACACATTTGGATACATCTGTCTGCCACCATACATCCATCAGGGCCAACGGTGCACTCCCCACTAACTCCTCCAAATTATGGACAGCATCCCATCACTCACTTCCTGCTCCTCCAAAACTACTGTCCCTTATGTGACAACGTGAGTGAACTTGGCCACTTTTCATCCTATATCTCCGACACCTTCTCACTTCCTGACGACCCCAGTTTTGATAATTTCCAGTTCCCTACAATCCACGAACGCGCAAATACTGCTGTTCCACCCCTGGCTCCGAACTTCCAGTACCTGGACACAATACCACAAATGTAATTACACTGTCCAATGAATTTAATATGACTACCAATCAAAAACTTGAATAACCCTCTTTTGTAGCACAGATCGCTTTGAGACTTGCTGGGAGATAGTCAATGAGATTCTGGAAGACACCGACAGGAATGTGGAGTTATGCTCACTCCAGTGCTGTGCCCAGCTGCGGAGAGTGCTGCTATTTTTACAAACATCGAATATTCCAGAATGCTAGTATTTATGCAAACGTCGAATATTCCAGTATAATACAAAAGCCTTACAAACGTTGCACATTTGGAGAACCTTCCAGAAATACTGAATACTAACTAACAAATAACTGTCTCCAGGTTGGTTTAAACTAGCGACCAGCAGCAAGCCAGCCAGGAACACTACCTGCTGCGCCATACTGCATGTACTACAAGTAGCGACAGTAAGGTGGCATCTAGGATTAAGACGCAGCTGTGCATCCCAATGATTAGTCGCATTGATTTGGGGAACACAAGTCAAGATGGCTGGGCGACTTAACAGTATCGAACCGTTACCACAAAAATCATGTTTCTTAAATTCCAGTGATTTCAATAGCAGACGTACATGAAAGTATCTTAGCTACTGCTGCAATGAATAGAATAATTTTTCCAAGGCAAAAGACTTCAAGTGAGGTTTGCGATATGCAGTTTTTCACTAACCACTTTCAATTATTGCGGGAACATGTTGAATTCGTATTCTGTAGAACAGCTTGTACTTTTGCGGAAGATATACATGGACCTGAGCCCCCCCGCGAAGACCTTGTCTATCGCGTATATTGTTAGGAACTGCCGGCCTCGGTGACCGAGCGGTTCTAGGCGCTTCAGTCCGGAACCGCGCGACTGCTAAGGTCGCAGGTTCGAATCCTGCCTCGGGCATGGATGTGTGTGATGTCCTTAGGTTAGTTAGGTTTAAGTAGTTCTAAGTTCTAGGGGACTGATGACCTCAGATGTTAAGTCCCATAGTGCTCAGAACCATTTGAAGCATTTGTTAGGAGCTGAGGTAAGGCTGTAGTATAAACTGAACCCGTATTTTTCATGATGCGGGTGCAACGATTCTCATTATTGGTTTCCGTATTGTTGATATACGATTTAAGAAATGTCCTGGCAGGCTCAACAGATTTTTTGCTGCTTTTGTCCAAATAATCTAGCTCACTGTCTCTAATAATCTCAGTGTAGACGTTCCGATTTTTTTCACAAATGGTGGATCTTAGCGCATGCTCTTATTAGCTACCAGGGTTTAAATTATAGCCCATACTCCACAAAGAGTTTGACAAGAACGACTCCTGCGGTTTGATCCTCTGCCTTAGTAGCGATAGAGGATAATGAACTCGGTGTTGACGAGACATTGAGACAGACACGAGCCACGAAGAGCTGATAAACTCTGTTACACGACTCCTAGATGGACTGCGGTAAGAGCAACGTATCCAGATAACAAAGCATCATAGCATAGTTCGTCGTTCGAGCACTGTTATAAGTGTTATAAGCTAGTAGCTCACTGCCTCAAATCTCATGATGTGCTGCAACATAAAATAATCAAAATTTACCAACTCAAGAATTTCATACATTACTAACAAGTGAGAAACCAGAGCGGACAAAATAAGCCCAAGTAATGACAGGGTATTTTTTTGACTTGAAACCTGTGTCTGCTTTTATTTATTTGATGTGACTAGCGATCCTTCTCTTTCACATCACTTTCATTAGCCGCGTCTCAGATGTTCTAAGGTCAGCTGAGTTAGCGAAGATTACTCTATGTGACTATGTCGTATTGAGAGTATCGTCATGCTTATGTTATTGATGATGGTGAGAGGGAAGAGAGAGGGAGCAACTCAGAACCGACAATTCTGTCTGCTTCTCTCAAACAGCACCGACTGAGTTGCAGAGCTTAACGTGCCCATGGAACAAGCAGAGCATAGAGAGACAGATACAGAGATAGATTAATTGCCAGATGGATAGACATACACGTCATTTGGCACCTCTACTGTGAGGAGGTCTGCAAGATGTTCAACACGTCAAAAAATAAAAATACGTACACATATGTAGAAAGGAAGAGGTGCTAATATTCGTTTCCCTGATCGTAACTGAAATTGTCCTTAAGGAAGACGAATAACTAAAGTACCTGGAATATAATTACCCTTAAAAGTTAACACCAAACTTATCACAAACATGTAAATGTACGCTGTGTGATAAAAAGTATCCGGACACCCCCAAAAACATACGTTTTTCGTATTAGGTGCATTGTGCTGCCACCTACTACCAGGTACTCCATATCAGTGACCTCAATAGTCATTAGACATCGTGAGAGAGCAGAATGGGGCGCCGGACTTCGAATGTAGTCGGTTTATTGGGTGTCACTTGTGTCATACTTCTGCACGCGAGATTTCCACACTCCTAAACATCCCTAGGTCTACTGTTTCCGATGTGATAGCGAAGTAGACACGTGAAGGGACACGTACAGCACAAAAACGTACAGGCCGACCTCGTCTGTTGGCTGACAGAGACCGCCGACAGTTGAAGAGGATCGTAATGTGTAATAGGCAGACATCTATCCAGACCATCACACAGGAATTCCAAACTGCAACAGGATCCAGTGCACGTACTATGACTGTCAGGAGGGAGGTGAGAAAGCTTGAATTTAGTGGTCGAGTGGCTGCTCATAAGCCACACAGCACGCCAGTAAATTCCAAAGGACTCCTCACTCGGTGTAACGAGCGTAAACATTGGACGACTGAACAGTTGAAAAACGTTGTGTAGAGTGACGAATCACGGTACAAAATGTGGCGATCCGACTGCAGGGAGTGGATATAGCGAATACCGGGTGAACGTTATCTGCCAGCGTGTGCAGTGCCAACAGTAAAATTCGGAGGCGGTGGTGTTACGGTGTGGTAGTGTTTTTCGTGGAGGGGGCTTGCACCCCTTGTTGTTTTGCGTGGCACTATTACAGCAAAGGCCTACATTGATGTTTTAAGCACCTTCTTGCTTCCCATTGTTGAAGAGCAATTCGAGGACGGCGATTGCATCTTTCAACACGATCGAGCACCTGTTCATAATGTACGGCCTGTGGCGGAGTGATTACACGACAATAACATCCCTATAATGGACTGGCCTGTACAGAGTCCTGATCTGAATCCTATTGAACACGTCTGGGATGTTTTGGAACGCCGACTTCGTGCCAGGCCTCACCGACAGACATCGATACCTGTCCTCAGTGCAGCACTCCGTGAAGAATGGGCTGCCATTCTCCAAGAAACCTTCCAGCACCTGAATGAACGTTTACCTGCGACAGTGGAAGCTGTCATCAAGGCTAAAGGTGGACCAACACCATACTGAATTCCAGCATTGCCGATGGAGGGCGCCGGGAGCTTGTAAGTCATTTTATACCAGGTGTTCGGATACTTCTGATCACATAGTGTATGTACACTGAGGTGCATAAGATAATTTTACAGCATGTACTTACGTAGACTGTTTTACTGCATCGAAGTCGTGCAAAAGCTGGGTTTTATGCAACACTCAAATTATTTAATATTATTAGACACACACACACACACACACACACACACACACACACACACACACACGGGTGGTCCATTGATCGTGAGCGGGCTAAATATCTCACGAAATAAAGACCAATAAGCGTCAAACGAAAAAACTACAAGGACCGAAAGTTGTCTAGCACGAAGGGGGAAACCAAATGGCACTATGGTTGGCCCGCTAGATGGCGCTGCCATAGGTCAACGGATGTCAACCGCGTTTTTTTAAATCCGAACCCCCATTTTTTATTACATATTCGTGTAGTACGTGAAGAAATATGAATGTTTTAGTTGGACCACTTTTTTCGCTTTGTGATAGATGGCGCTGTAATAGTCACAAACATATGGCTTACAATTTTAGACGAACAGTTGGTAACAGGTAGGTTTTTTTTATATTAAAATACAGAACGTAGGTACGTTTGAACATAATATTTCGGTTGTTACAATGTAATACATGTACCTTTGTAAACTTATCGTTTCTGAGAACGAATGCTGTTACAGCGTGATTACCTGTAAATAACACATTAATGCAATAAATGCTCAAAATGATGTCCGCCAACCTCAATGCATTTGGCAATACGTGTAACGACACTGCTCTCAACAGCGAGTAGTTCGCCTTCCATAATGTTCGCACATGCATTGACAATGCGCTGACGCATGTTGTCAGGCGTTGTCGGTGGATCACGATAGCAAATATCCTTCAACTTTCCCCACAGAAAGAAATCCGGGGACGTCAGATCCGGTGAACATTCCGGCCATAGTATGGTGCTTCGACGACCAATCCACTTGTCATGAAATATGCTATTCAATACCGCTTCAACCGCACGCGAGCTATGTGCCGTACATCCGTCATGTTGGAAGTACATTGCCATTTTGTCATGCAATGAAACATCTTGTAGTAACATCGGTAGAACATTACGTAGGGATCAGCATGCATTGCACCATTTAGATTGCCATCGATAAAATGGGGGCCAATTATCCTTCCTCCCATAATGCCGCATCATACATTAACCCGCCAAGGTCGCTGATGTTCCACTTGTCGCAGCCATCGTGGATTTTCCGTTGCCCAATAGTGCATATTATGCCGGTTTACGTTACCGCTGTTGGTTCGTCGCTAAATGGAACGCGCGCAAAATATCTGTCATCGTCTCGTAATTTCTCTTGTGCCCTGTGACAGAACTGTACACGACGTTCAAGGTCGTCACCATGCAATTCCTGGTGCATGGAAATATGGTACGGGTGCAATCGATGTTGATGTAGCATTCTCAACACCGACGTTTTTGAGATTTCCGATTCTCGCGCAATTTGTCTGCTATTGATTAGCACAGCAGCTAAAACACCTAATTGGGCATCATCATTTGTCGCAGGTCGTGGTTGACGTTTCACATGTGGTTCAACACTTCCTGTTTGCTTAAATAACGTAACTATCCGGCGAACGGTCCGGACACTTGGATGATGTCGTCCAGGATACCGAGCAGCATACATAGCACACGCCCGTTGGGCACTTTGATCACAATAGCCATACATCAACACGATATCGACCTTTTCCGCAATTGGTAAACGGTCCATTTTAACACGGCTAACGTATCACGAAGCAAACACCGTCCGCACTGGCGGAATGTTACGTGATACCACGTACTTATACGTTCGTGACTATTACAGCATCATCTATCACAAAGTGAAAAAAGTGGTCCAACTAAAACATTCATAATTGTTTTGGTACTACATGAAAATGTAATAAAAATGGGGATTCCTATTTAAAAAAAACCGTTGATATCCGTTTGACCTATGGCAGCGCCATCTAGCGGGCCAACCATAGCAGCATCTGGTTTCCCCCTTCAAGCTAGACGAGTTTCGTCCTTTGTAGTTTCTTCGTTTGATGCTTATTTCGTGAGATATTTGGCCCGGTCACTATCAATGGCCACCCTGTATGTACCAGTTGGTTCTAATAAGAAATTCGTCTATGATACAGAAGGGGTTGAACACCAGTAGATCCTTTAAGCTTCTTTAAATTGTGCCTCATTAGGAAGCAAACGTTTTATTGTTTATTGCACATATATATTCCTGAATCATAAACACCTTTCTCAACTGAAGTAAGTGATTGAAATCTTTGAGTAGATTATTCTTATTTCTAATATTGATTCCACGAAATGAGATGTTGGTTTGAAAGAGATATATATTATTATGCGACAAATTTCATTAAGGAATAAACATACTGGAAACCAGAAGACAGTATCCCCACGTCCTTGAGCAAACCTCAAAGACGTTCTTGAATTCACGCTCTGAAAACTTTGGCTTGGTTTGGTGATATACCCCACAGTAAAGCACCATAAGCCATTATAGAATGAAAGTTACCATAATATGGCACCTTTTTTATTTTTACATCATCAGTGTTTGCCGACAGCTCATGGTAAATAAATATTTGTTAGGCATTTCGGAAGTTCTGTAGCATTCTCCTCCCAGCTGAATTTATTATCAAGTTGTCATTCCAAGAATTTAATACTGGCAACCTCTTCTACCTCCTTGTCATGCTATTCTAGATATGTGCAAGATGGAAACTACTTATAAGTTCTAAACTGTATGGATGTAGAACATGTCATAAAACAAGATAAAATAACAAATAATCACAAACAAAAAAAAAAAGATATGCAAGTCAAGCAGTCCTCATAGTTGTGGAATAAGCCAAAAAATCTTAGGCTGTTGTAGTCAAATACCATCAAAGAGAAAAATGAGTTTAGAACTCTTATTTACGTTGATCACATTACCGCACTGAAGATGTACAGAAGTCAGAGTTTACATAATACACATTATTTGATAATATAAAGGCGATGTATGTAATTGGATAAAAATGTTGAAATTTTTTTGCCACGAGATAGTTCTGCAGCATGTTTGAAATACTGTCTCCATTTTCAGAGTTTAATTCGTGCTACACATGATGTAAAAGTGATCGTTCAGTGCCACACCTCTTTTCTACACGATTCTGTTCTTGTTCGCTTTATTTTATTATTTCCTGCCATCAGACAAATCATCTGTAGGTATAGAAGGCTGTGATCCTATTTTTGATGCGATTAATTACGATTTGTTAAAGAAATGCACACATAGTATAACGCAAAACCCAAACGAAAGCCGAAAGACCACCTTTTGCTCATGTAGTATTTTTTTAAATTTCCTCATAGGTTTTCAGTGATAGTGACACTGGAAGAATAAGGAATCTGATGAACCTAGTATTTGATGTAGGTTGCTTCGCTGATAACCTATTGAAGAGGGTTGACGATGTGCGTATTGCTAGTTCCAAAAAGGTTCGCCAGAAGGATCGAACTAGAAGAAAAGAGCTACACGCAGACCAGAAAGACCAAATGTATGGCTATGGGCAACGGTATTCGTTTCTGGTCTAAATGCTGGTAAGACATTTTTTTTAATTTCCAACTTCCACTTTTCAAATATAAGGAACATTTTCTGCGGAACCATCACACAAAAAAGTCGAAAGTTGCTGCAGACTTCGTACGTACTTTAACATAACTTACTATGGCAAAAAAATTTTCAGAATGCTTTACCGTCAAATTTTGTGAGATAAAAATTTCTATATATCGTAACATAAATTTAAAAAATTGTTGCGAGAATTCTAAGACTGATATTAAAAACTGGTACACAGATCTGTTTATTTAATTACTAAGAGTAATCTACCACGTTTTGAAAGTGATAAGTAACGTAACCTTTGACAAAATATTCCTCATATTATAGTACATGTTGTAAGAGTTTCCAGCAACGTCCTGATCAAATTATTTGACAAAAAATTGAAAAAAAGTGGGTTATAGTCAATATCATAATGACAACATACCCAAAATTTGGTTTAATTATCTCTCAAACTGCAAAAGTTACGTCAGCTTACACAGTCCCGTGCATTTTCTCATACGTCCCACCTTAATACAGGGTAGTTATAACTAAACTCTCGCAACATGAGAGGGCTGGCATTAAAAACAAGTAATCATAGGAAAATGAAACATTGTGGAAACATTTGTAAGGATTTGCGGAATAGAAATAACAAATGAACCATTGTCAGAAATTCCCATTAATTTTCATGTGAGTGATTAATATTTGTTAATTGTGTAACATGTTTACGTTCCAGGTTACAAACGTTGCACAATGTGACTAATACCTGCACGCGCGAAAGCCTGGAATCGCGCTAGAGATACCATTTCACAAATGTTCGCAGCACTTTTCGAACGGTGAGCCATGGAATGTTCAGCTGTCTGCGCAAAGCTGGTGCACCGCTTGAAGATCGCACGTTGCGTCCAGCATTCTCAGCCATGCCGACAATAAGTACTTCAACAATTTGAGGTACAGTTGCCGGCGGCCTCTCTCAGGAGCAATTCTCAAATCGCCAGTTAATTCGAACTTCCGAGTCTGTTCTTCAACCCCGGTGCGTAAAGACGACCGCTGCGTATTCCTTTAATGCGGCTATACTCGCGAAGAGCAGCCGCACTACTTCTGTTGTTTTGATAAAACAGCTCTACGAGTACAGCTCTGCTCACCTTGTCCAGACCCATGTTGACTGGCTGCAGCTCTTGTGTTTTAACCATACGTACCCGTACCAGTAGTGGCACCAAACGGCAAGTGACGACACTAACGGAACTAAAACTAAAAACTAAACCAAACTCCTCCCGAACAGAGCCCAAAGGAACCGACCGGCTGCCGTGTCATCCTCACCCCACAGGCGTCCCTGGATGCGGATATGGAGGGGCATGTGGTCAGCACACCGCTCTCCCGGCCGTACGTCAGTTTCTGAGACCGGAGCCGCCACTTCTCAATCAAGTAGCTCCACAGTTTGCCTCTCAAGGGCTGAGTGCACCCCGCTTGCCAATAGCGCTCGGCAGACCTGATGGTCACCTATCCAAGTACTAGCCCAGCTCGACAGCGCTTAACTTCGGTGATCTGACTGGAACCGGTGTTACCACTGTGGCAAGGCCGTTGGCACTAACGCTACTAACAAAGCAAATTCTGCCGTGCACAGTTTGAACATCATTCCCAAAACGTTCGGTACCCATGAGGTAAATAGTTTTCCGTCTACACTGGCTCAGGTACTAAAAGTTTTATTAAAATTACCCTGTATATAAATATAACGAACAAAAGGTGCCAAGGTCAGAACTGTTTCCAACTCACATGTACAGTAGCAGAATATGTAAGTTGAAAGTACTGAATATAAATGAAAATATACAAGGGTCACTCCAAAAGAAATGCACACTATTTTTTTTAAAATCCATCTTTTATTCTACATGTTTGAAAGTTTTACAGTGTGTAGATACATCCTTTAGGAACAATATTTTCATTTCTCCACATAATTTCCATCCCTCTCAACTGCCTTACGCCATCTTGGAACCAGTGCTTGTATACCTGCATGGTAAAATTCTGGACCAACCTGTTGGATCCACTGTTTGGCAGCGTGCACAAGGGAGTCATCATCTTCAAACCTTGTTCCACGAAGAGAGTCTTTCAGTTTCCCAAAGAGATTATAGTCACATGGGGCCAGGTCAGGAGTGTAAGGCGGGTGCTTCAGTGTTGTCCATCCGAGTTTTGTGATCGCTTCCATGGTTTTTTGACTAACATGTGGCCGTGCATTGTCGTCCAGCAGCAAAACATCCAGCTTTTGCTGATGTGGTCGAACACGACTCAGTCGAACTTGAAGTTTCTTCAGTGTCGTCACATATGAATCAGAATTTATGGTGGTTCCACTTGGCGTGATGTCCACAAGCAAGAGTCCTTCGGAATCGAAAAACACCGTAGCTATAACTTTTCCAGCAGAAGGTGTGGTTTTGAATTTTTTTTCCTTGGGTGAATTTGCATGATGCCACTCCATTGATTGCCTCTTCGTCTCTGGTGAAAAATGATGGAGCCATGTTTCATCACCTGTCACAATTCTTCTCCACCATTCTCGTACTGTTCCAAAAGTTCACTGCATACCGTTTTTCTTGTTTCTTTGTGAGCCACTGTCAACATCTTGGGAACCCACCTAGCACAAACCTTTTTTAACGTCAACACTTTCAGTATTCTGCAAACACTTCCTTCCTCTATCCCAACGAAGCGTGACAATTCGTTCACTGTGATGCGTCTGTCAGCAGCCACCAATTCGTTAACTCTCTGCACATTGTCTGGAGTGTGTGCAGTACGAGGCCTATTGCTGCGAGGACAATCCGCAATATTGCCGTGCCCGCTTTCATCACGTAACCTGCTTGCCCACCGACTAGGCTTAGCTGTACTGCGATCGTCAGCAGCATCTCCATACACCTTTTCCAACCTCTTGTGGATGTTTCCCACTGTCTCGTTTTCACAGCACAGGAATTCTATGGCAGCACGTTGCTTCTGACGAACGTCAAGTGTAGCAGCCATCTTGATGACATGTTGTGACGGCGCCACTCACGGTAACAGGTTGAAGTAAGTGTGAAAACAAGCGGGAAGGATGTATCTACACACTGTAAAACTTTCACACATGCAGAATGAAAACTGTATTTTTACAAAAATTGTGTGCATTTCTTTTGGAGTGACCCTCGTATATGGATTTCAGGCCACTGATGATGTCCTAGTATAGAGAGGATGACCGCGTCGGGCAAAACAAACGAAAACTTTATTTAGTAGAGACAGCTGACCTAAAAGTAATGAACATAATATTAACAGCAACTGAGGACTGACATATCAACAACATTAAAGATGTTAAAGGGAAGGAAGGTCAGGATTTATCGTACCATCGATGACGAGGTCATTCGAGATGGCACACAAGCTCGGATTAGTGAAGGATGGGGAAGGAAATCGGCAGTGACCTCCTTAACCTTATCTCTGCCTTTGTCTTAAGCGATTTAAGGGAACCACAACAGATTCAGGGTTTATCCCAGGACATTGGGTTCGAAATAAGGTGGTCAAGTTTGGTCTGCAGCCACCTCTTCACTCCTCGTTCGGTGATGGAAAGAACTCACTGAGACCTGACATTCCTTTTTTTTTTTTTGGAAACGAATCACTCTTTGAAGTCCCAACAGCAGGATTTACGTCGTTTACAGCGTGTAAAATTGATCTGAGTTGAAAATGAACTATTTGTGTTAACGGCCAGCAAAAGCTGAAGAACCGCTGGCTGCAATGAGGCAAACTGAGTGAGGTGGTTACGTGGACAAGCCACTGACCAGAATCGGAATTCAGATCTTCTTTCAACCATCCTGATATGGATTTCTTCGCAGTTTCCCTAAATCGATTATGGCGAATACATGAGCGGATTGTTTGAAATGGATACATCGCATTTTCCTTCATCATCCTTGCCCAGTCTGAGTTTGTGATCCGTTTCTTTTAACTCGTCGTCGACAGTACGTTAAACACAAATCTCCCTTTCTTCCTTTTTGAAATTAGAAAGAAAGAACTACAAGTTCGTAGGAAACTGATACCGCCGTGACGTCCAGGGACTTCGTACTTATTTTGCAGATGAGGTGCAAAACTTATAGTAACGCCGTGTAATGTTTCAGCAGAGAAGGTTCGCCGTCTCTGCGTACAGGTGAATGTTTCCATGGCGAGTGCTGGCTGCATATGACTCGCTTTCTTAGCCTACTGAAGTGATCGCACTTGCTTGTGCTCTCTCAAAAATCAAATTTTGCTGTTTAGTTCGTACTTACACTGTAAGTATGAAACCAAGGTGAAGAGGTCTCTGGCTGACAGCGATGATTTTTAAGCGAAAACTGTCATTTCTCATCGTAGCCCTCTTTTAGTTTAATGTACTTTGTTCAAAGTTTTTCTAGTGATTATATTCCATTCATGAATAAAGATCATTGAAGGTTTCTAAGCTTTGCACATACGCCACCACTACCTATGCGTTGTGCTGAAAACGTTTTCCAGCCGAAAAGTCTTCATGTATGAGAACAGGTCGAGGCAGGAGGCGACATATGTCAAGTGAGGACGATGTTTCAACAATTTGTTCCTCATAAACCACAGTTTTTCTGTTTTCAAATCACCTACGTGATTGCGTTACTAAGAATAGAAATGATTTCTCTCGGTCTTTTTTTTACAATCCATATATTATTTTTTTACAATCCATATACCTTCTCTTTTATCTCTTTATTTGACTGTTTCAGAGATATGCCACTATAACTATAATTAATAGTTCAAAATGGTCACATTCAAGTTTCGTATCTTAATTAACACAATTAGTAGCAAAGTATTTGGCATTTTTCTGTAACCACTCCACAAATATCCACTCTAAGTTTGAAGCTACGAACAAACACGTCCCAGATTTTTCTGCGTCCATCGCGATGGTAAGGTTAGCCTGGAGGAAACTACCAGGCCGCTTGATTTATACTGTGATACTCCTTTGCAATCTTCAGTATTCTCGGCACGTACGGATGCGGAATTCTGGAAAATGATGGTAAATAGGAGAGAGTTGATTCAAGGATGGCGTGGAGTGAGGACTGAAGTAGCAGTGGTCGCCCATGGTGCACCGATAGCAGCGGAGTCCACCATTCGAGTCCGTCTACGGGCACGCTAGTCGTCCACATGTAGATTTGCGGCAGCGAGTACGAGGCTACTGTCGAGGGGCAGTTGTGTACGGTGAACATTTTTGCAGCCTGGCACATTATGAATTTCCCAGGTGTTCTATCACCCTCTCCAGCATATTCTTTCGAGATGCAGCAGCATATGTTTAGCTAATGCAGGTACCATACTCTTACAGTTCAGGGGTTCGCTGTCACTGTCGCTCAATGTAGAAACAATATAACAGAGTTAATGGTTATACTCAAAAAAGGAAACATGTCATGCAGAATTCCACTTCTTGATGCCAACTTGGTCAGTCCCATTAGTGCTTATACGATTTTGATATATGGCGTACTTTTTTGTTTTTTTTTTCTTTAAATATCAAATTGCATCCACAATCTATTCAATAAATCCATTATTATCATGAATAACTGATGATGGTCGAAGTAGAGAGGATATAAAATGTAGACTGGCAATGGCAAGGAAAGCATTTCTGAAGAAGAGAAGTTTGTTAACATCGAGTATAGATTTAAGTGTCAGGAAGTCGTTTCTGAAAGTATTTGTATGGAGTGTAGCCATGTATGGACGTGAAACATGGACGATAAATAGTTTGGACAAGAAGAGAATAGAAGCTATTGAGATATGGTGCTACAGAAGAATGCTGAAGATTAGATGGGTAGATCACATAACTAATGAGGAGGTACTGAATAGGATTCAAAGTCATTACTCTGCAGAACTAGCGCTTAGCACTTCAAGCGTTGAGCTATCAATGTCGGAACACTATTGCTTGGTCCAAGAATAGCAACTAAAGTTTTGTGGTCTGTGAGTAGGATAAATTTACACCAGTAAATATAATCATGAAATTTCTTGAGCGCAAATATAATCACAGCAGCCTCCTTCTCAGGCTGACTGTAATTTATGTGTGCCACCGTCAAAGTCTTTGAAGTGAACGCAATTTGTCGTTCAAAACAAGCATTTTGTTCATGTCATACGTCGTGAGATACTTCGCATCAAGTAAACACAATTTGTTAAATGCGCATTGATTTTCACTGTTCCAGTTCCATCTGATACATTTTCGTAACAACTTGTGTTGTGGTTCATTGAAGGTAGTTGCACGAGGAAGAAACTACCTATAATAATTTATTTGTCCTAATACAGCACATAATTGCTTGACGTCCTTGAGGGAGAAACTCCTTATAACAATTTATATCTCCTAATATGGCACATAATTGCTTGACGTCCTTGGGAGCCGGAAGGTGTTTAATAGCATCAAAATGCTGCTTTGTGGGCTTGATGCCTCGTGCATACGATATGTGTTCTAAATATCGCACTTCGCGTTCGAAGAAGATGCACTTGTCTTTCCTGCATTTCAAATTTGCCTCTTGTAGAATTTTGAAAATGGATTACAAATTCTGCAAAAAAAATGGCTCTGAGCACTATGGGACTTAACATCTATGGTCATCAGTCCTCTGGAACTTAGAACTACTTAAACCTAACTAACATATGGACATCACACAACACCCAGTCATCAAGAGGCAGAGAAAATCCCTGACCCCGCCGGGAATCGAACCCTGGAACCCGGGCGCGGGAAGCGAGAACGCTACAGCACGACCAGGAGCTGCGGACACAAATTCTGCAAGAGTTCTTGTGGCCCGAGAAAATTACGTCGTCAATGTAGTTCACAGCATTCGATGCCTTCTAAATTTATTATCCTAGATACCGCTGGTAGAAGCCGACCTCGGCGAAGATCAGTTTGGATTCCACAGAAATGTTGGAACACGTGAGGCAATACTGACCCTACGACTTATCTTAGAAAATAGATTAAGGAAAGGCAAACCTACATTTCTAGCATTTGTAGACTTAGAGAAAGCTTTTGACAATGTTGACTGGAATACTCTCTTTCAAATTCTAAAGGTGGCAGGGGTAAAACACAGGGAGCGAAAGGCTATTTACAATTTGTACAGAAACCACATGGCAGTTATAAGAGTCGAGGGGCATGAAAGGGAAGCAATGGTTGGGAAGGGAGTGAGACAGGGTTGTAGCCTGTCCCCGATGTTATTCAATCTGTATATTGAGCAAGCAGTAAAGGAAACAAAAGAAAAATTCGGAGTAGGTATTAAAGTCCATGGAGAAGAAACGTTGAGGTTCACCGATGACATTGTAATTCTGTAAGAGACAGCAAAGGATTTGGAAGAGCAGTTGAACGGAATGGACAGTGTCTTGAAAGGAGGATATAAGATGAACATCAACAAAAGCAAAACGAGGATAATGGAATGTAGTCAAATTAAATCAGGTGATGCTGAGGAAAATAGATTAGGAAAGGAGACGCTTAAAGTAGTAAAGGAGTTTTGCTATTTGGGGAACAAAATAACTGATGATGGTCGAAGTAGAGAGGATATAAAATGTAGACTGGCAATGGCAAGGAAACCGTTTCTGAAGAAGAGAAATTTGTTAACATCGAGTATAGATTTAAGCGTCAGGAAGTCGTTTCTGAAAGTATTTGTATGGAGTATGGAAGTGAAACATGGACGATAAATAGTTTAGACAAGAAGAGAATAGAAGCTTTCGAAATGTGGTGCTACAGAAGAATTTTGAAGATTGGATGGGTAGATCACATAGCTAATGAGGACCTATTGAATAGAATTGGGGAGAAGAGAAGTTTGTGGCACAACTTGACAAGAAGAAGGGACCGGTTGGTAGGACATGTTCTGAGGCATCAAGGGATAACAAATTTAGCATTGGAGGGCAGCGTGGAGGGTAAAAATCGTAGAGGGAGACCAAGAGATGAATACACTAAGCAGATTCAGAAGGATGTAAGTTACAGTAAGTACTGGGGGCTGAAGATGCTTGCACAGGATAGAGTAGCATGGAGAGCTGCATCAAACCAGTCTCAGGGCTGAAGACCACAACAACACAATCTTTCATTTCACATAAATTAGTATACCTTAATCACTTAACTAATTTTGGGCTTTTTATACATGTTTTGTTGTTTTATGAAAAGTTTGAGACTTAAGATTCAGTATTAGGGCTACACACTTCATTAATTCGCATCTATATATCCAATCGCGTACAGATTACAGTGGTTTTTCTTAAAGGTGGTTCTGTGTCGAGGGTCAGTCTAGCACATAGGTAATTCACACATTACCATACCACTGGGCATTTTGAAACAGCGTCTAATGTTAAAGAAAGAGATGCATGGGCCATTTAACTATTATCTACGTAATGAATTCCCCAAGTTCGTCACTGCGAAGCATTGTGTCAATACGGAGCTACCATTTCTCTTGCAAGGGAACCACAATGTGGCAGAGAGATAAATATTTGGGAGAAATCAGTAAGGAAGCACTGGAAACCATTTCGAAGAAATATAAAATTCCTATGGCTATACCATATAAAGTAGAATTAGCCAGCGTTAAAGTGGATGTCCTAATGAAAGAGCTGCTTGGAATACTGCAGCAATTTCTGTAGACGACTATTACCTTTTCGATTTACACACAAGATTTAGTTGGGATTTTTAACAAAATGATACTGCTACTACCAAACCACGACTTCTACATGGAAGAAGATTGCCAGGGAAACAGCAGTGTGATTGTGGACAACGAGAAGATAGTTGGAATTAACTGTTTAACGTGGATCAATTCCAATTGTACGGTAAATGTACACCCAAATTTATATGTCAAATCACAAGTCCGGGAGTGAACAAAGTTAGCAGCAAGCGCCTTATAGATCTTATAAAGTGTACAGACATGTAACTACCAGCAACTTTTACGTCTTCCCTGGCTAAAGAACATGATATTGCCACGTTGGAGGCTACAATACACAACTACAGAATGGATCGTGTGTTTGGCCGTGTGCAAGACTGTTAAAGTTTATTAATTACCACACACTTCCATGTGGTACCGGTTAATGAGTAAATTACAGAGCAGCTGCTGTGTGGTGTTTAAAAAAGTTCTCCAGTTTGTCTACTGGGGTAATAAGAATTCATGATGTAAGTGTATACAGAAGTGTTGTATTAAAGCAGCAGATACATATTTTTCCAAATCCAGATGATTGTTCTCCATAATACCATCAAATATAGATATTGCTGGCTCCCACGAATAACATAACCCCACAAGTCCCAATAAAAAGAAATTAGTGTATTGAAAAGACTTAAACCATACACATTTATGGAAATTACTCCTGTAAGTACAGTTAATGTGTTACGTGCGCAAAAAAGAGAACTCTAGATCAAAGTCAAGAAGCGAAAATTGCCGTAAAGGAAGAATATAAACTGCAATTGGAAAAGAACAAGTTACGGTAGATGTGCAAGCAAGGTTTACCCATTGTTTTAAACACAGTGTATGGAGAAATCTGGCTATAACTGGGGGATATAAGAAATCTGTATTTACAGTAAACGACAAAGGAAATGGATCACGTGTCGGAGTACTGGACAAAATACGTGGAATCAAGTATGTTTGTCACATTACCGGACATGACAATTTTCTTTTTTTTTTTAATTAATCCTCCATTTTCATTAGGATTGGCTTAAAAAGAATGGCTATATTCTATCTAAATGTGATACACTGGATGGTGTGCACCTATCAACAGAATAGATGTTTGCGGAGTTAAAAACTGATAGAATAACATCGGAAACAGAATATCTAGGGACGTTTAGGAGTGTGGAAACCTCGCACACAGACGTATGACACAAGTGACACCCAATCACCTAACCATGTTCGAATTCCGTGAGTGCCGCGGAGCTCCCCTTTCTGCTCTCTTACGATTTCTAATGACTGATGAGGTCGCTGATATGGAGTACCTGGCAGTAGGTGGCAGAACAATGCACCTAATAGGGAAAACGTATGTTTTTGTGGGTGTCCGAATACTCTGGTCACATAGTGTAGTTATTCTTGCTGTTGAACGCACACAATCTTATAAACAGCACGAAAGCAGAAGGATAATGGTGGTATTTTGCATATTGTTGTGGGGATCAATCTGAGATCTCCACTTGACATGGGAAGTCCGCTGGCAACTCTCTCTGTTGTTTGATACAAGCGCAAATGCTTTCTCATAGGCACCTATGTGTCGATGCCACCGTGCTGTGATGTGGTTGCTGTTGCTACATAACATGCATTTGGAAATCTATCTATTTGCTATGTATCACTGTTAATGTACAGCACTGAATGAAAGCTTGTGGAGCGGAGAATGAATACACTGGCCGCATCTCTCCTTTTAGTAATTGAAGTATGTGTTGTGACACACGATATTTGAACGACTGTTATTAGTAGTAGTAATTTTAAACACTACAGTGTGCTTTTTGACTAGCAAGGGAACACTCCAATCCAATATATCGAAACGTGCCCTGAATTTTTTTGTGTTGGAAGAATACACCCAAAGAAGCAGAACGTCAAAATGTTAACTGCTAACACACACTACATGCATTTTTTAAAAATATGTTGACAACTGCCAAATTCGTAGCTCGTCAGGTGGCTGGAGAAATGTACAGCCCTGTCATAGTTGTAGCAGACAGCACATGCGCAACACGGTGGGCTATATCTTTGGTTGATGGTACATCACTAAGCAGATAACATGGCACAATGCGACAGTAATTCGTAAAGCGAGTTCCAGTTTCCGTTGACAGTTTTTCTGACACAGTTGTTCACTGTTGCTATTCGCTCGAATTTGCAAACGCATTAAATATCCTTAATAATTAGCAGTGGTTGCTAATAGCATCTGCCACTGTGCAGGTTCCAGATTTACACACAAATGTGGAATCAAATTAATGTTTTCAACTTTGCAAAGATGACATGAAGAAGTCAATATGTTATCGAAATCCCCTACTTCTCCCGAAGACCTACGTATGTGTTATTTCTTAGTTAATTTCTCTGACATTCATTCGAATTATGTCAACCTTTCTACAGAAATTGTGTAAACATTAGAAGAAACAGGAAATAAGTTGGACGACTCCGTGAATTGTGGTTCGAATGATAATTGTTCTTATGATTAAAGTCCATAACAAAAATAGAGTACCTTCCAAGCCAAAGGAAAACATGTGCAATGATAGCTTTCAGCAACAAAGAAAAGGCTCTAAATGTTTTGGTTGAACGAAGGAGGAAGGAAACGATTATACTTTAGCAGTATGCAAAGTCAGTTTCGCTTTGTGGAATCTGAACATGAATGGTGTAAATGGAAGAAAGATTTATACGAAGTACAATGCGCCAAAATGAAACTCGCAGAGGTGTGAAAGAAAAACTATTCAGAATATTTAGAACTGCTGGTCAGAGTTAGTGCTCCTTTACCAAGGGAGATCCACGAGACTGAGCGCTCTGAACTGCAAGTGAGATGAACATTACTGATTTGCAGGCTTCTTTGACTTGGTTACACAGATTCAGGAAATTATACAGAAAAGGAAGTCTCAAAATTACGAAGTTTACTTCAGGTAAACGTGTAGAGGCGATGTCATTAAGAGGCCGTTCTATAGAGAAATTCGTAGCTGACATGAAGACGAAACTTCTTTTTATCTCCTAAAACGCTGTGTATAAAGCCAATTAGGTTTTGTGCAAGAACTGCGTGCAAATCACCCTTTATCATTTCGAGTGAAAAAGATAGAGCCGTTCCTACAGACGATGACTGCTATGACAATTTCGTATACAACAATGCCACTGATGAGTATCAGTGGGTAACTGTTTACGCAGCTTTATATCTGTATTCACTAAACAGATATACATCTGTATTCAGGATCATCAAAGGAAATAATGACCAAAAATATAAAAATGTAAAAAAGGACTGTTTACTTGCAAAAATCTTGTAATCTACATAGCAAAATCGGGAAAATGGGAGAAAATAATTTTCAACATTACAACCGAAACGTCTTCTTACCATTTTCAGAAAAATTATTTGTTGCTTTTGTTGGGCTCTTGGCCTGAACATAAGACACCTCTGTCTTCAGGAAGATGACCAAAAGGCTCTTAATATGATTTGGATTCTAACCTCAACTAATAGTGTGATTTAGCTCCTCAATAAAAAAAATTTCAACAGCGTAAAGCATTTTTCAGAAAATTGTCGGACGTGTCCGAAAGAACAGATACCATCGTTGACCATACAGATCTCTTAGAATGAAATAATAATTAAATCAAGACGTTAAGCTGCCAACAGGCGTTGATATACATCAATAGGGACAGTTGAAAATGTGTGCCATGGCCGGCACTCGAACCTGGGATCTCCTGCTTACATGGTAGACGCTCTATCCATCTGAGCCACCGAGGGCACAGAGGATGGATTGAGCGTCTGCCATGTAAGCAGGAGATCCCGGGTTCGAGTCCGGTCGGGGCACATATTTTCAACATGTTCCCAGTGATGTATATCAATGCTTGTTTCCAGTTAGGGTGTCG
Organism: Schistocerca piceifrons; assembly: GCF_021461385.2. Lineage (NCBI taxonomy): Eukaryota > Metazoa > Arthropoda > Insecta > Orthoptera > Acrididae > Schistocerca > Schistocerca piceifrons. The sequence goes on from NC_060149.1 coordinate 726,275,694, forward strand.
ATTTAATTATCATTTCATTCTAGAGAAGCTGCACGGTCATCAATGGTACCTGTTCTTTCGGGAACACACTACTTCAGTATTTTGCAACTCTCGAAGTACCACCTCTTTCCTTATAATAGTTGTTTGAGCCCTAGCGTTTTTGAGGGACGCTTTAAAACGTTATCAGCATTAATCGATGCATGCCCATGAACAGAAATAAATTATTTTTCTTGCTCGTAAAACTCGCGCATCCTTCGTAGTGATTCCAAAGCCTGACTACTTAATGACTCTCCACGACGCAACGGATTGTCACGTGGTCTTGGTGAACGACTTTCTTTTGGTGACATTTTTTAATAAACGTCGAGACGGTAACGGCAACACAACTATATAGAAGCAGGCGGTCGTGCACTAACACACAATCTTTACGCAGAAGCCGGCAAAGTGGTAGAGTCGACACCGGAATCAGCTTTTGTTGCTGTGCTGTTAGTGGTTCAGAAGAGACAGGGCTTCGCTTTCCTCGTTTGTTTGTCAGTCATACTGCCATCTTAAGACGCTTGTGGAGTGACCCTGATGTGACATGTCTCAGCGGCCCGGGTATAGTTTAATTTCCTGAAAAGGTTTAACTTCCTGAAAAGAGAGTTTTGTAGCGTTGTCAGTGACGATGACAGTCCATCAAAAGAGACGACCTTAGACAAAGTCAGAATAGTCTTTGTTGAAGATATAGAAGACATCGCATATCCAGTTCTGGAGAAGGCATCGATGAGGATGTGCCAGTAGCTTCTGGGAAACGGTACTGCAAAATCAGTATGCAGACGTGACACGGGTTCTGATGCTTGTGGTCAAGGTAAATATTGTTGAGGCGGAGCTGACAGGTAATTTCTGAATAGTTTAGTAGCTTTTAGCTAGCATCATTTCATTGTCTTCATCAATATTTTTCTGGTAGCTACGTTCTCTGGCAATTCGTTTGTTATTGACTATATCGAGTGGTGTTATGTAGCATCTGTAATAGTTTAGATTAAAGCACTGCAGGAATAACCACTCGTGTCTTGTCTGATTCTGAATATTGTACACAGTAAATGCATGCCGTGTGATGTAATAAGATTTCATCTCTGGCTGATTAAATGACATCTTATCATTAGGCCTCTTCGTTTGAATAAACTGTTTGATATTAGACAAAACAGGGTCTTTAGGCACAACGTTGCAAATTAATTTTGAATTTACTGGGAAATTTTACAGTTTCTTGCCTACTAATGCCTATGGAGAAACACAAAACAACAGATGAATCTACTTTTTATCTTGCCATAATGGCAGACGTCAAAGCGAATCTGTATTCGCGTGTTGTGTTGCGGGCCTGGAACAAACTCGGAGCGCTGTCTGTTGCGGAGGGCAACCTTTTGTAACGGCAGAGACCTAATGGAGTATTTATCACCATAAATTTCTGTGTTTTCTTCGTCCAAAGGGAAATGCAAATATGCTTCTCTAAGATCCAGTTTGGAAAAGTGCATACCAACTAATTTAGGCATCAGTTCTTCCAGCTAGGAAATGGGATATGAATCAATAATGGATTGAGCGTTAACTTCAGTCTGATATCTCTGCAGATGTGCTGTGAGCTGTTCGGTTTCTGTACAACTACGATTAGCGTTCGTCATTGGCTACTGGTTGTGTAACCTCATTCTGTTCAATACGGTCGAGTTCCTGTTCAACTTTATGTTTTAAAGCAAAAGGGATGTTGTACGCTTTGGAAAATTTCGGCACCGCATTCAACTTCAGCATACTGTGTGCCTCCTAAATTTGATACCGCATGTTGCTTCGGAAAACAATATTGGCATATTTTTGCAACGCTTGATTTAACTTTCCATTCGGAGCATCTGTTTGAAGTCTGAATCGCTCCTTTGTGATTGGTGAAGCCCAAAGTACTGACGAGATCCAGTCCCAGTAAATTAGTATTTGTATTTTAAGTTACAACTACGAATTTAACTTGTTTCGTTAACTGTATATACGTACCGTCTACTGAAAATCGTCCTTTCACTGAAATCTCCTCATTTCTGAAACTGAACAACGAACTTTGACAGTCTGTTAACGTTGGTGATGCAAATTTTCAGTACGACTATATTTAACGATTGCAACTGACGACTGATGACCTCGTGTCAATTTAAAAGTTGATTGTCAATTTCAAAAATGGTTCAGATGGCTCTGAGCATTATGGGACTTAACATCTGAGGTCATCAGTCCCCTAGAACGTAGAACTACTTAAACCTAACTAACCTAAGGACATCACACACATCCATGCCCGAGGCAGGATTCGAACCTGCGACCGTAGCGGTCACGCGGTTCCAAACTGAAGCGCCTAGAACCGCTCGGCCACACTGGCCGGCGATTGGCAATTTGTTACCTCGAAGAGTTACAGATAACTACTTTTTATTGACAGAAAGGATGGAATTCACATAACGTTTCGCCCATGGAAGTTTTTGAATTTGAACATGTTCGTTATGAACATTAATTGACTTAATTTTAACCACTATCGTATGTTTGAGTGTCCGATTTTTTTGTCGGTTGTGCATCGATTTGTACGTCTCAACTCTATGTCCGGTCTCTTCACAATAACTGCAGGGTACTTTCCGATAGAAGCAATTACCACTTTTTCGTTTAAGTAACAGCGTGAACAAGATTATATTCAGCATTCCTGAACTTGTTTGCTGACTGTCTCAGGCGAGTAGCGTGCTCGCCCTGTATTTTTCGGGTTTGGCGGTGCCGTGTCTTGACTTGACAGTGCCGGCTGTTGGAATGATGTGAATACGTCAGCGTCTTCCCTATGTAGTGCTTCATTAGATACATTCGTTTGTTCGTAGGTGAAATCAGTGGCACACCGTCTTGTAAGGGTGGGTTTGTTAGACTAAGCAGGCTGTTCTTTAATTTATTGTCAGGGGAGTGCATGACAAGTATAGCGCCAATTAATAAATCTGCGAGAGAGTCACAGGTTCAGAAGTAGGTGACGATTCCTGAAGAAACTGAAGTTGAGTGGGGCCTCAATAAACAGGTAAAAGTGATTTTAGTTCCAAGTCACCTGATATGTAAAGTGTGACGAAATGCTGCTCCAGATGCTGTATGTAGCTGTCCCATGCCCCAACTTTCCGGCCGTATTCCTCAAAGGGTGGCGGCGACACCTTAAATTGCAGTAGTTGTTTTTGGCCTTCGTCCTTGAGTTCTTCAAGTCTGGCTAAGCACGCCACCCTGAGCTCCTGGGTAGCTTACAGTTGTTGTAATAAATGGAGCATGAGCTGTAGGACATTGAATTCCGATTGGGCCATGACTGAAACAGATGCTCAGAACAGTTAACGAAATTTACAGAATCTTCCTGAAAAGGAAACAAATTAGCAGTTTTAGAACATAGTATGAACAAATAATTTTAAGCCACGTAACGTTGCCACAAAAATCAATGGCATAAAACATGCATTCAAAGAAAAAATTGAAAATAAAATTGCCTGCTTAGTTCTGTAATTCATTTCCGGTATTGTTTCCTTTTGTTCGGCGCTCTTGTTGGGAACAATACTGAGAGTTTGCCCAGCGTCGTTTTCAGTGCTGGAAACTGACGAAAGTATCATCAATCTTGACTTTATCTATTCGCTAGTGTTGCGCGCTGGTGGAAACTTCTTCAGCATATCTATAAACTTTCCCTCGTTGCCAGAATTCTTAACTGGCGAAAAATTTCTATTCATCAGTGTGAAGTTTTACTCGTCGCCAGTGCTGGGATGTTGCAGCTGGATGTTACTATTAATTCAGCACAAACACCCTGATTAGCAGAAAACTTACCTCGACGATAGTTCAATGTAATGGGGCAGTTTGCACACTAATTATTACTAATTAAACGCTTACTGGACAGGGCTGCACTAGAACAGAAATGTGGCAACATTATAAGAAACAGTCAATAGCATTTATTAATTTTGATGATACAACAGTTTACTTAACATTGGTAACGGGTGGATGCCTGGTATTTCATGTGCCATACCTAATGCAATGAATTCAAAATAACTTTGCTGTCTCTTGACAGTCTATGATTTAGTCGCTATGACTGAAAGTAATTATGCAGACACTCGTGACTGACTGTAAAAGGCAATTCCTAAGTCGGAATGTAGTTTTCTGAATGGAACTCGCAGAACTGTGCTCCATAACATAATGCAGGAAATACTTGTCGAAATAGTTGAACTATAGGAACTGAAATGAGAGAGTGTCTTTGGCACATCGTCTTTTCTGCCTGGCGGCGGAACGATCTCCACCTCCACCAGTACCAGGCAGAAGGAAAGCCTCCGGTTAAAAGCGCTCCCTGTGGCTGCTGGCAACATTATCGGCAGACGAATATGACGCGCTGATGGATGTAGGGCGGAAGCAGAAAGATAGTCCCGGTTGGCATGCGCCATCTGGAGGCTAGTGCACGGAAGTTAGAGGACGCCTGGCGACTGATGTTGATAAATATCTCAAGCATCTATACTTCAATATCAGGTGTCCCCACGTAGCACTGTCCTCTCCCGACGTGTCAATCTCGCAAGGACTATTTATTTATTCATACGTTGGTGAAGTCCACTAAACGTTGTGTAATTTGTAGGCGTTTTCTGCCAGGGACCATCTGTCTGTAGTTACAGGAAGCTTGCTTTCCGTATACTCTGACTTCTCTGAAACATTATTATGTGAGCTCAGAAAAATTAGTGACACCAGTACACGCGTAATGTTTGCCAGCAACTGCTTGCAGAGTCTAGAACAGAAACAGAAACAATTTATCGTTTACATACACGGAGTGTAAATCCCAGCCAATTGAAATGTGTGCATGGTGATGAGAGAAGCAATGCATGTCGTTGTGTATTGAAACGAAACGGAAGGAGCTATTCGTGCTCTTCTACCATGGAAACTGAAGCACTAGGTACAGAGCTTCTTACAGTACAGCAATAAAACAGACATACGAATCTCCGCAATCTTTTAGTCGATTGCCTGCAAGGGTTATCTGGTGCGTTTCCGTCAGTATTTCTGGTTGGACCACCGGGCAATAAAACGCAAGTTTCCTTTGTTACGAGACATTGACATCCTTGGAAATCGGAAACAGGACTTCCGAGGAAAACTTTGCTAATTACTTTCTCTGTTGTGGTATGGAAGTCGGTAGTTTAGAGCTAAAGTCTGAATGCAATACGCAACAAAATAATCGGTACAGGTTTAGCTTAATATTTTAAAATTTCAGATCTCGCTGAACTGTAGAACTGCGACGTGCCTACATTTCAACAGGCAGATTTGATGCAATGCGACTGTTTTCTAAAGTGCCACTGGATCATACTCCTTAAGACTGTAATGCTGACATTAACTGACTTGTCCGTTGGGTCCTGATGAAAGACTGTAATCATTACACATGGAAATACATTTCTACCTACGTAGATTACCTTTTGTTATAAACGATCTACGTTTTTCGGTTCCAAGACCGTTTTCTAAGTGTTACACCATCTCAGAAGTTTTATTAATACATTATGATATTTTACCAAGCATGGAGGCTTGCTAATAAAATTAAGTGACAGCTGTAAATGCATTGGGTCTTACATTATACGAATGTATACGTTACCCTCCCAGTTTAGCTACCAATAAATAATAAAGCGTATTTATTGTATCAGCCATTTATTACTATTTGCTACTGAATATAGTGAAAAGACAGAAACTGTGTTTTCGAACTGTTCTCGGTGTGTTTGAAGTCTGTATTACTACGTATTATGTACCACTGACATGGCATTGTTAACTGAGTAAATGCAGAGGGTGAGGAATCAATAATTTTTATAAGTATTATTCCAGTAACCAGAAGCGGTCAGTAAGTGAAATCAGTTTAGTCATTCAGCTGTTGCTCGTAGTGGCTCTTTTGGTGTCTTTTGATCTCAAGTATTTCAAGCACTGTAAGAATGTGGCTACTTTGTCGCCAGTACCGGATTTCAATATCGATGATGGGTCTAGTTTCCAAACAATTCTAAGCGAAAGTAGAGTCGGTTTTCAGCAATTTCCAATATGTACGGTGTTCCTTCAATTTATTACAAAATGATCCCTCTGTTTCTGCTGCATAACAAGAGCTACACTCCTTGAAAAAGACTTGCGTACATCCCTTTCATTCTTTGGATGTAGCACGCCTTTATAACTTAACAAATTTTTGCGTACCGCATTACTAATATAAAAAGCTACAAAATTATATCTTATGCTCAACCTATTCACCACTCAGGTAACGAATTTGCCAGTTGTACTGTCTGCCATCGGGTTCCCCTAAATGGCAGGCAGCACCGCATAACAGCCACGCTATGAGGGAAGCAAACCAACAGCCAAACAGGCAAAGACATCAGGTAAACACGCCGAAGATTCCAGTCGATTAATAGGAACCTTTCCTTGCAGAGGTCGCCGCGACATATCCAGCCACGGATTCCTACGCCGGGCTTCTATTGGCTCCAGCTCACTATGTAGGCCCGGCCGGTCGAAGGCAGACCAGTCTTCATCCACTGCTAATGGCCACCGCTATAGCAGAGACTCTGAGAAGATATCACCGAAGCCGCTGTACTGCACCGCCAATCGAAGTACCAGCCGACCGAGAGGAACCACATCTCTGGCTAGATCGACAGACGTCTACATCTATTGTACAGCCAGCTATTGTATTGTAGAAGAAGTTATGTTCAATAAACTGTTGGAGAATACAACAGTGGCGACGAGTAAGGATTCGACAACCCAAAGAAGATGGAACCACAACAACAACAAGCACAACCACAACTGCAACAGCAGAATCTATCAGTGCAGCAGGTACTGAATCAACTTTTTCAACAGTTCGTGATACTGCAGCAGCAACTGATTGCCGAAATTCAAAATCTTCACCGTCCACCGACACCGCCAGCGTTCCCGGGATTCGATGAAGACGCTGAAGATTTGGAAACATACGAAAAGAGGATTCGTCAACATTTCCGGATTCATCAGGTATCCCAGGAAAATGATCAAGGAGCCTATTTTCTTTCTTGGAATGTCTCCCGTATGTACGTGCTCATGACGAAACTCCAGCCACATGATGCGGACAGTCTTACCTTCACCGCCATATATGAGTGTCTCACCTCCTACTATCGCCACAGATATCACGTCATGGCAACAAGAGTGGAATTTCACCAGAGTCGAAAGAAACCCGATCAGACGTACCGACAATGGGCTGCTGAACTCCATGGTCTCGCTCGGAAGTGCAACTTTGTCACCCGCATTTCCCGGGAATCTTACGCAGATGACACGGTTCGGGATCACCTGATCCAAGCAGCCCCCGACGCGGCTTTCCGCCATGATACCTTAAAGTTGGAGGACCCGTCGCTAGATAAAATCATAGAACTTGCATTCAAGTTTGAAGTTTCCACTGCAGCTGACCGCAGACTGGAAACGTGGGCCGACGTCGCAGCCATCCGAGAAGAGACTTCCGACGTCCAGGAGGACGTCGCTGACATATACGCACCTTCACGCCGCACTCCTCAGCGCAACACCCCGGCATCTTCTCGGCGTACGGAAAAGAAAAAAAAAGACGGTCGTTCCAGGAAGACAACCAGCAGCCGCCGCCGGGCCAGCAACGCCACCGCAGGGAACCCCTTGCGCCTTCCATCTTGTCCGGGATGCTACTCTCTGCATGAACGCGAGGATTGTCCTGACCTCTGGGCGACGTGTCGCCATTGCGATCGGGACGGGCACCGTGCATCTGTCTGTCGCTCCGCCACGGCACCGATCTCCAGGCGCTCCGACACCGAGGCGTCCATGGACATTAACCAGGTTGTGTCTTCGGCGTCCCCCAACCTGTATATTGATGTCACCATATTGGGTAAGCCAGTTCGAACGCAGGTCGATAGAGGGGCTGTGGTATCCCTGCTCAATTACACTACCTACACCGTTTTAGGAGCGCCAAGCCTTCAACCAGCTCCTCGACGCCTCCTTACGTACAACAGAGAGGAAATCGCTTTGTTGGGGCAGTTCACGACGGTGGTTTCTTACAAATCTGTCAGTCGTACGATTTCTTTTCTGGTAGTCAACAGTTCCGATGCTACCGATCTGTTTGGGTTGGATGCTTTCCAAATGTTCTGATCCACAATCGACGATCATGTACAACTGGTTTCTCCACAGGTGCCGTTTCCCGAAGTTGACTCTCTCGGCACCGAATTCCAGGATCTCTTCTCCCCTGGCATCGGGTGCGCCAAGGGGTTTGCAGCGACCCTCCACCTCCGGTCGTCAGCCCGCCCTCGATACTTCCGGGCGAGGCAGGTCACCGTCGCTCTCCACCAGCCGCTGCGTGACGAATTGGACCGTCTGCAACAGGAAGGGGTGCTACGGCCTGTTCAGTTCAGCCCCTGGGCCACGCCTCTCGTCATCGTCCAGAAGCCAGGTAGGCGTCTCCGTCTCTGTGGGGACTTTTCGGCGACCTTCAACCCCCAGCTCCAGGTGGACGACTTTCCGCTACCTCGGCCTGATGATCTCTTCCGTAAATTGGCTGGTGGTCGTTACTTTACCAAAATTGATCTCGCTGAGGCGTACCTCCAGGTTCCTTTGGATGAAACTTCTCAAGCCCTCACCGTTCCGAATACGCCCACCAGCCTGTTCCAAGTCACATGTCTCATGTTTGGCCTGGCTAGCGCCCCGGCCATTTTCCAATGCTTCTTGGAACAACTTCTGCAGAACATTCCCAGTTGCATTAATTAACTCGACGACATTGTCGTTGCGGGCCCTACTGCTGCAGCCCATCTTACCAACTTGCGTCAGCTGTTTCTTTGCCTCCGCCAGACTGGGCTAAAATGCGATACGCAGAAGTGTTCCTTCTTTCAAACTTCTATTTCCTATTTAGGACATGTTATTTCACATAAAGGCGTCTCTCCATCATTTTCCTATGAGAACACCATACGCCGCCAGCCTCCCCCACGGTACATCCATCAGCTGAAATCCTTCCTCGGAAAAATATCTTATTACCAGAAGTTCTTTCTGTCAGCCGCTCAGGTGGCGGGGCCCCCTTATATCACTTATGCTGCAAAAATGTCCCCTTCAATTGGTCCCAGGCCTGTGAGACGGCCTTTTCCACCCTCAAACGCCAGTTGCAAATGGCCTCCTGCCTGATGCCGTATGATCCGTCTCTGCTGTTGCTCCTGGCCATGGACACCTCTGATTACGGGGCCGGGCCTGTCCTCTCCCACAAGCTTCCGGATGGGACAGAACGTCCAGTGGCTTTTCTATCCAAGGCCCTAACTGCCACCCAGCTGAAGTACTCTCAGATCGAAAAGGAGGCATTGGCTATCGTATTCGCCTGTTCCAAACTCATGCCTGTTTTATATGGACGGGCCTTTCATATCGTCACTGACCACAAGCCCCTCCTCTCCCTGTTTTCCCCGGAGGCCCAGCTTCCTACGAAGACGTCTCAGAGGCTTCAACGATCTACATCTACATCTACATCTACATTTATACTCCGCAAGCCACCCAACGGTGTGTGGCGGAGGGCACTTTACGTGCCACTGTCATTACCTCCCTTTTCTGTTCCAGTCGCGTATGGTTCGCGGGAAGAACGACTGTCTGAAAGCCTCCATGCGCGCTCGAATCTCTCTAATTTTACATTCGTGATCTCCTCGGGAGGTATAAGTAGGGGGAAGCAATATATTCGATACCTCATCCAGAAACGCACCCTCTCGAAACCTGGCGAGCAAGCTACACCGCGATGCAGAGCGCCTCTCTTGCAGAGTCTGCCACTTGAGTTTTCTAAACATCTCCGTAACGCTATCACGGTTACCAAATAACCCTGTGACGAAACGCGCCGCTCTTCTTTGGATCTTCTCTATCTCCTCCGTCAACCCGATCTGGTATGGATCCCACACTGTTGAGCAATACTCAAGTATAGGTCGAACGAGTGTTTTGTAAGCCACCTCCTTTGTTGATGGACTACATTTTCCAAGGACTCTCCCAATGAATCTCAACCTGGCACCCGCCTTACCAACAATTAACTTTATATGATCATTCCACTTCAAATCGTTCCACACGCATACTCCCAGATATTTTACAGAAGTAACTGCTACCAGTGTTTGTTCCGCTATCATATAATCATACAATAAAGGATGGGCCCTGTTCCTCTCGCAATCCCGTTACACCTTGCATTTTAAGTCCACCTCCCAGCACATCGACGCAGATGCTCTTTCCCGCCTTCCTCTTGGTCCCGATCCTGCGTGTGACTCTTCGGATGTCCTCGTGTTCCAAGTTGATGAAGCGATCCACGACACCCTGCACGGGTTTCCCATCATGGCCTCCACGGTGACAATTGCGATCACATGTGACCCATTGTTACACCATGTCCGCTCCTATGTTCAGCGCGGGTGGCCCAGCTGTGCCCCCACCCACGACCAGCAGCACCTTCAGTTCTTTTTTTTCTATCCGCCATCAGCTGTCGGTGGTGGATGGTGTCCTATTGTGGGTAGACCCTACGTCCACTCCACGTGTGGTCATTCCTCAGCATCTACAGACAAAGTCCTGACTCTCTTACATCAAGGCCATTGGGGAATCGCTCGCAGCAAGGCGTTGGCCCAGCGTCACGTCTTTTGGTTCGGACTTACCAGGGACGTCACTCACATGGTTCAGAATTGCTCCACGTGTGCCCAACAGCTGTCCCAGCCCTCTCAAACCTTCCTCTCTTGGCCTAAGCTGGCGGGTTCCTGGGATTGCATTCATTGGGACTTCGCCGGCCCCTTCCTCGGCTACCAATGGCTTCTCGTCACCGATGCCCTTTCACATTTTCCGTTCATTATCCGTTGTACTAGCACCACTTCGAAAGCAACCCGCACTGCTCTCCAGAAAGTTTTTTCCTTGGAAGGGTTGCCGCGAACAATTGTTACCTTCAATTCCGGAGCCAGGAATTCGCGACGTTTTGTGCTGCCAACGGCATCCAACAGGTCCTCACTCCGCCCTTTCACCCGCAATCGAACAGCGAGGCCGAACGCCTCGTCCGGACATTTAAGGTCCAAATGACAAAATATGCCACCGTCCACACTTTGGACGACTCGCTGACGTTATTCCTCAGTTCCTATCGGTCGACGCCCATCGGCTCCCATAGTCCGGCGGAATATTGCATGGCCGGCAACCTCCTATCCTTTTGCACATCCTCCGGCCTGGACACAAACAACGGGTTCTGACTGCACAGGCTCCCTTTGTTCCGGGATCCCTTATCTGGGCTCGAGGTTCCGGCCCGAGAGCCGGATGGATCCACGGAGTGATCGTCCGGCCGCGAGGCCGTCAGCTCTTTGACATCCACATCGCCGACGCGGTGGTCTGCCAGCACCGCAACCAACTCCGGCGCCGGTATCAGGGTTTTCCGACCGCCTCTTCTTTTCAGCAAGCCGCTCCGCTGCCTTCTTCCGGCCGCCCGGATGTGCTCCCTTCCACCCCTGGTCGGCGTGCAGGGGCGCCAGACCCCGTCCAGCAGCAACAGTCGTCGTCTCCACAGCGGCTGCAGGCTCCACCGGCTGCTCCGCCGGCCCGACTGCACCATCCGCCATCGTTGACGATGCCCCCATGCCCTTGGCACCGCCGCCGCCGATGTCGCCGCCTAGCCAGCGACGCCCGCACGGTCCCCTTTCCGGGCAGCATCCCGCGGACGTCGATGAACCTATGCCCCTGGCGCCGTCGCAGCCGGCTCCCCCGCCTCTTCCGCGAGGCAGCTCCGCCACGCCGCGCACTACTCTGTGGGGCGAGTGTTCACCGCCTCCTTCACGAGGCCGCCAAGGCCGAGAGGGACGACGTCGCCCTCCTCTCCACGCCCCCCCCCCCCCCCCCCCCCCCCGCGGGAAGGGCGGTGTGTACCGTCTGCCATCGGGTTCCCCTAAATGGCAGGCAGCACCGCATAACAGCCATGCTATGAGGGAAACAAACCAACAGCCAAACAGGCGAAGACATCAGGTAAACACGCCGAAGATTCCAGTCGATTAATAGGAACCTTTCCTTGCAGAGGTCGCCTCGACATATCCGGCCACGGATTCCTACGCCGGGTTTCTATTGGCTCCAGCTCACTATATAGGCCCGGCCGGTCGAAGGCAGACTAGTCGTCGCTGCTAATGGCAACCGCTATAGCAGAGTCTCCGAGAAGATATCACCGAAGCCCCTGTACTGCACCGCCGATCGAAGTACCAGCCGACCGCGAGGAACCACATCTCCGGCTAGATCGACGGACGTCTACATCTATTGTACAGCCAGCAATTGTATTGTAGAAGAAGTTATGTTCAATAAACTGTTGGAGATTACAACACCAGTATGTAACAGCATGAATATTTTCTTGGCCAGTATTTGGGATTCTATTGCATGGTAAACCAGAGTATGTCCTTGTTTACTTAGTTTCCTTTGAAGCACGCTATCTGTTACAATGTTTTGGTACCTGCTGTTTAAAGCTATTGTGTTAGTAGTCTAAATTAATTATAGACGTAAGGACTGAGAGCATACAGGTTATCAGAAGCGGAACGCAGCAAATTTATGGGTAACTGGTAACATTGGGGCAGCTGGCATCAAGGATTCTGTGGATGCGTCCTTCTAGGTGTTTTAAACCAATGTCTTGCTATCTACATATAGAGTGAGTTGACGGCAAAATTAAGACTGAATTACTTCTTGTTCATGTGTACTGCGGCTAACGCCAGGTTCATTTTTTTCTACCAGTTCTGTGTTCCTATTGCCCTGATCGTGTTAGTAACTTCGGACGCCAAAGCTCATTTATTTGCCGATCTATTTTCTGCGTATGCATCTAAAAAAGCATACTTGTATCACCTGAGACTGGAATTAACTACAAGCTGATGTCAGCAATACACGTTAACTGCTGGCCTCGGTGGCCGAGCGGTTCTAGCCGCTTCAGTCCAGAACCGCGCGACTGCTACGGTCGCAGGTTCGAATCCTGCCTCAGGCATGGATGTATGTGATGTCCTTAGGTTAGTAAGGTTTAAGTAGTTCTAAGTTCTAGGGGACTGATGCCCTCAGATGTTAAGTCCCCTAGTGCTCAGAGCCACTTGAACCATTTTTTTTATGTTAACTTTGTGATCACAAGCGCAGCGTAGCTCTAAAAAACGATAGAAATAAACAGTGTGAAAATTAAGTAAAAAAACAACTATGAACCGATTTCCTAAGCATTCTCTTGCCAGCCGCGAGATTTTCGTGGAAGGGGTCTAGAAACAGACATAATGGTACACAAACATTGTTTGCTTCTTATCTTGAGCTGATGCTATTGTTTTATATTAGTTGAAACATAACGTAACACTTCCTGATTTTGCTGTTTATATCGGACTAATTTGGCTGACGAAACAAATTTTATCGAAAACTTGACAGAAACGTTTATCAATACATGTAGACCCTGCCTTACATGCACTAGTTCTTGCTCACTCACTGTTGTTGAAGTAGAGCTTTGTGTAATCTTAACATAGAAGACTTCCTGTGACCCACATAAGAATAAAACGCGAACGCCGAACATGATCCTGGCAGATAGTGACATCGCTTTCCCCTCTCATTCTTCCATTGCTCTCAGGTCCGGCTAACGAAAGCTAACTGCTACAATTCGAAATACCATACAAGTTGTAGATCCAGTATTCAACGCGTTTATGCATATAGTAAACAATGTGTCTTTTGTTTAGAAGGCCGACGATAAAGATAGAAGTTACCTTTAGCAAATGCGCAGCACTAGTGCCGTTAAATCAATTGATATGGGGGGCGATATCAGCTACCATAAAAAGTAATGGCCACTTTGTTGCGCTAAACACGTACCACAAGCCGTAATTGGTTTCCTATGAAGCCAGCGCAATCGTTGCAAGCCATCCTCGCAAATCATTTGATGTTAAACGTAGAAAATAAGGTTTGTGCGCTGCGATTTCGGAACTTGTTTCATTCTCGTTTAAGTCGTGACTAGAAAATGATTCGAACTATTTTAGTTTCCGAGGAATCATAAGATGCCTATTGTATCTTGATATGTTACTGAACAGATTTTCATTTAATTTTTTCAGAGCTACAAATGGAACAAGTCCACGATAATGTACGCTTTGTGATTCAGTCACTGAAAAGTGACCGCCCGCGAAAATTCGCACGTCGCTTTCCGTGGCCTAGGCTTTGTTCTGTATCGCGAACAAACCGAAAATAACGTAACGCTGTCCCTTTTGGATGAAATCATTTCTTTACATCTGATGATGCAACATTTTTGAGTATGGCAGTGCAAGGAATGAACTTCTAATGTTCCCTTGACATCTGTGTCATTACACGGATGTTCATTTGGATAAATATGACCACGGCCGTCTGTCCCCTTTATTTAAACTAGCGTCCTAACATTTGCTTAGGAAAACATAAATAAAAGTAGATAGATAGGAATCTGGATCGTGCTCTTCCCTAATTCGAGACCAATGCCTTAACCACCGTCGCACCTTGTGGTATTCGTGAAACGTGGAACGTAAATTAATCGCTTCGTTTTTCAAAATTACACAAATATTTAGAGTGGAACAAACATACGTCCAAAACATCTTGGTTAACATTAAGTCAGAGCAAGAATATGGATATATACTGACGAAAAAAAATCACAGCACCAAGAAGTAGTTGTGCGACATAAACGAAAGCTGGTAGGCGTGTTTCTACATCTGAAAGATTTCGCGCCAGTCGCATAAGAATGGTGTCACTAGAGCCAATATAAGGATGAAAATCAGGTTTCAAAAAATGGTTGAAATGGCTCTGAGCACTATGGGACTTAACATCTATGGTCATCAGTCCCCTAGAACTTAGAACTACTTGAACCTAACTTACCTAAGGACATCACACAATACCCAGTCATCACGAGGCAGAGAAAATCCCTGACTCCGCCGGGAATCGAACCCAGGAACCCGGGCGTGGGAAGCGAGAACGCTACCGCACGACCAAAAATCAGGTTTCCTTTAAATACACACTTTATCGGTTGTGAGCGTTAGCTGTCTTTGAGACTGGGCGTGGGTAGTTGATGTTAGTCAAGAATGCCTTTAAGGCGAAAAAGAAGCCATTATCAACACCTCACTGAGTTTGAACGAGGTCATATAATAGGACAAGCTGGATGTTCTTTATGCGATATTGAAGAAAGACTTGGCAGGAATGTAGCCACTGAACACGATTGCTGGCAGCGGTGGTCACGGGAATGTACAGTCTCAAGAAGACCGTGCTTCGAACGCCACGTGGCACTACCGAGATGGAAGACCATCGTGTTCGGCGTAAGGCTCTGGCGCTTCGCACTGCATCTTCAGCAGCAATGTGAGGAGCAGTTGGCACCACATGGAAACAATAAACTGTTACAAATCGTTTAATTCAAGGACAGACGTCCCGTGTAGTGTGCATTCCACTGACCCCAAACTGCAGCCATTTGCGACTTCTATGGTGTCAAGCGAGAGTTCATTGGAGGGCAGAGTGGAGGTCTGTGCTGTTTTCTGTTGAAAGATGGTTTTGCCTCTGCCAGTGATAGCCATGTGTTGGTTAGAAGGAGGTCAGTTAAGGCCCTGTAACCAACCTGTCTGCGTGCTAGACACACTGGACTTACACCTGGAGTTATGGTCTGGGGTGCGATTTCGTATGACAGCTGGAACAGTTTCATGGTTATCTCACGCATTCTGACTGCAAATTTGTACTTCAGTCTGGTGGCTAGACTTGTGCTGCCATTCATGAACAGCATTCCAGGGAGTATTTTCCAGCAGGATATCGCTTGCCCACATACTGCTGTTGTAACCCAACATGCTCTAAAGTTGCCTTGGCTTGCTCGAGCACTAGATCTGCCTCCAATCGAGCACTCATCGGACATCATCGGACAACAACTCCAGTGTCATCCACAAACAGCACTTACCGTTCCTGTTGACCGACCAAATGCGAGAGGCGTGGAACTCCATCGCACAATCTGACATCCAGCACCCGTGTAACGCACTGCATACAGATTTGCATGCTTGCATTCAACATTCTAGCGGCTACACCGGTTATTATAGTAACATCATTTCACGTTTACAAGGACCCTTACTTTTTTGTGTATATCAGTGACCTTTGATCCCTGATGTTATCGGATGCCAAGTTTATTTTGTTTGCAAATGATACAAGCATTGCATTAAATAGCAAATCACGTATACTCTTAGAAATACCAGTTAACGGTATTTTCATGGACATTAATAAACGGTTCGTGGCCAATTGTTTATCACTAAACTTTGAGAAATCACACTACGTTCAGTTCAGAGCTGGTAGGACGTTTCCCATCAGTATATGCCTAAAATATGACGACCAACGGATAGGAGAAGTTGACAATGTGCTGTTCTTGGAATTATAGCTTGATAAAGGATTCAACTGGTAGGAGTATACCACAGAAACGCTTAAGCTATGCGAATGTTATCAGATATATGGGACACAAAAATTTAAAAAAGCTGGCATATTGTGCTTACTTTAATTCCACAATGTCACACTAATTTTTTTGGGGTAACTCATCAAGACAAGTTACATTTTTCCGGGTCCAAAAACGTGTAATAAGGATTATTTGTGGTGAGAACTTAAGAACATCCTGCAGAGACCTGTTTAGGGAACTAGGGATATGAACTTCTGCTTCCCAGTATATTTATTCCCTAATTATATCTGCCATTAAAACATATCTCTTTTTCAAACCAACGACTTAGTTCATGGAATCGATACTAGAAATAAGAATATCTTGACAAAGATTTAAAGTCATTTACTTTGGTCCAGGAAGACGCCCATTATTCGGAACACAAATTTCCAATACTTTGTCACCAGCTATAAACAGTTTAACTTCTAATAAAGTTCAATTTAAGAGGGGCCTGAAGGATTTTTTGGTGTCCACCTCCTTCTACTCGACTGATGAATTTCTTCGTAGAACCGAATGATGTGTGTATGTTACTAGTACATACACTGATCATCCAGAACATTACGACCACCGACCTACTATTGATATAAACCATCTAGGCGATAGCAACGTCACCTGCGAGGAATGCCTGCTAGTCAGACACGTACACGATGCATTTAGTATCAGTGAGCGTGCTGTCCTTGTGTAGAATGGGAAAGACGCGCGATCTATATGAGTTTGACCGAGGGCAGATTGTGATGTCCCAGAAGCTCGGTACGAGCATCTCGGAAACTGCAGGACTTGTCGGGTGTTCGAGGAGTGCTGTGGTGAGTATCTTCAACACGTGGCGAAACCAAGGTGAAACCACGTCCAGATGTCGGACGTCGTAGGCTGGGCAGACTGGTAAAACAGGACAGGCGGCGAACTGTGACGGAACTAACATCAGACTTCAATGATGGGCAGAGTAGAAATACGTCTGAACGCACAGTGCACCGAACACTCCCAACGATGGGCCTCCGTAGCTGACGACCCATACATTTGCGAATGTTAACACCACGACATCGGCAACTACGACTGAAATGTGCACATGATCATCGGCACTGGACATTGGGGCAGTGACAGAGGGCAGACTGTTTTGTAACACCTCTTGTTGAACCACTTGTCACCATTGTAAGTAGGCTGTTTAGCTTCTTATATTGGTAACGCCACCGCCAGGTAGCGCTCTGTATGAAAATCACTGGCTGTGCTGTGTGCAGTCTGTGGCTAGTTTGCATTGTTGTCTGCCATTGTAGTGTTGGGCAGCTGGATGTTAACAGCGCGTAGCGTTGCGCAGTTGGAGGTGAGCCGCCAGCAGTGGTGGATGTGGGGAAGTGAGATGGCGGATTTTTGAGAGCGGATGATCTGGACGTGTGTCCATCAGAAACAGTACATTTGTAAGAATAGATGTCATGAACTGCTATATATATTATCATTTTTGAACGCTAGTAAGGTAAATACATTGTTTGTTCTCTATCAAAATCTTTCATTTGCTAACTATGCCTATCAGCAGTTACTGCCTTCAGTAGTTTGAATCTTTTATTTAGCTGGTAGTAGTGGCTCTCGCTGTACTGCAGTAGTTCGAGTAACGAAGATTTTGTGAGGTAAGTGATTTGTGAAAGGTATAGGTTAATGTTAGTCAGGGCCATTCTTTTGTAGGGATTTTTGAAAGTCAGATTACGTTGCGCTAAAAATATTGTGTGTCAGTTTAAACACAGTCATGTATAATTTTTCTAAGGGAACGTTTCACCATTTATGTAAAATCATTCACTGAATCACTTACTAAACACTTTAATTACTATAGTTCTAAGAGTATGAAAACGATAACCATTTATAATGTACCGCGGTGGTATAGGGGAAGTCGAGACGAACCATTTGATATGGGACACATGTGGTCTATCAAGCTGGCATGTAAACTGAAATTGGCCTACAAAGTCCACCTGAGCTATAGCACATTCGCATTAAACAAGATTTTCAATATCCTCTCGCTCTCTTATGCCACCGGCTTGGTCGACTATTTCGTTGACATTAAATTAAGCTTTCTCGTGAGTGTAATGAAAGAAAAAATCTTTTGTTGCATCTTATGCGAAAACTGACGAAAAAAAATCCCATTGCCAAGAAATAATTGATGTAGAGTAATGAAGTTTCTGGAATACATTTGTCTCGGTAATGTATTTCAACGATTAACATTGCGATTGTAGAGGTTAATGCAAGCACGAGATAAGCCAGGGCAAATGTGAAATGCTGGTACGATCATAACTGGTGCTGTGGTTGTCGTCCATTAATGTTCCATACGTGCTCGATTGGACACAGATCTGGTAATCGAGCAGGCCAAGGCAACATGAAGACACTCTGTAGAGCACGTTGGTTTACAAAAGCGATATGTGGGCGAGCGTTATCCTGTTGGAAAACACCCCGTGGAATACTGTTCATGAATGGCAACACAACAGGTCGAATCACCGGACTGACGTACAAATTTCCGGTCGGGGTGGGTGGGGTAGCCACGAGAGTGCTTCTACTGTCATACGAAATTGCACCCCAGACCATGACTCCAGGTGTAAGTCCATTATGTCTACGCTGCAGGCATGGGGTGCAGGCGCTCACAGCCCTCCTTGTAACCAACACACGGCCATCACTGGCACAGAGGCAGAACCAACTTTCATCAGAAAACAAAACAGATCTCCATCATGCCCTCCGAAGATCGCCTGCTCAATACCACTGAAGTCGCAAACGGCGTTGGTTTGGGGTCAGTGGAGTACACACTACAGGGCGTCTGGCTCGGAGCGATCCTTGAACTAACCGATTTGTAACGTTCTTTGTGTCATTCTGGTGCCAACGGCTGCTCATATTGCTGCTACAGACACAGTACGATGCGCCACCGACTTAACCCAACACGACGGTCTTCCCTCTCGATAGCGCCACTTGGCAGCCCGGAGCCCGGTCTTGTCGTTGATCGTTCCTTCCACTTACCACCGCTGCCAGCAGTCATGTACAGTGGTTACATTCTTGCGAAGTCTTTCTGCAATAATCGCGGAAGGAACATCTAGCTTCTCGTAGCCCTATTAAACGGGCCCCGTTCAACCTCTGTGACCCGTTTATGATGGTGTCTTCGTCTTCTTAAAAGCGCTCTCGACTAACATCAACTCACTACGTCCAATCTCAAAAGTAACCAACGCTCTCGACCGTTTCAGTTCGTATTTAGAGCAAACCTGATTTGTATCCTCATAAGTGCGCTACTAGCGCCACTCTTATGGTTCAAATGGCTCTGAGCACTATGCGACTGACCACCTGAGGTCATCAGTCCCCTAGAACTTAGAACTACTTAAACCTAACTAACCTAAGGACATCGCACACATCCATGCGCGAGGCAGGATTCGAACATGCGACCGTAGCAGTCGCGCGGTTCCGGATTGAAGCGCCTAGAACCGCTTGTCCACAACGGCCGGCCCACTCTTACGCGACTGGCGCGATAATTTGAATACTGGTCATCTTTCAGATGCAGAAATACGCCTAACAACTCTCTTTAATGTCCCACAATTCCTTCTTGGTGCTTGTATTTTTCTTTAGTCAGTGTAATACGATCTAATCTTAACCCTTCAATCACAGTAGTTTCACACTAAAAAGAACAACAAAACGATGTAATTGTCAATTTTATGGTATTAAAATCACAGTATTCTGATATAAATTGACACAAGCGTCAGGTTTACACTTTGTGTGCAGCGAGAAGGGGTTCTTAATATTCAGTTACGATTCAGCTAGAAGGTGGCTGGCACGCATGCGCTGTAGCTTAGGCGGCTTTTGTTGACCATTTTGAGGCTGTTAGACGCTGAGTCTCCTGTATCAGTTTGTTCGTCTCGATTTCGTCTACAACAATATGGTACGTCGTGGACAAGTTATGAATCAGATTTTCGTAAAATTCATGTATTTGGTAGTGATGTGGTATCAATGGCATCCTCGTCGACCGCACCCGGAGCGCCACGGGCGCTCGCAGGTATGCGGGAGATGGCTCTTTTAAACCTCCCACCAGTGCGTCACTGTCTTCAAAATAGTGTGTGTGCGTGGGTGGGTGGAGGGAGGTGGGGAGAGGAGGAGGAGGGTGGGTGGCGCTACTCGTACACGACACCAGAGAAGATGCGGAATTCACATTAACTCACGGCCTGCGAATCTGATTGGCTGGCATCTCTTTTTAAGCAGTCACACTGAGAGCTTCGTCCCAAACTTAGTGAATCTATAGTTATCAACCTCAGCACGTAAGACTCCAGTGAGGAAATTATAGTAACATAGTACGATGCTACTAAGCATTATTAGTTACCAGTAAGTTATATGGCTGTATCTGCGTTCAGGTCTATTTGTTTCTATCGAGAACATTACTCTCTTTATATATAACTCAGTACCCCGAATGAACCTACAGCATTTCGAAGTTATGTATATCTCAGTTTTAAGTGTGGATGTTTTAAATAAACTTATTAGTGTGTTACCTTTCTGCAGATGTCAGACTGTCTCTATTGGCGTTTCCAACCACTGCCACGCCATATGTATTTCAGACAGATCTGCTCTTCAGGTTTCACATTTATAACTAAGGCTCTCCATCGTGATCTGCGGAAGGAGATGATATACATATACCATCTTATGTGTGCATTAGATATGATGATGATGAAGTCCCATACTCCCAGGAACGTAGGGGACGATGCGGGAGTCCCGCACCGCCGACTAGGCAAGGTCCTAGCGAAGGTGGTTTGCCATTGCCTTCCTCTGACCGCAATGGGGATGAATGATGATGATGAAGACGACACAACGACACCCAGTCATCTCGAGGCAGCTAAATCCCTGTCCCCGCCAGGAATCGAACCCGGGACCCTGCGCAGGGGAAGCGAGAACGCTACCACAAGACCACGAGCTGCGGACTACCCAATATTTTTTTCTTAAAGAGTCGATAGATAAATGACTTTACGAATGACGTCCAATGGTATACAGAGTAAGGTAGGTAAGGCAGGACACTCAGATATACACAGAATGAGTAGATATATTGTGATATCGAGCTAAAACGGACAGTGTGACAAATTTTCTGATGCACAGATATAATTTTAACGGTTATAAGCTGCCAAATGAAAACACCGCTTTGTTTTTTAATGAAACTACAGGGCTACTACAAATGATTGAAGCGATTTCATAAATTCACTGTAGCTCCATTCATTGACGTACGGTCACGACACACTACAGATACGTAGAAAAACTCATAAAGTTTTGTTCGGCTGAAGCCGCACTTCAGGTTTCTGCCGCCAGAGCGCTCGAGAGCGCAGTGAGACAAAATGGCGACAGGATCCGAGAAAGCGTATGTCGTGCTTGAAATGCACTCACATCAGTCAGTACTAACAGTGCAACGACATTTCAGGACGAAGTTCAACAAAGATCCACGAACTGCTAACTCCATTCGGCGATTTTATGCGCAGTTTAAAGCTTCTGGATGCCTCTGTAAGCGGAAATCAACGGGTCGGCCTGCAGTGAGCGAAGAAACGGTTGAACACGTGTATCTGGACATGCTGGAAAATTGGCTCGTGCCACAAGTGGAGACCGACAGCACCGACTTCATCTTTCAACAGGATGGTGCTACACCGCACTTCCATCCTGATGTTCCGCATTTCTTAAACAGGAGATTGGAAAACCGATGGATCGGTCGTGGTGGAGATCATGATCAGCAATTCATGTCATGGCCTCCACGCTCCCCCGACTTAACCCCATGCGATTTCTTTCTGTGGGGTTATGTGAAAGATTCAGTGTTTAAACCTCCTCTACCAAGAAACGTGCCAGTACTGCGAGCTCGCATCAACGATGGTTTCGAACTCATTGATGGGGACATGCTGCGCCGAGTGTGGGAGGAACTTGATTATAGGCTTGATGTCTGCCGAATCACTAAAGGGGCACATATCGAACATTTGTGAACGCCTAAAAAAACTTTTTGAGTTTTTGTATGTGTGTGCAAAGCATTGTGAAAATATCTCAAATAATAAAGTTATTGTAGAGCTGTGAAATCACTTCAATCATTTGTAATAACCCTGTATATATCTTTTTTCTGTGGGTTTGGAAAGAGCCTTGGAAGAGGACTACAATGACATAACGTGCGTGGAACTTTATCAAATGGTAACAACATAACAACACCATATACCACTGTCCTACCATCAGAAGAAGAAGTCTCACCAATTGTACCAAATGTAGGCAGACTTATATCGCAGTTACTGTTCGTGTGTTTATTATTATCACTGTCATATCAAGTGCTTAAAATGTTATCCTCCTGTTTTAATACATGTTATAAAGCGAATCCGGAGAGACAGTTCTGCACGTTGAATTTCATCTGGACTTGAGTGCAGCACAGGCCGGTGATATACGACATATCAATCTTCAAGAGCCGTCGGCATTCCTTTTTAGTCCTCTTGTATTAATTTGCGCGACAGATAATAGTTCACCAAATGTTCTGTCGAGGACTGTAATTATTAATTATCTGTGCGGAAGAGACATTATATCCTGTCCGAGGCGCCTTGTCACGGTTCGCGCGGCTCCCCCCGTCGGAGGTTCGAGTCCTCCCGCGGGCATGGCTGCGTGTGTTGTCCTTAGCCTAAGTTAGTTTAAGCTACATTAAGTAGTGTTTAAGCTTAGAGACCGATGACATCAGCAGTTTGGTCCATAGAACTTACCACAAATTTCCAACTTTCCATGATATCCGCCACGTCAGTACCACATGGATTGAGTTATGTCCAGTGGGGTGTTTGGCAATAACTGCAGCAGTTTCCGGAGACACTGTTCGAACAACTGTAACAGATTTTTAAGGTTACTGCCATGAAGTGGCTAACGGAGCGAAAGTTGGAAAGGATGAAACGCATTGGAACGTGTTATTTGCAGAGCATTCCTTTGACTGATCCTATACACCCACTCAAGCTGCCTTATAGTGACTTGCAGAGTGTGTGTCACCACTGGTACAGTGTTAGCTGCATTTCTCTCATCAGTTGCTCTTCTTTTCTTTGGTTTATCTTATTTTTCACAGTTACGATTGATCGGAAATTTTTATAATGTTTGCAAAGATAATTCGTGATAGTTTGGCACAAACGGAATATTTTTCGGCATACAACCGCACAGCTGCTCTAACAGTCTGACGACATTTGCTATAAACAAATACCATACCAACTTTTTCGATTGTGGTATACATTGTGGAAATGTCAGTAGCTTCACGAGTAAGTTAACTGGTCGCTACAACCGCAGACGCATACTCATGGGCTCCGTGTGCACAGGTAAATATACGAACCACACCTAAGTCACTTTTTTGCATACATTAAGAACACTTTTGTAGGACCTCTTCTGATGACGACGGGACAAAGCTTTACGATGTTGTTATCTTGTTATTTGATGAGGTTCCACACATGTTATGTCGTTGGAGTCCTCTTCGAAAACTCTTTCCAGTAACACAGCAAAAGAAAACAATGTCGGTGTCGTAATTCAGCAGCTATAAATGTTAAAAATTACTTGGGAACATAAGAAAATTGGTCATATTGTCCTCTATAACTTAACAAAAACCATGCCTCGGTAACGGTTCTATAGCACTATGCAGTTCAAAATGGCTCTGAGCACTATGGGACTCAACTGCCGAGGTCATTAGTCCCCTAGAACTTAGAACTAGTTAAACCTAACTAACCTAAGGACATCACAAACATCCATGCCCGAGGCAGGATTCGAACCTGCGACCGTAGCGGTCTTGCGGTTCCAGACTGCAGCGCCTTTAACCGCACGGCCACTTCGGCCGGCTCACTATGCAGTTTCTATGGACTCTGTAGGCTAAATGAAACACCAGAATACGTAATTTGGAACGATTTTACTGACAAAAATGTAGAGTACAATCAAATAGAATAATAGAACCAGTGGCTTCACTAGTTCAGAGTAAATGTTCAGTGTGTCGACCACCAACTTCATTGCATAACGTGCAACGATGAACAATGTTTTGCCTGATTCTCTGCAAGAATCCATGCGCCCCTCTGATGGTATAAAATGTAGTAAAGATGCGCTCAATCAACTTAGCTAGTGTTCCTACTGCTGTTGAGTGCACAAGAGACCTTACGTAGCTCCAGAGGGTAGAGTCAATAGGGTGAGATCAGGGGAGCACGTAGGACAAGGGACTGGGCTTCCCCTTCCAATTACTCTCTGCCTGAAGCTGTCTGTTAGATATGCCCTGGTCTGACAATCGAAGTGTGCTGAACCACTGTCGTGCTGAAACCAAAAACTAGCGTGCAGTTGCAAGGGAACGTCCTCCAGAAGTTCAGGCGAGGCATTACCCAGAAAGTTCAAAAACCACACATCAATGAAACGATATGGTAAGTAGTGTAGACCAATAAAATGATTTCCAAGACTTCCAACCCAACTACTGACTGATAATTTCACCTGGTAACTTTCAAGAGCCTAGTGGTGGCTACAGAAACTTTATTTCACATTTCTGGTTATAGGTTCCTTATATTAAAACGTTCAGGATCTCCCAACTATTTATAACATCATTCTGTTACGCCCTGTACTTCTCTCGTTCTGGGTATATTTGAGGTGACCTGTCTTACATGTCTCGCCCTGTAACGCACCAGGCTGCACTTCCTGCCTCATCCCTGTTTTACCACCGATGCACTCGTAAAGAACGTATGGCCGCCTTTGTGCCTATGTAGTCTCCTTCCACAAACACTATGTGCTCGGGAGCCGGCAAATACACTTTTATGTGACAACAAGCTACGTATTCGAGGGTATACAAATGCAAGCAAATTACATTAAAATCTGAGAATTATTTTTTGCCAAAGTGAGTGAACATAGAAGTTTGACTGACGTAGAACAGGACATGAAGGCCCACATCTTCAAACATTCCATGGGAGAGTATTCACAGGAACTACACGTTCTTCATCATTATCTTCTTCTTCTCCTCCTTCCACAGTATTTGTCCCGCCTTGTTGTGGGGTCTGCTCTTTGAGTGTCTAACTCGACTTGGAGCGATTTTGTGCTCGGTCTGGGTGGAGAGCCGCTATCTTGAGGTCTACATGGACGACCTATCGAAGGTCACCTCGGATCCCAATAGGTCATTTACCATCAACTTGTAACGAAAACCCATGTTTTTCTAACGTTTCTTGATCTGTTTAAAGTACGTGTCCATACCATCTTTTCAACGACAGCCGCTACTCCGTACCACCTGTGAATTTCATCATTGGTCACATGATCATGAAGTGTCAGGCCAGAACCCCACCGAAGCATTTTGGTTCCAATTACAAGTCGTTGCTCTGCTTTTCTTGTTACGGACTAACATTCTGCACCGCACATTGTAACTTGGCGGGTTGCAGAACGGTATATTTTCGACTTAGATCGGTCCAGGATCTAATCTCAAAGCACACTGGTCATCGTGTGCTATTTATTCCTAACCCGGTTTCTGATTTCTGGAACGGGTGAGCCGGCGGCAGTGATTTTTGAGTCAAGGCACCTGAAGATATTTGTCTTTCGCAGTCAAAATGGTTCAAATGGCTCTAAGCACTGTGGGACTTAACATCTGAGGTCATCAGTCCCCTAAACATTGAACTACTTAAACCTAACTAACCTAAGGACATCACACACATCCATGCCCAAGGCAGGATTCGAACCTGCGACCGTAGCAGCGGCGCGGTTCGGGACTGAAGCGCCTATAATCTCTCGACCCCAGCGGCCAGCCTTTCGCAGTCCTATAACGTCGATCTTGATGGTGTCCGTATTATTTGCATCTGTTGACAAGTACTCAGTCTTCCTTATGTTGAGATGTGGTCTGGAATGTTCAAGCCGGTTCTTCCATGCTTGGACTCTTCAGCAGCCAATAGATCACCATCAGCATATAGCAGTGTACTAGGTGCTAAGTTCTGAATGTCTCTGGTGACAGTGTCCATTACTATAATGAAGAGAAGGGGAAAAAGGACAGATCCCTGACGGATACTCACAGGAACAGGAGCGTCACTTGATACCTTAGCAGCAGAATGAAGTCAACCTATAGGACTATGGTAGAGAAGCTGAATTAGAGACAGCTGCTGCCTTGGATACACAGCGCTCGTGAAGGCATGGCCAATGATATACGAGGGGTGTACAGTAAGTAATGCAACACATTTTTTTCTGAAACCAGGTTGGTTTTATTCAGGAATCCAGTGCATCATATTATTCCCCACTCTTTTGGCTACAAAATCCTATTTTTCAACATAATCTCCGATCAATGCGACGGCTTTACGTCACCTTTCTGGGTGGACTTGTATGACCGCATGGTACCACTCTACTGCTCGACGTCGGAGCCAACGTCTTTCTGCATCAGTAACTTCCACTTCATCTACGTACTGCTTCCCGCGGAGTGCACCCCTCATTGGGCTAAACAGATGGAAGGTGAGAGATCAAGGCTGTAGAGTGGTTGAGGAAGAACAGTCCAATGAAGTTTTGTGAGCTCCTGCCTGGTAGGCAGACTTATGTGACGCCTTGCGTTGTCTGGAGAAAGAAGTTCGTTTACATTTTTTGGCGACGAACACGCTGAAGTCGTTTCTTTAATTTCCTTAGGGTAGCACAATACGCTTCTGGATTGATAGTTGCTCCGCGAGGGAGGACATCAAAGAGAATAATAAGACAAGGCTTCTAGTCCGGACTATACTGGTGTAGGTTTTATTTCGGTGTATGCTGATGAAATAGCTCAATTTTTAGCAATCATACACAGCCAGTCGCTAGATAAATGATCCGTAGCGAAAGAGTGGAAAGTGGCGCAAGTCACAACAATACTGAAGTACGGAAATAGAAGTAATTCGCTGAACTGTAGCCCGTATCATTGACATGGCTTTGTAATAGGATTTTAGAACAAACATTGTTTCTCAACACCGTGAAATAACCTAATGATGTACTGATGTTTTAATCATGTAGATGTAGGAGTTGGTGATGCATAACCAGTACAGATTCAGGGTATCATTCTTTTGAAACACAACTGGTGCTGTATTCACACAAAGTAATAAGTGCTGTCGACGAAGTTTCTCAAGGTGACTTCATATTTCTATATTTCCAAAAGGTTTTTGACATCGTTCTTCACAACAGGCTATCAAACAAATTGAGGGCATATGCAGCATCGTCCTCACTATTCGATTAGACTCCTGATTTTCTGTAAAAAAGGCCGTAGTTCATAGTAACTGACGGGAAATCATTTTCTGAAACCGAAAAGATTTCTATGGTTCCACATAGAAGTGTTATAGGTCCTCTGTTGTCCACACTCTATATAAACGATGTTAGTGACAACCTAAGCAGCCCTCTAGCGGGGTTGCTATTGGTTATGTCCTTCATCCTCTAGTAAACGATATCAGAAGATTAAATAAATTACACAATGATTTAGACTAGATGTTTGCGTCGAGTGAAAAGTGATAATTGACCCTCAACAATGAAAGTGCTATGTCCTCCACAAGCGTACTAAAAAAATTACCTTAAATTTCAGTTACACAAATTTAAACTTTGGCGATTCATGTAAATATTTAGGGATTACACTTACGAACAACTTACATTGGAACCATCTCACTGAAAATGTTATGGGGAAGGCGAAGCAAAGTCTGCGTTTTATTGGCAGAATGTTTAGAAGATGCAATAAATGGCTCTGAGCACTATGGGACTTAACATCTGTGGTCATTAGTCCCCTAGAACTTAGAACTACTTAAACCTAACTAACCTAAGGACATCACACACATCCATGCCCGAGGCAGGATTCGAACCTGCGACCGTAGCAGTCGCGCGGTTCCGGACTGAGCGCCTAGAACCGCTAGACCACCGCGGGCCGGCAGAAGATGCAATAGATCTATTAAATAGCCTACCTACACTTCATTGTCGTTCCAATTCTGGAGTAT
Organism: Schistocerca piceifrons; assembly: GCF_021461385.2. Lineage (NCBI taxonomy): Eukaryota > Metazoa > Arthropoda > Insecta > Orthoptera > Acrididae > Schistocerca > Schistocerca piceifrons. Next base: position 726,303,942 of record NC_060149.1, read on the forward strand.
TGCTGAGCTGTATGGGATCGTTACAACATACAATTGACGAAGAACTTCGATAAAGTTCAAAGGAGGGCAGTTCGTTTTATGTTATCGCGAAATAGGGGAAGACGGAATACATATGACAAGCAAGTTGGGGTTACAATAATTTAAACAAAAATGTTTTTCGTTGGGGTGACATCTTTCCACGGAATTTCAGTTGCCAATTTTCTCCTTTGAATGCCAAAAATATTGACTCCGAGTAACATAAGGAGAAATAACCATTGTAGAAAAAAAGAAGAGAAGTCAGAGCTACAACGGAAAAATTTAGGTGTTCATTATCCCACGTGCTATTCCAGAATGGAATGGTCGACAGATAGTCCGTAAGTAGTTGCACGAACCCTCTACCAAACAATTAAGTGTGAATTACAGAGTAATTATGTATATATAGACCTAGGTGTTGTCTGACAGCTGATACTGACGTGATGAAGAATAATGCTGCATTTTAGGTTTTTACTGAGTACGTCAGTGACATGTGGAAACAAACCTTTGGATGTCGTTCATTGTTAACTGTCATTCTATCCTGTAAAGAAATGGCCGTGATGGTGTGTATTGTAACCAAATAAACACAGAACCATTTTCTTGAAAGTGCATCGTGAACGAACAACATATGTTGATTTGGTTGGTGTTTGGACTCTAAAAATGCTGCTTAGTTTACGATTCAGCTTCTGTTACAGTACTGTATGCAGTTGTCGTTTTCCTCTGGTGTTTCGTATAGCAGTTGACACGAGCTTCGGCTGAGTCTCTGACATGGCCCTGTCTCACGGTAGGTCACATGCAGAACCATGATTTTCCACACAGAATCGGTGTCTTTTGAAAAACATGTGACTTCGGTCGACTTTCACGAAATCCGTTGCTGACGGAAGTACGACCACCTCCAAGTTTTACAAAGCAATTGTAAGGTCTTTTCTGAATGTGATTGATTGCGAAAAGTTGAACGAAGTGATTACAGGCGTTGTAGCAGAATTGTGCCTTTACAAAAATCGTACAAAAGTCATACAGCGGTAAACTTCGTAAGAAATTTCCATTTTTTCACATTATTTCTTTAAATGGTCACTGTAAATAAACTACTCAGCTATTTCTTGAACTGACCTTGTTTTATAAATAACAAATAATGCATCGAAAAACAGTAGCAATGACACATCTCAATAAACTTATGTGCAAAAATTTAAACGGTGATCCTCGTAAGTGTTCCTAATGAGAGTGTTCTGAGTGTGTATGGCTGCGTCCACTGTAATCGATGTTATTGTGAAAGATAGTCGCGAAAGGAGATACAGCTCAATCATTGCTCTGGACGGCGTAAGAAATTGAGTGACAGAGGTCGCCCAATTTCTAAATGTGCTTTTCGAAAGAATCGCCAGACATCCTTGGTATCTGTACCAGAGGACTTTCATTGTATCCCAGGTACAGCAGTCAGCGATGGAGCGACCCGTCCAGTAAAGAAGAAGATCTGTTTTTGCACGCTATGTGATCAAAAGTATCCGGACACCTGGCTGAAAACGACTTACAAGTTCGTGGCGCCCTCCATCGGTAATGCTGGAATTCAATATGGTATTGGACCACCCTTAGCATTCATGACAGATTCCACTCTCGCAGCCGCGCGGGATTAGCAGAGCTGTCTAAGGCGTTGAAGTCATGGACTGTGCGGCTGGTCCCGGCGGAGGTTCGAGTCCTCCCTCGGGCGTGGGTGTGTGTGTGTTTGTCCTTAGGATAATTTGGGTTAAGTAGTGTTTGAGCTTAGGGACTGATGACCTTAGCAGTTAAGTCCCATAAGATTTCACACACATTTGAACTTTTCCACTCTCGCAGGCATACGTTCAGTCAGGTGCTGGACGGTTTCTTGGAGAATGGCAGCCCATTCTTCACGGTGTGCTGCATTGAGAAGAGGTATCGATGTCGGTCGGTGAGACCTGGCACGAAGTCGGCGTTCCAAAACGTCCCAGAGGTGTTCTATAGGATTCAGGTCAGGACTCTGTGCAGGCCAATCTATTACAGCGACGTTACTGTCTTTTAATCACTCCGCCACAGGCCTTTCATTATGAACAAATGCTCGATCGTGTTGAAATATGCAATCGCCATCCCCTAATTGCTTTTCTACAGTGGGAAGCAAGAAAGTGCTTAAAACATCAATCTAGGCCCGTGCTATGTTAGCGCCACGCGAAACAACAAGGGGTGCAAGCCGCCTCCATGGAAAACACGACCACACCATAACACCACCGCCTCCCAATTTTACTGTTGGTTCAAAATGGTTCAAATGGCTCTGAGCACTATGGGAGTTAACATCTGAGGTCATCAGTCCCCTAGACTTAGAACTACTTAAACCTAACTAACCTAAGGACATCACATACATCCATGCCCAAGGCAGGATTCGAACCTGCGACCGTAGCAGCAGCGCGGTTCCGGACTGAAGCGCCTAGAACCGCACGGCCACAACGGCCGGCTTACTGTTGGTGCTACACACGCTGGCAGATGACGTTCACCGGGCATTCGCCATACCCACACCTTGCCATCGGATCGCCACATTGTGCACCGTGATTCCTCACTACAACAAACGTTTTTCCACTGTTCAATCGTCCAATGTTTAGATTTCTTACACCAAGCGAGGCGTCGTTTGGCATTTACCGACGTGATGTGTGGCTTATGAACAGCCGCTCGACCATGAAATCCAAGTTTTCTCACCTCCCGCTTAACTGTCATAGAACATGCAGTGGATCCTGATGCAGTTTGGAATTCCTGTGTGATGGTCTGGATCGATGTCTGCCTATTACACATTACGACCCTCTTCAACTGTCGGTGGTCTCTGTCAGTCGATAGACGAGGTCGGCCTATACGCTTTTGAGCTGTACATGTCCCTTCAAGTTTCCACTTCACTATCACATCGGAAACTGTGGACCTAGGGCTGTTTAGGAGTGTGGAAATCTCGCGTATAGACGTATGACACAAGTGACACCCAATCACCTGACCTCGTTCGAGGTCCGCGAGTTCCGCGAAACGCCCCATTCTGCTCTCTCACGATGTCTAATGACTACTGAGGTCGCTGATATGGAGTACCTGGCAATATGTGGCAGCACAATGCACCTAATATGAAAAACATATGTTTTTGGGGGTGTCCTGACGCTTTTGATCACGTAGTGTAGCTCAACGCCCCGTCCATGCGAGCGACTAAATATTCTTGTTTGTGCTCTCCACACTACCCTGGCCTCTGAACGTACAACTTCTGCGTGCCTACTCAGTCCTGAGCTTGATATCGTCCGGCATGCTTTAGTTGGGTAAAAAGTTATACGTGATGAAGGATTATTTACCCATTGCAAATGATAAACCTTATGTCAGGAGCTATAACAGTAGCTAGAGCGGGGAACTGTCAGATCTTCTAAGGGCCTAACGGTCGCAAAATTAAAACCACAGTGAAAACCCAATGAAGCTTTGCGCAGATGCGTTGCGCAGTGTCTCTAGTATGCCCACCGATCGCGTCACGTCGCACTTTTCAGTTCTGGGCACACGTTCAGCACGTAAACATGCCTGCAACAATAAAGTCTCTCCTCAAGTGTGAAGTGCGTGCTGTCGTTCAATTTCTTCATGCTGAGGGATACCGCCTGATTTCATGCAGCTGACTTAAACGTGACTGTCATGCGTGACACGAAAGTGCGGCAATGATGCACGAACTTTGAAGCAGGACTACAGCCGTTCATGATGCAGGGATTGTGTTTCGTCACCCACCATACAGCCCGAATTTGGCTCCCGCTGATTGTCATCTTTTTGCTCACATGAACCGCCGACTATGAGGACAGTAGTTTTTCACAGAAAAATATTCAAATGTGTGTGAATTCCTAAGGGACCAAACTGCCAGGGTCATCGGTCACTAGACAGACACACTACTTAAACTAACTTAAGCTAAAAACAACTCACACACCCATGCCCGAGGGAGGACTCGAACCTCCGGCGGCAGGGGCACCGCAATCCGTGACATGGCGCCTTAAACCGCGTGGCCGCTCCGCGCGGCTTTTTCATAGACGGTGAGCTGCAGTCCAGTGTAGAGCATTGGCGGGAAGCACAGGCGGCTGCTTTCTATGACAAAGGCATTGGAAAGTAGATGTCTAAGTTTGAGGGGCGACTATGATGAGAATTAGCTGGAAAGTGTAGCTAAATATTGCAAATAAAACATTTTTGAGTTTCACTGTGGTTTCAATTTTGCGACCGATCGGACAAAAAAGAAAGAAAGCCCTCGTAGCAATACTTCAGTAGGAGGGGCGTGTACAACCAGAGTCACTGATTCCCTGACGTATGCTATGAATTTTACTTTCTCATGGTTTTGTACCTGCAAATGGTAACAGTAAATTTAGTGCTCCAGAAGTATGTCGTGTGATTTGTATCTTTACTGTGTGCACCCTTTAGCAGTACTGCTAGCATTTGCAGCACCATTCCCGAAATCTGCCACTTTATACACGTATATGTGTTGTTACTGATAATTTTCTCAAAAAAAGAATTTTTATACCCTGTTGAAAGAAATATATTGTCACATTTTCAGTACGTGTCTCTAAGAGATTGACTGACAATATAAATACAAAAAAAGAAGGAAGGTTAGGGTATAATGTCCCATCAACAACGAGGTCGTTAGAGACGGAGGACGGGCTCAGAGCGTTTTTTCAAGGATGGGGAAGGAAACACACTCTGCCCTTTCAAACAAATCGTCGCTGTATGTGCGTCGAACGATTTAGGGAAATAACGGAAAATCTAAATCTGGATGGCCGGACGTGGATTTCAACCCTTGTAGTCACGAATGCGAGTCTAGTGAGCTATCCACTGCACCATCTCTCTCGGTTGTAAATAACACTAGATAATTGCATCACTTCGTATATCTGGTGTGTAAAAACGTATTTCGTTTTTGATTGATATATAGGAAAATGGTTCAAATGGCTCTGAGCACTATGGTCATCAGTCCCCTAGAACTTAAAACTACTTAAACTTAACTAACCTAAGGACATCACACAACACCCAGTCATCACGAGGCAGAGAGAATCCTGACCCCGTCGGGAATCGAACCCGGGAACCCGGGCGCGGGAAGCGAGAACGCTACCGCACGACCACGAGCTGTGGACGCGATATAAGAACCATAACACATTTTGGCATCAGTTTATATTTAATAAGTACATGCTATCTTCACCACTACATACACTACTGGCCATTAAAATTGCTACACCACGAAGATGACGTGCTACAGAAGCGAAATTTAACCGACAGGAAGAAGATGCTGTGATATTCAGAGCATTCACACAAGGTTGGCGCCGGTGGCGACATCTACAACGTGCTGACATGAGGAAAGTTTCCAACCGATTTCTCATACACAAACAGCAGTTGACCGGCGTTGCCTGGTGAAATATAGTTGTGATGCCTCGTGTAAGGAGGAGAAATGCGTACCATCACGTTTCCAACCTTGATAAAGGTCAGATTGTAGCCTATCGCAATTGCGGTTTATCCTATCGCGACATTGGTGCTCCTGTTGGTCGAGATCCAATGACTGTTTGCAGAATGTGGAATCGGTGGGTTCAGGAGGGTAATACGGAATGCCGTGCTGGATCCCAACGGCCTCGTATCACTAGCAGTCGAGATGACAGCCATCTTATCCGCATGACTGTAACGGATCGTGCAGCCAAGTCTCGATCCCTGAGTCAACAGATGGGGACGTTTGCAAGACAACAACCATCTGCACGAACTGTTCGACGGCGTTCGCAGCAGCATGGACTATCGGCTCGGAGGCCATGGCTGTGGTTACCCTTGACGCTGCATCACAGACTGGAGCGCCTGCGATGGTGTACTCAACGACGAACCTGGGTGCACGAATGGCAAAACGTCATTTTTTTTGGATGAATCCAGGTTCTGCTTACAGCATCATGATGGTCGCATCCTTGTTTGGCGACATCGCGATGAACGCACATTGGAAGCGTGTATTCGTCATCGCCATGCTGGCGTATCACGCGGCGTGATGGTATGGGGTGCCATTGGTTACACGTCTCGGTCACCTCTTGTTCGCATTGACGCACTTTGAACAGTGGACGTTACATTTCAGAACTCTTACGACCCGTGGCTCTACCCTTCATTCGATCCTTGCGAAACCCTACATTTCAGCAGGATAATGCATGACTGCATGTTGCAGGTCCTGTACGAGCCTTTCTGCATACAGAAAATGTTCGACTGCTGCCCTGTCCAGCACATTCTCCAGATCTCCCACCAATTGAAAACGTCTGGTCAATGGTGGCCGAGCAACTGGCTCGTCACAATACACCAGTCACTATTCTTAATGAACTGTGGTATCGTGTTGAAGCTGCATGGGCACCTGTACCTGTACACGCCATCCAAGCTCTGTTTGACTCAATGCTCAGGCGTATGAAGGCCGTTATTACGGCCTGATGTGCTTGTTCTGGGTACTGATTTCTCAGGATCTATGCACCCAAATTGCGTGAAAATGTAATCACATGTCAGTTCTAGTATAATATATTTGTCCAATGAATACTCGTTCATCATCTGCATTTCTTCTTGGTGTAGCAATTTTAATGGCCAGTAGTGTATTATAAATTAAACTCCCCCCACCGCGTTTTTCTACCTATACGTGAAGGCTAACCTCAGGAACTGCTATAGGGACTTTGATACGGTTTTCAATGGCAGTAGAATGATCCCTAAGGAAGGCTCGCGTATGTAATTGATAACTATTCAGTACAAAGTAACTGAACTGTGAAGATGTTTTCGATTCAGTTGTGCTTCCTGAGAATTCCACTGGCGTACACTGCTTAAGTTGTATTAGAACTTCGAGCTAATATTCAGTTACCTAATGTCCTCTGAATTATAATCGTTAGCCTACGCAGTAGCCCGTAAACAATGTTATCGTGATCGTGACAGACGGTCATTGAAGAGGATAGTGACGAAAATAAGAGGGCGACAGCTGCAAAAGTCTCTGCAGAACTGTATATCGGACTCGCAAACAATGTCAGCATCAAAATAATACGAATGAAGCTCGATAAGCAGGAATTTGCAGGGCGAGCTGGAATTTCAAAAACCACTCATCCGTCACAGGAAAACATAGTGCCGCAGCCTTAAAACCTAGATTATGGATCAATGGAAGAAAGTCATTTGGTCGGATGAGGCTTGTTGCACACTATTTCTAACTCCTGGCCGAGTTTACGTCCCAACAGTCAAACACGGTGGGGGTTCGGTGATGGTGTGGGCAACCATATCTATGTATTCCATGAGCCCTGCAGTTACTCTGCAAAGGCCGCATTACTGTCAAGGATTGTATGGTCATTTTGGGTGATCAGGGCCATCCCATGGTACAGTGTTTGTTCCCCAATGGTGACGCTGTTTTCGAAGAAGATGGGGCCCCTGTTGACACAGCTCGCATCGTCCAGCACTAGTTTTGTAAGCTCTTGCTCTGAGCACTATGGGACTTAACATCTATGGCCATCAGTCCCCTAGAACTTAGAACTACTTATACCTAACTAACCTAAGGACAGCACACAACACCCAGTCATCACGAGGCAGAGAAAGTCCCTGACCCCGCCGGGAATCGAACCCGGGAACCCGGGCGTGGGAAGCGAGAAAGCTACCGCACGACCACGAGCTGCGGACTAGTTTTGTAAGCACGAGAATGTTTCGTCGCATCTCCTCTAGCCTCATTATTATTGAGACTTTGCGGTCTACTTTGGGATGAAGGTGTGTGATTGCCATCCACCTCCGTCATCGTTATCTAACAACGGGACCCTCCATACTGCAAATCACGGATTTTGATGCGCTTCAAGTGTGTCGTAGAGGCACTTACCCTGAGTAACAGACTCTCCGGTTGTTTAGCGAAGGCATTGGTTTTTGAGAAAATCGATTTTGAAGTTCATTGCGCGCTTTGTATACCCGTAACATTACATGTGTTCCCAGCAAGTCAGCGTAGCGCAGTGGTAAACGTTCACGGCTACCGCGATGGAGGTACAGTGTTCGATTCCTGCTCTCATATGTTTTTTATGTATGCAAGAACCGTCCGTAAAATTTGATCCTAACATTCAAAAACGAGCAGACGAATTAACTGGGAAATGCAGAAAAGTAGTCGGATCCTGCACGAAATGCGGGAAGTTCACGAAACTGGTGTACGAAGAATTTTTACGTTCTGTAATTCTTCCGTACGTGGGACAGAAATTTTTTTTTGTACAGTATTGATTCGCAGGGAGGGCAAACCGATTCAACTTTATGCGATATTCACTGATGAAAGGAAAGTGAGCACCTTCACCCCCACCAAAGTGCACTCCTTATTGCCAGCCCTGCGATGTTTATTTTTAGTGACAGGTGAAAATCTTCACGAAAATTATTCAGAATGATGCCGACTTGATTAAAGACAATAGAGAGATCGCTTCTAGGGAAGATTCGATAAAATTACATTCGCTAATCCTACATCAATTCAGCGCACCTAATTTTCAAAGCATGATCAGATACGCATGGTTCGCATCGAAATTAGCGGATGAAAGAGAAATCTTTCTGAATGCAAAAGAATATTGTGTTTCCCGGTATCGCTCATGAAGAAAACGTGCGCCTGCAGGACGGTTGCTTTCATAAAATGTGCGTGGTGCTGCGAAAATTTGTGCTTCGGTTGTTTCTATGATAAGTATCACCCACAGTATTGTTCTGGCACATCAAGCAATGTAGACGATGAAAAATAAGATTTTGTAATATTCTATGACAGAAAAAATTAATAAAATGGCTCTGAGCATTATGGGACTTAACATCTATGGTCATCAGTCCCCTAGAACTTAGAACTACTTAAACCTAACTAACCTAAGGCAGCACACAACACCCAGTCATCACGAGGCAGAGAAAATCCCTGACCCCGCCGGGAATCGAACCCGGGAACCCGGGCGTGGGAAGCGAGAACGCTACTGCACGACCACGAGCTGCGGACGAAAAAAAAGTAATAACTGAATATATCTTTATAATTTCGCACACCTTACACTGTTTGTTGATATTCTTTGAAATAAAATTGAAAAATGCGGTCGATTTTGGGAAAAAAAGAAGTTCAGGAGTAGGATTCGAACACGGTACCTCCATCGCGGTAGCCGTGAACCTTTACCGCTGCACTACGCTAACTTGCGTAGAATACATGTAATGTTACGGGTATATAAAGAGCGCAATGAACTTCTAAATCGAAGGCGTCGTCGCTGAAAAACCGGATAGCCAGGTACTCAGGATAAGTACCTCTACAACATATTTGAAGCGCATCAAAATCCGTGATTTTCAGTATGGAGGGTTCCCTTGTAAGCTTCCAGGAGGAATGGCATAAGATTCCTTTGAAAACCTTACAGGATTTGTATTTATCCATTCGGAGAAAAGTGGAAGCTGTTTTGAGTGCCAACGGTTTTGCTACACCGCGTTAGGCATGATAATGTGTTGGTTTTTGGTGTTTGCATATTTTTGTCGACCCCTGTACTTAGTGCTAGCCGTGCGGAGTCGGGGCGGATCTGAAGTACGTAATATTTGTTAATAGCGACATGTCTAGGCAAACTTTGTTCAACAGGCCTCTGTGTTGTTTACAAAACTCGATTTTACGAATAATACGTATTTAAATGACTGGATAATGTAGTACCTAATTTATTGAATATCTGCTGAATTTCACGCTGTTCTTTTGCACACCAATGAAACGCATGAGTGAAATAATGCGAAATCAGTTTTTCTCGTCATTCTTTCAACTTGCGAATCACCGGAGCTTTTTCAAGTGATAAAGCGGAATTACTACCGTGATTTTGCTCTCGTCACGAAATGGTGCATGTTATTCTTTTCCAGACCTCTGAAACACGCAATGTCATAGACTCATGAGACAAAGAATCGGAAAGTACTCTCTTTTGCATTCTAGTGTTACTTCGTGGCTGCCGTATTGTACTCGTAGCTGGACGAGACACTGTCAGGATCTATAGCCGGAAAGTTTAGACAGGTGGAGTTCGACATCCAGTTTGGACGGAGATCACCATGACGAAGCGTCCATTAAGGCTCTAAGGCTGATCCTACCCAAAAAGTTGCAAAATAAATTGTCCATACTGATATCACGTACATTCGTAATTTTTTTCAAATATGCTTCGTCTAAAATTCGAATATGCGCCCGCCATTATAATACATCCCTACTCTACCTGTATAGCCAACAGCTGCTCGGAATTCCATGCTTGCTAGGAACATGTGCAGTAAACATTATTCTATCGTTTGGCAGACTGGGTTTCTACAGGGTTGATACGATTTTTGAAAATCTGGTATTCGATTGGGTTCTACTTCTCACCAGCAGATGGATACTTGCATGAGTGGAATGTTAAGTCATTGAGCAATTCCCTAACAGATAGAGCTACTTCGTGTCGCCTAGCCGGGCAACAAGAGAAATAATTAACTCTTAATTTAAGTGTTTATCTCAAACAAAAAGGACAGGAAGACATTCATAATTCATAGAATATAAATGTGAATGCATCAGTCGATGTTGTTGCAAGGTAATAGAAAATAGCGCATGTACACTCATGTTCAGAAAAAGCAGGACCCCTTGAACGATTAGAGGTAGGACGCTCATATTCACAGGACATGTACATCAGTATGTTCTGAAGAAATAATTAGCATTTCAGTCACCTCAGTTGCGCATGTGTGCTGTTGCCTAGCAGGCACAGAGTCCGCCATAGACCCTGATAACTTTTTCCATGCTTGATGGCATCGACGCGTATAAGGCGCGAATGGCCATATATGCTGCGTTCACCTGGTTCCAAAGTTCATCTGTGGTGGTTCGCATTGGGTCACAGTGCTGCACCCGTCGTTTCACCATATCCCACACATTTTCGATAGGCGACAAGTCTGGTGATCTGGCGGGCCAGGGCCGAAGTCTGACATCCTGTGGCACCAAGAAGCAGCATGTGGTCGTGCGTTGTCTTGCTGAAATATGGCGTCTGAGTTGTCGAGCAGAAAGGGTATCGCTACGGGTCGCAGGATATCACTCACTTAGGTCATACTGGTCACAGTGCCCTGGACACGCACCAGCTGTGATTTTTGCTTGTACCCAATAGTGTCCCACATCATAAGGCATTGAGTTGGCGTTGTATATCTTGTGCGAATTCCGTCACTGTAATGCCGCTTTCCCTGTCTGCGGCGAACCAAACTGCAGCCATCATTTTCATACAGAGCCTGGATTCGTCCGAAAACACTATCTGATGCCATTTCTGCCGCCAGTAATGTCGTCCCACACACCACTGGCGTCTAGCCTGTTTCTGCGCATTCGTCAGAGGTAAGCAGTAGACGGTGGAAGAGGACGACGAGCACGTAACCCATTCCATAATAAACGGCGATGGACTGTCACCCCTGATAGTGCACGATGTGTTCCACTGTTCCACTGTTGTGGCAGATCCGAGGAGCACGCAGATCTGTCCTGCAATGCCGTTCGAAAAAATGGTTCAAATGGCTCTGAGCACAATGGGACTTAACATCTGAGGTCATCAGCCCCCTAGAACTTAGAACTACTTAAACCTAACTAACCTAAGGACATCACACACATCCATGCCCGAGGCAGGATTCGATCTTGCGACCGTAGCAGTCGCGCGGTTCCGGACTGAAGCGCCTACAACCGCTCGGCCTCCGCGGCCGCCAATGCCGTTCGAATGAGGTGTCTGTCTTCTCGGCTGCTGGTCTGGGTGGTGTGACCTGACCCATCTCATCGTGTTCTACGGCCTTCTGTGAACCATTCTGCACACACCGGTTGCACGGCCGAAACTCTTCGTCCCACATGAGCAGCAGTTTCCCAGGTGGATGCATCACATTCTCTCATACCAATAATGCGCCCTCAGCGGTTCTAGGCGCTGCAGTCTGGAACCGCGCGACCTCTACGGTCGCAGGTTCGAATCCTGCCTTGGGCATGGATGTGTGTGATGTGCTTAGGTTAGTTAGGTTTAAGTATTTCTAAGTTCTAGGGGACTGATGACCTCAGAAGTTAAGTCCCATAGTGCTCAGAACCATTTGAACCATTTGAACCCTCTTTCAAACTCTCTGATTTGAAGGTACAGTTCGCGCATACGTCTGCAAGGCACCCTGCACGTCTGCTCAAGCCATACTGATCCATTACCTTCGGTTTATAGCGACAACGAGAACCGCAGACACATTTTATCGGTAGGTTGTGTTGCATAGCGATATCGATGTTGACCTTGACCCCGTGGGCTGACATGGTTCAAATGCTAACCATTTCTGCTGAAATACTAATGCACATGTCCTGCGAATCTCTACTTATTCAAGATTTTTATCGAGAAAATGAGCGTATTTTCATTTTTCTTCAAACTAAACTGTAGTAACCTTACGTATTTCTAATGTTGTTAGTCCCGTATTGTGTCGGTTGGTATTCGTATCGACAGTACTACATATGCTTATGGTGGAAGCTGGAACATGAATTTTGTAGTTAAAATGTAGTGGATAGTGGTAGTAATTACCTGATTACTGAAGTACATTTCTGTGTACCCTGTCATGTGTGCGGTATCATCGTGAATTTGTTACGTCGTTATGCTGTCGAATGAAAAATGTAAGTAGCCTAACATTTAAATCATTATCTCGTAACAAATGGTATTGTTGACTACTTCCAAATGTCACGTTTAATTTATCACAAGATACGCTGAGTTTTTTAATTAAAAGCCCTGCATTCTTCTCTCGTATTCCTCTGGACGCGTGGGGTAGCCGCGAGGTCTTAGGCGTCTTGTCACGGTCCGCGCGACTCCCTCCGACGGAGGTTCGAGCCCTCCCTCGGGCATGGGTGTGTGTGTCGTTCTTAGCGTAAGTTAGATTAACTTAGATTAGGTAGTGTGTAAGCTTAAGGAGCGATGACCTCAGCAATTTGGTCCCATAAGACCTTACCACAAATTTCCAGTTTCCTACAAACTCCTGTTGAAAGAAGAAAAGTCGACACCAAATCTTATGCAAAACTTGTAAGACGTTTCCAAACACAATGGTACATTTAGTTACCGTGATTAAGTGGTAGCGTTGCAAGGAACAAACTTTTTTGTTTTTACTTTGTACCATTCGGAATGGATTATGACGCAAGTGGGGCGAAATGGTGGGGAGGGGGGGGATGGAGGTGACGAGAGTCTTCAAAATTTCCTTTCGAAAGCTAAAAAACGTTAATTTTCCATTTCACATAATTATCACAGCAGCTATTAAGTAGAATCAGCTAGGTGCAGTAAGAATTGACGATGATATTTCAGAAACATCGCGCCTGGCAGCTTCGAAACATAACGAGAAGGTTGATTTAAATTTCTTTTCTTATTTTGAAATTCGTAATTCTCAGTCATTAACATGGTGCGAGGTTTCCCTTACTTGAGCAATGGCGCCACCGACGTCTTTCAGGTAACTGTAATACTACATGCCTTCGTCACCTCGTCTGACGGCTGCAAGTCAAACCGAGCAGCTCTCGAAATCGTCCCGCGGGACATCCTTTACAGCCGCAGTTGTTGAGACCGTTTAAACGATCTGTTAACCCACAAGTGACTCTTGCCCCTTTAACTTAGATCCTTCTCTACGATACACTTCCTAAACGGCGCGTCGGCACATACATCGCTTTAAGCCATTTGAATGGGCGCTGCGTAATAAGCAGAAGCGGTCTGTCACTGCTAACGTTTAACGACGCCTGGCGAACATTCTCGTCATACCAGCCACTCATTCTTGCCTTTTAATAACAGCATCTAAGCGGAAACTCGTGAAATTCGAGCTCTGTAAAAGAAATTGTGCAATCTGACACGTGACACATTCGCTATAATCTTTGTGATTATGTGTTTCTATACAAAGAGTAGACAGATATAAGAGGAACAAACGTAATGCACGAAAGTGACTGCTTCACAGACAGTTTCAAATGTCATTCAAGGGAATGAGGAAGTTACCATCAGAAGAAGCAGCTGAGGTCAACGACCTCGATAAAAATGGTATACAGGAACCTGTGTACCATTAGTGAGAGAGATGCCACCGTCACTGGTGACTGCTGGTAAACACAATGAACTGTAGTAATTATACAGTACTGAACACTAAAATGAATATGTAGCTATTCCTTCATTCTACGGTCGTGGAAACCAGAAGGCAATCAGTGTTGACTGGAATAGTTTAGGATGTATACAGGGATGATGAATAAACTTAAACTGGCAAAAAAGTAATTTACTACTAGAAGATAACAGCGTCCATAGATAGGACACAAGCTTGGATTGGAAGAAGCTGGGGAAGGAACCCATTAGCGTCCTTTTGAAAAAAAAAAAGGTCAGTCGATACAGGGAGACCAAGGATAAATTGGAGATGGATGATAAGACGCGAATTTGAAACCCATTCATTTCGAATGTCAGTGCAGTGCCATGATCTCAGCATCCCCTCGCTCGACGGGAGGAGAACGAATGTTGCACTATAAAGGTAGCAGCAGAATCACAACTTTTAGTAAATTTTGTACACCGAGGGAAGCGGATTTACAGAGTGAGGAAGAAAGTTTGGAGTTTCCAGTTCCCTCGTTAGAGAGAGTTAAATTCTTTGGAAAACGTAATCGGCCGTGGTCTATTTGGAAGAATAATACCTGCACTCGAACTTGGTCTGACGGGGATTTGTGCTCTAGTGTGGTTCGGAGTCCACATTAAGCTGCAGATCTCTCTGTAATTGGCTAGATAAGTCGGTCCGAAGATCGGAGGAACGCTAGGGCAAACAATCTCCACTAGTATCATGGCTAGTAAAGTTCCGCGGTGTTCGACCTTAAGATTTTGGTTGATGGCAAGTTCACCTTTCTATGCGATTGTATGACCTGTAGTAGTTACCTAGATGATACGGCGTAATTGCGAATCAGTGAACAAAAAACATTTGCCGTATCACAACAACCTCATCTGTTGCTCATTGTCAAATCCTCTGTCGTATTACAAATATAATAATGATGCATGGCAATACGTCTACATCCATACCCCGCAAGCCACCTTAAGGGGTTGTAGGATACAAGACTAATTTATTACTTGGTTATCTCTGACGGTTTATAGCACACTATCTAAGTAACCATGCTCGCTAAGGTATACTGCTGCGATCCGAACGTAGGTGGTTCGAATACTGATGCTGAAAGAAATTTCCGACAGGGGTGGTAGCGCGGAAGCTAAAAAAGACGAGATGATGTAAGGAAGGAAGATCAGCGCTTACATATAAATCTGCATCTACACGATTACTCTGCCATGCGCACTTACGTGTTTAGCATTGATTAACTTTCACTCTATTTCTCGACCTTTCCACACTCACACAGCACGTGGTAAAATGAACATCTAAATCTTTACATGAGAGCTCCGGTTTCTGTTATCTTTTTACGATGGTCATTTCTCCCTATGTAGATGGGAATCAATAAAATATTTTGGCACTCAGAGGAGAAAGTTGGTAGTCGAAATTTTGTGAAAAGATCTCGTAGCAACGAAAAACGTCTTTGTTTTAGTGATTTCCGCCTCAAGTCGTTTATCATATCCGTGAGACTCTCTCCCATGTTTCGCGATAACAGAAGACGAAGTGCCTTGTTTGAAGTTTTTGGATGCCCTCCGTCAAGCCTCTCTGGTAAAGATCCCATGCTACACACCAATGCTCCAGAAAAGGACGGACAAGCGTAGTGTAGATTGTCTCTTTTGATGTTTCTTTTAAGTTTTCTGCCGATAAAACGCAGTCTTCCGTTGTCTTGCCCACATTTATATGTGATGGTTCCAGAGTTAGTTCCCAGAACGAAATTTTCAGTCAGCAGCCGAGTGTGCACTGATATGGAATTTCCTGCCAGATTAAAAGTATTTGCTGGACCAAGACTCGAACTCGGGACCTTTGCCTTCCATGGGCAAGTGACCTACCACCTCAGCTGTCCATGCACGACTCACGACCCGTCCTTACAGTTTGACTTCCGCCAGCACCTCGTCTCCTCCCTTCCAAACAACAGAGAATTTCACCTGCTAAACTTGCGGGACTAGCACCCCTGGAAGAAAGGATATTGCGGAGACATAGGGGATATTTCCAGAATGAAATTTTCACTCTGCAGCGGACTGTGCGCTGGTATGAAACTTCCTGCCCGATTGAAACTGTGTGCCGGACCGAGACACGAACTCGGGGCCTTCGTCTTTCGCGGGAAACTGCTCTGTCAGCTTTCTTTTCCCTCAATGTCCTAACTACCTTTTTTCATCCAAAGGAACCTTACTGGTGCCCAAAGGGAGGGCTGGGGACAAAGTGGGCATGGGTCGCAGCCCGAAGCTTGGCCACGATGTCCCGACCCCTTCTCTGGTATCCAAGGAAAGCGTAGGGAACGTGGAGCAAAGGTGCAATGCAAATCAGTGCGACAAGTTTATTTTATTTTATTTTCATGTTTTTTGGTTTTAATTAATTTATTTATTTTCTTATTTTTATATTTTATTTTTATTTTACTTTATTTTATTTTATTTTTTTTTTTTTGTATATCGAAGAGCGTAGGAGGGAACCGACGTCGCAAGGAGGAGCGAGGGAGAATTCTTCACACTCGGTGGGACTATCGACTCATAGCTTTTCGGAGGAGAACATTCCTACGAGCAGGAAACAGCCGGTACTGAGAGTGGAAAAGGCGTGGATCATCTCTCCATTGCAGTAACACCCCAACTCTGGGGTGGGTTAAGAAAAACTCTACAAAGAAAATTAGGGAAAAATTTATGTGTTTGGGGTTGCGGACAACTGCACAGCGTCGTTCAGTGAGGAAATGCCAGAAATCAAGGACTTTTTCTCGTCGTCAGAAAACAAGTAATGAACTGTGTGTCCACAAATCCACTTCATTGAGTTCGTCTTCGTTTGTGGGAAGTATCCCGAATCCAGGAAGAGGATCAGATGAGGAGGTGACTGATGAGGGGTCGTACGGTTAGTTAAGGCTAGCAACTGTCGCACCAAGAACCAGACACCTATCGCTGATCCGCATACCAAGCGATGCTCATCTGTGTCTAGAAAATCACAGGCGACACACAACGGGGTGTCTGTGAGATGAATCCTGTGACTGGGTGACTGGCACGCTTACTTCCCATTGAGTGTAAGGTACCATGCAGACTGGACGTCAGTGGCAAGATAAGGAGCGCACACTGATCGTCAGATAGTACGCCAGCCGACGTGGGGACGCTTCCCGTCAATCACATTTGGAGACCTGTTCTGCTGAAGGAAGCCGTAGATCGCCTTCAGGGACATCAAGTACGTTGGCAGCATCGCAGGACAGAGATAGCTCACTTCGAGGAAAAAATGGCGGAAGTAAAAGAAGTGCGCCAGGACACCCGACAGCTGGATAGGTGCGAAGAGAGATCACGGTGCAAGGGCCTCCAGCAACAGGCTGGTAAGACACGTGGGACAACGGCGCCACAGCACCATTCGAGAGCTGAGGAAAAGTGGTGTCGCTCTGCCAGGGACATCATACAGATCTAAACCGGGAGGGTGAGGGTTTTGTACCATATCTTGAACAACAAGTCATGGAAAACATATGAACCTAACGCCCCTAGTATGCGACGGACCATGGATGGCGGTGTGGGGAGTGTCTGCGCCACCTGGATATCAAGGTATCCCATATTGTGGAGCATCCCTTCCAGGTAACCATGATCGACCCGATCAAACGCCTGGCTGAAGAAAAGCGTGGCCAAAAGTTCAGGCACACGATGAGTGTGAGCCAGAGAGATTATGTCTCGATAGTGGCAAAGGGTAGTGCGCATGTTATTGGCACCTTCCAAAAAGATATGATCAGGGGAAACCACGTACTCACATACTGGGCCATCAATTTAAGCTGTACAGCCAACAGCTGGATAAAGATCTCTGTGTCACTGTTATGCAGTGATAATCGCATATCCATGATGTACCCCGAGGCTTTTGGATAGGAATGAGGAGACCATTGAAGAAACCATCTGGGATTGTACGATAGGCGACATATGGTCCCGACAAATTTCCGTCCACACTGCGGCCAGTGGGAGGCAAAACATGCGATAAAACTTTAGTGGGAGACCGTCAGGGACGAGCGACTTGTTCGTGGAACCCATGTAGTTAGCATCATGGATTTAGGTCTCTTTAACATTGGCAAGCACAGCCATCATTACATCCTCAGGAACTGGTCCAAAGGAGAGTCGGTAGACCGCTGTAATGTTGGCATGGTGGTGATGTAGTGCAGAGTAGACCCTGTATTGGGTAAGTCGTAAGAACATTAATCAAAGTCCTCCAGTGGTGGCGCGTTCTGCCCTTACGGAGGGCAGGCTTTTCGCTGAGGATCCACCATGAAAGGGCAAACAAATAATGGATCGAGGCATTGACAACAAGCTGTCCACGTGATCGTGATGAGGTGTCAGCAGTCGGAAGAAGTAAGATGGATCGTTTTAGATTTCCATGGTTCCTGGCCATGCCACACACTTTGGCAGCAGAGAGTGATGACAGAGATATATGCGACACGGTCTGAGAACATAACAGGCCAGATTTCAGCAGTCTGCATCCCACTGTCAATATCCGAGGACTTACGAACATGATGGAGGTGACTGGAAGAATGGCTAGTGATATGTGTGAACGTCAGCATGATCATGCTCCCGAGTCAACAAGGTTGATGTGCTGGACAACTGCCACTAGCACTGGGCCCAGAGAGTGACTTGGCAGTTGGTCTTTGGGTGCCTGGGTAGAGCTGAAGCTGCCTCCCATGATTAAGGCATCCTGCTGACCCAGGAAGAGAGGCAGGATCCACTTGGAGAAGAAAGTGGAACGTTTGCAGTGGCGACCCGAACGAGATGGTGCATAGACGTTGACGATCCTGACGCCACCAAACGTGACAGCCATACGTCATGCATCCAGGAGATAGGCAACTGCATCAGCGAGGATACTGTCACATAAGAGGATCGCCTCGCCACTACCAGTAGGGGAAGCATGGGAGCCGTGTGCTGTAAAACCATGGGAAGCACAAAAGGTTGCAAGATGCACTTCCTGAAGGAGGGCAATGCCATTGTATTCAGCATACAGCATTTCATGAAGTAATGGAAATTTATGGTTAACGCAAATAGTATTGACATTGACCGTGGCTATGAGGCAAGTTTGGAAAGCTGCCCTTACCAGGAGGGCAGCCGGCCGGTGTGGCCAAGTGGTTCTAGGCGCTTCAGTCTGGAACCGCGCGACCGCTATGGTCGCAGGTTCGAATCCTGCCTCGGGCATAGATGTGTGTGATGTCCTTAGGTTAGTTAGGTTTAAGTAGTTCTAAGTTCTAGGGGACTGATGAGCTCAGATGTTAAGTTTCATAGTGCTCAGAGCCATTTGAACCATTTTGAACCAGGGAGGTGGTCAATGCAAATACAGATGAAGTACAGGGAGCTCCTCGTTAGCCTCCTGTCGAATGGTACATCACTGACACAAGGAGGGTGCCGACCCCATCGAAGGTGCTCCTTCGCTCTGTATGCCTCCAGAACGTCCATCCTCACCATCGACGTCATCCACCCAGGAGACAGACCTCTCACTGGTCCAGTTCAGTTGAACGCTATCGGAGGTGTGCCCACAGGTAGCATTAGACACAGAAAGGGGGCAACTGCATCAGACGCAGGTGAAGGAAAGTCATTGTCTGTAGGTGGATGCTGACCAAGGATGGGAGTGGGGAGGGACGTTGTGTCGTCCAGTGCCAAGGTGTCGTAGGACAGTGCATCATGAGTGGAAGGGTCGTCATCCTGTGCACATATATGATGGAGACACAGTCATCAGAAGGGGTACAGCTCTGTCTCTTCCATTTCCTTGGCTACCGTTGCCTGATAACATGTTGTTCTACGTCAGATGGCAGACGACTGTCGTCTGACAAGTCACCAGACGGTAGAAAAGAGGAGGTCGGTACACATACATCTTCAACAATCATGGGTTCAAGACAGATAGCTTGTGTCTTCTGATGGCCATCGTCTGTTGGTATTGCCTCTTGTGGTAGTAGGAGAGAGAGGCAAAACGTCCATCGCATTGTCGAGAGGAGTCGACGCTGGCGCCAACTGATTTGTAGTGGATGCAGCAAGCAGTACCACCGTGGACACGTAAGACGGCGGCACCACAGTGATTGCCGCATGGAGAGCTACGCCTCCAATCGGAATCTGAACCAGTCTAAGTTAGATACATTCAGAAAAGACGTGGCTCTCCTGAACAAGTGCGTGGCTGGCCATCGTACATGACTACAGCCCTGCAGCTGGCAATAATCAGGTAAGAAGGCACGCGATTTCTCAGTTCAGTTTTTATCTGACGGATACCACTGAGGACAAGGCACGTTTCGAACGTTTTCCGAGAACATCTTGCGGAGAGAGATGCATTTCATCCCGTATAAACTGTTCTGCTTCATGCTTTCAGTCGTTCATGACCCAAAGGAAATCTTAATTTAATCGTGGCTTGACGATAGGAAATCGTCATGATGGTCTATGAATGCGTACACGAAGACAAAAGCTGCTACTATGAAGTAAACAAACGCGCGCTCGCTTGCAAGCAGAACGACAGGTGAGACGCAAACAAGGCGTGCTCCCCTCAGCACTGCCGAAGACAGAGTGACCAACTGAGCTACCCAAGCACGACTCACGATCCAGCCTCACACCTTTACTTCCCCCAGTAGCCCATCTCCCAGATTCCATACTTTACAGAAGATCTCCTTCGAGGTTTCATACCAGCGTTCGTTGTTTGTAATTGTAATTCTTAGGTATCTAGTGGAATCGACTACCTTTAAAATCGTGTGATTTGTCGTGGAATCAATGTTTTAGTGCTTATGACGAGGACCGCAGACTTTTCATTGTTTAAGATCAGCTGCCACGTATGACACCATGCTGATATCTTGTCTAGGCATTTTGCAGTTTGTTCTGATTCTTTATGATTTTTACTAGAGGATAACGACAACATCATTAGCAACCAATATACGAGTGCTTCTCAGATTGTCATTTAACTCGTTCACATAGATTCAGAACTTCCTTGAGGAAACCAAGATATCACTTCAGTTTCATTAGATGGTATCCCGTCAGTTGCTACTTGCTGTAACCATTCTGACAGCATTTCACGAATCTAGTAGCACAACTAAGACAGTTTTCCATATGCACACAATGTGATTTGAAGCTTCTTGTGAGGAACAGTGTCAAAAGTCTTCTGTAAATCTAGAAATTTGGAGTCAAATTGAGATCCCCTGTCCACATCCTGTAAATGGATCATACAGTAACTCCTTAATTTGTAGTCCGCTGTGATCTCCACAAACTGCACAGTGAAGTGTAATGGTACGATGCATGCACAATAACATTGCAGAAGATGGTTCTATTAAGGCGGCAGAAGTTCAGTAACGCCGACACGTCCTTCATGAGCACCATCCATTTACTTCGGTTGGTGTACTACCTCGTTCTATTGTAGTTTCTTGTTGCTAATTTTGTCACACAGGCTGGCAGAAGTTCTCCCGCATGATGCGTCCATACTTGTTCGTCTGTGTAGTTTACTGTGCCTTCGAGACTTCTTCTGTGCGTGTGCATGTTCATCGTCATTGTCGCCGTCTTCATTTCTCCGCTTTCTCATCACTGTTCCTTCGCCACTGCCGCTGCCTCCTTCACCGCCACCTCCACTGTCGATCCTTCAACTGGTAACTTCACCGCCACTATGCCTTCACTGTTTGTAACTGCCCCTCCCATCCCCTACAACCACTGCATGGAGCACTTCCACCTTCCACCAGCCCTACTCCCCTCTCCCAGTCCTCTCCTCTCCAGACACGCCATTCTCAGTAGTACCACCTCAAATCCAGCACCTCCAGCACAAGAACCAGCATCATCAAGAACAGCACCAGCACCCAAATAGTCACCATACGTCAGTCCACTTGCACCATCACCACCCACTGAGCTAGATGTTTCTGTAACAGGTTCCTGGACTGTGGTACGCTCTTCATCCAAACACCATTCCAGACAATCCTGTCACCTGCGACCACCACTCCCTCATTATCCACACCTATCAGGAAAACATCGAAACACCTCAGCACTGTCATTCCCCCACTCCCAATCCCAGAAGAAACCCCAATGCAAACAGAAAGCCCAAAATTTTTGGACTGCTAGGCCATCCCATCTGAAACTACCTATGCATAACTTCATAATTCTTCCTCCATCATCCTAACCACAGCTTCCTCAAGTGCAAAATCCCCCCTCCTCGAAATCTGAAAATATATCTCTTTCTTACCCATCCCTCAGATCACTCCTAGAAAGACTCCATCCTAATCAAGCCCCATGGCTCAGAATTCTGCACCAAACTCCTCCAGAAAATCCCCTGCATCATTTTCAGTCCCTAGGCAAACCTCACACCCTTTCCCACAATCATCCAGGCCAAGCAATCACAACCTCTTCACTGTATCCCCATGCTCATTGCCGTGATTAACGGGATTGACCCAGAGACCACAGTGGAGAAGGTGGAGTCTGTACTCAACTCCCAGTCTGAGCTAGAAGTTCAGAAAGCACTCTGCATTTTTGACAGTTGTGGCCCAACCTTCAAAGTCTGCATTTTCACTGCATCCCCACAAACAGTCGACCACATGATTCATTATTGAACCCTGAACTGCAAATGACAACACACCATTGAACCTTTAGATTCCCATCCTCAAGCCTACCATTGTCAAAGATGCTTAATGTATGATGTCAACCTAACCACAGTTTGCAAGAACACTCCTACCTGTTCCCATCATTTTCTCAGGCAATGTCCTAACCTCACTTTCCCTCCCTCATGTAATACTTGTATCCTGTCCCACCAGACCTTCTCTTCCAAGTGGAAGCTCAACTGACATCTTTCTAACCTGAGCTGACAGTTTCCATCAAGACTACAGACTACCTCTCCATCCCAACAACTCCCTCTGCCCAACTCCCACAGCTAAAAACATCATCCATTTTATGACCATAGTATCCATCCTTTCCAGAGGCCACACATCATACAAAAACTTCTCTTTGTCTTCCACATCAACATGCAAGCCACCTATTTCCACAACCAGGTCCACTTTCTTTTCACCTGTCTCTGAACTATAGTTTAAACACACCCCAGCAACCCATTCACATCAACCCTTCTCTGCCTTAATTATCACATGACAGCAGTATAGTATCCTATTCCACAATATCCATCCTCATCAGCCAACAAACACCTCTTCATGTACACCCTATCCCAACAACATACTGATGCTTTCATCTTGAATGAAACGTTCCTCCAAACCCACCATAGTAGCTGCACATCACCATACATCCTCCACCAAACAGATAACCAACTCCTCATGACCCAAGGTGAAGTTGCTGTTGGCCACCACAAGAACAACCCTCTTCAGTCACAAACCTTCACAATACTCCAACCGAACCCTTCATTCTCACTCGCTGCATGAAGACTGTAACTGTTACCTGTGTCACTACTTCTATCCAGCCGAGTAGTCCATACCACATAGACCATACCTTCTCGACCTATATTATTGCCACTGACCTTAACATCCACAGCTGCTCCCATGTTGCCGGCCGCTGTGGCCGAGCGGTTCTAGGAGCTTCAGTCTGGAATGGCACTGCTGCTACAGCTGCAGGTTCGAATCCTGCCTCTTAGGTGGATGTGTGTGATGTCTTTAGGTTAGTTAGGTTTAAGTAGTTCTAAGTCTAAGGGACTGATGACCTCAGATGTTAAGTCCCATAGTGCTTAGAGCCATTTGAACCATTTTTTCTTGTCTGATGTTGCACTCTAGCAGTGGCGTCCGTTTACTGACCCCCCCCCACCCCACCCCAATGGTGATAAATTCCTTCTCCCATTGCAAACCCAACCTGAAAGCAATTCCACTCCTGATGTTATTGTGACCTCTCCTAAACTTCTTGGACATATTACTTCAGAGGTCGTCGACCCCATTGGAACTGACCATCTCCCTGTGTTACTGACTATCCCCTACACTGTACACCCTACCCATGCACCCACTCATTCTGCCTTTCCCAATGCATCAAGAAATATTCATGTACCAACTGGGATGCCTGTAAGCAATCAATTACTATCCAACATGGAAGCCATCCCTTACCCTTCAAACAGCCCAGTGACGTCCACCATTCTTGCACCTTCCTCCAACAGACCTTGTCAAACGCCACATGTATCTACATTGTCCCACACTCCCTCCATGTGATTTCCTATTCCTCCGTGAATCCTGTCACCTTCACAGATCCTTCCCATAGACACATGACCTAGATGCACTTACACACCACCAACGACTACAACGATACATTCGCAATCTACTGAATGCAAAGAAACGCCGAATTTGGCATCAAACATGCACAACGCTCAATGACACACTGCTCATAAATTCTTTGAGGTACTGGAAGGCATTTCACCGTGCTACTCCCAACATTCCTAGTCGCACCTACCCCCGTCTGCATGATACCCCCTCCTAAAGCCAATTACTTTACATCCTACTTCTGGTATCTTCAACATCCCAGACGACCCCCACTTCGATTACTTCTTATTCCTGACAGGCCATGAATGTACCAATACCTTCTCACCCCCTCCTAGCTGCAGGAACCTCGACAACAGCTCACAGACAGAACCCAATATTCCAATAACAACACAAGACATTCAACAGATACTACACAACAAAAGCAACAATACTCCCAGTCACAACTGCATAACCTACAGACACCTGAAAGAATGTCCCCACTCCATCCTGGAAATTCTAGTCGTCCTTTACAATATAATCCCACATAGGGATTTCTCTCCTGAGCCATGAGAAACCTGTCGAACCTTTCTCTTCTTCAGGCCTCATAAACCTTCCACTGACACCTCCTCCTACCGTCCCATTACCCTTACCTCCGTGTTTAGCAAGATTTATGTGCCCATACTATCGCGATATATCCATAATCACCTACCACAACACCTAACCCACACCTGTCCACCATCGTGCCTCCCATCCCAATTACACCTCTGGTGAGCAACTCCAGTACCTTACTCATCTGCTATCACACCAAATCAACAACCTCGAATCCGCCACTTTCGTCTCCCTTGATATTGAAAAAGCATATGACCATGTATGTCATTCTGGCCTCTTCTTTACGTTCCAGACCTATGTGCATCCCATAAATGTCTGACTTACTGCATCCTTTCTCTCTAACTACCCGTCTTATGTCACCATTAACAACACCAACTGCCATATCTTCCATCCCACTGTAAATGTGTCAAAAGGATGCACTATCTCTCCTCTCCTGTATGTCCTCTACAGCGCTGATATGTCGAAGCCATCTCCTCCTGTTCATCTCATCCAGTATGCCAATGACACTGAGTTCCTCGGCCTCTACACTGCCCTCCAGAAATCCCAACGATCCCTCCAGCTCCATCTCAATCAGTTCACTTCCTGATGTAACAGATGGCTCCTGAAAACAAACTCTATCGAACTTCTGGCAATAATTGTAAGCCACACCACCCACAGCTTCCCCTCCCCCCACCCCCACCTTGTTACTTGAACTAACACTTAATCGCAGATAAACATGGAAACCCCATCTACTAACCATTCAACAGAAAGCCCACAATAGACTAAAATTACTAAAACTACTAATCGGCTGAATATGTGGATTGGAAGCCTCATCTACTAACCATTCAACAGGAAGCCTGCAGTAGACTAAAATTACTAAAACTGCTAATCTGAGATCGTTGCAAGCTTCCTATTTTCATTTGTAACCAGGACTTTAATAAAAAATGGCAAAAGTAATGTTAATCAGAACACAGGGAGGAGTTGTGATCTAAATAACAATAGATTTATGAATTCTTAATATCACAAGACAAAAATGGCTAAAGAAACATCACACAAACATTTTTATTTGACAAACGCTTCCACTACTATCGGATCTATGGTGGACAAAGTGATCAGCTGGGGATCGACACACGACACTAACCAGAACACTAATCGCTTTATCTGACTTTATACACATGAATCCAGGTATGGCACAAAAACTACCCCACAATCAAGCATCTATACTCTACTGTTCCAACAAGAAAGATATGATTCGAAAGAACAGGGTGCTAAGAAACACATACTGGAGCCCTACGCCATAGCAGCGAATACTTTACCCTTCTCCTGGTCAGGGTGGCACACCATGATGCGTTCGGCGACTGAAGTCATGGACAGCAGCAATCTGTTATTAATAGCGCGCGCCCGAAAAATGCAAGTACGTGATGTCGCGTTCGGCTAATTCGGAATGCAGGTACTTCCCTATGAGCCTCTGAAACCCCAGTGGATCCCAGTGTGCAGGTGGACCTATTTGCTGGTCTGCCAGGCCAATTTGACTCCATCCCACGACTATGCATGACAGAATATATCAAATGCTTAGACGGCCGACTCAAGACAAATAAGTACACCCACACATCACTCGTGTGCGTGATGCTAGAGGCAGTACCTCTGATGGTTCGGAAGGTGACTGGTAGAGGCTCTAAGTGGCACACTAGTAAAGGACACAATTCTCACCATTTAGGTACAGACGTGCCATTCTTCACTAGCAAAGCGCCAGTACTAGGGTGACATTTTCTCTTTTTCTTCGCTTTCCTCGCCAGCTCGGTGGCAAAGCACATTTACATCTTAGACTACTCCCACTGTAGCGCAAGCCAATCACGAGCTGAAGTACCGCATTCAAAGATGGGAGACTGCCCCTTGTTCTGCATACACCGGTTTGACCAATCAGAGACTTTAAAGTTAATTGGGAGAAAGGAAACAAAATTCAGCTTCGTGGCCTCTTTCCCATGCGTTTACGCCGTGTCTTTTGCTAACAACATGACCAGGATGGAACCACAGCCCTCCATAAAAAGATCGTTATCTCCCCTGTTGCGTCCATTTCGAAGTTTCCAAAGAACGGCCATAAACTCCCCTTCACAAATATGTTTTGCAACAGAGTCTGGACATCTGGGCGCCAGTGAACTGTCCCACGGACATTTGCAGAACGTTCACCTTTGTCTCGTTGGCTTCCTGCCTAACAAGGGCTCATCCTCTGCTCTATTGTCGGTCTTCAATGCTTTGTACATTGCAGCGGCGTCTCCTCGGCGCTAGTCAGCCTACCTGGACGAGGCCCCCGACTGACCAGCGCCATCCAACATGTCTGCACAATGAGACCAAGGAACTCAGTCGTCCAGAAATGTTTTCACCCAGGTTCTGCAGAAAAAACGCTCTCCCCTCGGTCCTCAGTCGCCGCACACTTTTACTGCAGTTGAGCACACAAGCAAGAGCGTCAACTACTGCCCCCCATTTCGCCATGATGTATGAAGTCAGATCATAATAAAGATCATCTTCCCTAAGAACATTAAGTGGCATGACACCAAATCAGAAGTGAGAGTGCCCTTCAATCTCTCAACATGTGGATTGCACCCTTTCACAATCCTCCACACCTATAAATCCCTGATCAGACGCATTCTTTGCAATCCAAATGTAGCGTGGACTTCCGCTTCTCCCTCGTTTTATCACGCCTTCTAGATCCTCAAAAGCCACTCACTCTGGCTAGCCTTTCGTATCCGCTTACCTGGCCCACCTGAATTCTCTACTGACTTATAAAATTCCCCATCGTAATCTTCCATCTTAAGCACCTCCTAATATTCTACATTACCTGAAAACTTGAGACTACCCATCCGTTAGTTTCCCCCCTGCACACTTATCCTGGTTCGCTGCCGTGCCTCTACAACCACTTTCTCCCAACACTACACCTCCACACTCTCCATGTCCTCATCCAACAAAACTTTAAGCGCCTTCCCTTACATGACCATCAAATGTGCCCTGATGTGTGTATAGGTACCTGTCCTACCAGATCTAAAGTACCCACCTCTCCTAATCTGCTCAGGGCTCCCTTCGTCTATATTCGTCTCCAACCAGATCTCAAGGCTTGGGCTGGAACAGAAGTCCTATTCGCTCTCCCAAATCCCTAATCCACATATCTGCCACACAAACACCCTCTTACGCACTGCACCGAATGCTACATTCCCATTATGCACATATCCTTGTCAGGCGACATCCCCTCATTACTCCACTCATTGATACCTCTATCTCTCTCAGTCAACAAATCGACCTGTTACCTTTCAACTTATGCAACTGTCCATCTGTCATTTATATTTTGTGAAACTTTCATTTGACATTTCGTCTGTGTCAATATTTTGTTCACTCAACAGATCATACTTTTATATTTTAACTTATGCAATTGACGATCTGTCTTTTTATCGAGTCAAACATTCATTAGTCTTAACCGCCATGTCCAGTTTTAGAATATGTTTCACAAATTTTACTGTCATACGGCTGAAAAGCGGCAATTTGTATCCGTTGGCAGCCCACCCATGCTCATATGGGGCGAGGGGAATGAAATAACAATAAAGGGAAAAATATTCAGTAACGGCAGTCAACATGAAAAGTTACTGTAAGAAAACAGCAACTGCTTATGAATTTTTGCTTTTATTTCATCTGTCAAGACTAGGGCTTTTATAGCCTCTCTTACATCTAACCAGAAATGCTTACTGATTTAACATTACAACCGTAACAGTAGACGAGCAGAGCAAAGTAATAATAGTAATAATAATAATAATAATAATAATAAAATTATAATACCCAAGGGAGGGAGTGTTCTGGTCACCTACCAAACATACCCCCAGGTGTCGGATAGGGGAAGTCTCTGCACAAATGTGGGGTAAGTGGGAAATAAAATGCCACCCATGTACCAACACTGAAACCAAACTCCAAAGGCGGCTGTACCCGGATTAGGCGGCCTTTGGTCAGTGTCTGTTCCCCAGGCTAGGGGCGGTTGAGAGAAGTCTCCAGGGTTAACAACCGTATCTGTAAACCACTGACTCTAACAATAAGAGCTACTCCGTACATAATATTATCAGTCATGCAAATGTGTGATGTGAAACAATTTATCACAAGTGGACAACGCACCGGACCAAAGTGCACAGGCAGACAAATGGATTCTGGAGAGTCTGCAGCATTTCACAAAGATGAGGCGGACCGTCTGGGAACTTCAAGCAAGTTGTAGTATAAAAACCAAGTTACGTACTTGCTTCCAATGTAAATTATCGCCTAAAAAATTAGAAAACAAAAACATCTTACAGAAGAACTTCAAAAGCCACAAAATTCTCACTATGGCGCTATGATTTTGGAGGTTTCAGAATATACAAAGGAAAATTAGACTAAAAATTATGAAAAACACACTGCGCCTTGGAACTGGCTTCATATGGACAAAAATATTTTGGATTTCGTTATAAACTTTGAATCACAATCTATAACACTCTCAACTCTCACTTTCAAATCTGCCAACAGAATTTACACCGTTGTGAATGCATGTGCCCTGATAGATGAAGACATTAAAAAGGGCAAAGAAAAGTTGGATCTCTTTTGAGATCGACTAGATCATGTGGTGCAAAAAATTCCAGAAAACACAACGTCTGACTTATGGGAGGGGGGGATAAACTACGCAGCACATAACAGAAGGAAAATGGCATCAGATGTAGAACTAGGCAAGGCACACAATGTGATCCTGAAATCTACAGCCTTTAAAAAGCTACCTAGAAAACAGAAAACATGGATCTCATCAGACCCACACCTATGTGAATCCCACATCGATCAAGTGGCAATCAAAGTTCCGTAAAGAAATGCAAAATGTCAAAGTCTTCAGAGAAGCCAACCTACTTGTGACCACAACCTTTCTAAAACGAAACTCAAAATCGTTTCCAAAAGGAAAAACCGCACCAGCAACCAAAAAAGCAGAATTTATGATCCAGAAAAAATAATAAACTCATACGAGTTTCCACTTGCAACTGAAGACACGCACAACCAAAACTGGGATCAAATAAAAGTAAGCCTAATAACTAAAGCCGAGCAACTAGCTCCCATAACCAAAGCAGAAACCTTGCCTGGTGGATGGAAGAATGTCACAGACTCCTCTACATAAGAAGAAAAGCATGATAACAGTGACAATCGCAGAAAAAAGACCAAAGCACATAAAACGTCTTCAGTGTAAGAAAAGTAATGAGCAAACATCTCAAAATTAGCATGAGGGCCTGTTGGAACACATCTGGGACTATATCCGGTTCCAGATCCTCTCCCACAAACCACCACCCCATTGTTCACGTGAATTGCGTGGTCTCAGGGTAAACATATAAGGATTTGTCGAATACATGCCACCCAGAAAGGCTTCTGTATTGCTTTCCAAAGTGGATAAACGCCTTATTGAGCACGCGGCCACGATGTTTTGACTTATCAGTGTGCATAACAGCTGAAAATTTTGAATTATTTAAAGTGGAAATAAGGATTCCAGCACGTTTCCTAACAAACATTTATCGCAGAAAGTTACTGGTAGATTGGAACTGTGAGCCTGACCGAGACTCGAACTCGGGACGTTCGCCTTATGGGGGCAAGTGCTACGTGGGTAGCTCAGTTGTAAAACATTTTCCCACGAAAGGCGAAGTTCACGAGTTCGAGTCTCAGTCCGGCACACGGTCCTACCAGGAAATTTCATATAAGAGCAGAGTGAAAATTTCATTCTCGATTCACACAGAACTTTCAAGACAGATCAGAAATAACTGTAATCGACATATCTGTCTTAAGAAAGAATGATAAGTGTTTATTTATTTACAATGCCGGGCAAAGATAGTGAAACACGCAGAGGCGGTGGAGGAAATGAAACGAAAGAGGGCGTATGCGATTTTATTTTTCTGACTGCAAAATCGGGTCAAATTTACGGAGAACTGGGCAGTATGAGTCCACTTATCAGTATGGCATTCCCACCCTCTGACCTTAATGTATGCACCAGTTCGGCTGGGAAAGGTGTGATAAGGCCGTCGTATCGTCTCCTTAGGCAAACTGGTCCACAGCTCTTGTAACTGGTACGTGTTATCAGTCCTTTTGACTTTAATTCTTTCATTTCCTTTGTGCACTATATAATTTTTAAGCTTTATGTCAGTAACTATCCCCAGATTATGAAAAAAACACAAATATCTTTATATGGATCTGTGCACTGTATGAAACTGTGCGCTACATATTTCCAGCGGAGTTAGGTCTGGCTGTTGTGCGCATGCGCACATTGTGAATTGCGTGCCTGGCTTCAAGGGAGAGGGAGCACTGTCGCTTCCGTAGTGCCGACCCTAGCGTGTTGGTGGCAGGTTGCTTTCTTTTTTATTCCGCTTGTGTTATGCTTAACTATACACCATTTTCTTTAATAATATCAAATGTGAAATTATTCTCCCACTTCCAGTAACTGTATTTGATTAATTTTTTTCGGTTCATTTATGTTAGAGAAAACTTTGCGGCTGGGAAGTAAAAAAAAAACAAAGACACCATTTTTTTGCTTTCCGTGTTTGCTGTTGTAACGTGATCAACAGATCGTTATAGAAATATTAACAAAATGAAATAAAAAACTGAAAAACATTAGTAGTCAAAAAATCACGTTGATAATGTAGTTTCATTACCACTTTTAGAAACTGTTAGAGATTAAGGAAAACTTTGTGAGGCGTACAGACTTTCAAACAACGAGTATAATATACAGGTTAAAAAGAACCGTGAACTTTTGTCTGCAGCTTCAGTAAATCCAGGAGTATTTAGCGGATCAGTAATTTTTGCATCCAAATTAGATTCAGATTAGAAAAATCCCTTAAAACCAATGCAATCTTCAAATGTGTTTCTAAGACATTTCAAAATGAGATACTTGACTGTTTGCTAAAAAGGAGGTAAGGACGGAAATTACAAAAGTTTCCTTTACAGCTGTCATCTTTGATGACACAACAGATTTTTCGGAACGCATTCCAATGGTTTTTGATCTACCTTACTTATTGAATGGAGAAATATTTGAGCTTTTTGGTGGATTCTTTATTCCAGAAAACCATCTGCAAATGGCACGTCGAAACGTATTTTAAGATAATAGGACGAAATGGAACTTGTAAAAAACTGATAGCTCAGACATTTTATGGTGGAAATGTCATGAAAGGCAAAAGAGAAGGAGTATAGGCAAAAGTAAAAGTAGTGAAGAGTAATGCTCGTTTCATCCACTGTTATGCATTTATCCAATATTCTTGTCAAGGTCGCCGCAACGTGTGTCCATTCTCAAGAAGCACATGGACGTCAGCACTCCACGTCCATCTTCTACAAGGTGGAACTTCAACAAACGAACCACAAACAGAGTTCATAAAAATCTTTACAAAACAGCCTTACTGAAATATAGATAACATCAAATGCAGATCAAACCACTGCAGATGAACAGGAATTTTAAAATACCTGGATGATGATAATTTCAAGTTTTTTTAGAGCTTTTTCATAAGATTATGCCCCATTTTGAAATAATTTACAATTATTGTGTTTAAAGTTAATGAATATGTAACAATATATGAAAGTTCTATTTTAAAATTAAGAAATTGTGCAGTGAGAATCCTTCAGGGACACTCATGGTAGAAGCTGGGGAAGTGCGTGACTGTATATGTGATGATATAATGGACGACAGTTCTTCCACTGAACACTGAGTAGCTGTTAAATAGTTGAACTAGAAATGCTTAGCTAGTTTTGAGAATGAACATCCTACACAAGATAGCACTGGCCTTTGAAGCATACCCCATGGCTGACAAAGAAGAGCTTGAAACTGAACTAAAAGTATATTGCAGGTCTGGTATTCGTGAATACTGCAAATTAACTGAGCTGCTGACACTTATCTCGAAAAAAATCTAGATAATGTTCTTAGTGAAATTATGAAACTGATAAAAATCCTCTTATAAGTCCATAACTACATCAGAAGCAAAACTTTGATTTTCAACATTGAAAACAGCAAAAGCTTTTCTGGAAAGCACCATGAATTCGGAAAGACTAAATGCGTTTGCAGTGTCTCCAATGGAGAAAAGCTTGTTCAGATGTCATCCAGAGATCAAGGAGAAATTTATTGATTATTTTGCATAAATTAAGACAAGAACAAAGGATTATTTAAAATTAAAAAATATTTTATTGTGTTCTTTTAGGTTTTTATCAAGTTCGTGAACAAATTTTCCTTTTATGCATGTTAATTTCCTTTTATACCATTTTAAAACGGAGCTAAAAATTTTCTGTAGCAGCACCCCCGCTAATTTTAGCTACGAGCAGACACTACCTGTCATTATCGTTTGAAATTTGACTCAAAGATGCCCACGAACTTCATCTGCAATGATGCAAAAGCGTGGTGCCTTGCGACGTCACCCCCACGCTCAGCAACGCTTCAAAGAGCAACGTATCGACATATGCGGAAAAAAGGCCAGAATACATAAGTTCATGTAACGTGTAAGGTGGGTTAATGAGGTCACATTGGCACTAAATTTGACCCAAATTCTGCCCAACGCTACCGTGGACGCGTCATACGACGGGGAGTTCAAAACAGACATGAAAAGGCCTTAGGAGATGGCATAAAGAGCGTCGGTGAAACCAACCCTTGCCTTGAGGCGGTCATTTACACACACTTGTCAGCCGAAAAAAAAATTTCGCAGTGTGATGTGCAACGGTGCGACGTTCTCGACAATCTTTGACACTGCTGACACCCCTCCAGACAATTCAACCCTTCTCTAAAGATATCGTGGGGCTCCGAACACGTTGAATATCATCTGACCTCTTTGGAGTGTAGTGTGACCGCAATTTTTGCTGTGGTGTACAGGTTGGAACCACTAGGGAACGTTCTAAAACATTGAACGGAACTTGAACACGATCTGAAACAGCAAGCCGGCCGGAGTGGCCGTGCGGTTCTAGGCGCTACCGTTTGGAGCCGAGCGACCGCTACGGTCGCAGGTTCGAATCCTGCCTCGGGCATGGATGTGTGTGATGTCCTTACGTTAGTTACGTTTAATTAGT
Organism: Schistocerca piceifrons; assembly: GCF_021461385.2. NCBI lineage: Eukaryota > Metazoa > Arthropoda > Insecta > Orthoptera > Acrididae > Schistocerca > Schistocerca piceifrons. The sequence continues at coordinate 726,337,765 of NC_060149.1, forward strand.
TCTAAGTTCCAGGCGACTGATGACCTCAGAAGTTAAGTCGCATAGTGCTCAGAGCCATTTGAACCATTTTTGATTTGAAACAGCGAAGAGTGCTTATGCACGTTCAGCCCTCCTTTCTCGCATGCTTCTCTGGCGTGATCTTGGGAGAGTGTGACTTTGACATATGCTTGAATAAAATGACAAAGGGTCCCACTTAAGACCCCCGTTCAATGTCACCTTTGGTGCCACCTGCACACCTTTGTTGAGCGCTTTAAAAATGTACCTATAAAGACCCAGCCCTTGAGCAACACCTATGTGCCTTCACGCAAGCAACCCCTTGACACCCCTCAGATTCTGCATGCCCCCATACAAGTGCTAGGTCAGGAGTGTAATGCGAACTTTTTTAAAGTGCGCAAGAGAGGTGCGCAGATGGCACCGATGGTGTTGCTGAACTGGGGTGTTTAAGATGAACTATTTGCCGTTGTATTCATGCATGTATCAATGCTGCAGTCCTGTGTGATCATACCACAGCAGGGCGCAAAAAGGACTGAAAACGCATAAACACCTTTTTCTGCTTCGGATCACGTTCAAATTTCGTCGAATGGTTTTGTACAGTCCGTGATGTTTCCTCCCTGAATACCAGAGCAAAATCTGCAGTTGGTAGTGCAGCTCCACGATATCCTTGTAGAAGGGGTGCCCGCAGTGCATGGTCTAGGGCAGGGGTCTCCAAACTGCGGCCCGCGGGCCGAAACCGGCCCGCGAGGGCCGACAAACCGGCCCGCGTTAGCTGGCCGGACATCCCCGGTATCCGGCCCGCCAAATATTTGAGGTGGTACCTATACTGACAACAATTGAGTTTCGAGGCCTATTGCGACCAATACACCGCGACATTGTCGGAGCTCTATCTTAAAACGGAAGGTCATGGTTAAACTTGTGGCTATCCACAATAAACAGACAGACCATTCTCCGTGCGATAGCGAAAAAAAAGAACGGTTAACAGGCTAGTTTGACGAAAACATTTTAAGTAAAAAAATTCTTTGCATTTTATTCTACTCACGAGTCTGGTGCAAGTCTTTCAAATGGACGCCACTTCGGCGACTAGCCTTAGTAATCAATCATTAAGGAAGATGCTTCTTAAGCGAGGTTTCACTTTCTTTTGATTACGTTGTAAAATACACATAGCAAGTAAATCGTACAAAATAATTTTATTTAAAGGCAATTTAAAGAAAATACAATACCTGGTGTACATAATGATATTGGATATTTTAGTTGTAACTGATGTATAAAAATAGTTGCAATTAATTTATATCTTGAAAACTCACAGTGTTAGAGTATTCACGTAAAGAAATTTAACATCTTAGAGATAATTAGTGACTTTTATGTAGCTGTAACTTTCCTTTCATAATTACCTCCAGTTGTCGATCAAGTTTACTGGTAGAGATAATCATCAGCGACTTCAAATGCTCATCACTTAATTTTGATCTGTAAAAACTTTTTGCATGTTTCATTTTGGAGAAAGTTTTTTCACACAAATAAGTAGTGCCAAAAGCGGAAAAATAGCCACGGGCAAATTTATGTAAATTTGGAAACTGTGTGGATGGAAGACACTTATAAAATTCCAGTAATGTTGACTCTGAATGTTTTTCTTTAAAAAAGTCGCTACACTGCAAATCAATAATTTCAAACTGAAGTCCTGCGGGTAACGCTTCTATATCGATGTCAAAGGGATTTTGAAATATCTTGATATCGTTTGAATTTGCATCGATATCTGAAAACATGATTCAAAATTAATTTTTAAAGCGCCCAAAGCTTCAATTGCGAAAGTTACAGGAAACAGAATCTCAGTTTGCTGACTGAATGTTTGGCATGTATTAAAATGCGTGAAGTATACTTTGTTCAGCTGAGATTGAAACAAAGCAATCTTTTGTCGAAAGGACTTAACATGCGTGTATAAATCAGGCAGAAGCTGGTTTTCACCTTGCAATTTTAAATTAAGGTCATTCACATGTTTAGTTACGTCTGTATAAAATGCTAGCTTCCACAACCACTCACCGTTCCGTAACTCAGCCAGAGAACGATTTCTTTCGTTCAAAAAAATTTCAATTACTGTTCAGAGTTCAAAAAACGGGTCGGAACTTTACCGCATCTAAGCCAGCGCTCTGCAGTATAATATGGCAAGTCGCTTACCTCAATATCTTCAAGAAACACGCGGAACTGGCGATGACTGAGTGCATGGGCTCTGATATAATTAACAACTGAAATAACTGGCTTTAAAACTTCTGAGATATCTAAATGTTTTTCCACACAAAGACTGTTGGTGAATAATACAATGCACTACTAATGGTTTTGAGCCACCGTCATTTTCTACGGCCTTAGAAAGGAGAGCAACAACACCTTTATTTTTCCCACACATGTTTTTGCCACCATCAGTTGTAATACATTTTAATTTCTTCCAGTGAAGATTGTTTTCCTGAACTGCCCTTTCAACTCCTTTAAAAATATCTTCGCCAGTGGTCGTCCCGTGAATACTGTGAACATCAAGGAGCTTTTCATACACTTCATAATTGTTGGCAATCCCTCGAATAAAAAGTAGTACTTGAGCAGTATCTGATACATCTGTTGACTCATCCACGGCCAAAGAGAACCAGTCTAAGTCTTGATTTTTGTCACGCAGTTGTGCTGATATATTTTGTGCAATGTCATCTATTCTTCGAGCCACAGTGTTTGCCGACAAACTTATGTTTTTAAATAAATTAACTTTTTCTGGACACATTTCTTCTGCTGTTGCAATAATGCAGTTCTTAATTAATTCACCGTCGGTAAATGGCTTACACTATTTCGCTACTAAATGAGCCACACGAAAACTAGCACGAGTTGCTGCATGTTGTTCAGCATTTACTTTCTTAAACAGCGACTGCTGGGTTTTTAGCTGGCGTTTCAGAGACTCATACATTCCTAATCGTTCGCATCCTGTAAACTTGGAATAATTCTGAGAGTGCTTAGTCTCATAATGACGTTTTATATTGTATTCTTTGAAGACTGATATTGCTTCATTGCAAATAATACACATTGGTTTGTTGCTTGACTCCACCACGAAATATTGACATCCCCACTGCTCTTTAAAAATTCTACATTCACTGTCAACCTTTCGTTTCTTTTCCATATTTGTACAGAACTTCACAAAAGATTGTAACCTGAAAATAAAATTGTGCTATTTAATACTAATAAAACTAGGGAGTAGTCTGCCTAAACAAAATGCAATGAATTTATTTTTAAGGTACTTTAATTACCAAATTAAATACTCACAATTATACTGTAGTTCCACTAAAAAATACAGTGAAAAAATACTCAAGTCGCGCTATACGTATTTCGATTTTCAGATTTTCCTTGTCTCTTCGAATTCAAACTTTGAATTGTCCCACACATCGTCGTCTCACTTACTAGTTCAGCGTATAAAACACTAAAAAACTCGTGAGACACTCGCAACATAGACACAATCACGCAACAGAACTATCAAATATATGCTCTGGCTCTGCTACTCGCTACAAGTCTACATAACTAAACTTGTTGTTGGGCCGCTTGAAATAACAATGCGTTGACATACTCTATCTCTGTTACGTCTTGCAGTAATAGTGTTGCTAACAATGATTTTGAGATTTCGTTAACTTTGTAGGACGCTTTCGTGAAGAATGTGCAGTAACATACTTTTTTTTCGGTGAAATTCGCCAGAATAAAATACGCCAGAATTTCGGTCAGGTACGTCCACCAATCAAAATTATGTAACTAAATAAAAATCGTAGTTCGTTTCAGTGATAGCTATCCCCACAACCTTAGATTTTTGCAATTTCATCTTTCCTTTAGCCTTACATTACGGTGATCATGGAGTGCTAGGGTGCTTTAATCCCACTAGGTAGATCTTGGCCCTTATGACTTCGTGGAGGAGTCAATGTGGCCCGCGGACTAAAACGTTTGGAGACCCCTGGTCCAGGGGCTAGCGTTGCTGCTTCTGGATCACAGGGTCCCGGGTTCGATTCCCGACCGGGTTGAGGATTTTCTCTGCCCGGTGTTTGTGTCGTCCTCATCATTTGTGAGAGTGGCTAGATTGGAGTGAGAAAAGAAAATGGACTGTGTAAAAATTGTGACTTTGCATGGGCGCTAATGACCACACAATTGAGCGCCCCACAAACCAAGTATCATCATCATCCTTGTAGAAGGGGTGAATCGTCCAGGGGCTGCCGGCAGTAGATATGTTATGTAGAACGTCGTTCTGTTGCACATCGCACTGCAAGATGTCTTTTCGACCCTGAAATGTTTGTAAATAAACGCCTCAAGGGAAGGGTCCGTTTGAGTGACGCCGTTGATGCCACTTCCTGAGGTCATCACGGTTCTAACCTCATCACAAAGGGGTGAAGAAGAGAAAGGTTCTTTAAGGGGGAGGTGTGTGACGACCCTCCCAATGAGTGACACTTCTACGGCGGCGTTTGGGAGAATTTTGATGAAATGTCGTGCGTGTGTGATCTCATTAACAAACCTTACACCTCACATGAACTTTTGAGTTCTGGCCTTTTGCTCGCACATATCGACACTTTCCTGTTTGACTCGTTGCCGAGACGGAGGGTGAAGTCACTGGACGCTACCCTGTTGCTCCATTACAGACGAAAGTTGTAGGCGCCTTTGAGCCAAATTTCACGCTTCTGAGTTGCAGGGGTGAAAAATGATAGCCTTGAAAAAATGTGACCCTTTGATTCTTCTGCACAGTGTACCTTACCAGTCCTGGTAACAAGACTAAACACGAGAAAGACTAATGCATTCTGGTAGCCGATCTACTTGTCACATATAATTGCAAATCTAATCAATTCAAATGCCCGCCGATGGTGTGTACATATACAAAGTTGCATTGACATTGGACCATGTCTAATGCGCGCTTAATTTTTTTTGTCAGGAAATATAGTTACCACTGCCCTATTGCCGCCTCTGATGAATCTCTGGAGGTAGTTTGAGAAAAGGTACCAACCGAGTTTTACTAACATTGCGGCCGTGACACCTAAGACGTTGCTCGGGGAATAATCCGGCCTTACTTGCGGATTTAGGCACTTTTTTAGTAACACCACCCACTCCATATTCAAAAATAGATCCAAGTGCTTCGCGAGTGAGGAATCGTTATTTCCTAGATTATGTGACGCTAAACGTTTAGCAGGAAGTGGTTGTGGGCGTGGTTGCTGTTAAATGTATAGCGACACTGTATGAGCTAGATGAATGAAAGTGTTTATACAGTGTCCAACATATCTCGGGCATCTGTAAGAGCTATTTTAATTTTGATATGAGAAGCGAACGTATCAGACAAAGAGTGTTTGGTTCCAAAATCACTGTCCGTGCGTGCTACCTAAAATCACTTGAATGACGTATTCTAACAAATACAACAGCCAGTTGAGATTCATAATACAAGTACGTACACTGGCGGAAAAAATTCCAACATCGAAGAGTTGCGCGAGATAAACGAACGTGACAGGCGTATTTCTGCATCTGAAAGATGACGTCTATTCAAATGTCGAGCCAGTCGCATGCGGGTTCCGCCAGTAGCAACACTACGCGGTTACAAATCAGGTCTCCTTGGAATATGTGCTGTAACGGCCATGTGCGTTAGTTACCTTTGAGATCGGTCGTAGTAAGTTGACGTTAATCAAGAATGCCTTTAAGGGGGGTAGGACGTCAAACGGGCCGACTTGGAGCAGGAGAGGCATCACAGGATATTTTAATTTCCAGTGTCTATACTTTTACAAATACATTTATAAAACTTTGTCAGCATCACCAGGAAGGATTCAGGAATCACACTCATTGCAGTGGAAGTTCGAAAACATAACAAAATATTTTTTTTACGTGTGAAACTTCATCATTTTTTCACTTACTAATGGCTACATTTGTTGCTATAGGTACACTTTTCTTCATAAGTTAGAGAGATTCTTCGATGAATTTTGCACAGCGTACATACCATACTTACAGGTGTATGAAACTCTAGAATTTATTTAATTTATTTTGTAGTTAATTACCTCAATTTTACCACAGTTTTTAATAGATTTGGAAAATTCTAGAGTTTCATACACCTTTAAGTATGGTTTGTATGCTGTGCAAAATTCATCGAACCATTTCTCTTACTTATGAAGAAAAGTGTACCTATAGCAACAAATGATGCCATTAGTAAGTGAAAAAAATGATGAAATTTCACATGTGAAAAAAATTACTTCGTTATGTTTTCGAACTTCCACTGCTATGAGTGTGAATTCTGAATCATTCCTGGTCATGCCGACAAAGTGTTATGAATTTATTTTTAAAAGTATAGACAGTGGAAATTAAAATGTCCTGTGGTGCCTCACCTGTTCCAAGTCGGCCCGTTTGACGTCCTACCCCCCCCCCCCTTCCCCCCCCCCCCCCCTAAGGCGACAAAGACGCCATTAAATTCTTCATTTGTGTTGCCATAGTGTCTGTAGTTGCTTTATAATTCTTGAGGGTATTTTTGTATTTTTGTTCTGTCGTTGCAACTACAAAAATGCTTGATTTTTTCACCAGACGCGTTTCGCTGTATTGAGGTAAAGCATCATCAGTGGTCTGTAATTAAGTTATTTACATTTTGAGTTGCTTTTAGATCAAAAAGCAGTTCGTTAAGAATAAATTGATTTGTACTTACGGTGATTTTCGATTGATTATTCGTTTACATGGTAGACAAACTAAACAAAAAATAAAGAGACAAATAATGAAAAAAACTAACCAAATCACACTGACTCGTACAACTTGCACTACAACAAAAAAAATGGCATAAAATGACCTACCACAACAAAATCACACATAAAATAGATAACATATTGAAAAAAAAAACAAGGCATAAACATTGCTTACAAAACAAACCGTTCCATACAAAACTACATCCCAAAACTGAAATCAAAAGCAGACAGATACCAACATTGTGGTATTTATCAGCTCAGTTGCAGACATTGTGAAAAGATATACATTGGTATGACTGGCAGGACATTCGGCACCAGATATAAAGAACACATCAGAGCCTTTAAATACGGTACAAATCATTCAACATTTACGGATCATCTAAAACAAGAACACCATAGACCGAGCACTATTTAAAACGATATGAATATCATAAAAATCACTAAAGACAGACACCTCTTCCCCTGCCAATAAAATTTCCAAAGTATTAACACAAAATAAACAGTTGCTCAATGACCAAGTAAATATTGGAAACCAGACTCTATACAGAATGATTGATGAAAATACATGAAAAAGAAAAGAGCCTTTTCCATTCTTCACCCCCTCCCACTCTCCCACAACGCCCCCACCCTCACCCCTCTCACAGGTTCATTTCACTTCTCGCTCCTCAACTTCTCCTCTAACTCACACTCCATCATACTGCTTTATACTTATGTCCACTCATCGTGGTTTCCCCCTCCCCCCCCCCCAAAAAAAGAATAAAATCCCTCCATCGCTGTTCCTTCTCTACTCTTACACAGTACATAAATACACAGAAACATAACTAAATAGAATTACACATATACAATAACCTAATTTTAAAAAATGTTGTGGGTCAAAGACAAAGTAGTGGCAAGGTTATGTTGGCAATACTAAAAAACACAAACCACAACACATACTTGAAGTACAAAAACAAAAAGAATACAGTGGTATGAATAAAAGTGTGTTATGGAAAACATAAGAAATGCATTGTGCTGCAGGACATCTAAAAATTAGACCAAAATTATCAGCGTCTAAGGCAGAAAAACAACGATGTGCTAGCAGATGGCATTTCCCGATGCAAGCGAGAAATCAACGGAAACATCACCATAAGTGCAAATCAGCATATTTCGTTGTACGTGTTGTACCTGTATGATCCAAATTCACTGATATAACTCTTCTGTAGATCTGACAAGAAATTACGGCCTAAAAACAATGCGATGAACCAAATCATTATATTTTGACTAAAGTTCAGTCTTGATCATACCATTTATGTTTCAATGACATAGCCGGCCGCGGTGGTCTAGCGGTTCTAGGCGCTCAGTCCGGAACCGCGCGACTGCTACGGTCGCAGGTTCGAATCCTGCCTCGGGCATGGATGTGTGTGATGTCCTTAGGTTAGTTAGGTTTAAGTAGTTCTAAGTTCTAGGGGACTGATGACCACAGATGTTAAGTCCCATAGTGCTCAGAGCCATTTGAACCATTTTTTTTTTTTTTCAATGACATAGGTAACCGGTTTCGGTTATTTTTACACAACCATCATCAGACCCATGGCTCCCTTAGGATGGTATGTGGAGCTCTCCTCAGCTGCTACGAAGTCAACTTGCAGTCAGTTGACTTCGTAGCAGCTGAGGAGAGCTCCGCATACCATCCTAAGGAAGCCATGGGTCTGATGATGGTTGTGTAAAACTAACCGAAACCGGTTACCTATGTCATTGAAACATAAATGGTGTGATCAAGACTGAACTTTAGTCAAAATATAATAATATATTGATCACTGTATTCCTAAAATGTTTACCAAAATTGTATAAATCATTATCACTTCCTGCTTAATATCGTCTTCGTCCACATTTGGAACGCAGTGCAGCAGCGATTCTGTGTAGCATAAGTTCGACAAATTCTTTATAGCTTTCCAGATGTATGTGGCACCAGATGTTTACACGCAAATCACATAATTACCATAATTACGGGACGGTGATTGTAGACGTGTAGTTGGCACCCGATAGCTCTCCACATGTGTTTCATCCAGTTCAGATCAGTCGAATTATGTTGCTGAGACATCACGGAGAACTACCATGCATCTCAACCACTACAGCACGATTTTGGGATTTGGACACAGACAGTATTTCTGCTGGAATATAACGTCACAGCTGAAGAAGACATCAAACATGAATGGGTGAAAGTGGTGTATAATAATGTTCCCATAGTCCATAACTGTGACGGCGTTTTCGATTTCTACCACAGATTCCAGGGAAGTCCAGGGGAATGTCCGCCATAGCATAATACTGCCCCCCCCCCCCCCCCACCTACCGGCGTCCGAGGTGAAATACTTGTTTCGAACAGCCATTCCCCTGGAAGACTGTGTACCCTATTACCACTACCGTCCTGATGTAAAGGAAACGTGATTAGTCCTACCGGGCTACACGTTTCCATTGATCTAGAGTTCTGTACGTTCTGCAGTCGTAATGGACGATGTCGTTGGGGCAGCATGTGAACGTGTAGGGATCACTAGCTTGTCTGAAGAATGTGCGCAGCAGGATGTGCTTGGATAACTGTGAGTCTGTACTAGCTAGCGACAGATACTCATCTACGTACCCACTGGCGATGATGATTGATATTACTGGCACTTTCGATAACCTATGGTAGCTGTCTTTCTTTCGTCGTCTTAGGGATTTGGAGTGTCCAGAAGCGCTGTACAACTTCCTGAGAGATTAGTGCCACGGGCAACATGCTTCTGTAACATTCCCGGGAAAGAAAGTAACTAGGACAATAACAAAAGTCTGTCCGCAGGTTCAGTGTGTGGTCCAGATTCTAGGATGTAGCACTGAAGCCCATAGTACAGAAGTTACGTTACAGTGGTAACATAAGCGGACTGGTGGTATTTGCGGATGACGTTCTGCTCGTTGTAAATTGTGACTCCAGAAAAATTATAGAAGACAAATGTAATGCGGATCTCCACGAATTTGAGGGCTGTTGTCTAAGTGTTAATGTATCACTGGTGTCTCACAAAACAACCTACCTCCTACCGAAATGAAACCGAGTAAGGAACCCTAAAATAAAATTTAATAATGTAACAGTTAGGAGAAGCAAAGTAACGAGATATCTAGGGGTATTTCTGGACAAAGGTCATAACTTTGCTTATCATATAGAGGAAGCAGGAATAAAAGGTAAAAACCTGATGAATAAAATTATAACCACTGCAAACAGGCAATTTCGGCTCCCCCTGAAAACTATCAGCGTATACCACCAATCTGTATTAGCATCATTCGTAGAATATCGTGCGGACGTTTGGGCTCTTAGACTGCAGCTAATGAAGCCAGTCTGACTGACCACGGCCCTTATGCCACGTATGTATACAAAATCAGAAAATAAATGAATGACAGCTGCTCCTGCGGCAGTGTTGGCACAGAAGAACACACACTGTGGGACTGCAGGCTGCATGAATATGCAGCGGGTAATGGACGTCAGGTATGGCGGATGTTGGATCCCATAGAAAAACTAAGGACCCACGAGGCATTCAGCCGTAAGTCGGCATGCTGCTATCCAGCTAGACAACATACAATGCAGATGGAGAGAAGATAACTGAGGTCGGCAGCCACCGACTGAAATACTGTCCCAAGAATCTACAGTGCGTTGGTGCAAGTGGTCACAGAAGTGTGGACTTTAAGACGTAAAAGTAGTGGGTGGAATTACTCGCTATAGTGGAAACGCTCCTGATGTGCTGCCCGATGCCCAAGGAATCCAGCAGACGATGACTGTTGATCGGCGTAGTATGAGGGCGGATTCAGTAATGGAAACAACCATCCATAAGTTGAATGCACCAAAATAAATGAAAAAGGAGAGAATTCTGTAGTGCTTGTAGTAGAATTATTCGTTGGGTATCTGGTTAAGGGTTTCATTGTAGTTTTGTCGTAGTAGAAGTAGTCATAGCTTTTTTTTTAATTAAGTATCAGAAATAAATACTTAATATGCAATTTATTGCTATCGAAGGATATATGATATGTATGGCGTATTTTAGCTCTTCAGATTATGTAATTATGTAGAATAAATGAATGAGTAGCATCATGCTCTTTCTTGAGATCTGACGCAGACCCCCGCCTATCTTTCTTCAGAGAGTGGGCAATCTTCCGACCGCCACGTTCTATGAGCAGGCGAGGTCGTACAGTACCTTGTAGCCTACTCGTAGTTTCACCATCCATCAACCACTTTCCTGAGACGCACATGATAGTAGCACGCGTACAGAGGACCAGCATCACCGTTCCGAGATGTTTATTCCCAGACGCAGGACCACAACAATCTTCCCTTTGTCAAAGCCGCTTATGTCAGTTGATTTCTCCATGAACGCCCCTTTACGTCGCTAGAACGATTCCCCATTCGCGTCTGCTCCGCTTATATGGTTTCCTTACAGCATCTCGTGTCCGCCAACATCACCACACGGCATTCAGTCTCGCCGTGGGCAGTGGTCATAATTTTTGGCTCATCAGAGTATGTGTATTTCACCGTGTACGGAATATGCACAGTTAAGGAGTTTTTGGGACACAACAGAAATACCAAATTACGTTTCTTCAAAATAAAATTGCATAACATAAAACAGAAATTTTAACTTTAGGAACACAAAATTAAAATGTGTCGAAGAGGCACTTAAATAACCACATTCAAACGATTTCACTCGTAGGGTTACGTTTTTCGCTTCAAAGTGTGTTGATTTAAAAACACTGTTAATTTTAAAGGACATACCCCCAGCTCCACCGACAATAACTGTTCCGGTGTAAAGTCAAGCGCCAGCTCGCCAGTTGGCAACGTTAGAGCAGAGAGGGCTCTGAAGAAGACGCACGCTGACCGACCCCTCTCCAGGACGACAACACGACAGCAACGGCCTCTAGGCGAAGAGAACATAAGCGCCGTTCCCCACTGGTCGCGGCCATTTCTACAGTGGCATCAAGTTTAGGCACTTCAAGACCAGAGACTTAGGAATTGTATATACTGAAGGACATTGTTTATTTTGTCTGTCGGCCTTTGCTTGCAACACATTTGTTTAACACAAAGTTAAGTATTGTAATCGTTTCCTTTTGTAATCAAATTCATTAATACGATTTGCTTGAATTGTCCAGCGATCGGAAAAAGCAGGTTTCCTAGACACCCCCTCTTTGACAACTAGACAGTACACAACAATAACCAATCTCACAAACAACCGAATGTGGAGCTGAGGTACATGTTTAGAAAGCAAAAAGACTCAATGGAACTGAACATCATAACGGTAGTTATACGCATTTATTTCTAAACGCGAAATTGTTACGGCATACAAAACAAACTCACTATTGATGCACGAACACCGAAAAAACCTGGGTCCAAATGGAAGACAATAAAACTACAATGGGCTCAACGCAGCATCTTCAGCGTACGTAGTTGCTCAGTATTACCACTTATTGCTTTTGTGCGATTTGCAAGTAACTAAGAAAAAAATGTAAGCAATCTCTGTTGTCCTGAATGCGATATCCTTTACAGTTGCATTGCACTTTCTCAGGACTCTTTCAACAAACATAAGTCTTCTATTCGCCTGCCCTAAACCTGGTATTCGTGAGCGTTGCTTCTTGGTACTATACGATATGATTTGCTTAATGAAAAAAAGAAAGATTATTATTTCAAAAAAAATGGTTCAAATGGCTGTGAGCACTATGGGACTTTACATCTGAGGTCATCAGTCCCCTAGAACTTAGAACTACTTAAACCTAACTAACCTAAGGACATCACACACATCCATGCCCGAGGCAGGATTCGAACCTTCGACCGTAGCAGCAGCGCTGTTCCGGACTGAAGCGCCTAGAACCGCTCGGCCACAGCGGCCGGCTCCCGGTTCCGTCTCTGCCTCTGGCGTGACCACACTTTGCCTGTAGCGAGGTGAATGACTTTTAATAAAATTTTCTAATTTTCAACCCCTTACTATTCTGTGCCGTAGCACTGGTCCCGTATGACAATGAGAAATGCAGTCTAGCAACGTTCGTTTTCCTTGGGGACTCCACACATGAATAAATCTTTTATAATGTTGTGCGCGAAATGAACGTCTGGAAGGAGGGTGTTGTGGGTTGGCAGGAGAGCCAACACCGTATTATTAGAGGAAGCCGAAAGGCACGCGTTTTAGCTCACGCAGGCTGGCGTGAGGTCTGGAACAGGACAAGGAAATTAGAGTTTAGAAAAACGGACGTAGCTGGTGGAATACTTAACATTAATCCATTAATGATGAGCGTCGCTCTTGGCTGTACATGATTCAGTATCAATAGTAACTGGTAATGGCGCCTTGCTAGGTCGTAGCAAATGACGTAGCTGAAGGCTATGCTAACTATCGTCTCGGCAAATGAGAGCGTATTTTGTCAGTGAACCATCGCTAGCAAAGTCGGTTGTACAACTGGGGCGAGTGCTAGGAAGTCTCTCTAGACCTGCCGTGTGACGGCGCTCGGTCTGCAATCACTGATAGTGGCGACACGCGGGTCCGACGTATACTAACGAACCGCGGCCGATTTAAAGGCTACCACCCAGCAAGTGTGGTGTCTGGCGGAGACACCTCAGAGGATGTGTCTCCTACCATGCGATCACTGTTGTCACTGGATGTGCCTCTCTCTGGTGCCTGCCACAATGGTTGTGCTGGGAGTTGGTGGTGCTCCAGACGTCGTCGGACTGTATGTTTGGATACTGGTTTGCTGCAAATAAAACTATTTCCTGACTTTACGTATCGGATGTGACTGTGCGATCTTGCATGGGGGATCGAACAATATGGCTTTTCTCTCGGGCGGTAGTCACGTGGAGCCATTGAGATCGTGAGCATGTCCCTTCTGAAGCTATCAGTTCCATATTCGCGTGATAGTCATGTGATCCCGACCACTATCTACACTGCTGAAAATTACAGGATTGTAATTTAGCAGTTACTTTTGCCTCCTATTCTTTTCAATCGGCAATTCAGTTTTGTGCAACAAGCAGATTGAGGCAGTAATACACTGCCGGAAGACAAATTAGCACATCTGGAAAGACGACGTCGATTTTGATCCGATGACGGCATTTGGAGTATAGTAGATTTGCTGATAATGGCTTCAACGTCGTCCACCAACAGATAGCGTAGTGGCGTAGCCACCAGGGCGCCATCTGTGTCTACCATTTTATAGGGAATGCTCACAGGCAGAAGGCTCAGTGTGGTTCAAGCGTGTGAAGCAGGAAGGCAACCAAGCCACGGAGAAGCACTCGTGTTTCCTGCAGACGACTGAGAGACTTTGAAAGAGGTCATATTGTGGCCTTCCGAGCGGTGGGATGGTCCTTTTAGGAACTGTCACACAAGTTAGTTATGCAACGATGCTGGTATCAATGTTCACGCGAACTTTTTTACACCCATTCGTTAGATCCTGGACGTCCTCGCAAGCTCAGACTGCCGCTATGGTCATCGTATTGTTAGGGCATCAGTGGCAGACCGTACAGTTACCATAGATAAGAGGGCTTGTGAAGCCAGACATGTCAACACAAACTGTTGCGAACTGGTTATTAGCAGTAGTATCATGGGCATGCACACCTCTATCCCGTCTTTCACTCAGGCTACAGCATCGATGTTCACAGCTCGATTGGTGCCGTCAGAGGATCACTTGGAAAATGGAAAATCGCGCACTAGTCTTCAGCAATGAAACCACATACTACGTACCCGCAAGTGATGGTCGTTTGTGCGTTTGACGTAGACCTGGTGGGCACTGCCTCGTAGAGTGCATTCGTCCAAGACTCACTGCCCCAACCCCAGGCCTTATGATCTGGGGTGTGATAAGCTACAACTCTCGTTCGCCTTTGGTGTTTCTGGATAGGACGCTAATCAGCGGTCGATACGTGCATAATGTTGTTAAATCCGGTCGTTTGCCGTTCTTGCAACAGGGAGGTGATGTGTTGTTCCAGCAGGATAATGCTCACCCGCACACTGCCTGTGAAACTCAATGTGTAGTATCTTGCCTGGTCAACACATCTCTGGACTTGTCTCCAATCGAGCACGTGTGGGATATAATGGGACGAGAAATGACTTGTGCGACTCGTCAGTCAACAACTCTTAAAGAACTACGTGAACAGGTGGAGGAGGCCTGGAATAACGTTTTCTAGAACAGTATCCGCCGTCTGAACGATCGACTGGATGTCAGAGTCAGCGCCTGCATTGCCGCCCGTGGACGCTACACCACGTACTACTGTGGGTGTTTCAGCATAGGTCGAAACCTGGTACCTCATACCCGCTTGTGCTATTCATCTGTAAATGTAAGAAGTTCATGTTCTCCATATGCATTGTTGTAACAATACATCATGAGTGAACTGGGACGGCCGCTGTGACCGAGCGGTTCTAGGCGCTTCAGTCTGGAACTGCGCTACTGCTACGGTCGCAGGTTCGAATCCTGCCTCGGGCATGGATGTATGTGATGTCCTTAGGTTCAAGTAGTTCTACGTGTAAGGGACTGATGACCTCAAATGTTAAGTTCCATAGTGCTCAGAGCCATTTGAACCGTTTTTTTCTTTTCTTTTTTTTAAATTTTTTTTGAGTGAACTGGAAATCTCTGTAAGTGAGTAATAATTTTGTTTCCGGCGGTGTTATTTTCAATTAGCCTCGTTCGCACTTTTTCAAATGGCTCTGAGCACTATGGGACTTAACATCTGAGGTCGTCAATCCCCTAGACTTAGAACTACTTAAACCTAACTAACTTAAGGACAGCACAGACATCCATGCCCGAGGCAAGATTCGAACTGAGACCATAGCAGCAGCGCGGTTCCGGACTAAAGCGCCTAGAACCGCTCGGTCAGAAGAGCCGGCCCACTTCTTCAATTTATTGCACATAATGTTGTAACTTTGTTCTTTACGAATGTGTGAATAGCAATATGGCATAGCATCCTATATTTTTTATTGGTAATCCACATCCGCTCAACAATACCTGTTCACAAACGTTTTAAATTGTACCATTCATATAAACATGACGTTCTTAAAAACATAGCACAAAAGTGACTTTTCTTCTACTGTACTTGCACACAATGGAGGTACCCGGGATAACGTGACTCTTCCATTTGTCAAAGATTGCAGCAAACGAAAGGCAACAGCAGAAAATTGCGCACCGATCATTCAGTCAACCGTCTTCAGCTGAAGGTTTATGGTATGTGCGTACAATGTGTACCAACGAAGATGAGGTACAAATGCCACTCATCGATGGGGAAATGTAAGTTAGCAGCACAGTAACTGCAATAATGTTTTCTTATTTACAATACGGGACATGTAGTACCGTACTGCAGTACATGTGAAACACACGTTTCGTATAGTGAAGGCATAGTGAGTAATATTTCTACCATGTCCTCGTTGGTGCACATTGTACCACACAGACCTTCAACAGAATACGGCTGACTAAATGACCGGTGTGCATTTTCCTTGTATTTTTATTTGTTTACTGTTGGCAAGTGGACGAGCTACGTTACGTTACGTCAAGTACAGGAGAGTCAAAGTCAGTTTTGTATTACCTTTTTAACAACGTCATCATTACGCGAATGGTGCACTATGATGCGTTTTTTAAGAGTTCTTGAGGAGAAGAAGTGGACTGATGAATGAAAGATATAGACTGCTGTTTAAAAAGAAGTCATACTGCTGTTCATGTCTTCGTAACGAACGATGTAACAAAATAGGGATTCATGCTGATTAATATCACCGTGGTTAGCAAACATTTGCTCGACACATTTTTTAAAATTTTCTTCTGGGCAAAAAGTTATTTGGAATGGTCCAGATAAATGGAACACCCTGCACATAAGATTCTTTTTACGAGGGGTGTTCAATAAGTAATGTAACACTTACTTTTTGAGAGCAGGTTGGTTTTATTCAGGATTCAATTACACCATATTACTTCCCATTCTTTTGGCTACAAAACCCTGATTTTTGACATAATCTCCATTCAACACAACGGCCTTACTCCTACTTACTGGAGCCTGTATGCCCTCACGATACCACTCTACCGATCTTCGCTGGAGCCAACGTCTTGCTGCATCAGTAGTCTCCCCATCATCCATGCACTGCTTCATTGGCCGTCTCTGTGGCCGAGCGGTTCTAGGCGCTTCAGTCCGGAACCGCGCTGCTGCTACGGTCGCAGGTTCGAATCCTGCCTCGGGCATGGATGTGTGTGATGTCCTTAGGTTAGTTAAGTTTAAGTTGTTCTAAGTCTAGGGGACTGATGACCTCCGATGTTAAGTCCCATAGTGCTTAGAGCCATTTGAACCATTTTACTGCTTCATTGGGCCAAACAGATGCAAGTCGGAAGGTACGACATCCGGGCTGTATGGTGAATGAGAATGTCCAATTAAGATTTGTGAGTTCCTCTCTGGGGGCGCAGAGGTCTTGCGTTGTCATGGAGAAGGAGAAATTCGTTTGCATTTTTGTGGCGACGAAATGCTGAAGTCGTTCCTTCAGTATCCTGAGGATAGCACAATACCCTTCTGAGTTGATCGCTGCACCATGAGGGAGGTCATCAAACTGGATAACCCATTCAGAGTCCCAGAAGACCGTCGCCATGACTTTACTGGGTAACGGAGCAGATTTTAACTTTTTCTTCGGAGGATAGGTGGTGAGGAGTCACTCCATGGATTGCCTTTTTCTTCCCGGTTCGAAGTACTGAACCCATGTTTCGTCACCTGTGACGATGTTCGACAAAAAATTGTGACGATCAGCCTCGTAATGCGAAAGCAGTTCCTCACAAATGGTCCTTCGTTGCTCTTTATGGTACTCTGGTAGGCGGCAAGGAACTTAACTGGCACACACTTTTGCCGGCCGGTGTGGCCGTGCGGTTAAAGGCGCTTCAGTCTGGAACCGCGTGACCGCTACGGTCGCAGGTTCGAATCCTGCCTCGGGCATGGATGTGTGTGATGTCCTTAGGTTAGTTAGGTTTAATTAATTCTAAGTTCTAGGCGACTGATGACCTTAGAAGTTAAGTCGCATAGTGCTCAGAGCCATTTGAACCATTTTGGCACACACTTTTGAATACCCCAACTCGTGAACAAGTGTGTCAGCATTTCCAACAGAGACATCCAGTTGAGCAGCGAAGTGCTTGATTTCGTTCCTTCGATCACCTCGAGTGAGTGTCCTCACGTTCCAACATTGCAGGAGTCACGGCTGTGTGGGGACGGCAAGCACATGGGAGATCGGACAGGTTTACGCGACCTTGTTGCGATGATGACAGATGTCTCGGCCACCAACTCACGTGGTTTTGTTCACTGCCAGGTCTCTGTAAACACGCTGCAAGCGCCTGTTAATATCCATTGCTCTGGTTTTCCGCCAAAAGAAACTCAATGTAGGCTCTCTTCTTGCAACAAACCTCTGCTACAGAAACTATTTTGAAGGGTATGTATAGCACTGCCACCTATCGGAACTTCGTGAAACGGTAGGGCTTGAAGCAAGAATGTTTCACGATGTCCCGCAAGAAATTTTGCAGTTTTTCAAATAAAAATTTCCCGAGGAATAAATGTATTGCATTACCTATTGATTGCCAAACGCATTTATACACTACTGGCCATTAAAATTGCTACACCAAGAAGAAATGCAGATGATAAACGGGTATTCATTGGACAAATATATTATACTAGAACTGACATGTGATTACATTTTCACGCAGTTTGGGTGCATAGATCCTGAGAAATCAGTACCCAGAACAACAACCTCTGGCTGTAATAACGGCCTTCATACGCCTGGGCATTGAGTCAAACAGAGCTTGGATGGCATGTACAGGTACAGCTGCCCATGCAGCATCATCACGATACCACAGTTCATCAAGAGTAGTGACTGGCGTATTGTGATGAACCAGTTGCTCCGCCACCATTGACCAGACGTTTTCAATTGGTGAGAGATCTGGAGAATGTGCTGGACAGGGCAGCAGTCGAACATTTTCTGTATCCAGAAAGGCCCGTTCAGGACCTGCAACATGCGGTCGTGCATTATCCTGCTGAAATGTAGGGTTTCGCAGGGATCGAATGAAGGGTAGAGCCAAGGGTCGTAACACATCTTGAATGTAGCGTCCACTGTTCAAAGTGCCGTCAATGCGAACAAGAGGTGACCGAGACGTCTAACCAATGGCACCCCATACCATCACGCCAGGTGATACGCCAGTATGGCGATGATGAATACACTCTTCGAAATGTGCATTCACCGCGATGTAGCCAAACACGGATACGACCATCATGATCCTGTAAACAGAACTTGGATTCATCCGAAAAAAAAAAAACAAACGTTTTGCCACTCGTGCACCCAGGTTCGTCGTTGAGTACACCATCGCAGGCGCTCCAGTCTGTGATGCAGCGTAAAGGGTAACCGCGGTCATGGTCTCCGAGCTGATAGTCCATGCTGCTGCAAACGTCGTCGAACTGTTCGGGCAGATGTTTGTTCTCTTGCAAACGTCCCCATCTGTTGACTGAGGGATCGAGACGTAGCTGCACGATCCTTCACAGCCATGCGGATAAGATGGCTGTCATCTCAACTGCTAGTGATACGAGGCCCTTGGGATCCAGCACGGCGTTCCGTATTACCCTCCTGAACCCACCGATTCCATATTCTGGTAACAGTCATTGGATCTCGACCAACGCGAGCAGCAATGTCGCGATACGATAAACCGCAAACTCGATAGGCTACAATCCGACCTTTATCAAAGTCGGAAACGTGATAGTACGTATTTCTCCTCCTTACACGAGGCATCACAACAAAGTTTCACCAGGCAACGCCGGTCAGCTGCTGTTTGTGTATGAGAAATCGGTTGGAAACTTTCCTCGTGTCAGCACGTTGTAGGTGTCGCCACCGGCGCCAACCTTGTGTGAATGCTCTGAAAAGCTAATCATTTGCATATCACAGCATCTTCTTACTGTCGGTTAAATTTCTTGTTTGTAGCAGGTCATCTTCGAGGTGCAGCAATTTTAATGGCCAGTAGTGTATATTTAAGCTAGGTTCTGTATTAATGGGATTATCACCAGAGTGACCACACTATCACACCACAAAGACCCATTAGCCACTCCAAAAATAAGAAAGAGACACAGAAGTAAGTGCTAAATGACCACTACAATCTTAAATAGCGTGGACCGTAAGATGACCTAAATATGCTCAACAAAATACTTATAGTTAAATAATTATTTATCTTATTTCTTTGTAGACCAATGAAGGTGCCTAATACTTTAAGTAAAACGTGTTTGGTAAAAACAGTAATAAGACGGACAATATTATTTCTTATCTACATGATAAACATTATACAGCTGCCGATGGATGGGAAAGACATGACATCGTACTTCATCTGACAATTGACAAATAATCGGGGACCATCGTCCCTAGCGTCGTGTGGGCACTGGAATATTCAGGGGAGACCATAATAAGGTTACCACTTGTACCACGGTTCATATAATGTTGCCACCGCCCAGGTCAGCTCCTGTTGCTAGCTAAGTGTGGGTTGTGGGGCGACTCTGGAGGCTAGTAATCTATTGTACTAAAAAACTGCTGTAGAAGCAGAAAGGAATGAAAAACAAATATAACGAAAATCAAGAGTTTTATTTCTTTCGTTTTAATTGCTTCACTGTTGCGGCCTCTGCCTGCATTACGATATACGAGGGTTGTCCCGAAAGTAAGTTCCGATCGGTCGCTAAATGGACACCACAGTGAAAACCCGATGAAGCTTTGCACAGATGTGTTGGGTAGTGTCTCTAGTATGACCGTCGATCGCATCAAGACGCTCTTTTCAGTTGTGAGCGCACTGTGAGCGAGTAAAGATGCCTAGAACAACGATGTCTCCCGCCAAGGAGGAGGGCCCTCTGAGAGGTTTCGCCTTAATGAATGCAGCCCACCTAACATAACTGCCACGCACTTCCTTCTTCATGGCAATTCTCAGCCTCGCTCTGCAGGGGCAGTGAAGATGCTCCTGCAGCCTTTTCGATGGGAAGTGTTCGATCACCCACAACACAGCCCTAATTGGCTCGTCCTGAGTTCTGTTCACATGAAACGCTGGATACGAAGACAACCCTTTGGCGCAGGCTAGGCGCTACAGACCAGCGTGGACAATTATCGGAAAGCACAGGCGGCTGCCTTCTGTGACTATGGTGTTGTAAATTTGGTATAGCGCTCCGAGAAGTGTCTAAGTCGGAGCGGCGACTATGTAGAGAAGTATCTGGAAAGTGTAGCTAACTCTTGCAAATAAAATGTTTCTGACTTTCACTGTGGTTTTCATTTAGCGGCCGATCGAAACTTACTTTCTGGACAACCCTCGTAATAACACATACTGTGGCAGTTACGGTTAGATATTTTGCTGCTCTTCTGGCTCCTAGATATATGTATGTCAATATATGCTCATGAGTTATCTAATACCCTTGAAACCATTTCTGTTGTATTATCGTCTTTATTATACAGTGTCTGATGACCCATGTCCTGGCGGAGGTTAGAGTCCTCACTCGGACATGGGTGTGTGTGTTTGTCCTTAGGATGATTTAGGTTAAGTAGTGTGTAAGCTTAGGGACTGATGACCTTAGCAGTTAAGTCCCATAAGATTTCACACTCATTTGAACATTTTTTTGATGACTCATATAAACAATTCGAACTTTGTTATGTGAAGTCTCTTTTTGCTGTCTGTTCAAGTTCAGTTTCCGTGACTCTGCTGCAATAAGCGTATAACACGGTGAAAAGTGAGTCCGTATCATGTTTCACCGCTACATATGAGCACCGAACCTAAAAATTGGCTCGACTGCACTATAACTACACGAATAACAATTTTATTACATTGTTTTTGCCTTTGTAATGTATAATTTGGCATCATTTTCACTTTATGCAGTGTCACCCGTTATAAACGTACTGTAGGTATTTTAAGATCAACTGACTCATTGATACCTGAGATATCACCAAATAAGAAGCTAGTGACTATTTTGAAATACTCACCTTATTATACAATCACGTTTAATCTCGTCATGCCACCCATGATAAAATTTAAATTCGATCTTAATGATGGTACGTTGATTACTGGCGAGCCAATACTGATGTATCTTTGATGCATAGTCGTAATACATCGATCTTCAGAAGGTTACCATGGTTACTGGTAGCCTCCCTGCGAAACATCTAAAAATGGCTCTAAGCACTATGGAACTTAACATCTGAGGTCATCAGTCCCTTAGGCTTAGAACTACTTAAACCTAACTAACCTAAGGACATCACACACATCCATGCCCGAGGCAGGATTCGAACCTGCGACCGTACCAGCAGCGCGGTTCTGGACTGAAGCGCCTAGAACCGCTCGGCCACAGAGGCCGGCATTAAACATCTTTGTCTCATGGTTATTACGCACAGGGCCCTATAGAGGGCACCATGACTATTCTTATACTTGATTAGCTCATTTTCTTTCTTTTCACTAAAATTTACGTTTTATATTATGTTTTGATTAAGATTATTAGGCATTTGCCCTACGTTTCCTTTCAACAAAAGATGTCATTAGCATTAATTGGCGTGTTATAGATGATTCTTAATCATGGAGGTACAATAAAGGTTGTGGATATTCACATTGATTGTAGGGAACCGCTCCCGTACCATACATGTACAGATAACACTTCGTTATTGGGATTTTTCACTATCATAAGCAAGAGGGTAAGGGAAGGTAGGATGAATGGAGTTTAACATCTTATCGACAATGTGTGGCAAAGGAAATCTGTTTTCACCTTTTGAAAAAAAAAAACTGCTCTACACACATCAAAAAAAGTTTAGCATCACCCCAATTTTCAGAACTCCTGAAGACAGACGTTGACTGTGGATATTGTATCACAGACACAGTCCCTTTGACTGTTCAGAGATGTCACTAAACCCACCCAAAGATGTAAACAACCATGCATGAGCAGCGCCTATAAGACGGAGGGGGTCCGACAGCCGATCAGTTCCAATCATTCCACCACGAAGGAGGTACACGGCTCGTGTTGTCTGTAGTGCAGCCATGCCTAGACGGTCAATACCGAGGTTCAGTCGCGTCCGCATTCTTACTTTGTGCCAGGAAGGGCTCTCAACAAGGGATATGTCCAAGGGTCTCGGAGTGAAACAAAGCGATGTTGTTCGGCCATGGAGTAGATACAGAGAAACAGGCTGCCCAAGGGCTACTACTGGAGTGGAACCCTGACAGCAACGCCAACATGTTGAATAATGCTTTTCGTGCAGCCACAGGACGTCGCGTTACGACTCAAACTGTGCGCAATAGTCTGCATGATGCGCAACTCTAATCCCCACGTCCATGGCGAGGGCTATCTTTTTCAACCACGACACCATGCAGCGTGGTACAGATGGGCTCAACAACATGCCAAAAGGACCGCTCAGGTTTGGCGTCACGTGCTCTTCACCGATGAGTGTCACATATGCCTTCAACCAGACCATCGTCGGAGATGTGTTTGGAAGCAACCCGGTCAGGCTGAACGCCTTAGACACACTGTCCAGCGAGTGCAGCAAGGTGGATGTTCCCTGATGTTTTGGGGTGGCATTATGTGGGTCCAACGTACGCCACTGGTGGTCATGGAAGGCGCCGTAACGGTTGTACGATACGTGAATGCCATCCTCCGACCGATAGTGCAACCATATCGGCAGCGTATTGGCGAGGCATTTGTCTTCATGGATGGCAGTTCGTCCCCCTATCGTGCACATCTTGTGAATGCTTCCTTCAAGATAACGACATCGCTCGAGTAGAGTGGCCAGCATGTTCTCCAGACATGAACCCTATCGAACATGCCTGGTCTCGCTTTATGGTGCTACAACATGCAATGTGTGATTTTTTGAGCAATAAAAAGGGCGGAAATGATGTTTATGTTGATCTCTATTCCTGTTTTCTGTACAGGTTCCGGAGCTCTCGGAACCGAGGTGATGCAAAACTTTTTTGATGTGCGTAGTATGTACCTAAATCGATATTGGAAAATACCTTAAACTAAATCAGAATGGCCGTATGGTGATTTCAATCCAGCTCCTCCGAACGTGAATCCAGTGGTGCGAAGTCTACA
The DNA here is from genome assembly GCF_021461385.2 of Schistocerca piceifrons. Taxonomy (NCBI): domain Eukaryota; kingdom Metazoa; phylum Arthropoda; class Insecta; order Orthoptera; family Acrididae; genus Schistocerca; species Schistocerca piceifrons. The sequence continues at coordinate 726,361,486 of NC_060149.1, forward strand.
TTTTTATCGTTCCATTCGGAATTGAATTCATTAACAGATGATCAACAAAAGTTTTACATCTCCATACACAGGACGTTTTAAAAAAGGTGTCACATATTCCTGCTCGAGGTAGTTTTCGACAAAACTAGAAGCAATGATATGTCCCGAAACCAACATTTGTTGACATGTGGGATCTTGAATATCCACTGTTCACAGCTTATATTTTGCTTACAGATGGGCCAGGCATAGTAAAGTACCTCAAGACACACGTGTAGGCAGATGTAAATCCTCAAGCAGTTGTGGAAATGAGTCATCAGGACCATTTCAGTATCAAATAATGGAAGGGAATTCTCGGTGACAGACTCGTTGGGCCATATACTTTACCAAACAGAAAAAACAGATGCTGCGTATCACCGACGTCTGCGCCATGAATTACCAGCGCTATTGAAGAACGTTACCCTTGCAGAAAGACGACTGTAGCTCATGCACGACTGGGCACCAAAAAATGGTTCAAATGGCTCTGAGCACTATGCGACTCAACTTCTGAGGTCATCAGTCGCCTAGAACTTAGAACTAATTAAACCTAACTAACCTAAGGACATCACACACATCCATGCCCGAGGCAGGATTCGAACCTGCGACCGTAGCGGTCACGCGGGTCCAGACTGAAGCGCCTTTAACCGCACGGCCACACCGGCCGGCGACTGGGCACCATCTCATTTTCTACGGATCATGCGGCTGTACATCACCACAAAGTTTCATGGGCGAACGATTCGCGAGGGAGTTCAGCAGCATGGCCTCCACGTTTACCGGTTCTGAATACATTAGATTTATGGCTGTAGGGACATTCAAAGGCATTGGTGCATGCCTATCCTATGACTATGTTGGGAATAAGACAACAGAGTGGCCCACATCTCACCTTGCATCGGATTTCGGTCGTATCATTATAGAAACTTTTCTTCTAGTTTTGGTTAATACTACCTTCTGTAGCAACATGTGACATTTCTTTCGAAATACCGTGTATACTTCGTAAGCTACTTGACAGTGCTTGGCGGAGGATTCCAGACGATAGCAGCGCTACCTGGCGAAGAATGACTAGTAGTAGACACACTCACGGTGCATGTAGTATCAGTGAGAATGCTGTCCTTGTGTAGAATGGGGAAGGAGCGGTCTATCTGAGTTTGACCAAGGGCAGACTGTGATATCCTGAAGGCTCGGCACGAACATTCTGGAAACTGCATGACTTATCCGGTGTTCGAGGAGTGCTATGATAAGTGTCTTCAACAGTCATACTAGAAAGAAGAACACGACGTCATGAGGTTGGGCGGCCACCCCTCATGGCAGATGTCGGACGTCGTAGGCTGGGCTGACTGGTAAAACAGGACAAGCGACGAAGTATGGCGGAACTAACGTCAGACTTTAATGTTGGACAGAGTACAAATGTGTCTGAACACACAGTGCACCGAACACTTCTAACGATGGACTTTCTCGGCCGACGACCCACCACGTGATCATCGACATTGGACATTGGCGCAGTGGCTGAGTTGAATCCATATACCTTCTTCATCACGCCGATGTGAAAGCTCGAATCCGTCGTCTTTCAGGGGAACAGCTCCTTAACACTTGTAATGCGGGAGGGAGGTGAGCTGTTGGCGGCTCCATTATGCCCTGGGGAATATTCATATGGGCATCCATGGGTCCAGTGGAGCTCGTGCAAGGCACCTGGACGGCCAAGGAGTATAGTACACTGGTTGCAGTTCATGTACATCCTTTCATGACTATCATTTTTCCCGATGGCAGCAGCATTTTTCAGCAAGATAATGCCGCGTGTCACAAGGCCTGGAGCGTGATGGAATGGTTCGAGGAACACAGTGGCGAGTTCCAACTGGTGTACCAGATCTGAACCCGATCGAACACATCTGGAATGTGACTGAACGTGGCGTCTGCGCTCATGGCCCCCTCTCCGGAATTCGCGGGAATTACACTGCTGGCTACCGTAAATGCAACACCAAGAAAGACAAGAGGTAGCACAACAAAATTTATTTTGTAGATAACATGTTGACCAAGTATCAAATGATTACGTTTACAGACGTCTGTGACATGTGGTTCCTGCCAGAATCAGTAGCCAGAGTAGCCGCCATTGTTGGAGATCACCGCTGCCACACGTCTCGGCATTGAGTCAAAAAGACGTTGGATGTGTTCCTGGGGTACAGCAGCCCAAGCAGCTTCCACGCGTTGCCAAAGATCATCTGGTGTGGCAGCTGGGGATGTAATCTGGGTCACTCGTTGAGCAACCATGGACCACATGTTTTCTATCGGCGAAAGATTCGGAGAGCGAGCCGGCCAGGGAAGCAATTCAATCTGGTTATTGACGAAGAACCTTTGGACAATGCGTGCCACGTGTGGTCGCGCATTATCCTGTTGAAATATGGCTGTGGCCGAGCCCTGAAGGTAAGGAAGGACAACTGGCTCCAGCACCTCGGATATGTAGCGCCGGCTATTTAAAGTACCGGCAATGCGTACTAGAGGCGTTCGAGAGTAATATCCAATACCGCCCCATACCATAACACCCGGTGCAAGACCAGTGTGGCGGTGCATAATGCAGCTGTCCAGCATCCCCTCTCCACGGTGTCTCCACACTCGAATCCGACCATCGTGGTGCTGCAGACAGAAGCGTGCCTCGTCAGTAAAGACAACGTCATTCCATTCTGCCGTCCACATCCGTCTGTCATCACACCATTGGTGGCGGAGACGTCTGTGGTTCTGCGTCAATGGTAGACGAAGCAATGGACGTCTTGCGGACAGACCACTCTGCTGTAAACGGCGTCGAATGGTACGCGCAGACACTGGATGATGCGTTACAGACGCAATGTGCTGTGCTATGGTTCGGGATGTCACTGAGCGATCCGTCACTGCCATGCGCACAATTTGCCTATCAGCACGTGCAGTGGTGCACCGAGGTGAATGCGATCGACCAAGTCGGTCCGTCGTACCCTCCTGCATCCAACGGTCACATATCCGCATTACAGTTGTTTGGTTTCGTCCAACACGACTAGCGATTTCTCTGTATGATAATCCACAATCTCGGTAAGCCACTATCCTTCCTCTGTCGAACTCGGATACTTGATCAAAAGATGTTCGCTGTTGTCTGCGAGGCATAACTGATCGTCTTGTGAAACAACCACAAGGTAAACACACGTGCCGAACGTACACTCGTCGAAATCGCCAAGCCTTAAATGGCGCTATGAGGTGGCGCCACAGGCGCGCGTGATGTGCGTCTGCGCTGAAATTCTAATCAGTTGCATATCTCATCGCTGCAAACTCATGGTGTAAATTTCACTCGATTCGGATGCTTCCTTCAGGGTGTTGCATTTACGGAGGCCAGCAGTGTATCTGACGTGTGTGCAGATGTGGTACCAACTCCCTCCAGCGACCTACCAAGGCCTCAGTGCTTCGATGCAACGACGCGTCGCCGCTGTTATCAGTCCCTAAGGTGGACATACTGTCTATTAGGTACGTGGTCAAAATGTTCTGGCTGATCAGTGTATATGCTTAAGTTCGGCGAGTACCTCTGTCACACTTTTGTATTTGCTGTAGCAATCTGTTACGATCTTGAGAATGCGACTCTAAAAATAAATGTCGCGTGACTAGGGCCTCCCGTCGGGTAGACCGTTCGCCGGGGTACAAGTCTTTCGATTTGACGCCACTTCGGCGACTTGCGCGTCGATGGGGATGAAATGACGATGATTAGGACAACACAACACCCAGTCCCTGAGCGGGGAAAATCTCCGCCACAGCCGGGAATCGAACTAGGGCCCTTAGGATTAACATTCTGTCCCACTGACCACTCAGCTACCGGGGGCGGACAATGCGACTCTGAATTCGTTCCATTACTGCTGTCGAGCTTACTTGGTAAGTTGTCGAAACGTTGATACAGTACTCTACAATTGGCCTCTCTAGCGTCGAATATACGATTTCTCTTACGTATTCACCGCACTTCCGCAGAACCTTTCCGGCAAATCTAAGTCTTCATTCACGCCTCCCCTGATACTAAATTTGCGTGTTCATTCCACTTCATATCACTGGTCAGTACTACCTCAGAATATTTATAACACGAAGTGTTATGTGATGTTCACCGCTAATTTCGTGACTGGATACTGTAGGGTTGTTACTACGTTGCACGTGTATTTCCATTAGTGTTATAGGGTTCTTTCTCTCTGTTGTACGCATACCTTACGTTTACTCACTTTTAAAGAGAGCTGATATTCATTTCATTACAACCGTCCAACCACTATACTTCCCTGTAGACAACAGTGTCATCAGCGAACAATCTTATAGAACTGCTGACTGTTTTTTTAAATCGTTCATGTACATTCAGAACGTTACAAGTCTTTTACGCTTCCTGCGGCCACGGCCGATGATATTCTCGTTTCTATTGAACATCCGCCGTGCACATAAACTTCATCAAATCAGTCCCATATCTGTGAAGATATTCCATACGACTGCTCAGTATCTGATTAAAAGTTTCTGGACACCACTACGTAGTATGGAATTGACCATTAGATGTCACTAGATACGGATCCGCCAGTATGAAAGAAGGAGGGAAATGTTGTGTTGTCAGCAGCGAAGCAATAACAGCAGACTGGATTGGTTAAGAGAGCTCACTGACTTCGAATGTGGAACAGGCGCTGGATGTCAGCTGAGTAAAAGATGCATCAGGGACATTTCATTTCTTTTAAAGTCGACGCGAAGGAACATCCAAGACCAGGCAGACCTCATGTACTAATAATAATGGCGTGTGACGAGGGCCTCCCGTCGAGTAGACCGCTCGCCTCGTGCAAGTCTTTCGATTCGACGCCACTTCGGCGACTTGCGCGTCGATGGGGATGAAATGATGATATTAGGACAACACAACACCCAGTCCCTGAGCGGAGAAAATCTCCGACCCAGTCGGGAATCGAACCCGGGCCCTTAGGATTGACAGACTGTCGCGCTGACCACTCAGCTACCAGCGGCGGACGGCTAATTTACTGCCGCACAGGAATCGACAAACAATGAGGAGCGGTGGTACAAAAATTCTCACGAAATTAGCGGAAGAAATCGGCCGTGAGTACCGAAGTGCCACCAACAGTCCAGCTATACAATATCTGTGGGTGGGAAGTCAAAAAGAATGGGGTATAATTGACCGAGCAGCTCCTCATAGCCGGCCGCTGTGGCCGAGCGTTTCTAGGCGCTTCATACCGGAACCGCGTTGCTGCTACGGTCGCAGATTTGAATCCTGCCCCGGGCATGGATGTGTGTGATGTCTTTAGGTTAGTTAGGTTTAAGTAGTTCTAAGTCTAGGGGACTGATGACCTCAGATGTTAAGTCCCATAGCGCTTAGAGCCATTTGAGACAGCTCCTCATGAACCACAAATTTCTGTAGTCAGTGCTAAGCGTCACTTGATATAGTATTAGACCGGCGCCATTCGTCGGTGGAGGACTGAAAATGAGTGATTTGGGTGGATGATTGTATCAGCATGACAGTGGACGCTGCCATAAGGCAGCGTCTGTGAGGCGATAGTTTGTGGACAATGTTCCTGAAATAGACTAGCCTGCCCAGTGTCCCGACCTGAACCCAGTGGAACGCCTGTAAGGTGCGTTAGCACGAGACTCCAGATCACAGCGTCCATCATCACTACCCTTTCTAGTTTCGGTGCTTGAGGAAGAACGAGCTACCATTCTTCCACAGACTTTGAGACACCTCATTAAAAGTGTCCCCAGCAGAGTTTAAGCCATCATAAAGGCAAGGGGTGGACACTCCCCAAATTGATGTACACTAATAGGTGTTCGGATACTTCTAATCAGATAGCGCATCTTTACCATTTATCGACGACGTGTCACAGGGAGAATTACTTTCGGGAGATATACGAAGACGGAGTCTACCCCTGCTGACCTGCAACGTAAATTCATATGACATGATTCGCTGGGAGTCCTCACAGTAATCGCCACGCGGGGTAGCCGTGCGGTCCGAGAGGCGCCTTGCCGGGGTTCGAGTGCCCCCCCCCCCACCCTCCCCGGCTCCGTCGGAGGTTCGAATCCTCCCTCGGGCTTGGGTGTGCATGTTGTCCTTAGCGTAAGTTTAAGTTAAATTAAGTAGTGTGAAAGCCTAGGGACCACTGAACTCAGCAGTTTGGTCCCATAGGAACTTACCACAAATTCCTCACAGTAATGTTACTAGAGAACTTTCTGCGATCTTCAGTTAATTCAGTGCAGCCAACAGTAGACTTTGACGTCACAGTGAAAAATCACCAAAAACTAGTTGTAAATTTGAACCTATATTACCGGCTCGCTGTTATCAGGTTTTCTGATTTCATTTTATCCTTTTACTCTGAAGATTAAATGAATAGCAGTGGTAAAGGAAAATATTGTACGTGTCGAACATGCAATGTTTCCACCTTTCTGACCCACCATTCAAGAAACAAATAAAATTAGCGACGTAAAAGTGTCTAAAATCGAATAAATAACAGCACCAATTATAACATTAATTGACGAGGTTTGGCAAATTCCATCAGTCAGCTGATGTTTATCACAAGTTGCCTATTTTGTCCACACAAAAATTGCAGTTCGAACTAAGCAATTTTCTTAAAATTCGTCACGTAGTTTCAATCTGGTCAGTTGCATTAGAGAAACGGGAAAAATAATTGTCTTTACATACACCATATTTTCAGCGATATTACGACGTCTATGGCAAAAGCTGAATTCGTATTCGATATCACATAGCAGTGAGGCCTAAAGAATAGCCGATTTGTCACAAAATGAAAGATGAGAGAAGTTATTGTAATTTACAAGTTAAACGATCTTCCTGCAATAGTAAAATTTAATTTTCGCATTGCCGCTTACTACGTATGTATTGTTCAGAATATTTCATCAAAATAATAAGAAAATACCTAAACGCAAACGTACATTTTCCTAGAAATCAAGGGAAGAGACATCTATGTCTGTCGCTTATGTACCCATATAGTAAACGCTATTCAACAAAAATGCCTCTGGTGTAGCGACCAAGACATGTGGCTAGGAAACCGAGAACCTTTGTTCGATTTCCATTTGCATTCTACAAGCTTTTTTGTTTGTACATTTTTCCGTATCGAAATTGGTGGGAATAGGAGGGTTCATAAGGTAAGCAAACCAATGAGGAATAACAACGAAAAAGGCAAATAAACTTCTCAAACGACTTGGATTAGTAAAGGAATAAAATTTTAAGCCTCCGTGTATGAAAACAATTCCGCTTAAGACTCCTGCGAAGATGAGCGTTCGACGCTTGTTATCGCATAAGCGAGAAAAACGAACCATTGCCGCAGTTGTTAGTATACATAAAAAACATACCCGCACTAAGTGCAACGTTCCATCACAGCCTCTGGAAAATTGTTGCCTAAGCTTTCCTGTGCTTATCTACATTTCTAAAGCACAGTCCTGGAACCTGGAACCTGGAACCCGGAACCTCGTACCAGTTGCAGCGTTGTGGTAACAAAACATGTATTTTGAATATTGCTGATCAAATTTAAAAATTTACGATACTATCATAATCTACTCATTAACAGACATAATGTTATGTTAAAAGTTTAACACAATAAGACAGGAATTACAGGTACAAACTGTGTGTTTTTTCTTGTCACAGCCTAACCAACGGCCAAGAAATAGCCAAACATTATTCATCTACTTTTAGACTCAGAACACTTCATGACTTCCTACGAACTTTACACATAATTTCGAACCGTCACGAAACTATCTCTCGCTGACACTACCACAAAACCATCAAACGAAAAGAGTTTATCGCTTATTGTGTTTTCAGTGTTGATGCAGTCAAACTTCAGTACCAGGCATAACGTCTTAATTTACTACTTCATTACTAGTAATTCTATTCGGAACACAATTTGCAGACAGTATCTACACATACAACTGATGTACCAGCAAAACTGTGTCTTTGTACGACCCATATTTTAGAAGATATGACGTTATAGGCATTTAGATACGTGAAAAATTAACTTTTGCTTAAAATGACGCGCAGAAAGACTTTATGATCAGACATTACGTTTTAATTTATGACTTCTTTACTAGTATCTCTATTCGCAACATACTTTGCATAGAGTATCTACATATAACACTGATTGTACTTGCAGTATTATATCACTGTACGATACGTAATTCAGGAGATACGTCATAAACACTGAGATGTTTGGAAACTAGCTTTTCCTTAAAATGGAGCACAAACTACCCAGATTATATTCATCCAGTGTTTCATAATGAGAGCACTTAGCGGCTTCCAATAAACTTTAAATATAACTTTAAATCTTCAAGAAACTTTTTCTTGCTTACATATGAACACATTTGTTACGTAGTCAGGTGTTTGAAGTTATTTCATAGATGAGAGTTCGATTCTTTAAAGAATTAGGAGTTTACTGGGAACAAGCTAATGATTAATTTTGTCTTCAGGGTATAGAAAATGTCGTTAAAAATGTTTGCGTCACTTGTTGCAAATCAGGGAAATTGACAAATGCAGTTTATAAAACAAATCTTCAGAACGATTTAAAACCATACGTTGCTGACAACAAGTTTTGTCTGTTACTGGATTGCTGGGGTGGGAAACTAAAATTGTCGTGTATAATAGTATGTTTATAGATGCATCTGTGATATACATACTTTATCAATGTTACAGCTACAGATACTCTCTTACGATCTTTGTCTAAGGTTCATAGCAATTTGTCTTTGATCTTTGCTGTTAAAAATTATTTTGTTACTACAAATTGATTACAGTTTTCTTCAGTGTAAAATGTGTGATCGTCTTGTGTGCGTCTCCTACATATCTATGTCTTTTAGAGATTATTTATAGTAACAGAAGCTATGGTTTTTCTATCTAGTTTCCCAAGAATCATACGACACTCATTTCCTTAATAATTTCTGAGAGGTTTCTCACCTTTTAAACCAACATAAAACTGTTATACTCAAATATGGCCGTAGTACATCTCCATTATTGTTTCATTTGCTGTTCTTGTACCCACTTTGTATGAATATAAGACTAACTACTAATAACTCTATTGTAAAATTCACATTATATGGTATTCATAACCTGATAGACAAAAAAAGGTTACAGCTTATTTTGTACATTGTAACTGGCAAAATGTATCATATTAGTATCTATAATGTAGAATGCAAACTTAGATTCGATGTTCAGACGCAGTTTTATCACAGTATAAAAGAAAACAGAGAGAAACCGTATCTTATTCTGCGTTTGTACTGTACGCAGTGTGAATTATGTAATGCCCATGTTCAGTGCTGATTTTGGTCACTATACAGACGTTGTAGCATATCTCTAACATAACTAGCTAATCAGTACAAAAATATAATAATGCTATGTATAATATAGAATGCAGCTTTAGAGTCGACGTTTTTATACTCAGTTTTATCAGTGTAATAACAGAAAAAATACTATTTCTGTTGTGCTCCAGTACTTTACAAAATTTTGCCCATCTAATGTCCATGCTCTGTGTTGATTCCATTCATTGTACAATTACTTTATCCGTTAAAAATGTAATATACATTATATCTGATTGGACAGTTTACGCTTATAAACCTTTGTCTGTTTATATATAATATTTGTTTTCGTAATTTTAGGCATACAGTGAAAGCCATATTAAAAATTCTTGAATATAATTTTACTTCTCTTTTCGATCTTTAAATTCGTCTCTCTAGCAAACACAGATCTTACTGCGACCACACATTCTATACAGCGTCTTAACTTAACATTTTTACTCTGGTAACATTTTTGAAACTATTGTTATTTTTATTTATATTAATCTGGGCCACTTTTAATAAATACTGAGCGTCATTGGTGTCACAAAGAATAGAATGGTGTGCGTTAAAGCAGCGCATGTTTAAAATTTGTCAATTTTAAATGCATGACGCAAATACATGACGATTTTGTCACACAGAAGTATAAAACATATAATTTTTCCCCACATTTCACGTTTTAGCAACTTATAATTCATTCTTAAATATATTTGTGAAGGTTAAATAGGAAAAAAAATCTCTCAGAAGTTTACTGAATTTTGAACCAAAAAAGCTTTTTACTTATCTTATTTCACAAAGCCAGGAACGAATACAAAACGAGCTCCCAGCAGAAAGCACGGAAACCTGTAAGACCCATCTGAAGATGGATTTATAATTTTATAGTAAGTAGAAACCCAAAACAATTTGTTTTAAATAAACTTTTGGAAATCATACTTGGGGCTGGTTGCTGGTTAAATTATAAACTTTACAAATCTAAGTAATTACTATACAATGTACACTTCACACAATAGTTGACATATTCGTTTCGTAAGAGTCAGCAACTGTATTGATATTTAAGATAATACTCATTTATTTTCCAGTCTCAGTTGCACAGTGCTTTAGTTATACTACATGTTTCGAGCACTCTGGATCATCTTCAGATCTAAATCAAAGAAAAACTAAATATGTTGTAAGGTGTCAATCAAATAACACACCATACACTGAATTCCTGAAACAATTCCGGTTAACTCGATATGTCACACGACACAGTTATGTGGAAATGTACTAATTTTATTTACAGGCAAAGCGAATAAACAAACTGACATTATGTGAATATAAATCACTAATACTCACACTAATAACCGCACACAAGTAATTTCCCAGACCCAAGCTGCGAGACGCAGTTCCGAGGAAAGGAGAATTTTTACAAGGGAATGCCCGACCATTGGTCGGCTGAAATCTTCGCAGTGGGACACCAAGCAGACACAATGAGATGCCAGAACCACAGTGTAGGTCGCCGGCACAAGCAGTCCTTCTCCCTGCTTTTTAACGACAACCTCTCGGAAAGCCTTTCTATAGGAACATGGCGCGATATAACAGACAAACGTCCGGAGAAACCCAACTCAAAACAGTGGTGACTTACTGCAGCCTCCTATCTTAAAACTTGCATGAAATAAAAGGCTGGTTATGTTAGTATTACGTAGCAGAAGTTAAACTCTGCCCTACAAAAGAAACGACGCCTCTGATAGGCTACAAAACTCTAGTGGGTGGAGTTATACCAAGTACGAGCGCTCTGACTGGCCAGAAAGAAAATGCGTGGCCACCAGCTTTGATATAGGCAAACTGCAGGAAGAGTAATTTGCTTCTTCACTTGCAGCAACTCGTCGAGTGTTTGACCAAGGCGACTTGCGCCACACTGAGATGATTGCAAGAGTCATTATGTGAACATTTGTTCGCAGGCTCATCTTAACACGTAAGGAGTTAAACTGCAAAGTCTCCTAGCACGGAGAAGCTCACTGAGCACTGACATTTAACGCTTGCAGGCGATTTGAAGGCAACTATGTACGCGCTGTTCCCGCCAAATAGCGTGTACCATGCCAGTTAACTTCGCTAGGGAATAACTAGGAGTCTCGGTTTTACCGGAGACATAGGAAATGTATCAGACAGGTTTTTGACAGTCGAGAGGGATTTAGGATAGATTATCAGGTTCACAGCTCGCGCCGACAACAGCCACTGCCGCCGCCGGCGAAATGTAAACATGTGCGCTCGCGCTACGCCAGTAAGTGATATTTAATTGACGCTCAGAACTTTAGTCGCCTCTGTCTCTCCTAACTTTTGTACATTAAACCATGATCTGTAGTTAAACGTATTCAAGATTGTCGGGCTTAATTGAGGCAGAAACGTGAGATATCCGATTTAACGAAAAGAACTGATCAGCCGCTGTAGCGTGCTTTATACTCTCAAGTTATGGAATTGTTTTAACGGTCTACTTCTTTTTGATTGCTCTTTACTGACTACCATTCAATTTTGGGTATTTTCATTATGCATTTTAACGTAACTGATATCTCTGGCCCCAATTGTATTTAATTTGTCTGTATTTTTATCGACCTCCAGGCATGGTCATCAGCCATCTTACCATTAAAGAACCTTATAATAGTTAGGAATTTCGCTTCACAGTTGTGAACACCCAATATCAATATTTTACTATCCTCTACGTAATTTTACTGACATTGTTATGTCATGAAGTCATAAAAAAATAAACGTTAATAACGAAAATCTTGGGTTTTCATTTTTGCTAACACATAGTTATGCTTGAACCCGTATACTAATTTCTGTTAGCGATAACGTTTCCTTTACAGGGAGTGTAGTGGAACTGACGTTGAGATCATTGTCTGATTACATCACTGTCTGTACTGCTGTACTCTTCTGAACTCTGCATGCGTGAGATGGTATCTTCCCACCTTGCAGGCCATAGGTTCAACACCAAACTCCTAAAACACTCACAGAACGTCCTTGCGCAACTGTGGCAGGAAGATAGATCAGAACCAATCCCACACATGTTAGAATGTGCCTTCTAATACTTTACAATAAGCAGATAAAAGGAATTGTACTTAAATGTAGAATTTATCTAAGTAATTCGGTCAGCATATTGTCTTGTCTACTCAGAACCACAGATCAGAGTACTGTCTGTTACAATTGTCATCACGGTATATGCTGGAGATCGGGAAGATTGGCTGGCCGGAGTGGACGAACGGTTCTAGGCACTACAGTCTGGAACCGCGCGACCGCTATGGTCGCAGGTTCGAATCCTGCCTCGGCCATGGATGTGTGTGATGTCCTTAGCTTAGTTAGGCTTAAGTAGTTCTAAGTTCTAGGGTACTGCTGATCTTAGAAGTTAAGTACCATAGTGCTCAGCCCGTAGCTCGTGGACGTGCGGTAGCGTTCTCGCTTCCCGCGCCCGGGTTCCCGGGTTCGATTCCCGGCGGGGTCAGGGATTTTCTCTGCCTCGTGATGGCTGGGTGTTGTGTGATGTCCTTAGGTTAGTTCTAAGTTCTAGGGGACTGATGACCATAGATGTTAAGTCCCATAGTGCTCAGAGCCATTTGAACCATAGTGCTCAGAGCCATTTGAACAATTTTTTTCGGGGAGATTGGAGGGGAGGGGGGGAGGATGGGGAAAAATGAAATCGAGAGGGAGTGATTGGGTTAGGAGAAAGGAAGTATGAAGGGGCGATGGGGATGGAGATGTCATCAGTTTAACAAGATGGGTCTTACTAAAACTATCTAAAAGTATCTAAAAATTCTTTTTAAAATACTAATGGTGTAGAGCGTTGGGTAAATAAAATGTAAATGACATAAAATAGTAAAATTATAAAGTGGAGAGAGAGGGATTGAGAGCAAGGAAAAAAGACAAGGGAGGGGAGAGAGAGGATTTGTGGCAGGGATGCTACAGGTTTAACAAGAAAGGGTCCTATACTGAAATTACTAAAAGTCAGTTATGTAAAAACCGTTCTGTTAATATACCGGGAGCGTGCGAATATAGTAAAAGACGTAAATATCGTAAAATTACAGAAGCAGAATTATGTGGATGAGCTAGAAATGTACGAAATGGCAATAAATATTAAAAAATTTTAAAAACACATGAAAGTATAAAATTGTAAAATGTCTAAAAGAAGAAATTTTAAAAGTGAAACTATGTGCAGCAACTAAAATTATAGGAAACTGGGTATGATGGTTAGTAAATTGTATTTACTTCTGCTTAATGGTGTAGTACGGCGCGCAGTTTTGTACAATGTACGGAAGACAGTTTGCACTCCGACCTCCTGCTAACACAGTGTGTGAGTGCGTGACTGTGTGTGTATAGGGTTTAAGACTAACGACATTATTTCCATCAGACTGGGCCACCGTGTGAATAGAACAGCCTGTAAATTCACTGGAGCAAGAGTTTATAAACTACAGTGTGGAAGCTGTAGGTCGAAAGGGCAGAACGTTTGAAATACGCTTCAAAGAGCACACTTTAATTCGCAATAAGAAAACAGTGTCTGGTGAGCATCCTCTAGCATCGAAGCATCCTGTTGGAACTATTGATATACATTCGGAAGTGCTGCACAATAAACTTAAGATACACCTCCTGACAATGTTGCATGAAAATTACTTTTTTACACTCCGTCTGCAAGAGCCTCGCATTACATTAAGCCAACAGAGCGATTTTATTAACAGTGAATTTTTAGAAGCTTTGAATGCCTCTTACAGTCGTCCACCTCGCCACAGTGTACGTATGATCAACAGCCCCATTCACCGAGAAGACAGCGGCAGTGCATCGGCTCATACACCGTCTCACCAGCAAGCCAGCGTGCAGACCGGCTTTCGTAACTGTCACTCCCTGTTCCTTGTAACTTCAGTTGCTGCACATAGTTTAACTTTTATAATTTATACTTTTACACATTTTACGGCTTTATGCTTTCAAAGTTTTTTAATTTAAATATTTAATGACAATGCATACAGTTCTAGCTCCTCTACATAATTCCACTTCCACAATTTTACGATATTTATGTCTTTCACTATTTATACATCCACTGTTTTAGGCCTACACTTTTAATATTTTAACAAAAATGTTTTACACAGTATTATTTTTATTTTTTTTATTTTTTAGAGGTGGACCTTACAGTTTTATAATTTCAAAGTTTCACACTTTTCATATCTTACGTAACTAATTCTGTTTTAGCTACTTTATTTCCATTTTTATAATCTACTTTTTTATCCCCATTTACATTTTTACACAGCTATTGGTCTACGCTCATGGTACTTTATGTTATATTGCTAGAGAAGGCCGAAATGCACGCTATGAGCTCACGCAGGATGGCGTGAGGTCTGAAACAGGATACGTAATGAATGCTATAAAGAAAAGTACGTAGCTTCTGGAATACTTAACTTTAATCCATCATTGGTGTACATCGCTCTTGGCGATACAAGTTAGACTCTTTAGATACATGCAATAAACTGTTAATGGCGCCTTGCTAGGTCGTAGCCATTGACTTAGCTGAAGGCTATTCTAACTATCTTCTCTGCAAATAAACGAGGCTTCGTCAGTGTTGCATCGCTAGCTAAGTCGTCCGTACAACTGGGGCGAGTGCTAGTAAGTCTCTCTAGACCTGCCGTGTGGCGGCGCTCGGTCAGCAATTACTGATAGTGGCGACACGCGGGTCCGTCGTATACTAGCGGACCGCGGCCGATTTAAAAGCTACCACCTAGCAAGTGTGGTGTCTGGCGGTGACACCACACTTTAACAGAAGGTCTTTTTACATAATCAACTTTTTGCAATTTCAGTATAAGACACTGTCTTGTTAAACCCATAGTACTATTTTATGTCATGTCCATGATCATGGACCTTGCCGTTGGTGGCAAGGCTGGCGTGTCTCAGCAATACAGATAGCCGTACGTTACGCAACCACAACGGAGGGGTATCTGTTGAGAGGCCAGAAAAACATGTGATTCCTGAAGAGGGGCAGCACCCTTTCCAGTAGCTGCAGGGGCAACAGTATGGACCATTGACTGAACTGGCCTTGTAACATTAACCAAAACAGCCTTGCTGTGCTGGTACTGTGAACGGCTGAAAGCAAGGGGAAACTACAATCGTAATTTTTCCCGAGGGCATGCAGCTTTACTGTATGGTTAAATGATGACGGCAGCCTCTTGAGTAAAATATTCCAGAGGTAAAATAGTCACCAATTCGGATCTCCGGGCGGGAGATGGGAGCGCGGGTAAGCTACTACGAACTCAGGAGGACTTCGTTATCAGGAGAAAGAAAACTGGCGTTCTGCGGATCTGAGCGTGGAATGTCAGTTCCCTTAATCGGGCAGGTAGGTTAGAAAATTAAAAAAAAAGAAATGGATGGGTTAAAGTTAGATATAGTGGGAATTAGTGAAGTTCGGTGGCAGGAGGAGCAAGATTTCTGGTCAGGTGAATACAGGGTTATAAATACAAAATCGAATAGGGCAGGCGCGGCTCGTAATTAAAGGCTCTGAGGCGGAGCCGCCCCAAAATATATGTTAAAGTAAATTTCGCAAGAACGTATTACATAATTTAAATTATCAGGACGAATTTCGCATATTGCCCATTCCAATTAAAATAACGACGGTCAACGTTTTTGGAACTGCTTGTATTGATAGATGTTTTCCGAACGGTTAGTAATGTTTAGGCTGCGCCTTGGAACGTCCGTAAGCTGCATGTAGTAGCGGTTTGGGGGCGTGGCTTCTACATAGTACTGCTCTTTACGGGCGACCCGAAGGCTCAGAGCTTGCAGCCTAAGGGTGTCATACCAACCACCACACGTTTTTCACGTTCCACTATCTATGTAATAAAGGAATGTAGAGTGGCCGAAACTTCGCTATCCAATCTCTGTCTCTGCACATCTCTACTACGCTTCGATGTGCCATTAATCGACGTTTAGTATTATTGTTTTGATAATGTTTTACATAGTTGTTTTGTTTCTGCCATTGGCTATTTTACCCACGTTTAGAATAAGTTTGCAAATATCCCGCCAGAGTGCACTAGACTACAGAAACATAACAGTACTGCCATCTAGCGAGAGTTTCATAAGTGATTAGAGGACAAAGCGCGCGAAATTTGTCCCATTACTTTACTTTCCTTGCTTGCTGATGCTGACTGCTTTTGTTGATATCGTGTGATATTAGCAAGTTTCTTTTTCGGAGTGTATTTTGCAAGATTTTAGTGAGTTTTACTTGCACAAGACCTGTGACGTCACCAGAACATCACAGTATCGTCATGCGAACTCGTAAACTTCGAGCTTTGGAGGTAAAGCACAATAAACGCCTTAAGTTTAGAACTGAAAACACCTAAAATATTAAAATATTAAGCAGCCGCAAAGTTAAGATTCGTCGCATTAAAGATCTCTCCGAAACGCGTCTTTTCATATGATTTGCTGCAAAGTGTCAGAAAATGTAATGATGACGTAAAAAACACTAACCAAAGATTTTAACTCGAGGTTAGCTTCTAATGATATTTAATACATGATTATAGAAGATACAGTACGTAAAATTATAGGTAGAAAGTGATATGCCCACCCCCTCCCCCTGAATCCTTAGTTGTTTATGTCAGACTAATCTGTAGCGTAACCCGACGTCTATGTTGGCTCCGATCGATAAATACCGCAGCCTTCCCCAGTATAGAAACCACGAGCCGCGCCTGGAATAGGGGTAATGCAGGAGTAGGTTTAACAATGAATAAAAAAATGGGAGCGCGGGTAAGCTACTACGAACAAAATAGTGAACGCATTATCGTAGCCAAGATCGAGACGAAGCCCACGCCTAACACAGTGGTACAAGGTTAAGTGCCAAGTAGCTCCGCAGATGATGAAGAGATTAAAGAAATATATGATGCGATAAAAGAAATTATTCAGATAGTGAAGGCAGACGAAAATTTAATAGTCATAGGGGATTGGAATGCGATAGTAGGAAAAGGAAGAGAAGGAAAAGTAATAGGTGAATATAGAATCGGGGAAAGGAATGAAAGAGGAAGCCACCTGGTGGAATTTTGCACAGAGCATAACTTTAGCTAACACTTCGTTTAAGAATCATGACAGACGGTTGTATACGTGGAAGAGGCCTGGAGATACTGGAAGATTTCAGATAAATTATATAATGGTTAGACAGAGATTTAGGAACCAGGTTTTAAATTATAAGACGTATCCAGGGTCAGATGTTGACTCTGACCATAATTTATTGGTTATGAACTGTAGATTAAAACTGAAGAAACGGCAAAAAGGTGGCATTTTAAGGAGATGGGGCTTGGATAAACTGAAAGAACCAGAAGTTGTAGAAAATTTCAGAGAGAGCGTTAGGGAACGATTGACAAGAACGGAGGAAAGAAATACAATAGAAGAAGAATGGGTAGCTTTGAATGATGAAATAGTGAAGTCAACAGAGGATCAAGTAGGTAAAAAGAAAAAGTAATAATTCCAATCCCAAAGAAAGCAGGTGTTGACAGATGTAAAAATTACTGAACTATCAGTTTAATAAGTCACAGCTGCAAAATACTGACACGAATTCTGTTCAGTCGAATGGAAAAACTGGTAGAAGCCGACCTCGGCGAAGATCAGTTTGGATACCGTCGAAACGTTGGAACACACGAGTCAATACTGACCCTACGACTTATCTTAGAAGATAGATTAAGGAAAGGCAAACCTACTTTTCCAGCATTTGTAGACTTACAGAAAGCTTTTGACAATGGTGACTGGAATACTCTCTTTCAAATTCTGAAGTAGGCAGGGGTCAAATACAGGGAGCGAAAGGCTATTTATAATCTGTATAGAAACCAGATGGCAGTTATAAGAGTCGAGGGGCATGAAAGGGAAGCAGTGGTTGGGAAGGGAGAGAGACAGGGTTGTAGCCTCTCCCCGATGTTATTAAACCTGTATATTGAGGAAGCAGTGAAGGAAACAAAAGAAAAATTCGGAGTAGGGATTAAAATCCATGGAGAAGAAATAAAAAGTTTGAGGTTCGCCAATGACATTGTAATTTTGTCAGAGACAGCAAAGGACCTGGAAGAGCAGTTGAAATGAAAGGACAGTGTCTTGAAAGGAGGATATAAGATGAACATCAACAAAAACAAAACGAGGATAATGGAATGTAGTCGCATTAAATCAGGTGATGCTGAGGGGGTCAGATTAGGAAATGAGACACATAAAGTAGCAGATGAGTTTTGCTATTTGGGGGGCAAAGTAACTGATGATAGTCGAAGTAGAGAGGATATAAAATGTAGACTGGCTATGGCAAGGAAAGTGTTTCTGAAGAAGGGTAATTCGTTAGCATCGAGCATAGATTTAAGTGTCAGGAAGTAGTTTCTGAAAGTATTTGTGTGGTATGTAGCCATATATGGAAGTGAAACATGGACGATAAATAGTTTAGACAAGAAGAGAATAGAAGCTTCCGAAATGTGGTGCTACAGAAGAATGCTGAAGGTTAGATGGGTAGAACACATAACTAATGAGGAGGTACTAAATATAACTGGGGAGAAGAGGAATTTTGGGCACAACTTGACAAGGTGTCAAGGGATCACCAATTTATTATTGGAGGGAAGCGTGGAGGGTAAAACTCGTAGAGGGAGACCAAGGGATGAAGACACTAAGCAGATTCAGAAGGATGCAGGTTGTAGTTGTTACTCAGAGATGAAGAACCTTGTACAGTATAGGGTAGCATGGAGAGCTGCATCAAACCAGTCTCTGGACTGGAGACCATAACAGCAACAACAAAATATCATTCACATTTTACACACCCATTGTTCTACGCTAAATGAAATAAGCTATCTACCAACACACGTGAAAAGGGACCATGACGAAACTACCAAGATGACTGGTTAACTTAACACCTTCTTTTTTTATTTTATTTTTTTGTCAAATGTGCCCAAAGAAAAGTAGTAGGAATGAAACATTCGAACAGAAAAGGGGTTTTACACTTCATCCAACTCCTTGACGATTAAATATCAGATGCAGCATATTCGGAAAAATCTCAAGGTAGCGTGGGCCGTAACCATATATTGGTAAAAGGCACAACGGTCCAGGTCGTACCCGCTCCCCGCCACGTGATGAACGTAATGCTCAAGAAGCTACGTAAGTGCATTATTCTTCGTTCTGAGGAAGAAGGTTGAATCAGGTCACAGGAGAATGTCACTGGATATGCCGCTTCTGTCGTTCTGCCAAATAAGGCCAATTATCAGTCTGTCTGTGTCCGCAGTCGACCAACAGATGACATTTGTACCAGTTTCATGGCAACGGCTGTATCGGCCTGTCTCACAAAGGCCAATGCGAGAAACTCGAACGTTGGTGAGGAGAAGGTTATGAACGACTTGGTATCATGAAGACACCACTTCCATCGGAAAAATTGATAGGCTGACATTAGACTAAACAACCTTCCAATCTGTCTCTGGCGGTAGGGATTACACAGAGGAAGCGCGATCTGGAAACGCGCAGCGACATAACAGTGTTTTGACAGAGAGATGCGACTAGGAAAGAATATCAGCCCCCAAATAACTGACATCAACAAAAAATTCCCGGATATGCCTTAATTTATTATTTATCCTACCAACATCTATTAGGGGGGTTTAAGCTCGAAGAGCGGAGACAGGCGAGCTGCAAGTGATTGGGGGACGCGAAGACACGTTAAAACAGTGTGTCAAAGACATAATGCAGAGGCCTTGGTTTGAAAATCAGGGGGGCCGAAACCTCCCATCAGCCGTGATCTCGCAATAACCTAATAGCGCAAGCGGAAAATATAGTTTCGTCAGATAAACTTGCAGGATAATCGTTGTAACTTTCGGGATATCATCGCAGGAAGGGGAAAAATTTGGGCAACAAAATAGGCTTTGCTCCACACATAAGGTTCCAAGATCCGAACCTTTTGAAGTAACGAGAAGGAGCGACGTTTGTGTTCAAGGATCGCTCCTTGTCCTGACTGTGACAGACGTCCAATTTAACGCAGCCATCTTCGTCGGACAACGATCGCTAATAAAGAACAATTACCGATGGCGGGCGACCGCCACAGCCTTTGGAATCTTAGATGCGTTAAATCCCGGGAAAATGAGTAACTAACAGTTCCCGTCGTTAATCTGTGCTCCAGTAAGACGACACAATCAGTTCAAAACGTCGCTAACTGAGCTACCCAGGCTCGAATAATGACGTGTCGTCACAGCTTTACTTCTGCCAATAACCCGTCTCCTACCCTGTAAACTTCTCAGAAGTTCATATGAGCGCACGCTCCATATGAGACAACAGAAAATTTGGCATTTGGAGGAGAAAGTCATGGATTGAAATTTTTTGAAAAGACCTCGCCACAACGAAGAAAGTCTTAGTTATAATGACTATCAATACACCTCGGATATCATACCCGTGACACTCTGTCTCCTTTTTTGCAATAATATAGAACGAGCTACACTTCTTTGTACTTTTTCGATACCCTTTGTCAGTCCATCTGGTAACGATCCCATACTGCGCAGCAGTATTCAAGAAGAGTACGGACAAATGTAGTATCGGCCGTCTCTTTAGTAGATTTGCTGCACCTTCTAAGCATTCTGACAATAAAACTCGGTCTTCGGTTGGCCTCCACCACAATATTTTCTGTGTAGAGGTTGCGATGTAAGTTTTCTATATTGTATTTCTTAGGTATATGGTTGAATCGACAACTTTTAAATTTGTGCCGTGCACTGAAGAGAGACACAAACTGATACACCAGCCTAATATTGTGTGGGGCACCCGAAAGCACGCGGAAGTGCCACAGCACGACGTGGCATGGACTCGACTAATGTCTGAAGTGGTGGTGGAAGGAATCGAAACCATGAATCCTGCAGGGCTGTCCATAAATCCGTAAGACTACGACGGGGTGGAGATCTCATCTGAACAGCACTTGCAAGGCATCCGAGATATGCTCAATAATGTTCGTGTCTGGGTAGTTTGATGACCAGCGGAAGTGTTTAAACTCAGAAGAGTGTTCCTGGAGCCGCTCTGTAGCAATTCTGGACGTGTGGGATGTCGCACTGTCCTGCTGGAATTGCCCAAGTCCGTCGGAATGTACAATGGACATGAATGAATGTGGGTGATCAGACAGGATGCTTACGTACGTGTCACCTGTCAGAGTCGTATCTAGATGTATCAGGGGTCCCATATGACCCCAACTGCACATATCCAACACCGTTACAGAGCCTTCACCAGCTTGAATACGCCCCTGCTGACATGCAGCGTCCATGGATTCATGATGTTGTCTCCATACCCGTACAAGTCCATCCGCCCGATACAATTTGAAACGAGACTCGGCCGACCAGGTAACATATTTCCAGTCATCAACAGTCCAATGTCGGTGTTGACGGGCCCAGGGAAGGTTCAAAAATGGTTCAAATGGCTCTGAGCACTATGGGACTTTACATCTGAGGTCATCAGTCCCCTAGAACTTAGAATTACTTAAACCTAATTAACCTAAGGACATCACACACATCCATGCCCGAGGCAAGATTCGAACCTGCGACCGTAGCGGTCGCGCGGTTTCAGACTGTAGCGCCTAGAACCACTCAGCCACCCCGGCCGGCCCAGGGAAGGCGTAAAGCTTTGTGTCGTGCAGTCATCAAGGGTACAAGAGTGGGCCTTCGGGCCCAAAGGCCATATCGATGATGTTTCGTTGAATGGTTCGCACACTGACACTTACTGACGGCCCAGCATTGAAATCTGCAGTAATTTGCGGAAGGTTTGCACTTCTGTCACGTTGAATGATTATCTTTAGTCGTCGTTGGTCCCGTTCTTGCAGGATCTTTTCTCGACCGCAGCGATGTCGGAGATTTGATGTTTTACCGGATTCCTGATATTCACGGTACACTCGTGAAATGGCCGTACAGGAAAATCCGCACTTCATCGTTACCTCGGAGATGCTGTGTGTCATCGCTCGTGGGCAGCCTATAACTCCATGTTCAAACTCACTTAAATCTTGATAACCTGGCATTGTAGTAGCAGGAACCGATCTAACAATTGCACCAGACACTTGTTGTCTTCTGTAGGCGTTGCCGACTGCAGCGCCATATTCTACCTGTTTACATATCTCTGTATTTGAATACGCATGCCTCTACCAGTGTATATTGTGTAACCAAAATATAGCGTAATTTCTTAGCACTCATGTATAGGATCTCACGTTTTTTATTTCAGAGTCAATTACCACTTTTCGAAACACTCAGAAACATGGAATGACCCTTAGATTCCCTGTCAGTAACACTCATTACTTCGAGTGAACGAAGCGCCAGATGTGTTTCAGAAGAACGATAAGTTCTGAGTCCGTGCTGGCTATGTGTCAATATATCCGTTTTTTCGAAGTATTTTATAGAGTTGGAACACAGTATATGTTCCAACTGCTTAATGCACTATCTTGCAGGTACGAAGATTTGGAGTGTCCAGAAGCGCTGTACAACTTCCTGAGAGATTAGTGCCACGGGCAACATGCTTCTGTAACATTCCCGGGAAAGAAAGTAACTAGGACAATAACAAAAGTCTGTCCGCAGGTTCAGTGTGTGGTCCAGATTCTAGGATGTAGCACTGAAGCCCATAGTACAGAAGTTACGTTACAGTGGTAACATAAGCGGACTGGTGGTATTTGCGGATGACGTTCTGCTCGTTGTAAATTGTGACTCCAGAAAAATTATAGAAGACAAATGTAATGCGGATCTCCACGAATTTGAGGGCTGTTGTCTAAGTGTTAATGTATCACTGGTGTCTCACAAAACAACCTACCTCCTACCGAAATGAAACCGAGTAAGGAACCCTAAAATAAAATTTAATAATGTAACAGTTAGGAGAAGCAAAGTAACGAGATATCTAGGGGTATTTCTGGACAAAGGTCATAACTTTGCTTATCATATAGAGGAAGCAGGAATAAAAGGTAAAAACCTGATGAATAAAATTATAACCACTGCAAACAGGCAATTTCGGCTCCCCCTGAAAACTATCAGCGTATACCACCAATCTGTATTAGCATCATTCGTAGAATATCGTGCGGACGTTTGGGCTCTTAGACTGCAGCTAATGAAGCCAGTCTGACTGACCACGGCCCTTATGCCACGTATGTATACAAAATCAGAAAATAAATGAATGACAGCTGCTCCTGCGGCAGTGTTGGCACAGAAGAACACACACTGTGGGACTGCAGGCTGCATGAATATGCAGCGGGTAATGGACGTCAGGTATGGCGGATGTTGGATCCCATAGAAAAACTAAGGACCCACGAGGCATTCAGCCGTAAGTCGGCATGCTGCTATCCAGCTAGACAACATACAATGCAGATGGAGAGAAGATAACTGAGGTCGGCAGCCACCGACTGAAATACTGTCCCAAGAATCTACAGTGCGTTGGTGCAAGTGGTCACAGAAGTGTGGACTTTAAGACGTAAAAGTAGTGGGTGGAATTACTCGCTATAGTGGAAACGCTCCTGATGTGCTGCCCGATGCCCAAGGAATCCAGCAGACGATGACTGTTGATCGGCGTAGTATGATGGCGGATTCAGTAATGGAAACAACCATCCATAAGTTGAATGCACCAAAATAAATGAAAAAGGAGAGAATTCTGTAGTGCTTGTAGTAGAATTATTCGTTGGGTATCTGGTTAAGGGTTTCATTGTAGTTTTGTCGTAGTAGAAGTAGTCATAGCTTTTTTTTCAACTAAGTATCAGAAATAAATACTTAATATGCAATTTATTGCTATCCAAGGATATATGATATGTATGGCGTATTTTAGCTCTTCAGATTATGTAATTATGTAGACTAAATGAATGAGTAGCATCATGCTCTTTCTTGAGATCTGACGCAGACCCCCGCCTATCCTTCTTCAGAGAGTGGGCAATCTTCCGACCGCCACGTTCTATGAGCAGGCGAGGGCGTACAGTACCTTGTAGCCTACTCGTAGTTTCACCATCCATCAACCACTTTCCTGAGACGCACATGATAGTAGCACGCGTACAGAGGACCAGCATCACCGTTCCGAGGTGTTTATTCCCAGACGCAGGACCACAACAATCTTCCCTTTGTCAAAGCCGCTTATGTCAGTTGATTTCCCCATGAACGCCCCTTTACGTCGCTAGAACGATTCCCCATTCGCGTCTGCTCCGCTTATATGGTTTCCTTACAGCATCTCGTGTCCGCCAACATCACCACACGGCATTCAGTCTCGCCGTGGGCAGTGGTCATAATTTTTGGCTCATCAGAGTATGTGTATTTCACCGTGTACGGAATATGCACAGTTAAGGAGTTTTTGGGACACAACGGAAATACCAAATTACGTTTCTTCAAAATAAAATTGCATAACATAAAACAGAAATTTTAACTTTAGGAACACAAAATTAAAATGTGTCGAAGAGGCACTTAAATAACCACATTCAAACGATTTCACTCGTAGGGTTACGTTTTTCGCTTCAAAGTGTGTTGATTTAAAAACACTGTTAATTTTAAAGGACATACCCCCAGCTCCACCGACAATAACTGTTCCGGTGTAAAGTCAAGCGCCAGCTCACCAGTTGGGAACGTTAGAGCAGAGAGGGCTCTGAAGAAGACGCACGCTGACCGACCCCTCTCCAGGACGACAACACGACAGCAACGGCCTCTAGGCGAAGAGAACATAAGCGCCGTTCCCCACTGGTCACGGCCATTTCTACAGTGGCATCGAGATTAGGCACTTCAAGACCAGAGACTTAGGAATTGTATATACTGAAGGACATTGTTTATTTTGTCTGTCGGCCTTTGCTTGCAACACATTTGTTTAACACAAAGTTAAGTATTGTAATCGTTTCCTTTTGTAATCAAATTCATTAATACGATTTGCTTGACTTGTCCAGCGATCGGAAAAAGCAGGTTTCCTAGACACCCCCTCTTTGACAACTAGACAGTACACAACAATAACCAATCTCACATACAACCGAATGTGGAGCTGAGGTACATGTTTAGAAAGCAAAAAGACTCAATGGAACTGAACATCATAACGGTAGTTATACGCATTTATTTCTAAACGCGAAATTGTTACGGCATACAAAACAAACTCACTATTGATGCACGAACACCGAAAAAACCTGGGTCCAAATGGAAGACAATAAAACTACAATGGGTTCAACGCAGCATCTTCAGCGTACGTAGTTGCTCAGTATTACCACTTGTTGCTTTTGTGCGATTTGCAAGTAACTAAGAAAAAAATGTAAGCAATCTCTGTTGTCCTGAATGCGATATCCTTTACAGTTGCATTGCACTTTCTCAGGACTCTTTCAACAAACATAAGTCTTCTATTCGCCTGCCCTAAACCTGGTATTCGTGAGCGTTGCTTCTTGGTACTATACGATATGATTTGCTTAATGAAAAAAAAGAAAAAAAGAAAGATTATTATTTAAAAAAAATGGTTCAAATGGCTGTGAGCACTATGGGACTTTACATCTGAGGTCATCGGTCCCCTAGAACTTAGAACTACTTAAACCTAACTAACCTAAGGACATCACACACATCCATGCCCGAGGCAGGATTCGAACCTTCGACCGTAGCAGCAGCGCTCTTCCGGACTGAAGCGCCTAGAACCGCTCGGCCACAGCGGCCGGCTCCTGGTTCCGTCTCTGCCTCTGGCGTGACCACACTTTGCCTGTAGCGAGGTGAATGAGTTTTAATAAAATTTTCTAATTTTCAACCCCTTACTATTCTGTGCCGTAGCACTGGTCCCGTATGACAATGAAAAATGCAGTCTAGCAACGTTCGTTTTCCTTGGGGACCCCACACATGAATAAATCTTTTATAATACTGTGCTCGAAATGAACGTCTGGAAGGAGGGTGTTGTGGGTTGGCAGGAGAGCCAACACCGTGATTATTAGAGGAAGCCGAAAGGCACGCGTTTTAGCTCACGCAGGCTGGCGTGAGGTCTGGAACAGGACAAGGAAATTACAGTTTAGGAAAACGGACGTAGCTGGTGGAATACTTAACATTAATCCATTAATGATGAGCGTCGCTCTTGGCTGTACATGACTCAGTATCAATAGTAAATGGTAATGGCGCCTTGCTAGGTCGTAGCAAATGACGTAGCTGAAGGCTATGCTAACTATCGTCTCGGCAAATGAGAGCGTATTTTGTCAGTGAACCATCGCTAGCAAAGTCGGTTGTACAACTGGGGCGAGTGCTAGGAAGTCTCTCTAGACCTGCCGTGTGGCGGCGCTCGGTCTGCAATCACTGATAGTGGCGACACGCGGGTCCGACGTATACTAACGAACCGCGGCCGATTTAAAGGCTACAACCTAGCAAGTGTGGTGTCTGGCGGAGACACCACAGAGGATGTGTCTCCTACCATGCGATCACTGTTGTCACTGGATGTGCCTCTCTCTGGTGCCTGCCACAATGGTTGTGCTGGGAGTTGGTGGTGCTCCAGACGTCGTCGGACTGTATGTTTGGATACTGGTTTGCTGCAAACAAAACTATTTCCTGACTCTACGTATCGGATGTGACTGTGCGATCTTGCATGGGGGATCGAACAATATGGCTTTTCTCTCGGGCGGTAGTCACGTGGGGCCATTGAGATCATGAGCATGTCCCTTCTGAAGCTATCAGTTCCATATTCGCGTGATAGTCATGTGATCCCGACCACTATCTACACTGCTGAAAATTACAGGATTGTAATTTAGCAGTTACTTTTGCCTCCTATTCTTTTCAATCGGCAATTCAGTTTTGTGCAATAAGCAGATTGAGGCAGTAATACACTGCCGAAAGACAAATTAGCACATCTGGAAAGACGACGTCGATTTTGATCCGATGACGGCATTTGGAGTATAGTAGATTTGCTGATAATGGCTTCAACGTCGTCCACCGACAGATAGCGTAGTGGCGTAGCGACCAGGGCGCCATCTGTGTCTACCATTTTATAGGGAATGCTCACAGGCAGAAGGCTCAGTGTGGTTCAAGCGTGTGAAGCAGGAAGGCAACCAAGCCACGGAGAAGCACTCGTGTTTCCTGCAGACGACTGAGAGACTTTGAAAGAGGTCATATTGTGGCCTTCCGAGCGGTGGGATGGTCCTTTTAGGAACTGTCACACAAGTTAGTTATGCAACGATGCTGGTATCAATGTTCACGCGAACTTTTTTACACCCATTCGTTAGATCCTGGACGTCCTCGCAGCTCAGACTGCCGCTATGGTCATCGTATTGTTAGGGCATCAGTGGCAGCCCGTACAGTTACCATAGATAAGAGGGCTTGTGAAGCCAGACATGTCAACACAAACTGTTGCGAACTGGTTATTAGCAGTAGTATCATGGGCATGCACACCTCTATCCCGTCTTTAACTCAGGCTACAGCATCGATGTTCACAGCTCGATTGGTGCCGTCAGAGGATCACTTGGAAAATGGAAAATCGCGCACTGGTCTTCAGCAATGAAACCACATACTACGTACCCGCAAGTGATGATCGTTTGTGCGTTTGACGTAGACCTGGTGGGCACTGCCTCGTAGAGTGCAT
Organism: Schistocerca piceifrons; assembly: GCF_021461385.2. Lineage (NCBI taxonomy): Eukaryota > Metazoa > Arthropoda > Insecta > Orthoptera > Acrididae > Schistocerca > Schistocerca piceifrons. Next base: position 726,389,278 of record NC_060149.1, read on the forward strand.
TCGTCCAAGACTCACTGCCCCAACCCCAGGCCTTATGATCTGGGGTGTGATAAGCTACAACTCTCTTTCGCCTTTGGTGTTTCTGGATAGGACGCTAATCAGCGGTCGATACATGCATATTGTTGTTAAATCCGGTCGTTTGCCGTTCTTGCAACAGGGAGGTGATGTGTTGTTCCAGCAGGATAATGCTCACCCGCACACTGCCTGTGAAACTCAATGTGTAGTATCTTGCCTGGTCAACACATCTCTGGACTTGTCTCCAATCGAGCACGTGTGGGACATAATGGGACGAGAAATGACTTGTGCGAGTCGTCAGTCAACAACTCTTAAAGAACTACGTGAACAGGTGGAGGAGGCCTGGAATAACGTTTTCTAGAACAGTATCCGCCGTCTGAACGATCGACTGGATGTCAGAGTCAGCGCCTGCATTGCCGCCCGTGGACGCTACACCACGTACTACTGTGGGTGTTTCAGCATAGTTCGAAACCTGGTACCTCATACCCGCTTGTGCTACTCATCTGTAAATGTAAGAAGTTCATGTACTCCATATGCATTGTTGTAACAATACATCATGAGTGAACTGGGACGGCCGCTGTGACCGAGCGGTTCTAGGCGCTTCAGTCCGGAACCGCGCTGCTGCTACGGTCGCAGGTTCGAATCCTGCCTCGGGCATGGATGTGTGTGATGTCCTTAGGTTAGTTAAGTTTAAGTTGTTCTAAGTCTAGGGGACTGATGACCTCCGATGTTAAGTCCCATAGTGCTTAGAGCCATTTGAACCATTTTACTGCTTCATTGGGCCAAACAGATGCAAGTCGGAAGGTACGACATCCGGGCTGTATGGTGAATGAGAATATCCAATTAAGATTTGTGAGTTCCTCTCGGGGGGCGCAGAGGTCTTGCGTTGTCATGGAGAAGGAGAAATTCGTTTGCATTTTTGTGGCGACGAAATGCTGAAGTCGTTCCTTCAGTATCCTGAGGATAGCACAATACCCTTCTGAGTTGATCGCTGCACCATGAGGGAGGTCATCAAACTGGATAACCCATTCAGAGTCCCAGAAGACCGTCGCCATGAGTTTACTGGGTAACGGAGCGGATTTTAACTTTTTCTTCGGAGGATAGGTGGTGAGGAGTCACTCCATGGATTGCCTTTTTCTTCCCGGTTCGAAGTACTGAACCCATGTTTCGTCACCTGTGACGATGTTCGACAAAAAATTGTGACGATCAGCCTCGTAATGCGAAAGCAGTTCCTCACAAATGGTCCTTCGTTGCTCTTTATGGTACTCTGGTAGGCGGCAAGGAACTTAACTGGCACACACTTTTGCTGGCCGGTGTGGCCGTGCGGTTAAAGGCGCTTCAGTCTGGAACCGCGTGACCGCTACGGTCGCAGGTTCGAATCCTGCCTCGGGCATGGATGTGTGTGATGTCCTTAGGTTAGTTAGGTTTAATTAATTCTAAGTTCTAGGCGACTGATGACCTTAGAAGTTAAGTCGCATAGTGCTCAGAGCCATTTGAACCATTTTGGCACACACTTTTGAATACCCCAACTCGTGAACAAGTGTGTCAGCATTTCCAACAGAGACATCCAGTTGAGCAGCGAAGTGCTTGATTTCGTTCCTTCGATCACCTCGAGTGAGTGTCCTCACGTTCCAACATTGCAGGAGTCACGGCTGTGTGGGGACGGCAAGCACATGGGAGATCGGACAGGTTTACGCGACCTTGTTGCGATGATGACAGATGTCTCGGCCACCAACTCACGTGGTTTTGTTCACTGCCAGGTCTCTGTAATCACGCTGCAAGCGCCTGTTAATATCTGCAATGCTCTGGTTTTCCGCCAAAAGAAACTCAATGTAGGCTCTCTTCTTGCAACAAACCTCTGCTACAGAAACTATTTTGAAGGGTATGTATAGCACTGCCACCTATCGGAACTTCGTGAAACGGTAGGGCTTGAAGCAAGAATGTTTCACGATGTCCCGCAAGAAATTTTGCAGTTTTTCAAATAAAAATTTCCCGAGGAATAAATGTATTGCATTACCTATTGATTGCCAAACGCTTTTATACACTACTGGCCATTAAAATTGCTACACCAAGAAGAAATGCAGATGATAAACGGGTATTCATTGGACAAATATATTATACTAGAACTGACATGTGATTACATTTTCACGCAGTTTGGGTGCATAGATCCTGAGAAATCAGTACCCAGAACAACAACCTCTGGCTGTAATAACGGCCTTCATACGCCTGGGCATTGAGTCAAACAGAGCTTGGATGGCATGTACAGGTACAGCTGCCCATGCAGCATCATCACGATACCACAGTTCATCAAGAGTAGTGACTGGCGTATTGTGATGAACCAGTTGCTCCGCCACCATTGACCAGACGTTTTCAATTGGTGAGAGATCTGGAGAATGTGCTGGACAGGGCAGCAGTCGAACATTTTCTGTATCCAGAAAGGCCCGTTCAGGACCTGCAACATGCGGTCGTGCATTATCCTGCTGAAATGTAGGGTTTCGCAGGGATCGAATGAAGGGTAGAGCCAAGGGTCGTAACACATCTTAAATGTAGCGTCCACTGTTCAAAGTGCCGTCAATGCGAACAAGAGGTGACCGAGACGTCTAACCAATGGCACCCCATACCATCACGCCAGGTGATACGCCAGTATGGCGATGATGAATACACTCTTCGAAATGTGCATTCACCGCGATGTAGCCAAACACGGATACGACCATCATGATCCTGTAAACAGAACTTGGATTCATCCGAAAAAAAAAAAAAAACGTTTTGCCACTCGTGCACCCAGGTTCGTCGTTGAGTACACCATCGCAGGCGCTCCAGTCTGTGATGCAGCGTCAAGGATAACCGCAGTCATGGTCTCCGAGCTGATAGTCCATGCTGCTGCAAACGTCGTCGAACTGTTCGGGCAGATGTTTGTTCTCTTGCAAACGTCCCCATCTGTTGACTGAGGGATCGAGACGTAGCTGCACGATCCTTCACAGCCATGCGGATAAGATGGCTGTCATCTCGACTGCTAGTGATACGAGGCCCTTGGGATCCAGCACGGCGTTCCGTATTACCCTCCTGAACCCACCGATTCCATATTCTGGTAACAGTCATTGGATCTCGACCAACGCGAGCAGCAATGTCGCGATACGATAAACCGCAAACTCGATAGGCTACAATCCGACCTTTATCAAAGTCGGAAACGTGATAGTACGTATTTCTCCTCCTTACACGAGGCATCACAACAAAGTTTCACCAGGCAACGCCGGTCAGCTGCTGTTTGTGTATGAGAAATCGGTTGGAAACTTTCCTCGTGTCAGCACGTTGTAGGTGTCGCCACCGGCGCCAACCTTGTGTGAATGCTCTGAAAAGCTAATCATTTGCATATCACAGCATCTTCTTACTGTCGGTTAAATTTCTTGTCTGTAGCAGGTCATCTTCGAGATGCAGCAATTTTAATGGCCAGTAGTGTATATTTAAGCTAGGTTCTGTATTAATGGGATTATCACCAGAGTGACCACACTATCACACCACAAAGACCCATTAGCCACTCCAAAAATAAGAAAGAGACACAGAAGTAAGTGCTAAATGACCACTACAATCTTAAATAGCGTGGACCGTAAGATGACCTAAATGTGCTCAACAAAATACTTATAGTTAAATAATTATTTATCTTATTTCTTTGTAGACCAATGAAGGTGCCTAATACTTTAAGTAAAACGTGTTTGGTAAAAACAGTAATAAGACGGACAATATTATTTCTTATCTACATGATAAACATTATACAGCTGCCGATGGATGGGAAAGACATGACATCGTACTTCATCTGACAATTGACAAATAATCGGGGACCATCGTCCCTAGCGTCGTGTGGGCACTGGAATATTCAGGGGAGACCATAATAAGGTTACCACTTGTACCACGGTTCATATAATGTTGCCACCGCCCAGGTCAGCTCCTGTTGCTAGCTAAGTGTGGGTTGTGGGGCGACTCTGGAGGCTAGTAATCTATTGTACTAAAAAACTGCTGTAGAAGCAGAAAGGAATGAAAAACAAATATAACGAAAATCAAGAGTTTTATTTCTTTCGTTTTAATTGCTTCACTGTTGCGGCCTCTGCCCCCTATACTGAAACGGCCACCGGCCACTATACGGTGTTACCTGGCGTATGGTGGTAGGTGCAGAATTTTCCCCTTTTCTTGTGGACGCCCTAAGCTGAAGGATACAGAGGACTTCTCATTCTCGCTCCTTCACCACCATCCTTATTCTGCGATTGGATTCATATCTATCACTGTGGTGATTTACGCTATTTTCACCTGTGTAATGTTATCCAATCTTTTGTTTAGTCGGTTTGAGGTGACTCGACAATGTTGCTCTAGTCGGTTTCTAGGTTGTCGCCACCACAGTTTTGCCTGCATTACGATATACGAGGGTTGTCCCGAAAGTAAGTTCCGATCGGTCGCTAAATGGACACCACAGTGAAAACCCGATGAAGCTTTGCACAGATGTGTTGGGTAGTGTCTCTAGTATGACCATCGATCGCATCAAGACGCTCTTTTCAGTTGTGAGCGCACTGTGAGCGAGTAAAGATGCCTAGAACAACGATGTCTCCCGCCAAGGAGGAGGGCCCTCTGAGAGGTTTCGCCTTAATGAATGCAGCCCACCTAACATAACTGCCACGCACTTCCTTCTTCATGGCAATTCTCAGCCTCGCTCTGCAGGGGCAGTGAAGACGCTCCTGCAGCCTTTTCGATGGGAAGTGTTCGATCACCCACAACACAGCCCTAATTGGCTCGTCCTGAGTTCTGTTCACATGAAACGCTGGATACGAAGACAACCCTTTGGCGCAGGCTAGGCGCTACAGACCAGCGTGGACAATTATCGGAAAGCACAGGCGGCTGCCTTCTGTGACTATGGTGTTGTAAATTTGGTATAGCGCTCCGAGAAGTGTCTAAGTCGGAGCGGCGACTATGTAGAGAAGTATCTGGAAAGTGTAGCTAACTCTTGCAAATAAAATGTTTCTGACTTTCACTGTGGTTTTCATTTAGCGGCCGATCGAAACTTACTTTCTGGACAACCCTCGTAATAACACATACTGTGGCAGTTACGGTTAGATATTTTGCTGCTCTTCTGGCTCCTAGATATGTGTATGTCAATATATGCTCATGAGTTATCTAATACCCTTGAAACCATTTCTGTTGTATTATCGTCTTTATTACACAGTGTCTGATGACCCATGTCCTGGCGGAGGTTAGAGTCCTCACTCGGACATGGGTGTGTGTGTTTGTCCTTAGGATGATTTAGGTTAAGTAGTGTGTAAGCTTAGGGACTGATGACCTTAGCAGTTAAGTCCCATAAGATTTCACACTCATTTGAACATTTTTTTGATGACTCATATAAACAATTCCAACTTTGTTATGTGAAGTCTCTTTTTGCTGTCTGTTCAAGTTCAGTTTCCGTGACTCTGCTGCAATAAGCGTATAACACGGTGAAAAGTGAGTCCGTATCATGTTTCACCGCTACATATGAGCACCGAACCTAAAAAATGGCTCGACTGCACTGTAACTACACGAATAACAATTTTATTACATTGTTTTTGCCTTTGTAATGTATAATTTGGCATCATTTTCACTTTATGCAGTGTCACCCGTTATAAACGTACTGTAGTTATTTTAAGATCAACTGACTCATTGATACCTGAGATATCACCAAATAAGAAGCTAGTGACTATTTTGAAATACTCACCTTATTATACAATCACGTTTAATCTCGTCATGCCACCCATGATAAAATTTAAATTCGATCTTAATGATGGTACGTTGATTACTGGCGAGCCAATACTGATGTATCTTTGATGCATAGTCGTAATACATCGATCTTCAGAAGGTTACCATGGTTACTGGTAGCCTCCCTGCGAAACATCTAAAAATGGCTCTAAGCACTATGGAACTTAACATCTGAGGTCATCAGTCCCTTAGGCTTAGAACTACTTAAACCTAACTAACCTAAGGACATCACACACATCCATGCCCGAGGCAGGATTCGATCCTGCGACCGTACCAGCAGCGCGGTTCTGGACTGAAGCGCCTAGAACCGCTCGGCCACACAGGCCGGCATTAAACATCTTTGTCTCATGGTTATTACGCACAGGGCCCTATAGAGGGCACCATGACTATTCTTATACTTGATTAGCTCATTTTCTTTCTTTTCACTAAAATTTACGTTTTATATTATGTTTTGATTAAGATTATTAGGCATTTGCCCTACGTTTCCTTTCAACAAAAGATGTCATTAGCATTAATTGGCGTGTTATAGATGATTCTTAATCATGGAGGTACAATAAAGGTTGTGGATATTCACATTGATTGTAGGGAACCGCTCCCGTACCATACATGTACAGATAACACTTCGTTATTGGGATTTTTCACTATCATAAGCAAGAGGGTAAGGGAAGGTAGGATGAATGGAGTTTAACATCTTATCGACAATGTGTGGCAAAGGAAATCTGTTTTCACCTTTTGAAAAAAAAAAAACTGCTCTACACACATCAAAAAAAGTTTAGCATCACCCCAATTTTCAGAACTCCTGAAGACAGACGTTGACTGTGGATATTGTATCACAGACACAGTCCCTCTGACTGTTCAGAGATGTCACTAAACCCACCCAAAGATGTAAACAACCATGCATGAGCAGCGCCTATAAGACGGAGGGGGTCCGACAGCCGATCAGTTCCAATCATTCCACCACGAAGGAGGTACACGGCTCGTGTTGTCTGTAGTGCAGCCATGCCTAGACGGTCAATACCGAGGTTCAGTCGCGTCCGCATTCTTACTTTGTGCCAGGAAGGGCTCTCAACAAGGGATGTGTCCAAGGGTCTCGGAGTGAAACAAAGCGATGTTGTTCGGCCATGGAGTAGATACAGAGAAACAGGCTGCCCAAGGGCTACTACTGGAGTGGAACCCTGACAGTAACGCCAACATGTTGAATAATGCTTTTCGTGCAGCCACAGGACGTCGCGTTACGACTCAAACTGTGCGCAATAGTCTGCATGATGCGCAACTCTAATCCCCACGTCCATGGCGAGGGCTATCTTTTTCAACCACGACACCATGCAGCGTGGTACAGATGGGCTCAACAACATGCCAAAAGGACCGCTCAGGTTTGGCGTCACGTGCTCTTCACCGATGAGTGTCACATATGCCTTCAACCAGACAATCGTCGGAGATGTGTTTGGAAGCAACCCGGTCAGGCTGAACGCCTTAGACACACTGTCCAGCGAGTGCAGCAAGGTGGAGGTTCCCTGATGTTTTGGGGTGGCATTATGTGGGTCCAACGTACGCCACTGGTGGTCATGGAAGGCGCCGTAACGGTTGTACGATACGTGAATGCCATCCTCCGACCGATAGTGCAACCATATCGGCAGCGTATTGGCGAGGCATTTGTCTTCATGGATGGCAGTTCGTCCCCCTATCGTGCACATCTTGTGAATGCTTCCTTCAAGATAACGACATCGCTCGAGTAGAGTGGCCAGCATGTTCTCCAGACATGAACCCTATCGAACATGCCTGGTCTCGCTTTATGGTGCTACAACATGCAATGTGTGATTTTTTTGAGCAATAAAAAGGGCGGAAATGATGTTTATGTTGATCTCTATTCCTGTTTTCTGTACAGGTTCCGGAGCTCTCGGAACCGAGGTGATGCAAAACTTTTTTGATGTGCGTAGTATGTACCTAAATCGATATTGGAAAATACCTTAAACTAAATCAGAATGGCCGTATGGTGATTTCAATCCAGCTCCTCCGAACGTGAATCCAGTGGTGCGAAGTCTACATTTTTATCGTTCCATTCGGAATTGAATTCATTAACAGATGATCAACAAAAGTTTTACATCTCCATACACAGGACGTTTTAAAAAAGGTGTCACATATTCCTGCTCGAGGTAGTTTTCGACAAAACTAGAAGCAATGATACGTCCCAAAACCAACATTTGTTGACATGTGGGATCTTGAATATCCACTGTTCACAGCTTATATTTTGCTTACAGATGGGCCAGGCATAGTAAAGTACCTCAAGACACACGTGTGGGCAGATGTAAATCCTCAAGCAGTTGTGGAAATGAGTCATCAGGACCATTTCAGTATCAAATAATGGAAGGGAATTCTCGGTGACAGACTCGTTGGGCCATATACTTTACCAAACAGAAAAAACAGATGCTGCGTATCACCGACGTCTGCGCCATGAATTACCAGCGCTATTGAAGAACGTTACCCTTGCAGAAAGACGACTGTAGCTCATGCACGACTGGGCACCAAAAAATGGTTCAAATGGCTCTGAGCACTATGCGACTCAACTTCTGAGGTCATCAGTCGCCTAGAACTTAGAACTAATTAAACCTAACTAACCTAAGGACATCACACACATCCATGCCCGAGGCAGGATTCGAACCTGCGACCGTAGCGGTCACGCGGGTCCAGACTGAAGCGCCTTTAACCGCACGGCCACACCGGCCGGCGACTGGGCACCATCTCATTTTCTACGGATCATGCGGCTGTACATCACCACAAAGTTTCATGGGCGAACGATTCGCGAGGGAGTTCAGCAGCATGGCCTCCACGTTTACCGGTTCTGAATACATTGGATTTATGGCTGTAGGGACATTCAAAGGCATTGGTGCATGCCTATCCTATGACTATGTTGGGAATAAGACAACAGAGTGGCCCACATCTCACCTTGCATCGGATTTCGGTCGTATCATTATAGAAACTTTTCTTCTAGTTTTGGTTAATACTACCTTCTGTAGCAACATGTGACATTTCTTTCGAAATACCGTGTATACTTCGTAAGCTACTTGACAGTGCTTGGCGGAGGATTCCAGACGATAGCAGCGCTACCTGGCGAAGAATGACTGGTAGTAGACACACTCACGGTGCATGTAGTATCAGTGAGGATGCTGTCCTTGTGTAGAATGGGGAAGGAGCGGTCTATCTGAGTTTGACCAAGGGCAGACTGTGATATCCTGAAGGCTCGGCACGAACATTCTGGAAACTGCATGACTTATCCGGTGTTCGAGGAGTGCTATGATAAGTGTCTTCAACAGTCATACTAGAAAGAAGAACACGACGTCATGAGGTTGGGCGGCCACCCCTCATGGCAGATGTCGGACGTCGTAGGCTGGGCTGACTGGTAAAACAGGACAAGCGACGAAGTATGGCGGAACTAACGTCAGACTTTAATGTTGGACAGAGTACAAATGTGTCTGAACACACAGTGCACCAAACACTTCTAACGATGGACTTTCTCGGCCGACGACCCACCACGTGATCATCGACATTGGACATTGGCGCAGTGGCTGAGTTGAATCCATATACCTTCTTCATCATGCCGATGTGAAAGCTCGAATCCGTCGTCTTTCAGGGGAACAGCTCCTTAACACTTGTAATGCGGGAGGGAGGTGAGCTGTTGGCGGCTCCATTATGCCCTGGGGAATATTCATATGGGCATCCATGGGTCCAGTGGAGCTCGTGCAAGGCACCTGGACGGCCAAGGAGTATAGTACACTGGTTGCAGTTCATGTACATCCTTTCATGACTATCATTTTTCCCGATGGCAGCAGCATTTTTCAGCAAGATAATGCCGCGTGTCACAAGGCCTGGAGCGTGATGGAATGGTTCGAGGAACACAGTGGCGAGTTCCAACTGGTGTACCAGATCTGAACCCGATCGAACACATCTGGAATGTGACTGAACGTGGCGTCTGCGCTCATGGCCCCCTCTCCGGAATTCGCGGGAATTACACTGCTGGCTACCGTAAATGCAACACCAAGAAAGACAAGAGGTAGCACAACAAAATTTATTTTGTAGATAACATGTTGACCAAGTATCAAATGATTACGTTTACAGACGTCTGTGACATGTGGTTCCTGCCAGAATCAGTAGCCAGAGTAGCCGCCATTGTTGGAGATCACCGCTGCCACACGTCTCGGCATTGAGTCAAAAAGACGTTGGATGTGTTCCTGGGGTACAGCAGCCCAAGCAGCTTCCACGCGTTGCCAAAGATCATCTGGTGTGGCAGCTGGGGATGTAATCTGGGTCACTCGTTGAGCAACCATGGACCACATGTTTTCTATCGGCGAAAGATTCGGAGAGCGAGCCGGCCAGGGAAGCAATTCAATCTGGTTATTGACGAAGAACCTCTGGACAATGCGTGCCACGTGTGGTCGCGCATTATCCTGTTGAAATATGGCTGTGGCCGAGCCCTGAAGGTAAGGAAGGACAACTGGCTCCAGCACCTCGGATATGTAGCGCCGGCTATTTAAAGTACCGGCAATGCGTACTAGAGGCGTTCGAGAGTAATATCCAATACCGCCCCATACCATAACACCCGGTGCAAGACCAGTGTGGCGGTGCATAATGCAGCTGTCCAGCATCCTCTCTCCACGGTGTCTCCACACTCGAATCCGACCATCGTGGTGCTGCAGACAGAAGCGTGCCTCGTCAGTAAAGACAACGTCATTCCATTCTGCCGTCCACATCCGTCTGTCATCACACCATTGGTGGCGGAGACGTCTGTGGTTCTGCGTCAATGGTAGACGAAGCAATGGACGTCTTGCGGACAGACCACTCTGCTGTAAACGGCGTCGAATGGTACGCGCAGACACTGGATGATGCGTTACAGACGCAATGTGCTGTGCTATGGTTCGGGATGTCACTGAGCGATCCGTCACTGCCATGCGCAAAATTTGCCTATCAGCACGTGCAGTGGTGCACCGAGGTGAATGCGATCGACCAAGTCGGTCCGTCGTACCCTCCTGCATCCAACGGTCAGATATCCGCATTACAGTTGTTTGGTTTCGTCCAACACGACTAGCGATTTCTCTGTATGATAATCCACAATCTCGGTAAGCCACTATCCTTCCTCTGTCGAACTCGGATACTTGATCAAAAGATGTTCGCTGTTGTCTGCGAGGCATAACTGATCGTCTTGTGAAACAACCACAAGGTAAACACACGTGCCGAACGTACACTCGTCGAAATCGCCAAGCCTTAAATGGCGCTATGAGGTGGCGCCACAGGTGCGCGTGATGTGCGTCTGCGCTGAAATTCTAATCAGTTGCATATCTCATCGCTGCAAACTCATGGTGTAAATTTCACTCGATTCGGATGCTTCCTTCAGGGTGTTGCATTTACGGTGGCCAGCAGTGTATCTGACGTGTGTGCAGATGTGGTACCAACTCCCTCCAGCGACCTACCAAGGCCTCAGTGCTTCGATGCAACGACACGTCGCCGCTGTTATCAGTCCCTAAGGTGGACATACTGTCTATTAGGTACGTGGTCAAAATGTTCTGGCTGATCAGTGTATATGCTTAAGTTCGGCGAGTACCTCTGTCACACTTTTGTATTTGCTGTAGCAATCTGTTACGATCTTGAAAATGCGACTCTAAAAATAAATGTCGCGTAACTAGGGCCTCCCGTCGGGTAGACCGTTCGCCGGGGTACAAGTCTTTCGATTTGACGCCACTTCGGCGACTTGCGCGTCGATGGGGATGAAATGACGATGATTAGGACAACACAACACCCAGTCCCTGAGCGGGGAAAATCTCCGCCACAGCCGGGAATCGAACTAGGGCCCTTAGGATTGACATTCTGTCCCACTGACCACTCAGCTACCGGGGGCGGACAATGCGACTCTGAATTCGTTCCATTACTGCTGTCGAGCTTACTTGGTAAGTTCTCGAAACGTTGATACAGTACTCTACAATTGGCCTCTCTAGCGTCGAATATACGATTTCTCTTACGTATTCACCGCACTTCCGCAGAACCTTTTCGGCAAATCTAAGTCTTCATTCACGCCTCCCCTGATACTAAATTTGCGTGTTCATTCCATTTCATATCACTGGTCAGTACTACCTCAGAATATTTATAACACGAAGTGTTATGTGATGTTCACCGCTAATTTCGTGACTGGATACTGTAGGGTTGTTACTACGTTGCACGTGTATTTCCATTAGTGTTATAGGGTTCTTTCTCTCTGTTGTACGCATACCTTACGTTTACTCACTTTTAAAGAGAGCTGATATTCATTTCATTACAACCGTCCAACCACTATACTTCCCTGTAGACAACAGTGTCATCAGCGAACAATCTTATAGAACTGCTGACTGTTTTTTTAAATCGTTCATGTACATTCAGAACGTTACAAGTCTTTTACGCTTCCTGCGGCCACGGCCGATGATATTCTCGTTTCTATTGAACATCCGCCGTGCACATAAACTACATCAAATCAGTCCCATATCTGTGAAGATATTCCATACGACTGCTCAGTATCTGATTAAAAGTTTCTGGACACCACTACGTAGTATGGAATTGACCATTAGATGTCACTAGATACGGATCCGCCAGTATGAAAGAAGGAGGGAAATGTTGTGTTGTCAGCAGCGAAGCAATAACAGCAGACTGGATTGGTCAAGAGAGCTCACTGACTTCGAATGTGGAACAGGCGCTGGATGTCAGCTGAGTAAAAGATGCATCAGGGACATTTCATTTCTTTTAAAGTCGACGCGAAGGAACATCCAAGACCAGGCAGACCTCATGTACTAATAATAATGGCGTGTGACGAGGGCCTCCCGTCGAGTAGACCGCTCGCCTCGTGCAAGTCTTTCGATTCGACGCCACTTCGGCGACTTGCGCGTCGATGGGGATGAAATGATGATATTAGGACAACACAACACCCAGTCCCTGAGCGGAGAAAATCTCCGACCCAGTTGGGAATCGAACCCGGGCCCTTAGGATTGACAGACTGTCGCGCTGACCACTCAGCTACCAGCGGCGGACACCTAATTTACTGCCGCACAGGAATCGACAAACAATGAGGAGCGGTGGTACAAAAATTCTCACGAAATTAGCGGAAGAAATCACCCGTGAGTGCCGAAGTGCCACCAACAGTCCAGCTATACAATATCTGTGGGTGGGAAGTCAAAAAGAATGGGGTATAATGACCGAGCAGCTCCTCATAGCCGGCCGCTGTGGCCGAGCGTTTCTAGACGCTTCAGACCGTAACCGCGCTGCTGCTACGGTCGCAGATTTGAATCCTGCCCCGGGCAAGAATGTGTGTGATGTCTTTAGGTTAGTTAGGTTTAAGTACTTCTAAGTCTAGGGGACTGATGACCTCAGATGTTAAGTCCCATAGCGCTTAGAGCCATTTGAGACAGCTCCTCATGAACCACAAATTTCTGCAGTCTGTGCCAAGCGTCACTTCATATAGTATTAGAACGGCGCCATTCGTCGGTGGAGGACTGAAAATGAGTGATTTGGGTGGATGATTGTATCAGCATGACAGTGGACGCTGCCATAAGGCAACGTCTGTGAGGCGATAGCTTGTGGACAATGTTCCTGAAATAGACTAGCCTGCCCAGTGTCCCGACCTGAACCCAGTGGAACGCCTGTAAGGTGCGTTAGCACGAGACTCCAGATCACAGCGTCCATCATCACTACCCTTTCTAGTTTCGGTGCTTGAGGAAGAACGAGCTACCATTCTTCCACAGACTTTGAGACACCTCATTAAAAGCGTCCCCAGCAGAGTTTAAGCCATCATAAAGGCAAGGGGTGGGCACTCCCCAAATTGATGTACACTAATAGGTGTCGGATACTTCTAATCAGATAGTGCATCTTTACCATTTATCGACGACGTGTCACAGGGAGAATTACTTTCGGGAGATATACGAAGACGGAGTCTACCCCTGCTGACCTGCAACGTAAATTCATATGACATGATTCGCTGGGAGTCCTCACAGTAATCGCCACGCGGGGTAGCCGTGCGGTCCGAGAGGCGCCTTGCCGGGGTTCGAGTGCCCCCCCCCCCCCACCCTCCCCCGCTCCGTCGGAGGTTCGAATCCTCCCTCGGGCTTGGGTGTGCATGTTGTCCTTAGCGTAAGTTTAAGTTAAATTAAGTAGTGTGAAAGCCTAGGGACCACTGAACTCAGCAGTTTGGTCCCATAGGAACTTACCACAAATTCCTCACAGTAATGTTACTAGAGAACTTTCTGCGATCTTCAGTTAATTCAGTGCAGCCAACAGTAGACTTTGACGACACAGTGAAAAATCACCAAAAACTAGTTGTAAATTTGAACCTATATTACCGGCTCGCTGTTATCAGGTTTTCTGATTTCATTTTATCCTTTTACTCTGAAGATTAAATGAACAGCAGTGGTAAAGGAAAATATTGTACGTGTCGAACATGCAATGTTTCCACCTTTCTGACCCACCATTCAAGAAACAAATAAAATTAGCGACGTAAAAGTGTCTAAAATCGAATAAATAACAGCACCAATTATAACATTAATTGACGAGGTTTGGCAAATTCCATCAGTTAGCTGATGTTTATCACAAGTTGCCTATTTTGTCCACACAAAAATTGCAGTTCGAACTAAGCAATTTTCTTAAAATTCGTCACGTAGTTTCAATCTGGTCAGTTGCATTAGAGAAACGGGAAAAATAATTGTCTTTACATACACCATATTTTCAGCGATATTACAACGTCTATGGCAAAAGCTGAATTCGTATTCGATATCACATAGCAGTGAGGCCTAAAGAATAGCCGATTTGTCACAAAATGAAAGATGAGAGAAGTTATTGTAATTTACAAGTTAAACGATCTTCCTGCAATAGTAAAATTTAATTGTCGCATTGCCGCTTACTACGTATGTATTGTTCAGAATATTTCATCAAAATAATAAGAAAATACCTAAACGCAAACGTACATTTTCCTAGAAATCAAGGGAAGAGGCATCTATGTCTGTCGCTTATGTACCCATACAGTAAACGCTATTCAACAAAAATGCCTCTGGTGTAGCGACCAAGACATGTGGCTAGGAAACCGAGAACCTTTGTTCGATTTCCATTTGCATTCTACAAGCTTTTTTGTTTGTACATTTTTCCGTATCGAAATTGGCGGGAATAGGAAGGTTCATAAGGTAAGCAAACCAATGAGGAATAACAACGAAAAAGGCAAATAAATTTCTCAAACGACTTGGATTAGTAAAGAAATAAAATTTTAAGCCTCCGTGTATGAAAACAATTCCGCTTAAGACTCCTGCGAAGATGAGCGTTCGACGCTTGTTATCGTATAAGCGAGAAAAACGAACCATTGCCGCAGTTGTTAGTATACATAAAAAACATACCCGCACTAAGTGCAACGTTCCATCACAGCCTCTGGAAAATTGTTGCCTAAGTTTTCCTGTGCTTATCTACATTTCTAAAGCACAGTCCTGGAACCTGGAACCTGGAACCCGGAACCTCGTACCAGTTGCAGCGTTGTGGTAACAAAACATGTATTTTGAATATTGCTGATCAAATTTAAAAATTTACGATACTATCATAATCTACTCATTAACAGACATAATGTTATGTTAAAAGTTTAACACAATAAGACAGGAATTACAGGTACAAACTGTGTGTTTTTTCTTGTCACAGCCTAACCAACGGCCAAGAAATAGCCAAACTTTATTCATCTACGTTTAGACTCAGAACACTTCATGACTTCCTACGAACTTTACACATAATTTCGAACCGTCACGAAACTATCTCTCGCTGACACTACCACAAAACCATCAAACGAAAAGAGTTTATCGCTTATTGTGTTTTCAGTGTTGATGCAGTCAAACTTCAGTACCAGGCATAACGTCTTAATTTACTACTTCATTACTAGTAATTCTATTCGGAACACAATTTGCAGACAGTATCTACACATACAACTGATGTACCAGCAAAACTGTGTCTTTGTACGACCCATATTTTAGAAGATATGACGTTATAGACATTTAGATACGTGAAAAATTAACTTTTGCTTAAAATGACGCGCAGAAAGACTTTATGATCAGACATTACGTTTTAATTTATGACTTCTTTACTAGTACCTCTATTCGCAACATACTTTGCATAGAGTATCTGCATATAACACTGAATGTACTTGCAGTATTATATCACTGTACGATACGTAATTCAGGAGATACGTCATAAACACTGAGATGTTTGGAAACTAGCTTTTCCTTAAAATGGAGCACAAACTACCCAGATTATATTCATCCAGTGTTTCATAATGAGAGCACTTAGCGGCTTCCAATGAACTTTAAATATAACTTTAAATCTTCAAGAAACTTTTTCTTGCTTACATATGAACACATTTGTTACGTAGTCAGGTGTTTGAAGTTATTTCATAGATGAGAGTTCGATTCTTTAAAGAATCAGGAGTTTACTGGGAACAAGCTAATGATTAATTTTGTCTTCAGGGTATAGAAAATGTCGTTAAAAATGTTTGCGTCACTTGTTGCAAATCAGGGAAATTGACAAATGCAGTTTATAAAACAAATCTTCAGAACGATTTAAAACCATACGTTGCTGACAACAAGTTTTGTCTGTTACTGGATTGCTGGGGTGGGAAACTAAAATTGTCGTGTATAATAGTATGTTTATAGATGCATCTGTGATATACATACTTTATCAATGTTACAGCTACAGATACTCTCTTACGATCTTTGTCTAAGGTTCATAGCAATTTGTCTTTGATCTTTGCTGTTAAAAATTATTTTGTTACTACAAATTGATTACAGTTTTCTTCAGTGTAAAATGTGTGATCGTCTTGTGTGCGTCTCCTACATATCTATGTCTTTTAGAGATTATTTATAGTAACAGAAGCTATGGTTTTTCTATCTAGTTTCCCAAGAATCATACGACACTCATTTCCTTAAGAATTTCTGAGAGGTTTCTCACCTTTTAAACCAACATAAAACTGTTATACTCAAATATGGCCGTAGTACATCTCCATTATTGTTTCATTTGCTGTTCTTGTACCCACTTTGTATGAATATAAGACTAACTACTAATAACTCTATTGTAAAATTCACATTATATGGTATTCATAACCTGATAGACAAAAAAGGGTTACAGCTTATTTTGTACATTGTAACTGGCAAAATGTATCATATTAGTATCTATAATGTAGAATGCAAACTTAGATTCGATGTTCAGACGCAGTTTTATCACAGTATAAAAGAAAACAGAAAGAAACCGTATCTTATTCTGCGTTTGTACTGTACGCAGTGTGAATTATGTAATGCCCATATTCAGTGCTGATTTTGGTCACTATACAGACGTTGTAGCATATCTCTAACATAACTAGCTAATCAGTACAAAAATATAATAATGCTATGTATAATATAGAATGCAGCTTTAGAGTCGACGTTTTTATACTCAGTTTTATCAGTGTAATAACAGAAAAAATACTATTTCTGTTGTGCTCCAGTACTTTACAAAATTTTGCCCATCTAATGTCCATGCTCTGTGTTGATTCCATTCATTGTACAATTACTTTATCCGTTAAAAATGTAACATACATTAGATCTGATTGGACAGTTTACGCTTATAAACCTTTGTCTGTTTATATATAATATTTGTTTTCGTAATTTTAGGCATACAGTGAAAGCCTTATTAAAAATTCTTGAATATAATTTTACTTCTCTTTTCGATCTTTAAATTCGTCTCTCTAGCAAACACAGATCTTACTGCGACCACACATTCTATACAGCGTCTTAACTTGACATTTTTACTCTGGTAACATTTTTGAAACTATTGTTATTTTTATTTATATTAATCTGGGCCACTTTTAATAAATACTGAGCGTCATTGGTGTCATAAAGAATAGAATGGTGTGCGTTAAAGCAGCGCATGTTTAAAATTTGTCAATTTTAAATGCATGACGCAAATACATGACGATTTTGTCACACAGAAGTATAAAACATATAATTTTTCCCCACATTTCACGTTTTAGCAACTTATAATTCATTCTTAAATACACTCCTGGAAATTGAAATAAGAACACCGTGAATTCATTGTCCCAGGAAGGGGAAACTTTATTGACACATTCCTGGGGTCAGATACATCACATGATCACACTGACAGAACCACAGGCACATAGACACAGGCAACAGAGCATGCACAATGTCGGCACTAGTACAGTGTATATCCACCTTTCGCAGCAATGCAGGCTGCTATTCTCCCATGGAGACGATCGTAGAGATGCTGGATGTAGTCCTGTGGAACGGCTTGCCATGCCATTTCCACCTGGCGCCTCAGTTGGACCAGCGTTCGTGCTGGACGTGCAGACCGCGTGAGACGACGCTTCATCCAGTCCCAAACATGCTCAATGGGGGACAGATCCGGAGATCTTGCTGGCCAGGGTAGTTGACTTACACCTTCTAGAGCACGTTGGGTGGCACGGGATACATGCGGACGTGCATTGTCCTGTTGGAACAGCAAGTTCCCTTGCCGGTCTAGGAATGGTAGAACGATGGGTTCGATGACGGTTTGGATGTACCGTGGACTATTCAGTGTCCCCTCGACGATCACCAGTGGTGTACGGTCAGTGCAGGAGATCGCTCCCCACACCATGATGCCGGGTGTTGGCCCTGTGTGCCTCGGTCGTATGCAGTCCTGATTGTGGCGCTCACCTGCACGGCGCCAAACACGCATACGACCATCATTGGCACCAAGGCAGAAGCGACTCTCATCGCTGAAGACGACACGTCTCCATTCGTCCCTCCATTCGCCTGTCGCGACACCACTGGAGGCGGGCTGCACGATGTTGGGGCGTGAGCGGAAGACGGCCTAACGGTGTGCGGGACCGTAGCCCAGCTTCATGGAGACAGTTGCGAATGGTCCTCGCCGATACCCCAGGAGCAACAGTGTCCCTAATTTGCTGGGAAGTGGCGGTGCGGTCCCCTACGGCACTGCGTAGGATCCTACGGTCTTGGCGTGCATCCGTGCGTCGCTGCGGTCCGGTCCCAGGTCGACGGGCACGTGCACCTTCCGCCGACCACTGGCGACAATATCGATGTACTGTGGAGACCTCACGCCCCACGTGTTGAGCAATTCGGCGGTACGTCCACCCGGCCTCCCGCATGCCCACTATACGCCCTCGCTCAAAGTCCGTCAACTGCACATACGGTTCACGTCCACGCTGTCGCGGCATGCTACCAGTGTTAAAGACTGCGATGGAGCTCCGTATGCCACGGCAAACTGGCTGACACTGACGGCGGCGGTGCACAAATGCTGCGCAGCTAGCGCCATTCGACGGCCAACACCGCGGTTCCTGGTGTGTCCGCTGTGCCGTGCGTGTGATCATTGCTTGTACAGCCCTCTCGCAGTGTCCGGAGCAAGTATGGTGGGTCTGACACACCGGTGTCAATGTGTTCTTTTTTCCATTTCCAGGAGTGTATATTTGTGAAGGTTAAATAGGAAAAAAAATCTCTCAGAAGTTTACTGAATTTTGAACCAAAAAAGCTTTTTACTTATCTTATTTCACAAAGCCAGGAACGAATACAAAACGAGCTCCCAGCAGAAAGCACGGAAACCTGTAAGACCCATCTGAAGATGGATTTATAATTTTATAGTAAGTAGAAACCCAAAACAATTTGTTTTAAATAAACTTTTGGAAATCATACTTGGGGCTGGTTGCTGGTTAAATTATAAACTTTACAAATCTAAGTAATTACTATACAATGTACACTTCACACACTATAGTTGACATATTCGTTTCGTAAGAGTCAGCAACTGTATTGATATTTAAGATAATACTCATTTATTTTCCAGTCTCAGTTGCACAGTGCTTTAGTTATACTACATGTTTCGAGCACTCTTGATCATCTTCAGATCTAAATCAAAGAAAAACTAAATATGTTGTAAGGTGTCAATCAAATAACACACCATACACTGAATTCCTGAAACAATTCCGGTTAACTCGATATGTCACACGACACAGTTATGTGGAAATGTACTAATTTTATTTACAGGCAAAGCGAATAAACAAACTGACATTATGTGAATATAAATCACTAATACTCACACTAATAACCGCACACAAGTAATTTCCCAGACCCAAGCTGCGAGACGCAGTTCCGAGGAAAGGAGAATTTTTACAAGGGAATGCCCGACCATTGGTCGGCTGAAATCTTCGCAGTGGGACACCAAGCAGACACAATGAGATGCCAGAACCACAGTGTAAGTCGCCGGCACAAGCAGTCCTTCTCCCTGCTTTTTAACGACAACCTCTCGGAAAGCCTTTCTATAGGAACATGGCGCGATATAACAGACAAACGTCCGGAGAAACCCAACTCAAAACAGTGGTGACTCACTGCAGCCTCCTATTTTAAAACTAGCATGAAATAAAAGGCTGGTTATGTTAGTATTACGTAGCAGAAGTTAAACTCTGCCCTACAAAAGAAACGACGCCTCTGATAGGCTACAAAACTGTAGTGGGTGGAGTTATACCAAGTACGAGCGCTCTGACTGGCCAGAAAGAAAATGCGTGGCCACCAGCTTTGATATAGGCAAACTGCAGGAAGAGTAATTTGCTTCTTCACTTGCAGCAACTCGTCGAGTGTTTGACCAAGGCGACTTGCGCCACACTGAGATGATTGCAAGAGTCATTATGTGAACATTTGTTCGCAGGCTCATCTTAACTCGTAAGGAGTTAAACTGCAAAGTCTCCTAGTACGGAGAAGCTCACTGAGCACTGACATTTAACGCTTGCAGGCGATTTGAAGGCAACTATGTACGCGCTGTTCCCGCCAAATAGCGTGTACCATGCCAGTTAACTTCGCTAGGGAATAACTAGGAGTCTCGGCTTTACCGGAGACATAGGAAATGTATCAGACAGGTTTTTGACAGTCGAGAGGGATTTAGGATAGATTATCAGGTTCACAGCTCGCGCCGACAACAGCCACTGCCGCCGCCGGCGAAATGTAAACATGTGCGCTCGCGCTACGCCAGTAAGTGATATTTAATTGACGCTCAGAACTTTAGTCGCCTCGGTCTCTCCTAACTTTTGTACATTAAACCATGATCTGTAGTTAAACGTATTCAAGATTGTCGGGCCTAATTGAGGCAGAAACGTGAGATATCCGATTTAACGAAAAGAACTGATCAGCCGCTGTAGCGTGCTTTATACTCTCAAGTTATGGAATTGTTTTAACGGTCTACTTCTTTTTGATTGCTCTTTACTGACTACCATTCAATTTTGGGTATTTTCATTATGCATTTTAACGTAATTGATATCTCTGGCCCCAATTGTATTTAATTTGTCTGTATTTTTATCGACCCCCAGGCATGGTCATCAGCCATCTTACCATTAAAGAACCTTATAATAGTTAGGAATTTCGCTTCACAGTTGTGAACACCCAATATCAATATTTTACTATCCTCTACGTAATTTTACTGACATTGTTATGTCATGAAGTCATAAAAAAATAAACGTTAATAACGAAAATCTTGGGTTTTCATTTTTGCTAACACATAGTTATGCTTGAACCCGTATACTAATTTCTGTTAGCGATAACGTTTCCTTTACAGGGAGTGTAGTGGAACTGACGTTGAGATCATTGTCTGATTACATCACTGTCTGTACTGCTGTACTCTTCTGAACTCTGCATGCGTGAGATGGTATCTTCCCACCTTGCAGGCCATAGGTTCAACACCAAACTCCTAAAACACTCACAGAACGTCCTTGCGCAACTGTGGCAGGAAGATAGATCAGAATCAATCCCACACATGTTAGAATGTGCCTTCTAATACTTTACAATAAGCAGATAAAAGGAATTGTACTTAAATGTAGAATTTATCTAAGTAATTCGGTCAGCATATTGTCTTGTCTACTCAGAACCACAGATCAGAGTACTGTGTGTTACAATTGTCATCACGGTATATGTTGGAGATCGGGAAGATTGGCTGGCCGGAGTGGACGAACGGTTCTAGGCACTACAGTCTGGAACCGCGCGGCCGCTATGGTCGCAGGTTCGAATCCTGCCTCGGCCATGGATGTGTGTGATGTCCTTAGCTTAGTTAGGCTTAAGTAGTTCTAAGTTCTAGGGTACTGATGATCTTAGAAGTTAAGTACCATAGTGCTCAGCCCGCAGCTCGTGGACGTGCGGTAGCGTTCTCGCTTCCCGCGCCCGGGTTCCCGGGTTCGATTCCCGGCGGGGTCAGGGATTTTCTCTGCCTCGTGATGGCTGGGTGTTGTGTGATGTCCTTAGGTTAGTTAGGTTTAAGTAGTTCTAAGTTCTAGGGGACTGATGACCATAGATGTTAAGTCCCATAGTGCTCAGAGCCATTTGAACCATAGTGCTCAGAGCCATTTGAACAATTTTTTTCGGGGAGATTGGAGGGGGGCGGGGGAGGATGGGGAAAAATGAAATCGAGAGGGAGTGATTGGGTTAGGAGAAAGGAAGTATGAAGGGGTGATGGGGATGGAGATGTCATGAGTTTAACAAGATGGGTCTTACTAAAACTATCTAAAAGTATCTAAAAATTCTTTTTAAAATACTAATGGTGTAGAGCGTTGGGTAAATAAAATGTAAATGACATAAAATAGTAAAATTATAAAGTGGAGAGAGGGGGATTGAGAGCAAGGAAAAAAGACAAGGGAGGGGAGAGAGAGGATTTGTGGCAGGGATGCTACAGGTTTAACAAGAAAGGGTCCTATACTGAAATTACTAAAAGTCAGTTATGTAAAAACCGTTCTGTTAATATACCGGGAGCGTGCGAATATAGTAAAAGACGTAAATATCGTAAAATTACAGAAGCAGAATTATGTGGATGAGCTAGAAATGTACGAAATGGCAATAAATATTAAAAAATTTTAAAAACACATGAAAGTATAAAATTGTAAAATGTCTAAAAGAAGAAATTTTAAAAGTGAAACTATGTGCAGCAACTAAAATTATAGGAAACTGGGTATGATGGTTAGTAAATTGTATTTACTTCTGCTTAATGGTGCAGTACGGCGCGCAGTTTTGTACAATGTACGGAAGACAGTTTGCACTCCGACCTGCTGCTAGCACAGTGTGCGAGTGCGTGACTGTGTGTGTATAGGGTTTAAGACTAACGACATTATTTCCATCGGACTGGGCCACCGTGTGAATAGAACAGCCTGTAAATTCACTGGAGCAAGAGTTTATAAACTACAGTGTGGAAGCTTAGGTCGAAAGGGCAGAACGTTTGAAATACGCTTCAAAGAGCACACTTTAATTCGCAATAAGAAAACAGTGTCTGGTGAGCATCCTCTAGCATCGAAGCATCCTGTTGGAACTATTGATATACATTCGGAAGTGCTGCACAATAAACTTAAGATACACCTCCTGACAATGTTGCATGAAAATTACTTTTTTACACTCCGTCTGCAAGAGCCTCGCATTACATTAAGCCAACAGAGCGATTTTATTAACAGTGAATTTTTAGAAGCTTTGAATGCCTCTTACAGTCGTCCACCTCGCCACAGTGTACGTATGATCAACAGCCCGATTCACCGAGAAGACAGCGGCAGTGCATCGGCTCATACACCGTCTCACCAGCAAGCCAGCGTGCAGACCGGCTTTCGTAACTGTCACTCCCTGTTCCTTGTAACTTCAGTTGCTGCACATAGTTTAACTTTTATAACTTATACTTTTACACATTTTACGGCTTTATGCTTTCAAAGTTTTTTAATTTAAATATTTAATGACAATGCATACAGTTCTAGCTCCTCTACATAATTCCACTTCCACAATTTTACGATATTTATGTCTTTCACTATTTATACATCCACTGTTTTAGGCCTACACTTTTAATATTTTAACAAAAATGTTTTACACAGTATTATTTTTATTTTTTTTATTTTTTAGAGGTGGACCTTACAGTTTTATAATTTCAAAGTTTCACACTTTTCATATCTTACGTAACTAATTCTGTTTTAGCTACTTTATTTCCATTTTTATAATCTACTTTTTTATCCCCATTTACATTTTTACACAGCTATTGGTCTACGCTCCTGGTACTTCATGTTATATTGCTAGAGAAGGCCGAAATGCACGCTATAAGCTCACGCAGGATGGCGTGAGGTCTGAAACAGGATACGTAATGAATGCTATAAAGAAAAGTACGTAGCTTCTGGAATACTTAACTTTAATCCATCATTGGTGTACATCGCTCTTGGCGATACAAGTTAGACTCTTTAGATACATGCAATAAACTGTTAATGGCGCCTTGCTAGGTCGTAGCCATTGACTTAGCTGAAGGCTATTCTAACTATCTTCTCTGCAAATAAACGAGGCTTCGTCAGTGTTGCATCGCTAGCTAAGTCGTCCGTACAACTGGGGCGAGTGCTAGTAAGTCTCTCTAGACCTGCCGTGTGGCGGCGCTCGGTCAGCAATTACTGATAGTGGCGACACGCGGGTTCGTCGTATACTAGCGGACCGCGGCCGATTTAAAAGCTACCACCTAGCAAGTGTGGTGTCTGGCGGTGACACCACACTTTAACAGAAGGTCTTTTTACATAATCAACTTTTTGCAATTTCAGTATAAGACACTGTCTTGTTAAACCCATAGTACTATTTTATGTCATGTCCATGATCATGGACCTTGCCGTTGGTGGCAAGGCTGGCGTGTCTCAGCAATACAGATAGCCGTACGTTACGCAACCACAACGGAGGGGTATCTGTTGAGAGGCCAGAAAAACATGTGATTCCTGAAGATGGGCAGCACCCTTTCCAGTAGTTGCAGGGGCAACAGTATGGACCATTGACTGAACTGGCCTTGTAACATTAACCAAAACAGCCTTGCTGTGCTGGTACTGTGAACGGTTGAAAGCAAGGGGAAACTACAATCGTAATTTTTCCCGAGGGCATGCAGCTTTACTGTATGGTTAAATGATGACGGCAGCCTCTTGAGTAAAATATTCCAGAGGTAAAATAGTCACCAATTCGGATCTCCGGGCGGGAGATGGGAGCGCGGGTAAGCTACTACGAACTCAGGAGGACTTCGTTATCAGGAGAAAGAAAACTGGCGTTCTGCGGATCTGAGCGTGGAATGTCAGTTCCCTTAATCGGGCAGGTAGGTTAGAAAATTAAAAAAAAAGAAATGGATAGGTTAAAGTTAGATATAGTGGGAATTAGTGAAGTTCGGTGGCAGGAGGAGCAAGACTTCTGGTCAGGTGAATACAGGGTTATAAATACAAAATCGAATAGGGGTAATGCAGGAGTAGGTTTAACAATGAATAAAAAAATGGGAGCGCGGGTAAGCTACTACGAACAAAATAGTGAACGCATTATCGTAGCCAAGATCGAGACGAAGCCCACGCCTAACACAGTGGTACAAGGTTAAGTGCCAAGTAGCTCCGCAGATGATGAAGAGATTAAAGAAATATATGATGCGATAAAAGAAATTATTCAGATAGTGAAGGGAGACGAAAATTTAATAGTCATAGGGGATTGGAATGCGATAGTAGGAAAAGGAAGAGAAGGAAAAGTAATAGGTGAATATAGAATCGGGGCAAGGAATGAAAGAGGAAGCCACCTGGTGGAATTTTGCACAGAGCATAACTTTAGCTAACACTTCGTTTAAGAATCATGACAGACGGTTGTATACGTGGAAGAGGCCTGGAGATACTGGAAGATTTCAGATAAATTATATAATGGTTAGACAGAGATTTAGGAACCAGGTTTTAAATTGTAAGACGTATCCAGGGTCAGATGTTGACTCTGACCATAATT
The DNA here is from genome assembly GCF_021461385.2 of Schistocerca piceifrons. Taxonomy (NCBI): domain Eukaryota; kingdom Metazoa; phylum Arthropoda; class Insecta; order Orthoptera; family Acrididae; genus Schistocerca; species Schistocerca piceifrons. Next base: position 726,414,846 of record NC_060149.1, read on the forward strand.
TATTGGTTATGAACTGTAGATTAAAACTGAGGAAACGGCAAAAAGGTGGCATTTTAAGGAGATGGGACTTGGATAAACTGAAAGAACCAGAAGTTGTAGAAAATTTCAGAGAGAGCGTTAGGGAACGATTGACAAGAACGGAGGAAAGAAATACAATAGAAGAAGAATGGGTAGCTTTGAATGATGAAATAGTGAAGTCAACAGAGGATCAAGTAGGTAAAAAGAAAAAGTAATAATTCCAATCCCAAAGAAAGCAGGTGTTGACAGATGTAAAAATTACTGAACTATCAGTTTAATAAGTCACAGCTGCAAAATACTGACACGAATTCTGTTCAGTCGAATGGAAAAACTGGTAGAAGCCGACCTCGGCGAAGATCAGTTTGGATACCGTCGAAACGTTGGAACACACGAGTCAATACTGACCCTACGACTTATCTTAGAAGATAGATTAAGGAAAGGCAAACCTACTTTTCCAGCATTTGTAGACTTACAGAAAGCTTTTGACAATGGTGACTGGAATACTCTCTTTCAAATTCTGAAGTAGGCAGGGGTCAAATACAGGGAGCGAAAGGCTATTTATAATCTGTATAGAAACCAGATGGCAGTTACAAGAGTCGAGGGGCATGAAAGGGAAGCAGTGGTTGGGAAGGGAGAGAGACAGGGTTGTAGCCTCTCCCCGATGTTATTAAACCTGTATATTGAGGAAGCAGTGAAGGAAACAAAAGAAAAATTCGGAGTAGGGATTAAAATCCATGGAGAAGAAATAAAAAGTTTGAGGTTCGCCAATGACATTGTAATTTTGTCAGAGACAGCAAAGGACCTGGAAGAGCAGTTGAACGGAAAGGACAGTGTCTTGAAAGGAGGATATAAGATGAACATCAACAAAAACAAAACGAGGACAATGGAATGTAGTCGCATTAAATCAGGTGATGCTGAGGGAGTTAGATTAGGAAATGAGACACATAAAGTAGTAGATGAGTTTTGCTATTTGGGGGGCAAAGTAACTGATGATAGTCGAAGTAGAGAGGATATAAAATGTAGACTGGCTATGGCAAGGAAAGTGTTTCTGAAGAAGGGTAATTCGTTAGCATCGAGCATAGATTTAAGTGTCAGGAAGTAGTTTCTGAAAGTATTTGTGTGGTATGTAGCCATATATGGAAGTGAAACATGGACGATAAATAGTTTAGACAAGAAGAGAATAGAAGCTTCCGAAATGTGGTGCTACAGAAGAATGCTGAAGGTTAGATGGGTAGATCACATAACTAATGAGGAGGTACTAAATATAACTGGGGAGAAGAGGAATTTGGGGCACAACTTGACAAGGCGTCAAGGGATCACCAATTTATTATTGGAGGGAAGCGTGGAGGGTAAAACTCGTAGAGGGAGACCAAGGGATGAAGACACTAAGCAGATTCAGAAGGATGCAGGTTGTAGTTGTTACTCAGAGATGAAGAACCTTGTACAGTATAGGGTAGCATGGAGAGCTGCGTCAAACCAGTCTCTGGACTGGAGACCATAACAGCAACAACAAAATATCATTCACATTTTACACACCCATTGTTCTACGCTAAATGAAATAAGCTATCTACCAACACACGTGAAAAGGGACCATGACGAAACTACCAAGATGACTGGTTAACTTAACACCTTCTTTTTTATTTTATTTTTTTGTCAAATGTGCCCAAAGAAAAGTAGTAGGAATGAAACATTCGAACAGAAAAGGGATTTTACACTTCATCCAACTCCTTGACGATTAAATATCAGATGCAGCATATTCGGAAAAATCTCAAGGTAGCGTGGGCCGTAACCATATATTGGTAAAAGGCACAACGGTCCAGGTCGTACCCGCTCCCCGCCACGTGATGAACGTAATGCTCAAGAAGCTATGTAAGTGCATTATTCTTCGTTGTGAGGAAGAAGGTTGAATCAGGTCACAGGAGAATGTCACTGGATATGCCGCTTCTGTCGTTCTGCCAAATAAGGCGAATTATCAGTCTGTCTGTGTCCGCAGTCGACCAACAGATGACATTTGTACCAGTTTCATGGCAACGGCTGTATCGGCCTGTCTCACAAAGGCCAATGCGAAGAACTCGAACGTTGGTGAGGAGAAGGTTATGAACGACTTGGTATCATGAAGACACCACTTCCATCGGAAAAATTGATAGGCTGACATTGGACTAAACAACCTTCCAATCTGTCTCTGGCGGTAGGGATTACACAGAGGAAGCGCGATCTGGAAACGCGCAGCGACATAACAGTGTTTTGACAGAGAGATGCGACTAGGAAAGAATATCAGCCCCCAAATAACTGACATCAAAAAAAAATCCCGGATATGCCTTAATTTACTATTTATCCTACCAACATCTATTAGGGGGGTTTAAGCTCGAAGAGCGGAGACAGGCGAGCTGCAAGTGATTGGGGGACGCGAAGACACGTTAAAACAGTGTGTCAAAGACATAATGCAGTGCCCCACACAATATTAGGCTGGTGTATCAGTTTATGTCTCTCTTCAGTGCACGGCACAAATTTAAAGGTTGTCGATTCAACCATATACCTAAGAAATGCAATATAGAAAACTTACATCGCAACCTCTACACAGAAAATATTGTGGTGGAGGCCAACCGAAGACCGAGTTTTATTGGCAGAATGCTTAGAAGGTGCAGCAAGTCCATGTTTGAAAATCAGGGAGGCCGAAACCTCCCATCAGCCGTGATCTCGCAATAACCTAATAGCGCAAGCGGAAAATATAGTTTCGTCAGATAAACTTGCAGGATAATCGTTGTAACTTTCGGGATATCATCGCAGGAAGGGGAAAAATTTGGGCAACAAAATAGGCTTTGCTCCACACATAAGGTTCCAAGATCCGAACCTTTTGAAGTAACGAGAGGGAGCGACGTTTGTGTTCAAGGATCGCTCCTTGTCCTGACTGTGACAGACGTCCAATTTAACGCAGCCATCTTCGTCGGACAACGATCGCTAATAAAGAACAATTACCGATGGCGGGCGACCGCCACAGCCTTTGGAATCTTAGATGTGTTAAATCCCGGGAAAATGAGTAACTAACAGTTCCCGTCGTTAATCTGTGCTCCAGTAAGACGACACAATCAGTTCAAAACGTCGCTAACTGAGCTACCCAGGCTCGAATAATGACGTGTCGTCACAGCTTTACTTCTGCCAATAACCCGTCTCCTACCCTGTAAACTTCTCAGAAGTTCATATGAGCGCACGCTCCATATGAGACAACAGAAAATTTGGCATTTGGAGGAGAAAGTCGTGGGTTGAAATTTTTTGAAAAGGCCTCGCCACAACGAAGAAAGTCTTAGTTATAATGACTATCAATACACCTCGGATATCATACCCGTGACACTCTGTCTCCTTTTTTGCAATAATATAGAACGAGCTACACTTCTTTGTACTTTTTCGATACCCTTTGTCAGTCCATCTGGTAACGATCCCATACTGCGCAGCAGTATTCAAGAAGAGTACGGACAAATGTAGTGTCGGCCGTCTCTTTAGTAGATTTGCTGCACCTTCTAAGCATTCTGCCAATAAAACTCGGTCTTCGGTTGGCCTCCACCACAATATTTTCTGTGTAGAGGTTGCGATGTAAGTTTTCTATATTGCATTTCTTAGGTATATGGTTGAATCGACAACTTTTAAATTTGTGCCGTGCACTGAAGAGAGACACAAACTGATACACCAGCCTAATATTGTGTGGGGCACCCGAAAGCACGCGGAAGTGCCACAGCACGACGTGGCATGGACTCGACTAATGCCTGAAGTGGTGGTGGAAGGAATCGAAACCATGAATCCTGCAGGGCTGTCCATAAATCCGTAAGAGTACGACGGGGTGGAGATCTCATCTCATCCGAGATATGCTCAATAATGTTCGTTTCTGGGTAGTTTGATGACCAGCGGAAGTGTTTAAACTCAGAAGAGTGTTCCTGGAGCCGCTCTGTAGCAATTCTGGACGTGTGGGATGTCGCACTGTCCTGCTGGAATTGCCCAAGTCCGTCGGAATGTACAATGGACATGAATGAATGTGGGTGATCAGACAGGATGCTTACGTACGTGTCACCTGTCATAGTCGTATCTAGATGTATCAGGGGTCCCATATGACCCCAACTGCACATATCCAACACCGTTACAGAGCCTTCACCAGCTTGAACACGCCCCTGCTGACATGCAGCGTCCATGGATTCATGATGTTGTCTCCATACCCGTACAAGTCCATCCGCCCGATACAATTTGAAACGAGACTCGGCCGACCAGGTAACATATTTCCAGTCATCAACAGTCCAATGTCGGTGTTGACGGGCCCAGGGAAGGTTCAAAAATGGTTCAAATGGCTCTGAGCACTATGGGACTTTAACTTCTGAGGTCATCAGTCCCCTAGAACTTAGAATTACTTAAACCTAATTAACCTAAGGACATCACACACATCCATGCCCGAGGCAAGATTCGAACCTGCGACCGTAGCGGTCGCGCGGTTTCAGACTGTAGCGCCTAGAACCACTCAGCCACACCGGCCGGCCCAGGGAAGGCGTAAAGCTTTGTGTCGTGCAGTCATCAAGGGTACAAGAGTGGGCCTTCGGGCCCAAATGCCATATCGATGATGTTTCGTTGAATGGTTCGCACACTGACACTTACTGACGGGCCAGCATTGAAATCTGCAGCAATTTGCGGAAGGTTTGCACTTCTGTCACGTTGAATGATTATCTTTAGTCGTCGTTGGTCCCGTTCTTGCAGGATATTTTCTCGACCGCAGCGATGTCGGAGATTTGATGTTTTACCGGATTCCTGATATTCACGGTACACTCGTGAAATGGCCGTACAGGAAAATCCGCACTTCATCGTTACCTCGGAGATGCTGTGTGTCATCGCTCGTGGGCAGCCTATAACTCCATGTTCAAACTCACTTAAATCTTGATAACCTGGCATTGTAGTAGCAGGAACCGATCTAACAATTGCACCAGACACTTGTTGTCTTCTGTAGGCGTTGCCGACTGCAGCGCCATATTCTACCTGTTTACATATCTCTGTATTTGAATACGCATGCCTCTACCAGTTTCTTTGGCGCTCCAGTGTATATTGTGTAACCAAAATATAGCGGAATTTCTTAGCACTCATGTATAGGATCTCACGTTTTTTATTTCAGAGTCAATTACCACTTTTCGAAACACTCAGAAACATGGAATGACCCTTAGATTCCCTGTCAGTAACACTCATTACTTCGAGTGAACGAAGCGCCAGATGTGTTTCAGAAGAACGATAACTTCTGAGTCCGTGCTGGCTATGTGTCAATATATCCGTTTTTTCGAAGTATTTTATAGAGTTGGAACACAGTATATGTTCCAACTGCTTAATGCACTATCTTGCAGGTACGAAGATGCGACCATGCTGGAGGCGGATGGTCACAGAAGCATGAGTAGCATCACAATCTCGTACCCTGTGATCCTATGGTAGCCAGGCGCGAGTCAAGATTTCAGTTCTGGGGAGGTGGGATCACAGTTTGTACTGCGTCCTCCCCCGGCCCCTCCTCCCCAATCCACCGTTCTGGCGATCACTCACACATTTTAAAGTGCAGTAGATTGCTACGATTTTAATAATAACCAGCTGAGTACCCAGTGTTGCTCGGGTACGCATTTATTCAAATCTTCTGTTAGTTCATTTCCTCCTCCCCCCTCTGTCCAGCTCCTCCTCTCCCTACTATCTATTTCCTCCTTCTCCCTGTCCAGGTGCTCCTCCCTCCTCTCTCTGTCCATCTGCTTCCGCCCCCTCCCCCCCACTCTGATCATCTGCTGTTTCCTTTCTTTCTATCCATCACCTCGGTCCTGCCTCTAAATCTGTCTCCTCCCACCCCCTCTAAGTTCATCCTCCCCTCTGTAAGTCCATCTTCTCCCTCCCCTCTCTTTCCATCTCCTCACCCCATAAGTAAATTTCCTCCACCCCCCTCTTTTCATCTCCTCCTCTCTCTGTCAGTCTCCTCATCCCCCTCCGTCTGTCCATCTCCTCTTTCCCCTCTTTCCCCTCTTTCTGTCCTCCTCCTCCTCTTCCTCCTCCTCCTCCTCCTCCTCCCTATCTGTGTCCATCCCATCCTTCCCCCTTCCTCTCTCCGTCTCCTCCTGCCCACGTTCTGGCACCATTGCAAAGTTATCATCCTCAATGCAACAGCATGCAGGCGGTTCTTACTCCCACAATAATTCTTAGCAGATAGTAAGTACTATGTGTACCAAGTTTGGTTGAAAGCCCACCTTCTGGCACCATTGCAAAGTTATCACCCTCAATGCAACAGCATGCAGGCGGTTCTTACTCCCACAATAATTCTTAGCAGATAGTAAGTACTATGTGTACCAAGTTTGGTTGAAACTGTTCCAGAGGCTTAGGAGGAGATTTTTTCAGGCGGCTTTGCCTTAGTACGCACATGTCACATATATGTCCAATATATTTAACATACCGTCATTTTTATCTGTTTTCCGTCTTTCCCTCAGTTGCTCCAAATTCGCGGAGGTATGGACCGTCTATGCCACTAAATGAAGGCAGTTTTTTTCTTGCCATACGTGTTTCGCTTCTTTTATTTGGAAAGCATCATCAGTAGCCTGAACTACATGTTTCTTTTTATACATACAAAAACATATTATGTGATAGATATAATATGCTGCTATATTACATTTTGTAGTGATTTTCTCTTGTTTTTGAGGTTAGAAGCAACTTTTGTAGCACAAATTCCGTATTGTGGATATATCATTCAGTATTACTTACCGAATGATACTTTCACAATAAGGAACTTGTGCTACAAAAGTTGCTTCTAACCTAAAAAGCAAGAGAAAAACACGACAAAATGTAATGCAGCAGCATATTATATCTATCACATGATACGTTTATTGTATTTATAAAAAGAAACATGTACTTCAGGCCACTGATAATGCTTCCCAAATAAAAGATGCGAAACGCGTATAGCAAGAAACAAACTGCCTTCATTTAGTTGCATAGACGGTACATACCTCAACGATATTTAACATACATCACACATATCTGTACATATGTTTCACATGTATCTGCAGCGAATTTCGCCCTGCAGTTTCGTTTTCACGCAGCTCAAAGTTTATGACGTCGTATCTCCTGAAGAATATGCCGTACAATGACGTAGTTTTGCAGGAGTATTCAGTGATACATCTGAATACTGTCTACATAATTTTTTTTTTTTGCGAATATAGTTGATAGGAAAGACTTAATAAATCAAAGTGTAATGCATGATGCGTCTGTTCACCACGCATCTCAATGTTTATGGCGTTATATCTCCTGCCGTATGTGTCGTACAATGATATAATTTTGCAGGTGGATTCATTGGTATTTGGGAATACTATATGTAGAGTGTATCGTGCATAAATTTAGTAGTAAGGAAGTAAAGAATTAAAACGTCATTCCTGATGCGGCAGTTTTACCGCGTGATCAGTGAAAATGTAGTTAGCTACAAACTTTTTTCCTTTCATCGTTTTGTGGGGGCTGTGAGCGAGAAAAAGTTTTGTACTGATTTGAAATTATGTCTAAAATTTGTTGCAAGTCACTAAGTACTCTTATCCTCTAATAACGGATTACTAAAATGTAGACAGATACGTGGTGCTTACCCCCACGTAAGTTAATTGCACTCTGCCTGTAACCTTCCTGAAAGTGCAAGCAACAAGTAGACAAAGCTTTATCGCAATCGCATGAACGGTTGGCCAGGCATAAAATACGAACAAACTAATAAACATTTATTTTTATATATCAGATAACAACAAAATATATAAAATATTTTACTATAATAATAATAAAAATAATAATTTGTTTATATCAGTGCTTAATGCACCACTGAAGCATCAGATTCAGCAATTCAGAGAAATGTAGCGTCTGAGGAGAACCGGTTTGGTCCGAAAGTTTAAGAAGAACATGTGTCATGCAGTTAATTTAAGGACTATAATAGCAACAACATCTCAAAATTTTCAAAACTTCATAATTAATACCATCCAAAATCGAAGAGTGCTCTCATTATCAGAAACGTATTTCACTCACCATTACAACTGTAAATACAGGTCTGCAGACCACGGGTATGTGGGCATGTAAATGAGAGGAATGCTACTTGTTTCAATGGCTCCACCTACGTTTGCGTAGCTACACTGTGTTTTTTTTTCATGTTAGTGAAGGTTCTTTCCCTTTCTGTCTCTCCTTACGGAACTTAATGTAGTTTGTCGGTTCTACCTATGGACTTAAACGAACTTCGTCAGGTTTGTAATTGTTATCAGGTACGATCACCGTGAGAATGTGCACCTTTGTCTGCTAGCTGGAATGTTACTAATATGGTCACCAGCCCGTCCACACCAATATCCTGTGTGAGATGTAATTTATAATTTATAGAACTCTTGACATCTTTTATACAATTATCTTCACGCGGCTTACTCAGGCTCCTACTTCCGTCTGGAACACACCTGCAAAGGATGTTATGTGTACAGCTTCTCCTGTGTTTCTTAGTAGTAGAGCTCTTGAATTTCGTGTGAGTTTTTCTCTGTTTAAGTGGTTTGTTCTGGCGTTTTGTTACTAAGTGTAAACTGAGACAGTGCGTAACGCAGTAGTTGTTCACTTGTTTGTTTTGAAGAGCCAGGGACCGTTTGTTTCGAGCCTAGAAAGCGTCAGTCAGGCTCCTACTGCCGTCTGGCACACACCTGGAAAGGGCAAGTTACGGATTTAGCTTCGCCGGTGTTTTCTTAGTAGTACAGATCTTGTGGAGAGCTCATGTAAGAACTATAGTAGGGAAGGCGAATATGGTTTATTGGCGGAATTTCGGGAGAGTGTGGTTCATCTGCAAAGGCGATCGTATATATAGGACAGTAGTGCGACCCATTGTTGAGTACTGTTCGAGTATTTGGGATCCGCACCAGGTCGGATTAAAGGAAGACATAGAAGCAATTCAGAGGCGGGCTACTAGATTTGTTACCGGTAGGTTCAAACAACACACAAGTATTACGGAGATGCTTCGGGAATCACTGTAAGCAAGGCGACATTATTTTCGAGGAGCACTATTGAGAAAATTTAGAGAACCTGCATTTGAGGCTGACTGCAGTACGATTCTACTGCCGCCGACGTACATTTCGCGTAAGGACCATGAAGATAAGAATACAGGGACAGTCGTTGATATGGCGCTCGCAGCTAATCTGTGATCTTGTTCAGAGCGCGCACTGTAATCGATTATAGTTCGCTGTCCTGGTGCGGGTGGCGCTCCGGTGGCGATTTGCTATGACGTCGCTGGCGTGTTTGCGGTGGCCGGCGGAAAGCGAGAGGGTAGTTGGTTTTCCGGCGACTGGACGGAACGTGAAGTTCGCTCTGCCTGACCTGCTAGTGACTAGCGCTAAGGTTGTTGTGCGTCGCAATATGAGCAGAGTGGTCTGGGGCGGAGGCAACTAGCCGCTGTGCTGGCCATGCGATGGTGATTAATTGCAGTCGGCGTACTTGTTCTTTCTGCCTGTCTGATGTGGAGGTCCGGTGGGGTCCTGTGATACTCTGGCCCGGAGACAACTAGTTGCTGAATTTTGGAGTCGTCTGCCAGGTTAGGGTGTGGGCTCGCTTGGCTCTTCAGATTTTCCCATGGAAGCTCCAGCAGCGGTTTCTGAACTTTTCTGATGTGGGACGGTGTTGTTGGAACTTTTTGCTGTGTGTATGGCTCGTTACGATATTTGTTGGTACTAATTTATTTGCTCAACTGGAGTCTTGCCCGGAGTTGCGTTCATGTATGGTACATTTGGCAGTCGATGTGTTAGGTGAAGTCTGCCTAAGAAGGGCGGTTTTGTACAGTATGTACATAGTGAATTACTGCTGCTTGGTGTATGTGGTCTTCTGGGACCTGAACAAAACGATCTAGTCAGTTTGGTTGTGTAAAAGCATTTAGTGGTATGTTCTCTATTTTTTTTATTGTGTTATTATTAACTTGGTGGAATAGTCGCGTTTGGTGTCGTTAAGGCACTTCTAAGACTGTGGTTTGACTATTCATGTGCGCTTGGCTTTTATTGTTTCGTTTTAGGAAGCGAAAGTTGTTTGAGATTTGTGTGTGTGTTGGCTTCCGGTTCTTAAGAGCGCCCGAGTTAACGGCGCTGTGGTTATAGTGTGCTGTCGGGATGTTATACTGTATTTTGAATTTTATCTTGTGTTGATATTATCTGTCGTGTGTTACAGAACGTAACCAAGATGCGTAAATGATGGGCAGTTGTGGGAGGCATGTCGGGGAGCTCTCAGCGGTTTATTTCGGGGTCCGTTCTAGTGGGAAGACTCCGAAGTGTTGAGAGCTCGCTCTTCTGTGATTGCGTTGGGAGTTGCCCGCGCCCTTTGGTTGTATCAAATTATTTTGTTATTATATTTATTGGTTGTGTGTTGCGCTTATTTCATTTTATGGTGCCAAGCGCCATTATCTTAAAGTTTTTTATATAAATCATTTTAAATTGTAATGCCAAGTTAACTTATTATTGGATTTTGTCCTTTGGATAAACTCTAAAACCACTACTGTAAAAGGTTCCTGATTTTATGGTGGCAAGCTGCCGTTATAGTTTTTTAAAGCTCACTCTTTAGCCATTTGTTAAGTTTTGTAAGTTAAATGAATTTGTTGTTATTTAAAGGAGTTTAGTATTGGTAATTTAATAAATTGTGTACAGAGTCTGCTGTTTGGATATTATTGGGTGGAACTCCTATAAGAATGCACATTTCAGTCGTTTTTCCCTCTCTCTATTTGAGAGTGGAACAGTAAAGGAAATGCCTAGTAGTGGTACAGAGTACCTCCCGCCACGCACCATACGGTAGGTGGCGAAGTATGTAGATGTAGATGTAAGTGTAGATGTAGGTTCTGCGAAAGTTAGATGAGAAATTTGAAAACTGATAATTAACCACTCTACTGACAATGTTTTGGGGAGTCATGTCCTCCCGCCCCACGGATCCGCACCTGATAGTAGCGTACTATAACACTGCCTGACAGAGGTAACAGCAGAACCACGGTCAGCATCACCAAGCACGAGCGGCGCTGGAGGGGCTCCACTTAAAAAGAAGGCTCGGTTACAACCGCTGGACCGTGGCTCCAACGCAGCCGTTGGGAAAGGCCAGGTAGCGCGCTCCCGGAAGCCACCACAAAGAGAGGGGCAGACGTTGATGGATGGCCCCGGCACACAATTACATAAATGACGCACTTATTCTCCTCCCTCGCCCAACGGCCAAAATACTTGCTGCTGAGTTTCACTGACATGTCGCCACTTTTAATTCCACATAACCACGCTATGGCTCGCGCGAGGAGTGCGACAAGTGAACAGCAGCGTTTTGTCGCAGCGTGTAAGGGCACTAGACACTGGACGTCTAAGCCAACAGTTTCGCCAGTCAGTCTCAGAAAAGGCGTGGATTTATCGTGTTTTGATGTGATAACAATGATAATTTGCTCATATTTATTCTTATTTCGTGGGGACTCAGAAAGTAAGTTACACATGTCGTCGCACGCGAAGGCCATTACACAACAAGAGTGGCGCACCGTCAGAAGAGATTAGATGTTCAGGGCGTGATGCAGACACAGTTCTGCTGCGGTACGGAAACAGGTGCATCACAGTGTGCGTTTGGAATGGCACGGCAACTGGAGATGCACTCCAGAGTTGAAGTACGCGGGACAGTACAATTCTTGTAGACAAAACGTCTAAATTGCACACAGATTCATCGTGAAATTCTGCCGGTATGTGGACTAAATACAACGTCGCAGCCAACCTTAGTGAACTGGTCCCCGCAATTTGACCAAGACCGCACTGAAGTGGATGCTGCTGTTCGAAAGTACTGATGTTGCACCATGCGATGTCCTTTCTTCATCTGGGGGTTGGGGTGAGGGAGAGAGGAGATTTTCCAGCGATGAGGGCGTTCTCACAGCGGTTCTCGAAAGGCTCCGTGAACAAGGAGCGGCTTTATATTCTCAAGAAATCGAACGATTGGTAGAAAGTTCTGACTTGTTGACAGAGACTTGGTCACTATGTTGAAAAACACTCATGCATCTTTGTCACTTTGACGTGTAAAATTGCGTTCAATAAATGGCTCTGAGCACTATGGGACTTAACATCTGTGGTCATCAGTCCCCTAGAACTTAGAACTACTTAAACCTAACTAACCTAAGGACATCACGCAACACCCAGTCATCACGAGGCAGAGAAAATCCCTGACCCCGCCGGGAATCGAACCCGCGAACCCGGGCGCGGGAAGCGAGAACGCTACCGCACGACCACGAGCTACGGACTTGCATCCAATAAAAGGTACTTGGCCTGCCATGATGATGTGCAATTTCCTTTTTGAAGCTCTTCCGTACATCACTGTAGTACAGTTTCCAAGAAATTGCAGTTCAAAGAAGTGCATCATTTTAAAAGGATTAGTTCGAAAATTTGAGAGGCATATGTGTCAAGTAACTAATGTAACAACAACAGCAGCGGCAACATGCCTTGACAAGGTCATAACTTACACGATATAAAATCTAAGTGTGCGTCCACCAATTTCAGTATTTCACTTTCCACTACGATTGTGAACACAGGTATACAGACAACGGCTATGCCAGCATGTAAATGGGGTATCGCTGCCTCTTCCAGTCCTTTCCACCTACGTTATTAGTGGAAGACGTTTCCCTTTCAGACTTGCCCTGACTTCCTGTGGTTTACTGTCACTAACTCGGACTCATTAACCGTGTCGGATGTGCGTTTGGTAGCCGTTATGGCCTTTGCCTGGCTGAAATGTTGTCTGCAGGCGGTCAGGCAGCAGGCCAAGACGCGTGGGTTACCATCTGAAAAGTATCCAGCGTAAAATAAAGAGTCCGTTGATATTTTCATGCCAGTTTTTTTTTGTGAACTTCAAGCATGCAAGAATACCTCTGAGTCAGCTATTTCTGTTAATCAGTATACCGAAAAAACAGCCAACGTTGCAAATTTCACTTTTTTTATTCACCCGATGACTAGTTTCAGGCCGGGACCCATTTTCAAATCATTCTACGAGGCAGAAAACCAAATTTACACTCATGAACAATACAGGTATTAAAATTATTTAAGTACATGCCAAAAATACAGAACATATCATTTCAAGACTTACGTAATACAGTCGAAAACTGTATTTCCGAAAATGCAGAAACCATGTCAAAAATGCAAAAGTGTGCAAGCGAACAGTTATAGCGCATGCAGATAACTGGCAGTCTACTCCTTCTGCTGTGGTAAGGAAACATCGGGAAGGAGGCGTCCTATCATGATACAGAAAACCTTTTGTATTTATTAAAATGTTCTCCAATTATCAAAAATGCAACAGTTAATACAACGATAACATTAATACTTTTAAAATCTTTTATTAAAAACAGTCAAATGCTTAAAATCAGTGAGCAGTAACACACAGCAGCACCATATACGGTGCGTATTACAAAGTTGTTGGCACGGAAAAATCATTAAATGTGAACAACTACTTTTGTATTAAAAGAAACCAAAATAATAGGAGACTAAAAAATCTCACTTCCAACCCTCTACAATAATAAAACTTTTACCATAACAAACTTTACAAAATATATGAAGATAAAAAAACTTTTTCTAACATGTCCCAGGTAAAAACAAACATTAAGCCACAAAGCTGTCTCTCACAGTGCTTTCGTTGCACTTATTCATGCTACCTTGTTCTCCATAAGTTTGCTGAAAAATTTTGAAAACGATATATGTAAAAATACAAACGATTTCAATGAAATGTTCTATTCTCCCATACCTCTCGGATTGAGAGACCGATTTCCTTGAGGGCATACAGCGAAAGGATTGACTTTTCTGAGGGGAAGCGCTGAAATGCTTTCATGCTTTCATTTCTGATAGTCAGTACATTAACTTATGTATCATTTCAGTCCCTCCCAATAGCGTATGTCTCGTATGCGCCGTTCTCAGGCATGTAAGACGAGACAAAGGGTTCTCATTTCGTAAGGAATGAGATTATGCAGGTTGATGGTTCAAATGGCTCTAAGCACTATGGGGCTTAACATCTGAGGTCATCAGTCCCCTAGACTTAGAACTACTTAAACCTAACTAACCTAAGGACATCGCACACACATCCATGCCCGAGGCAGGATTCGAACCTGCGTCCGTAGCAGCAGCGCGGTTCCGGACTGAAGCGCCTAGAACCGCTCGGCCACAGCGGCCGGCTATGCAGGTTGATCATCGTGAGAAAACGTACCCATGAAATCTTTTCCACTCGCCTATACGAGCGTCTGAAGTCCTGTCCCCAGTCACCTAAATCTGCAGGGTATGTCTAAATTCGCTGTCTAAATTCCTGGAAAGATCGAAGTGTGAAGAACAGATAATGATTTGAACAGAAACCCATATCGGGAGACGAATCGTTCCTGTGCGACAGGAACAAACGTGTAGAATACACGTCTTATCTTCCGAATGGAGGAGTGATAACTTACTATTGCCCTTCTCCAGCATAATCTGTATCCAACTGATAATAAGACAATAAAGCTCAGTGGTAAGGTATGTGCTAAATGTACAGTAATCACCTCTACAAGCATCCCGCCATTCAGAGAAATGTGTTTAAAATCCGTAAAATTGAAACAATATAATTAATAAGATGAGATATTTACAGATGCTCTTAAAATTGTTAAAAGAATGAGTTTTTCATTGATGGTATTAAAATTAAATAGTTGACTCTCTTCGTTTCTAAATGGAAAATATCTGAAAAATAAAAGATTACTCAGAAAGGTGAGGATCTTAAAAAGCAGCCTGCACTTTCACTGGAAGTTAAAAACCTACGCTGAGAAAGGATAATTAGTAGAGGGAAGGTAAGACTAACTTTACGGTCGTTTGATGTGAGTATAAAAGCAGTTTCATTGCGATACGGTATGGAAAGTGTGTAGCCGAAGTGTTAGCATGATGTGTCGTATAGCCGCGACAGCATACCAGTACTGATAGTTTCCGTAACTTTGACTCCCCTGTAATTCCTAGCACATGCCAAGTAAGGGCTTCGCACTATCGGAGATCCCACAGCCATCCGACGCAGTTTCTTAAATAAACCCTTTGAAGTTTTTAACCGAAAATTATAATACTGTGCATTATTTTTAAAGCTCCGGAAATGACAGATCATTGAAACACATTTATGTACATTTTTGAATGTTCAAGTAATAATCCTACCATTTAAAGAAGGTTTTACGTATTACATCGTACTTTGTCCTGCTGTGCGTTATTATAAACTTCTGCCATAATACTGTCGATACAAATAGTTTGCTTTACATTATTAACTAAGATCATCTAAAAATCGTTTGTTGATACATTCTCGCAATAAACTATGTAGGCCGTTAAGGGGACCAATAAGAGAATAAATGTCGAAAAAATTGATATTTTGATTTTTAACAGAGCAAGAAAAAGTTTGCTTCGAGGAAATCGTACCAAAGAAAGCCACGAGATTGTATTGTATTGCATGTTAACCGGGGGCCTCGCCGCAAGATTAGAGGAATTTAAAAATGCCTGCACACATGACGACGCCCCCTGTCGCACAGACAGCTCTGTTAAAAAAGTAATTGTTTGTTTTTTATGTCTTGTTAATCTCGAATATCTTAGCGAGGTGAGATTGTTAGAGAAGTAATTACATTTTAGGACTCAAAACCAAAATTAAAATTTTAACAGATGTATATGGCAACGGATAGCATAAACTGTTCTGGTAGGGCTAAATACGTTGAAAATAGGTGTGCTGGATGCTCTGTTTGGATTCAATGACCGCAAGAGATTCTTTGAAGATGAGAAATCAGTGTTCGAAGCCACCAAAACTAAAGAAGGAGAAGTTTAAAAAAGAAGAGGGAGGGAGAACAACACCAGGAACAAAATGAATATGTACCTGAGATGCATTAGCGTTATGCAGGGTAGGTAGAGAAACGAGCTCTAACTTTAATTTGGATTGCCCAGAAGTTCATATTTTCGATATTCTGGTACACAATGGTTAAAAACTATTAAAATAGAGGGTTGAAATCTTGCGTACTGTCTTAAAACATACTTAACTTATGGGTTAAATTTGAGAACTAAATAATTTTTTAAAGAAAAGAGGTGAGTTAATTACCGAAATTTTAGATTATTATTATCAAAAAATTTTTGAACCATAGTTTATAAAAGCAACACCTTTTTAAAAGTCTAATTCAAACGTAATAGAGTAAAGGACTTTCAGAAAAAGGTCAAACTTATACTTTGTTTTTATTTCGAGACATATGTAGCCATGCTGTACACAAATGATTAACATACTTTATTTCACTTGTAACACAAAATACAATTCAGAAAAAAAGTGTGAGGCCAAAAGGTGTGGTTCATGCATTAAATTGTTCCCAAAAGATCTGCTAAAAGGTGGTAAGCTTCATATGGGCTTACAACTCTTATTCTTCGAGCTACACTATTTTGAAAACTGAAAAATTTTTCGAGATTCTCTCTTGTGTTCACGAACCACTCCTCTTAAGCGAAACAGAAAGACAACCGGAACAATCCCATGGTCTGAAAGCTGATCGTTTTCATTACTGTTAGTGATAATGTGCTGTTACAGTGTACCTCTCCAGTAAGTTTGCCTTCCACCTTTCAATGCATTTTTTAAAAGTTTCCATGAACTGCTTTGGTGATCATTCCACCCAGATACACAAGTGTGTTCTAACTCTCCCGACGAATGTATTACGCCCCCAGTTCCTACCATTAACCACAACGTAGATCAGGCTTTCACAGTGTGTCGCGACGTTTTTGGGCAGCATATTCCTGTGGTGTGTGTAGCGAAATTTCGTTTTGTTAGGGGCATTTACTTGGCAGTTTTATGATACGACACATCCTACTTTTCACTTTTTAACGTGAGCCGCAAACGATTAACAATGAATTTCGGGTCACCCTGTGCAGTTCAGCTCTTGTCACTGTGGGCAACTGCTACTTCTGCTTGTCCAGTAGTCGACCGATTGGAAAAACATGGAACAACGTTCCCCTTACCTTGAAAACAAAATTAACAAAAGCCTGAGCACTTGGTCATTATTGATATATACACGTGGCCTAAGTTGGGAGTAGTCCAGCAATTTTATTTTAATAGTGAAATAAATTGTTCCTAATTGTTACTCGCTCGTATTATATGGAAGTAAAATAACATTGAAAGAAAAGAGGACATACTGCTGAATAACGGCCCAGTCCGGCCTTAAACCTATCCTCGTTATATGCAGAGCGAAGAATGATGATATGTCAAAGGATATACACGAGGGAAGGCAAACGAATGTGGAAGACAAGGGGAGGGTACAGAGTTCAAGTATTTCGAGGGAGCGATTACTGTTATGTATTGATATCGAAGTAGTTAATTCCTCACAATTACCAGAGCTACAGTCAAAATGTGACCGCACTTTGACTCGCAAGGATAAGTTCTTAGCCACGGCCAACCGTTTCGGCTTTTGTTCGGCAGGTAGCTTGTGCGCAAGCTAAAATGGACCACTCTAAGATATTTTGTCTCACTACCCCAGTTTTTCAGAAAATCACCGCTGAAGTCCATGAAGTGCAGTCGACTGAAAGCTGGCTGGATCGATAGGTAACTGAAAATTTAGCATTTATCACCATCATATATGGGTTCCGCAGACACTTGTTTTCCGAGAAAATAACTTTAATACCGCCATGTTAGTATAATTGCTGTATTGTGTAATTCCATATGTAATTGTTACAAATCAGCATTGAAATAATTTTACATTAAGCCATGGGTCGATACATTAAGAAGTTGAGATGACTATCTTTGCCGTATCATCATGTTTATCTGCGCATTATCATATTGGGAATCAGTAATGTAGTTGAAAATGGGCTTATAACTCGAAACCTAGGTAGTCTACGATTATCAGATTTAGCATCCTGTATCAAAACATTATTCATTTTCAGCAGTATGTGTGGTGATAGCGCGAGCGATAGCTATGAAATGGCTAGAGATCACAGTGTATTTTTTCTTTTATACCCGAAGCAGAATACGAAGATCATTAAGCAGAGTTGGTATAGGTACATAGTTTGTGTTTTTAAAGTAAAAATGCGTTTGCCGGCCGCTATGGCCGAGCGGTTCTAGGCGCTTCAGTCCGGAACCGCGTGACTGCTACGGTCGCAGGTTCGAATCCTGCCTCGGGCGTGGATGAATGTGATGTTCTTAGGTTAGTTACGAATAAGTAGTTCTAAGTTCTAGGGGACTGATGACCTCAGATGTTAAGTCCCATAGTGATCAGAGTCATTTTTGAAAATGCGTTTTCCTAGTTACAAATGGTTCAAATGGCTCTGAGCACTATGGGACTCAACTGCTGAGGTCATTAGTCCCCTAGAACTTAGAACTAGTTAAACCTAACTAACCTAAGGACATCACACACATCCATGCCCGAGGCAGGATTCGAACCTGCGACCGTAGCGGTCTTGCGGTTCCAGACTGCAGCGCCTTTAACCGCACGGCCACTTCGGCCGGCTTCCTAGTTACATAAGAAGTCTCAAAGGATAAATATTTCGAAACATAGCAAAACCAGTATAGCTGCAACAAGAAAAGCCACCATGTGAGTATCTGTGATGATGATAATAAATTGTCGATGTACACTCCTGGAAATTGAAATAAGAACACCGTGAATTCATTGTCCCAGGAAGGGGAAACTTTATTGACACATTCCTGGGGTCAGATACATCACATGATCACACTGACAGAACCACAGGCACATAGACACAGGCAACAGAGCATGCACAATGTCGGCACTAGTACAGTGTATATCCACCTTTCGCAGCAATGCAGGCTGCTATTCTCCCATGGAGACGATCGTAGAGATGCTGGATGTAGTCCTGTGGAACGGCTTGCCATGCCATTTCCACCTGGCGCCTCAGTTGGACCAGCGTTCGTGCTGGACGTGCAGACCGCGTGAGACGACGCTTCATCCAGTCCCAAACATGCTCAATGGGGGACAGATCCGGAGATCTTGCTGGCCAGGGTAGTTGACTTACACCTTCTAGAGCACGTTGGGTGGCACGGGATACATGCGGACGTGCATTGTCCTGTTGGAACAGCAAGTTCCCTAGCCGGTCTAGGAATGGTAGAACGATGGGTTCGATGACGGTTTGGATGTACCGTGCACTATTCAGTGTCCCCTCGACGATCACCAGTGGTGTACGGCCAGTGTAGGAGATCGCTCCCCACACCATGATGCCGGGTGTTGGCCCTGTGTGCCTCGGTCGGATGCAATCCTGATTGTGGCGCTCACCTGCACGGCGCCAAACACGCATACGACCATCATTGGCACCAAGGCAGAAGCGACTCTCATCGCTGAAGACGACACGTCTCCATTCGTCCCTCCATTCGCCTGTCGCGACACCACTGGAGGCGGGCTGCACGATGATGGGGCGTGAGCGGAAGACGGCCTAACGGTGTGCGGAACCGTAGCCCAGCTTCATGGAGACGGTTGCGAATGGTCCTCGCCGATACCCCAGGAGCAACAGTGTCCCTAATTTGCTGGGAAGTGGCGGTGCGGTCCCCTACGGCACTGCGTAGGATCCTACGGTCTTGGCGTGCATCCGTGCGTCGCTGCGGTCCGGTCCCAGGTCGACGGGCACGTGCACCTTCCGCCGACCATGGGCGACAACATCGATGTACTGTGGAGACCTCACGCCCCACGTGTTGAGCAATTCGGCGGTACGTCCACCCGGCCTCCCGCATGCCCACTATACGCCCTCGCTCAAAGTCCGTCAACTGCACATACGGTTCACGTCCGCGCTGTCGCGGCATGCTACCAGTGTTAAAGACTGCGATGGAGCTCCTTATGCCACGGCAAACTGGCTGACACTGACGGCGGCGGTGCACAAATGCTGCGCAGCTAGCGCCATTCGACGGCCAACACCGCGGTTCCTGGTGTGTCCGCTGTGCCGTGCGTGTGATCATTGCTTGTACAGCCCTCTCGCAGTGTCCGGAGCAAGTATGGTGGGTCTGACACACCGGTGTCAATGTGTTCTTTTTTCCATTTCCAGGAGTGTATATGCATATCTATTTTTAACTGAGTATTTGTATTTTTTACATAGGTGAGATAAATGACGAAAAGCCATAACCATCAGAGGTGAAAATAACGCTGTTTGATTCAACATACAGTTTAAATGGCTGTGACAGTAAATGCAATAGTGTGGGAATTGGTAACAAGTTACATCCTTACCTTGAATATGCCACACAAATTTGCCCAAGAGGCATGTGCCAACTTATAACTAAATCTGAGGGGAGTGCGATGGAGAGGTTCCATTGTTAGTCACATTAATTCCAATTGGTGGATCTCTGTCACATGGCTTTTCACGAAGTAGTGCCGTGTTTATGCGGAAGGTCTGTTGCTGTTTTGATATGAGCGCTTGAAGGGAGGTCGGCAGCCCATCTTGCTTGTCTGTTGTGCGGGCCCTCTAACTGATAAGAGGGCGCTACGACAATTTCGTAGCCTGAGTGAGGTACTTCAGAGAGTTAGGCGAAGTCTCTTTCCTCCTGCTGGAGCTTTTTGGTTAAGTTTCTATGGCACAATAGGACTATTTGTGTTTTGTAGGGGTTATGACGAATTCCTCATTTAGACATCCAGTCTGTGAGCATTCTTAGGTATCTCTACACTTTTCTATTAACATTTTGAATTCTTAGTACCATGCACTATGGTCGGTGGCAGCTGATTTGATATGTTGGCGTAATTCAGTGTGGCGTCTACGTTTGCGGAACCTCTTTTTACGGTGCCTACAATTTCCCACATCTATTCCTCGCTAGATTGGCAGGGGATTTGGTAGACCGCTTATTTTTGAAGGTCTAGATCATCCTTTAATGAACCAAGCAGTATCATTGTGATAGGGAGTGGGGGAGACACATCTGAAATTGTATCAGGCCAAGATTCTACTGACTTTTCGGATGATATTGCCGACAAGTGGGATGCACTCTAGCGATTTGTGTTACTTTTCTCCTTCCTGCTGTTGTGTAGGTACTAATGGTCTAAACACACGAAGCAAATAAAACGTGTCCTGCATTAAACATAGCTTGTAATCATATAGACGTCCTTTCCATTTTTAGGCTGTTTTCATGCCACTTTTTTCCGAAAATTAAGTGAGAAATTTGGAAATTGATGAATGTGAAAAAATAAGTGGTTTAAGTGAAATGTTATTTGGTGCCATACAAAGATAAATTAAATTATTTTTAGGTGACTCTGTAACAATCCGGTGGAGACTACGGTGGCTACCTCCAAAATACTCACAAAATGGTTCAAGCTGTATTAGGAATCTCGACAAAGGAAACAAGAGAACAATTTGTTCAAATCGGTTAAATAATTACAAGAGGCCCCAGTCATTAAGAAATCAAATGCTTCTAGTCTTCCACATGGCTACAAGAAGTGAACTATCACCTAAATAACTCTTGGATTAAAAGTGAGAAGGAAAGAACAGCACATTATCTATGAAATGGAAAATCACACCATTGCTGCAGAAGAGGTTACAGCAACATCCTCAAACTGGATAGCGTCAGGCCAAGATCACACGCAATATTGCTATCTTAAACTAAACTCATTCTTACCTTACTATGTATTTCAAGATATTGAATCTCCGCCAAGTGGCGATGACGACATCCCACCAGCGGGCAGCGATATGGCAATGGAATTAGTTAATCGTCTCGACAGGGGGCGGAGTATAGCTATTGGGTGCCGTGGCACCACACACCGCCAGAGGTGCGACTTAGATGGGCAAACAATTTGGTTTCCCGGTCACTTTAAATGAGCGAGCGCCGCAGCCGGGAAGCCAATTCGCGTACTGTGTATGGAACACTCCTTTAAGCGCCATTATACTATTATGTTGATTATATCTCTGTGGACTTTGATTTAGATACAACTGGGACTACTTCGCGCACATTGCTTACGACTGGCTTGGCATCTGTGCTGAATTTATCAGCGTACAACATCCTGGGTGCTCGCCTTCCCCTCGCATGGTGCATTCCAGCTACCGTCACCTTGGCCAAGGATACTGTGTCATGTGTTAGATCTGTGTGTAAAACCCTGGCCAATGCAGAATATTTCAAAAGACATGAGAATTCGATAAAATAATCTATAAGAAGTTGGGGCAGTAAGACCAATTTATGAAAGACATTCCTCCACACTGTTGTTGTTGTTGTTGTGGTCTTCAGTCCTGAGACTGGTTTGATGCAGCTCTCCATGCTACTCTATCCTGTGCAAGCTTCTTCATCTCCCAGTACCTACTGCAACCTACATCCTTCTGAATCTGCTTAGTGTATTCATCTCTTGGTCTCCCTCTACGATTTTTACCCTCCACGCTGCCCTCCAATACTAAATTTGTGATCCCTTGATGCCTCAGAACTTGTCATACCAACCGG
This sequence comes from Schistocerca piceifrons, assembly GCF_021461385.2. Taxonomy (NCBI): domain Eukaryota; kingdom Metazoa; phylum Arthropoda; class Insecta; order Orthoptera; family Acrididae; genus Schistocerca; species Schistocerca piceifrons. The sequence continues at coordinate 726,437,214 of NC_060149.1, forward strand.
TCCCTTCTTCTTGTCAAGTTGTGCCACAAACTCCTCTTCACCCCAATTCTATTCAATACCATTCATTAGCTATGTGATCTACCCATATAATCCTCAGCATTCTTCTGTAGCACCACATTTCGAAACTTCTATTCTCTTCTTGTCCAAACTATTTATCGTCCATGTTTCACTTCCATACATGGCTACCCTCCATACAAATACTTTCAGAAACGACTTCCTGACACTTAAATCTATACTCGATGTTAACAAATTTCTCTTCTTCAGAAACGCTTTCCTTGCCATTGCCAGTCTTCCTTTTATATCTTCTCTACTTCGACCATCATCAGTTACATTGCTCCCCAAGTAGCAAAACTCCTTTACTGCTTTAAGTGTCTCATTTCCTAATCTAATTCCCTCAGCATCACCCGACTTAATTCGACTACATTCCACTATCCTCGTTTTGCTTTTGTTGATGTTCAACTTATATCCTCCTTTTAAGACACTGTCCATTCCGTTCAATTGCTCTTCCAAGTTCTGTCTCTGACAGAATCAGAATGACATCGGCAAACCTCAAAGTTTTTATTTCTTCTCCATGGATTTTAATACCCACTCCGAATTTTTCTTTTGTTTGCTTTACTGCTTGCTCAATATACAGAGTGAATAACATCGGGGAGAGGCTACAACCCTGTCTCACTCCCTTCCCAACCACTGCTTCCCTTTCTTGCTCCTCGACTCTTATAACTGCCATCTGGTTTCTGTACAAATTGTAAATAGCCTTTCGCTCCCTGTATTTTACCCCTGCCACCTTTAGAACTTGAAAGAGAGTATTCCAGTCAACATTGTCAAAAGCTTTCTGTAAGTCTACAGATGCTAGAAACGTAGGTTTGCCCTTCCTTAATCTAGCTTCTAAGATAAGTCGTAGGGTCAGTATTGCCTCACGTGTTCCAACATTTCTACGGAATCCAAACTGATCTTCCCCGAGATCGGCTTCTACCAGTTTTTCCATTCGTCTGTAAAGAATTCGCGTTAGTATTTTGCAGCTGTGACTTATTAAACTGATAGTTCGGTAATTTTCACATCTGTCAACACCTGCTTTCTTTGGGATTGGAATTTTATGTTCTTCTTTAAGTCTGAGGGTATTTCGCCTGTCTCATACATCTTGCTCACCAGTTGGTAGTTGTGTCATGACTGGCTCTCCCAAGGCCGTGAGTGGTTCTAATGGAATGTTGTCTACTTCGGGGGCCTTGTTTCGACTCAGGTCTTTCAGTGCTCTGTCAAACTCTTCACGCAGTATCGTATCTCCCGTTTCATCTTCATCTACTTCCTCTTCCATTGCCATAATATTGTCCTCAAGTACATTGTCCTTGTATGGACCCTCTATATACTCCTTCCACCTTTCTGCTTTCCCTTCTTTGCTTAGAACTGAGTTTCCATCTGAGCTCTTGATATTCATACAAGTGGCTCCACACTACAGAAATACATAGAACACCCAGTACGCGCGTCCTGTATAACGCTCCCGCTGGCCACTGTGGAAACGCGAAGTCCACGCGCAGTATACAGGGTGAGTCACCTAACATTACCGCTGGATATATTTCGTAAACCACATCAAATACTGACGAATCGATCCCACAGACCGAACGTGAGGAGAGGGGCTAGTGTACTTGGTTAATAGAAACCATACAAAAATGCACGGAAGTATGTTTTTTAACACAAACCTATGTTTTTTTAAATGGAACCCCGTTAGTTTTGCTGGCACATCAGAAAATATAAACAAATACGTAATCAGTGCCGTTTGTTGCATTGTAAAATGTTAATTACATCCGGAGATATTGTAACCTAAAGTTGACGCTTGAATACCACTCCTATGCTGTTCTATCGTGTGTATCGGAGAGCACCGAATTACGTAGGGATCCAAAGGGAACGGTGATGGACCTTAGGTGCTGAAGAGACTGGAACAGCACATTACGTCCACAAGCTAACACCTTTTTATTGGTCTTTTTCACTGACGCACATGTACATTCCATGAGGGGCGAGGTACACGTACACACGTGGTTTCCGTTTTCAATTACGGAGTGGAATAGAGTGTGTCCCGACATGTCAGGCCAATAGATGTTCAATGTGGTGGCCATCATTTGCTGCACACAATTGCAATCTCTGGCGTAATGAATGTCGTACACGTCGCAGTACACCTGGTGTAATGTCGCCGCAGGCTGCCACAATACGTTGTTTCATATCCTCTGGGGTTGTAGGCACATCACGGTACACATTCTCCTTTAACGTACCCCACAGAAAGAAGTCCAGAGGTGTAAGATCAGGAGAACGGGCTGGCCAATTTATGCGTCCTCCACGTCCTATGAAACGCCCGTCGAACGTCCTGTCAAGGGTCAGCCTAGTGTTAATTGCGGAATGTGCAGGTGCACCATCATGCTGATACCACATACGTAGACGCGTTTTCAGTGGGACATTTTCGAGCAACGTTGGCAGATCATTCTGTAGAAACGCGATGTATGTTGCAGCTGTTTGTTACAACACGCAACTGAACGTCGGAGGTTTCAAGCGTCAACTTTAGGTTACAATATCTCCGGATGTAATTAACATTTTACAATGCAACAAACGGCACTGATTACGTATTTGTTTATATGTTCACATGTGCTAACAAAACTAATGTGGTTCCATTTAAAAAAAACGTAGGTTTGTGTTAAAAAACATACTTCCGTGCATTTTTGTATGGTTTATATTAATCAATTACACTAGCCCCTCTCCTCACGTTCGGCCTGTGGAATCGGTTCGTCAGTATTTGATGTGGTTTACGAAATATATCCAGCGGTAACGTTAGGCGACTCACCCTGTATAAGCGAGCGCGCTACGCTCACTCTGTGTCTTGCTGCTGCACAGGCAAATGCATTGAACGCCGCCAACATGCCCTACAGGAGATATCGACGTCGTCGTCGCACAACAGTTTACAAAAATATAGAAAACATTGAACTGACTACAACACCTGGGGACAAGAAGAATCGCATTCCAGTGAAGAGTGTTGCAGCCCACGCTCTCGTCGATGGGCCTTGTGTGTTTCTTGGATGTTCTCTTAATTTTAGCTCGGATATAAACGACACATTCTCACATGGAAATGGATGGTTCACTGTTGCTATAGTGAGAGGTGGTAGTGGGAGTCTAGTGTACCAGGACTTGAAAGTTTTAATGATAGAGACGTTATTGCATATCGTACCTACCATATGGTGGTACTGCCTCAAATTGTTTAAATTGTTCCGAAATAAATTAAGTACACTCCTTCCTCTCTCCAGCAGCCCAGAACAGGCTGAGTCCTTTTCCCGCCACTTTTCCCCCTCCAGACCGCCATCTTGGTTTATTTTACGAGATCCTTCATTTACTACGAACTGTGACCTGTCTGACAGGAAATCACCAATCTAGTCACATAATTGAGACGATATTCCATAAGGACGCAATTTCACTACAAGTCGCTTGTGTGGTACAGTGTCAAAAGTTTTCTGGAAATTTAGAAATACGGAATCAATTTGGAAACCCTTGTCAATAGCACTCAATACTTCGTGTATGTAAAGAGCTAGTTGTGTTTCACAAGAACGATGTTTTCTAAATCTGCGTTGATTGTGTGTCAATAGACCGTTCTCTTCGAGATAATTCAGAACGTCTAAACACAATACATGTTCCAAAATCCTGCTGCATATCGACGTTAATAGTATGGATCCCTAATTTAGTGGATTACACCTACTACGTTTCTTGAATATTGCTGTGACCTGTGCAACTTTCCAGTCTTTGGGTACGTTTCTTTTGTCGAGCAAGCGGTTGTATATGATTGTTAACTATGGAGCTATTGCATCAGCATACTCTGGAAGGAGCCTAATTGGTTTTACAGTCTGAACTGGAAGATTTTTATTAACTGATGTAAGTTGTTTCACTACCCTGAGGATATCTACTTCTGAGTTGCTCATGTTGGCAACTGTTCTTGATTCGGATTGTGGAATATTTACTTCATCTTCTTTGGTGAAGGAATTTCGGAATGCTGTGTTTAGTAACTCTAATTTGGCAGCACTGTCATCAATAGTACTTCCAAGTAGTAGGGCAAGGTATGTTGTGGCCCATTTTGTTAGTGCGGGTTGCCTACATCAGGGGCAGGTATGCACTCAGGGGCAAACCTACTGTTGTCCTTTGATTGGCAGGTAGTTAACCTATTGTTCTCCTTTGATTGACATGTCCTTAACATATTGTTGTGCTAAAAGGATCCTTCCTTTTGATTGACAGGCACTTAACCTATTGTTCCCCATCCTCCTCCCCCCCAACCCCCCCTTCAGGAAAGTGCTCCCCTCGCTGTTACAGGTACACTTTCAGGTCTGAGTTATTGGAATAGCCACTTTCACTCTTATCAGTTTAATTGACTACTTAATGAAATGGATCAATTAATTATCCTTACACCAACCTCCAACATAAAATGGTGAGAAGTTCAAATTCCACCAAGACAATGCAACACATCACGACTACCTTCACTTTCCTAAGAAAATGGTAGAAAAATAGGTCACTTCGGCTAACCCACTAACCTAAGTCATCCAACTGCCACCTCCTAGGAATTGGCGGGAAAACGAGTCAGCCTGTGCTGGATAGGATGGATGTAAGTCTTTATTTTCAGTCTTCATTTAAACAATTTGAGGCAGTACTACCATCAAGTGTGTTCACCACAAGGTCCAAAGTCCAACTGACCTTCTACACAGTACCACCACCAGAGGACACTGTTGTCCCTCTCGTAAAATAATCCAAGATGGCGGTCTGGAGGGGGAAAAATGGCGGGAAAAGGACTCAGCCTGTTCTGGGCTGCTGGAGAGAGGAAGGAGTGTACTTAATTTATTTCGGAACAATTTAAACAATTTGAGGCAGTACCACCACCAAGTGTGTTCACCACGAGGTCTGAAGTCCAACTGACCTAGTACACAGTACCACCACCAGAGGACACCATTGTCCCTCTCTTGACATAATCCAAGATGGCGGTCTAGAGGGGGAAAAATGGCGGGAAAAGGACTCAGCCTGTTCTGGGCTGCAGGAGAGAGGAAGGAGTGCACTTTATTTATTTCGGAACAATTCGTTTAGGGATGGATTTCACGTAGTATATTTATTACACTGATACAAAACACTCACCCTGATGTGTTTGAGGTCGCAGTAAATAGTCTACAGACCTGCAAACTACTAGTAAATGATGCAGTACACTGATGTGCAGAGGCGCAAACAACTCTGGGGCAAACATGTTGCATAACCCATGGTCAGCACTGTATTCTGGGTGTCTTAACCTAATGTTTGGCCCTTTGTCGACAATTAACCTATTGTTCTGTTAAGTAGTTTTCCATGTCACCCCTATTTCCTTAAACTATTGTACCGCCTTTGATACGAAATTAAGCAATTAGTTATGTCCTCCCACTATCTACTGCTACACTTTTCGAATTTCACATTCTTTTGAACGCCATTTCTGGCGCATTCTTCTTTTCAACCCACCCCCTTAAGGGTGTACAGCGTTTTACATAAAAATTATGCAAAGTAACCTAGTGTTCTGCACTTAACCTGCTGTCCTGCTCCATGTCACCCACTCACACGCTCTCACCCCTAAACTATTGTACTGCTAACACCACTTTGATATAAAAAATTTAAGCAAATTCATTAAATCGATATTCTTCACATGTATGGGGTAGTTTTTTTGCTATTCATAGCATCCTATTGGTCGGTGAAATCGATGGAATATAGTTTAAACAAAAGATCGCTAGTAAAGAACACGTCCCGCCACCCCCTGTCCACTGGACTGCACAGGACGCTATTGCACACGCTTCCAGGAGCCAGGATGCACCGGCAGCCTCCACAAAATGACGATGTGGCCGTTAGTTGCCGAACCACATGCAGGTGTCAGTTCAGGCCCCTCAAGGATGAGGCGGCGGCATCCCTTCCATACTTGACACCCGAGAAATTCCTGTCGAAATACGTGTTCACTTAGGCACCGTTTCTGGCACGATGACGCAGAGCTGCAGGTCCAGAGCTATAGAAATCTATTCCAATGCTTCCCAGAATAGCACAGGGTGCATTGTTCCTAGCGATCCTAAAGGGACATCTGAGCTGTGTCTAGCCGTGCATGTGTGCTTACCTGCCCAGCATGACTGACGCATTGCTGCAAAATATTGGTCCTGCTGTCAACATACATCTCGGAAGTGGTTAAACATTCTCACCACTAAAAGCCTTCATCATGTCTGTGCACACTCGTGAAACACTGTTAATCATAAAAGCATTCATAGATGTTTGGAAAGAGAACCCTGTCTAATCACACATGGGAGGAAATCAGAATAATTATGCAAACAGAATTCAAAGCACTATCTTACAGGAGAGAAAATGGCGAGAATTTTCGGTATCCTACAGCTACTGGTCTGGAGAGGTCCAAATGCCAAAGTGTTGGATGAGTGATGGCATTGGCCGGCCGGAGTGGCCAAGCAGTTCTAGGTGCTACAGTCTGGAACCGCGCGACCGCTACGTCGCATGTTCGAATCCTGCCTCGGGCCTGGATGTGTGTGATGTCCTTAGGTTAGTTAGGTTTAAATAGTTCTAAGTTCTAGGGGACTGATGACCTCAGAAGTTAAGTCCCATAGTGCTCAGAGCCATTTGAACCAGTGATGGCATCCCCGCCAGCGATGGATGGTCTGCTTCAACTTGTCTTTGAACTCTCGCTTTCTCAGAACTTTCTGTAGATACCTTGCCTCCATCTTGTTCGAATCAGTTAGTAGATGAAACTTCCTGGCAGATTAAAACTGTGTGCCCGACCGAGACTCGAACTCGGGACCTTTGCCTTTTGCGGGCAAGTGCTCTATCAGCTGAGCTTCTGAAGCACGACTCACGCCCGGTACTCACAGCTTTACTTCTGCCAGTACCTCGTCTCCTACCTTCGAAACTTTACAGAAGCTCTCCTGCGAACCTTGCAGAACTAGCACTCCTGAAAGAAAGGATAATGCGGAGACATGGCTTAGCCACAGCCTGGGGGATGTTTCCAGAATGAGATTTTCACTCTGCAGCGGTTTGGAAGGTAGGAGACGAGGTACTGGCAGAAGTAAAGCTGTGAGTACTGGGCGTGAGTCGTGCTTCGGAAGCTCAGTTGGTAGAGCACTTGCCCGCGAAAGGCAAAGGTCCCGATTTCGAGTCTCGGTCGGGCACACAGTTTTAATCTGCCAGGAAGTTTCATATCAGCGCACACTCCGCTGCAGAGTGAAAATCTCATTCTGGCAGTTAGTAGATGCTCCTACATCCCAGCACAAAAGATGTCTTGTGAATGAATGGAGCATATCATTGAATCTTATTAAATTTACCCACCGAACTACTGATACCACCGGTGCTTTCTTTCTGCAGATGAGAATTTCAGTGGTAAAAACTATTTTGTACAGATTACCATATTGCACCAGCAATTAAACCCTGCAAAGTGGCCTGCAGATCGTCAAAAACGGAAAGGCTCTTACTCAATTACTCTTCTCTGCCACTGAGGATGGGAGCTTGAACATTAGAGTGTGAAAACAATCTCCAACCTGGCATGTGCCGTGTCGATGTTGTTAACATACAATTCGTATCCTGCACCATACAAAATCGCCCATTTTACATTATTCCTACAGCTATTGGCTGCCAGACACTCGCACATGTACAGGGAAGACAGACAGCATAAGCACATGCACCATAGGTATACTTCTCGCTGCACTAGATATTTCCCACAAGGTCGGGTGGTCATCTACTCCTGGTGTGTGACCAGAGCGCCCTCACCAGACCGAAGTCACTCTCAGAAGTGTTCTACAAATTTTGGGTTGGCTCCCCTCAGCACAAAAGCGTTACTGCTTCTGGCCCCGACCTGCTTGCTTGTTTGCTTTTCTAAATCCATCTTCAGACTCTGGCATTACAAGAACATATGTATTTTTCACATGGTTTGCCAGAATATTATACCATTTACACGATACATCTTGATATCAAGCACATAGCAATATCACTCGTGCAACATAATTCCGAAGATACAGACTGCAAATTATTTCTCTACAAACCCGAAGCTTTAGTGAGGTGGAGCATGCTGTAAACCATTGAGTAACTAGAAACGTACCCCATCTGCAAAGTCCTTTACGTGAAAACTCGAAGAAAAAAGAAAACATAGGAAACTGATATTTCTACTCGCGAATACCGATTTCGGTGATGTAACAGATTCTAAATCATTCCTATAATTTACAAAGTCAGCTAAGGTGTTTCTCATGTCTAGAGAACCAACAAACGTGTCTTCCACCTGTCTTTCACCTGCAAGATGCACACACCACAATCGATGTTCGCTCAAATAATAAAGGCGCGAAATATGCAGATGCAGTCAACCGAACAATTTGCATGGGAGGGAATAACGATCCAGCACAAACACACCTCTACATTCAATCTTCTCATATTTCCATGCAATCACGAAAGCTATCCAACACATACTAAGTATTAGTTCGATATTCGGTCGTGCAGAGGACAACACAGTTAATCCATCTACATTCCCACACTCCAACAGGCCTTTCCAGTCTAACAGCTCCTACCGTTAACAGGAAAAGTGAATCACCCCTGCACAGGTCACTGGCACTGCAGGCCGAGCATGAACAGGTAGAAAGTTTATCCTAAGAAATCGGTCACATATATATTTTATCCCTGTACTTACAAATAAATGTTACAATTGCAGTCTCAGTTAAATGACAATCGACAATGAGCGTAGTATCAGAAGTACAGTCTGTTGACAGCTGTGGCTCTGTAAATGGAAATATCAGTACCATTCTTATGACTTGACATACTTTTCCCTTTGCTGTCACAGTATTCCACATCAAATCCATACCATCCCTATGACTGCACATAGTCATTTCCTTTGCACATGTCGGAACACAAACTCATACTTTAAAAGCCTGATGCTCAAGGCAAACCTATCACACATTCCATAGTACTAAGTATAATACTTCGGCAGTAACTGATTGCTGGCGATACGAAATAATACTAACCAAAAATCAACGATGGGTGGACATATCTCATAAGTTTTCTTGCGAGTGGTACCACTGTGTCTTAGAAAGAGCTGCGTAATCATCTTACACCCCACCTGTCACTTATCTGGTTTTGGCGTGTGTTCACCCCAGCTAATTGACTAACAGATCAACAGAGAGTGCAAAACTGCCGCAATATCAGATAATGCAAAGAAAGTAATAAGGCCCTGTGACTCCTGATTGAACTGCGGTGGCAGTGTTGACATTAATTGATTCAGAATTGATCCCTTTTAATTGAAAAGGGGTGCACATTGATGTTATATGCAGCTATTGAACACCAGAAGCAAATGTTGAACATAAAATTAATTAAGAAAATGACTTCAGATTTCAACTACTTGATTGAAAACAGATGCAGTCGATTAGCACAAATTTATTTTAACTCACGACCTTCAATCATCACATTACATGACTCTCCCAGCAGGCAGTGGGAATAAATTGCGCTTACGTGGAGTAAAGCATGATAAATCAAAATTAATTCCTATCGACTGACCCAGCCGTAATGCAAAGTGCGAGAACAATTCTACAATACACAGCCCATGAAACCCTCGTGGAAACTTTGCCGACGTGATCCAAAAAATTAATCAGTGGTCTAACTCAAGCCGGAGCAGGTGCAATATCACTGAATTCAGCATGGTGGGGCGGCGGCGTTGTGCAACGTCGGCCGGCCTCGTGGTGCTGCAAGGCTGCGCTCGTCTATTCACTCCCAGCTATCTTGCTCAGTACATAGCTGAACGAAAACTTTCTACCTCCAAGCTCAATCATCCCGTTTGCTAAGTCCTAAACTGCAGAGATGCTCACTCTCTCTCAGGCAAGCTGAGTAAAAAGCGCCACATCCACACTCTAGGCAAGCTGGGAACAGAAAAACCTCTACGGAGACTTCCACCAGTCCGCTCTTTGCCTCGGTTTCCCCTCCAGCAAAATCACTTACGCCAATTGCAGCGCAAGTCGCGTTAATTATGCGTCACTTCCCAGCGCCGACCAATGCCTGCTCTGGGAAGTGAACAAATTCCCACGAAATTTCCCTTCCTCTCAACTTCTGCTATTTAGTTCCTCCCTGGCTACCCATCAAGGTTAGCATCTGGATAAAACACCATTTTTTCCGAAATTCTGACTCCCAGGAGAGTACTTCAAATTCCTTGGTCCTACATGTCATTCTGTCGCTCTTCACCTGATTTACTTCAGACTCTGTGGACCGTGAATTCAGCGTGATGTTGCTATAGTCACGAACACGCATATTTCGGCCTATGTTGACCGCTCCACCATAGCTTTGCGTGGCTTTCTCGCATGTTTCACTGAAAATGGGACGATGGACATTTATCAACAGATGTACAAGTTCTCCATCTGCTCCCCGGTACACCAGCATGGGGTCAACCACCCCCTCACTGTCACTCATCTTAAGGAAGCTGGAGGCCGCGCCCCCTTACCTCTTTCTCAGAGTTTGAGCCGCCCTAAGCTGCCTATAGTCGCTTCCCTTCACCGCTCCCCAGCTGTGCGCCGCCACCCAGCCATGGTCAACTCTGAATACTTCCCTGGGATAAACTAGTCTCCAGTAAATCGACGAGTTTCCACAAAGTTTTTATGTCATGTGAATTACTTTAAAACCACCACCCAACATTAATTATCCCAATACAACCATACTATACCCTCTACAAGATGCATTGTGCCTTGTCAGTCATTTTTGTTCAGCCCTACTGTTCGCTCAACGTGAGTTCGGTGATCTTTAATGACTTCATGTAAGGGGCATAGTTCTTGCCATCTTACAGTTAAAAAACACACAAAATATATTTCCATCACAAGTGGTATTGGTACTACAGGTGCATACAAGTATCCATGTTAAAAACTATGCTGGCTTTATAAATCTGTGTATGGCATTACCTGTGAATGAAGTGGTTTTTTCCAGACAAATACTGTGACACTGAATATAGACAGTGATCGCCTGAGTGTATTGTGTCAGACCAACAGTGCGGTTACACGTTGCTGGCGTTGCAACCTCATAATAAAATTACCGAACTTAGAAAGTGATTCGGCTAAGGAGCATGGTATGAAACCGGTATTTGCAACTCCCTCACGCCACCGCCGCTTGATATTTCTCCAGTATTTGTAATGCATCCTGTCTTGATGCCATGTCAGAGGGTCAGTGATATATCGACTGGGTTATAGGCAAAGGATCACAAACAGTAGTAGATGGTGTGCTCATTGTGGTTGTAAGAAATGTACACTGGCTCTTCAGATCTCTAGTGCTATGCTTTCGGTAGAAATGCTGTCTGGGATTGGAATCAAGTCTTTCCGTTCAACCACATACCTGCGTTGGATCCTATAAAGAAGACCTTTAATGATTACAGCCGCTAGTGAATCATATTTCTGGTACTCTCATATCTCGCAATGAGTCACCTTTCTCGAATCTATCTGGTACAATAAAATTCCAACCTCGTTTTCGGAAGTCCCTATATATCTTGCAACTGCTGCCATTTCTGCAGCATTACCCATGTGATCACGGCAATTTAAGTCATATCTGAGTAGAAGTCGGAAAAAGTTATATCTACCACCTTCTGAAACCTATGTAGAAACAGGCTAAGCTGAGTTACTGCGACAGGACTGTGTTTTGACCATTCGATAGGAATGGGAACTGGGAGAAGGACGAGGATTTTGCTACTGCACTGTGGTGCATCCCCAAACTACATACAAGCACTAGATATCCGTGTCCCTCAGGGCCTATTCACGTCCATCACCTCATCATGGTATCTTCATTATTCTGTACCATCTAACAGAGAAAAATTGCGACTATAAGAGCTCCACTAATTTCATCCGGTAGGGAACTCAATAAGATTTTTACCACATCTCTCTCCTCCCATATATCGAAAACAACTACTGCATGTGTGCCTGCATCGAGCACATGTGACCATCCTGTTAAATATACAGGTATTGATCAACTGCACAGACCAGTTTAAAGTTTCATCGCCTGTACTGTAGAAGGATGATTGTACCCTGCAGACTATACTGTAAGGCGCAAGAGAAGCTCCCTGTGACTCTGTCTCGTTGTTTGAAACATTGTGTTTTCTGCTGTAACACCCTTTGTACACTGCCATACATTTTATTTTTTCGCCACGACTTCAAGATCTGTGTCAGGTTCTGAACTGACATTAACACATTCTAATCCATTGCCTCTCGCAGAAAACTAGATGCCACATGGTGTAAATCATGTTGCTACTGCTGCTACCATGGCACACCAGACACACTGGATGATTATAAATAAGAGACAGTTACATCATAAGGAAACTGGAATAGTTTGGCGGCGTTGTGGAGAGTTTTCAAACTGCAGTCCGAAGGTGATTGATGACCTCTACATTTAAACTCATCTGTCACAGTGACGCAGTAGCTGATGGCTCTGCGTTCCGTTTCGACTGATATATGCAATCATTGTTTCAGTGCTAACCATCCCTGGAAGGTGTTGCCCCTCCACCAAAACTCTTTCTCCAACTCAAACAAGCGATGTCAGTGAATCATTATCTGGTAACCAACAGCGTTACAGCAGGTTTTGTCTGCAGCGTTTGTCCAATTTTCCTCACACTTTCACAAATTCGGGCGTCCATTACTTTGATCGTACTTGTGCTACCGTTCTGTAGCGTGGTATTTTTTATTCTCTCATGATGTGCAATGAACACGCCAAATTCATGAAAATCGGAGATGGTCGGATTTCCATCTGTGTTGATTTGACATGGACTGAGTCTAACGCCAGACCACTTCTATTGGCGTCGAGTCACAGGCATGTCACGGCGTTGCCGTGTATCTACCACACCAAACACCGCATCACTTGTCACGCCACGTTGATGGGATTGGTGCCTAAGTCTGGATGCCTTGCCACATTTGCGCATAGATGTTGCTATTCAATGGGCATAATACACTGAAGAAAAAAATCGCAAAACCAAAAAATAATTCATGCAGAGTAATGAAATTTCGTGAATACATTTGTCTGGGTAACATATTTAAGTGACTTACATTGCAAGATCACAGGTTAAGGTAGGATCGAGAAAGCCATTGCAAACGTGAAATGCTAGTACATTAACAACGGTGTAACAGCCAGAACGTTCAATGCCAGCATGCAAACTTGCAACCATTGTGTTGTACAGGTGCCGGATGTCAGTTTGTCGGATGGAGTTGCATTCCTGTTGCACTCGTTCGGTCAATACAGGAACGGTTAATGCTATTTGCAGATGACACTGGAGTTGTCGTCCGATGATGTTCCATATTTACTCCACTGGAGACAGTTCTGGTGATCGAGTAAGCCAAGGCAACATGACCGACACCCTGTAGAGCACGCTGGGTTACAAAAACACTACGTGGGCGAGCGTTATCCTGTTGGAAAACGCCCTCTGTAATGCTGGTCATGAATGGCATCTCAGCAGGGCGAATCACCAGACCGGCATACAAATTTGCAGTCAGAGTGCGTGGGATAGCCATGAGAGCGCTCCTGCTGTAGAGTGAAATCGCACCCCAGAACGTAACTCCAGGAGCAAGTCCAGTGTGTCTGACACACAGACAGGTTTGTTGCAGGCCATCAATTGACCTCCTTCTAGCACACGGCCATTACTGGGATCGAGGCAGATAAAGTTTTCAGCAGAAAACACAACAGACATCCATCCTGCGCTCCAATGAGCTCTCGCTTGACACCACTGAAGTCGCAAATGGCGATGGTTTGAGGTCAGTGGAATGTACGCAACAGGGCGTCTAGCTCGGAGCTGTTCTTGAATTAACCGATTTTATAGCAGTTGGCGTGTCACCGTGGTACGAGCTGCTGCTTAAATTGCTGGTGCAGAACGATGCGCCAGAACCATACGCTCTACGTGATCGTCTTCCCTCTCGGCAGTGCAACATGGCCGTCCGCAGCCCGATCTTGAGACCGTACACTCTCGTGATCACCGTTGCCAACAAGCAAGCATGTATAATCGCTACATTCGCGCCAAGTCTTTGTGCAACATCGCAGAAGGATCCAATTTCTCATAGCCCTATTAGACGATCTCGTTCTGTCTCAGTAAGATGTTGATAATGTCGTCTTTGTCGCCTTAAATGCACTCTTAAAATTAACTCACCACGTCCGCTCTCGAAGGTGAAGCAAACCTGATTTGCATACTAATACTGGCGCTGCTAGCGGCATTCTTATACGATTGGTGCGAAATCTTCGACCATAGATACTAGTAGACTGGCCTTGCTGTGCAGAAGTTATAGGGCTGGTGTGGCTCCACCATAAACCACGTGACTGTTGGCAAAACGTGGCGGGATTTCAAATCAGCGGTCTGCCATCCTATGTTTGTATCGTATTTGCTCCACATTTCTCAATTGACTGGCAAATGCTTCCAACGAAAATTACTTTTTTATTTGCGAAAAATTATGCCAGAATTGCATTTGACCTGGATTTGTTCACAGTACCATTTATAAAATCTAACAAATACATCGAACGCCAATCTGGTGGGCAGCGGGACGAAATTACTATAAACTATCAATTAAAGTAAAATGTCGTTAAAATTCTTTTAAACAGTAAGAGTGGGCTCGTGTCAAAACTTTAAACATTTGATTCGCCGCGTTTTGAGCTCTAGTCACTTGAGGATATGGGAATTACGTCAACTATAGGTGCCAAAATTGTCGACAATTTTAGGTGCACTTCAAAGGTTCAGTTCCCACTATTTTTACAAAAGTTTAAACTATCAGTTTAAAAAAATTATATTTTAGATGAAAGGTGAGACTTTGAAGTTTTTCCGCTTCGGGGCCTGTATCCAAAGCTGCCTTCGGTTTTTTTCATCCTTAGGGAACCTATGAGTAGGAACGAGAAACAGTTATACTTACTTCTGTAACCGAATTATCACAGATACTTTCCAAAATGTAATATGAGTCTACTTTACAGGCATCACTTTCAACACTTTAATTTACGTGATACTCTATTTCAAGTGTAAAAAACACATAAAAGTCACATCAGCAGATTTCAATAAACGCATCTGCACTATCATAGAAAAACTTACACGTGAAATGTAATGCCATTTCGCCCGACAAAACGCTGAGTACAGCCATAAGCGCAACACGAAACAACCATGTTTTGCCAACATTCACGTGACTTCAGCCCAGATATGTTGGAGCCACCAAAATGACGTCAGGGCCAGTCTATTATATTTATGGTCGACGTGCGAAATTTGAACAGATATCATCTTTCAAATATAGAAACTCGCCTACCATCTTTCTTTTGTGTCGCACAACTCCTTCTTGGTGTCTCGATTTTTCTCCGTCAATGTATCTATTTCGTCGCATCATGATGTAAGTCAAATGTGTTTATTAGAGTTAGTTCGTTTAAAAAGAGCTGCCCCGTGTGAATCTCACAATAAAGTTCGGAATATTGTTGAATTTCCATCTCTATACAGTATTCCTCTGTGTCAAAGAACTCATTCGCTTTCTAATAGATCCAGTTTTATTTTCAGCTTTTCGTCCATGTTGCGGAGAGGTAATATGTTGCAAGGGGCTTACTCAAGCACAGAGCGTTTATGGAAACCGGAGCAGCTGCAGAGGCAGCGCCGTGCTTCACAAGGGCACCCAACTCCGAGTGTAATTTATCTGCTGCTTTCGCCACATGTTCTCCCTCAGGACGGTGCAGGCCGATTTCGCCAGAGGCAATCAGACGTGCGGGGAAAAGTTCACAGCACACGGGAGGTCTATTTTTAACGCACCACACGTCGACTGACACCTACCGTGATATGTCTACGAAATTACTTTTATCAACTTCCCCAAAGTTCCTATTATCGTGGCTTAACTCCTACTGAATTACTAAAACCAGCGGAAGTGGCAGTCGAACGAGTATTCAAGTTATTGTGTACATTCTGTAAAACTGGGGACATACCATCGGCCTTTCAGAGGAATGTCGTCCTCACAATTCTCCGTTAGCATAGGCAAATAAATGCGAGGACTATAGCACAATCAACTCAGCTATCCAAGTTGCTGTCAATAATATACAGCAGAATAGAAAGGAAAACTGAAGATTTGTTAGACGACGATCAGTTTTGTCTATAAATGACATAATGTCACTGTAGAAGTCCGCGATCGTTGTCAGTAACCACTACAACTGTCCGTCTTGATCCCTATTAATATTTTAATTTTTAAAGATGTACGCCTTAACGCGTTTCTGCCACAGCCATCATTACACTCGCTCATATAAAGAGAAAAATGAGAAGTAATTTCTACAATAATAACAATAACACATTCATAGAAAAAACGATGGCCTTCCCGCAATTCAATCTTCATACACCGTAACTCGCCAATTCACATGTACACGCATACCATGACGAGCTCTCTTTAGAAAGGTAGCCTACCTTAAATAACAATCTGTGGCCGTTAGTTAGCGATCACTTTAGCTTTAGAAAAGGTAAAGGCACCAGAGAAGCAGTTCTGACCTTGCGCTTGATAATGGAGACAAGATTTGAGAAAAATCGAGACACCTTCACAGAATGACGATGATGATGATGCTTGGTTTGTGGGGCGCTCAACTGCGTGGTTATCAGCGCCCGTACAAATTCCCAACCTTTGCTCAGTCAAAACTCGCCATTTTCATGAATGATGATGAAATGATGAGGACAGCATCTCGAGGCAGGTGATAATCCCTGACCCTGCCGGCAATCGAACCCGGGACCCCTTGCTCGGGAAACGAAAACGCGTCCTCGAGACCGCGAGCTGCGGACACCTTCTCAGGATTTGTCGAGCTAAAAATTATATTTGACAACTTAAAACAGTGCTAGATTTTTTAAATACTCCGAAAAATAGGTAAGAGCTGTAAGGAGAGAAGGGTAATATACAACGTGAACTCAACCCAGAGAGAGCAATAAGAATGGAAAGCCAGTAGAGGACTACTCAGGTTAAGAAGGGCGTGAGGAAAGGATGCAGCCTTTTTCTACTGCTGTTCAACCTGTACATCCTAGAGTCAATGACGGAAATAAAAGAAAGGTGGGATTAAAATTTAGTGTGAAAGGAAATCAGTAATAAAATTCGCTTACAGCATTGCTATTATCAGTGAAAGTAATGAAGAATTACAGGTCTTGCATGAAATTAACAGTCTAATGAGCATTCACTATGGATTGAGAGTAAACTGAAGTTAGTAATGCGGAGTGGCTGAAATGAGAGTAGCAATATACTCAACATCGAAAGTGGTGCAAAAGACTTTTGTTTAATTTCTTCCCCAAAATAATTTCAGCGAAAATTTCGCCACCATCGGTGGTTTTTTAAATTCTTTTTACATTTGAGTCATAGCATGGTTTCCATATTTCTTGCCGCTTTTTCAGCATATTTTCTATGTTTGTCGCCGTTTCTTCAGGCATACTACATATCATGTTCGTTGGTCGTCATGTAGTTGCCCTAAAACACAGAAAAACATAACTTAAGACTTTGGCAGTAATTAAAAACATGATGGCATTTCGCAAAACCGCGTCTTGTTTTGCATCAAGACGGACGGATAATCCTCGTATTGCGTTACGCAAACACGGACCAACTGAAGCGTGTTCAAGTTAAAATGATTGAAGAAATTCTGCTACCTTGAAAATTAAGGCATGGCTGGGAAATAAATGACGATATATAAGAAAAGCACTAGAACGGCAGAATATGGCATTCCTCGCTGAAGGAAGTCTACTGGTATCAAACATACACCTTAATTTGAGGCAGAAATTTCTGATGAAATTCCGGAGCACAGCGTTCTATGAAAATGTATAAAGGGCTGTGGGAAATACAGAAAAATGAAAATCAAATCATTTCAGATGTGGTGCTACTGAAGTGTGCTGAGAAGTACGTTGGCTGATGTAGTAAAAAATGAGAAGGCCGCTCGCAATAACGCCGAGGAAAGTAATAACTGCAAAATACTGGCTATAAGTAGGGGAAGGATGACAGGACACGTATTAAGAGACCAGGGAATAGGTTGCATGTCGTTGAGGACAAAACCTATAGGGGAAGACACAGACTGGAATATATCCAACAAATAGTGGATGATGTTGGGCGTAAGCGTTACTCTGAAATGAAGACGGTGACACAGGCTAGGATGTTGCGGCCGGCCGCACCAAACAAATCAGACGACAGTCCTAGTTTTTCTCTGGTGAAAGTATACCAACCACAATATACAGGAGGTTGACAAAAATATGGAAAAACCAAAAACACAACCTATATACGGTGTAGGAAACCCGTTGACATTCCAAATAGCTTCCAATCGTCGCCGAATGGATAAATACAGGTCCTATATGGTTTTCAAGGGACTTTTATAACATTCTTACACCAAAATAATGCCAAGCTCAACTAATGACGATGGAGGTGGATAGTAATCGCACACTCCTCTCTCCAAATTAGGCCACAAAGTCAGCAGAGTGAAAATTTCATTATGGAAACATCCCCCAGGCTGTGGCTAAGCCATGCCACCGCAATGTCATTTCTTCCAGGTCTGCTAACTTGTAAGTTTCGCAGGAGAGCTTCTATGACGTTTGGAACATAGGATATAACGTACCCGGTGGAAGTACAGCTGTGAGGACGGGTTGTGAGTCGTGATTGGGTAGCTCAGTCAGTGGAACACTTACCTGGAAAAGGCGAAGTTCCCGATTTCAAGTCTCGGTCCGGCACACAGTTTTAATCTGCTAGGGAATTTCATATCGTTGCATACGTCGCTGAAAAGTGAAACTTTCATTATGGATTTGTAAAGTTGTATGGCAATTGGAAACAAGTTCTTTTCTGTCTAAAAGGTTTACCCAACACATCCTGAACGTCGTTCAACGGGGAGTGGTTTCGCATCAACTTTATGTAATACTAAGCAGTTAAAAGAAAACGTGATTAACGGCGGCAAGCACTCTACGGAAATCCCAACATTAACAGCGAATCACAAGTAATATCATTGTTCACAATACTCATCAACAGTTACTTGTACACAAAGTTGTACTTTAAATGACATGACCAACGTCTTCGTTCGGGATCAGGATGCAAACCCAGAACATAAAGCCATTGTTAACCAAGCAAAGCTTTGTGCCTTATCGAGACTCAATCACTAGGCAGAAAGAGACGTCAAATATTGACGTTTGCACCAGTATCAGTTATCAATTCTCAACTTGAACGTAAATGACGATAATGTTTGTACGAAACCAGGAACCCTAACCTGACAGTTACCTTCTTGGTAATTAACCTCGAAAGGACGTTGTATATTGTTTCATTGTCAAGGAACAAAGGATGCACATGTTTAAAATTGAAATGCCATCATGTAATGCTGGTGACAAGGATGCGAACCCAGCACATAATCGGATTGTTGAATAAGTACATAAAATCATAATGTACATGTCACAGTTTGTCACCAGTAGTAAGGCTGCAACCTTAAATGAGGACTGAAGTTGTATTGCCTGGCCGGGATTCGAATCCGGCTCCTACCGCCGTCCTTGTCTAGCCAGGAACAGACGAGAAGTGTCCAATGTTGGTCCACAATTAGCGAGATGTGCGCACGTTTAACTATAAATAAGGCGACGAAAATGTCTATGCTGACTGAGAGTCGAACGCCGCACACATTGTTATGAAGACACGTTAATAATCAAATTCTTAATCAGTAGTAGCTAGGAGTAGCATGTTTAGTTGCAAACCTTAAGGCCTTTCTCATCCCTAGTAACGTGTTGCCTAATATCTGCGATATCATGGTGTTAATTTACAAGTGGATTGACTGCCGTAAACGCCGGCCCGTGTGGCAGAGCGGTTCTAGGCACTTCAGTCTGGAACCGCGCGACCGCTACGGTCGCAGGGTCGAATCCTGCCTCGGGCATGGATGTGTGTGATGCCCTTAGGTTGGTTAGGTTTAAGTAGTTCTAAGTTCTAGGGGACTGATGACCTCAGATGTTATGTCCCATAGTGCTCAGAGCCATTTGAACCATTTTTGACTGCCGTAAAGAGCAATCGTGTATCATTGAGATGTAAATGAAGTGCCTCAGCAGAAAGTAATTTCCGTCGTGCTGCACGTATTGTTTCAGACACTGAGTGAATGTTATAAGTGCACAAAATGTGCATTATATACTCCGTATATACTATTATTTGGAGAAGCTGCCGCCAAACCTGTTTACTTTTACATTCCGCTTGGTTGTCGTAGTTGAATACAAGTTTTCTTAAGGCTACATCTCATGTAGAGCGCTTACAAGAAAGAATAGTTTCCTGCGTCATGCTATTGCTAGCTAGGTGAAATATTTTGTGGTGTCTATGTTTAAAATGAATGTATTTTTGAACGTATTGTTCGTCAAATATTTGAATGAATCGTCAACTGTAGGTGTGCCTGCACATGTTATAGCATAATAGCTGTAGCTGCGTTACTTTTTACTGCAGACTTGGGTAGGTTGGGTGCAACTTTTGATCCTTCAAGGGGTGATCGTGGCCGTGCGGCCTGGGTCTGTACTAGCCGCGGCTCGCGAGCTACGGGCTAGCCACGCTGGCCGAAGCGAGACGGAAGTGAGCGAGCTGGCGGTGGCGTTCGTGGGCCAACAGCCAGGGACGAGCCAGCACGGCTGCGCCGCATACCTCTGCCTCCGCCGCTCCGTTTGACGTAAATATGTTTACCTCCTCTCCTGGCATCAGTATAAGAGCGGCAAGCAGAAATACATATCAGGCTCGGTCTTCAGCAAGGTCCTGGAATCTATCCTCACCCGCCGTATCCACCAGCATCTACGCCAGCACCGCCTCCTTCCCGTTACCCAGTGTTGCTTTCGGCCGTCCTTCTCTTCCGACGACCTTCTGCTTCACCTCACTCATCTCCTATCCGAGCAGCTTAATTCCCGTCGCTCCGCAATCTTCCTCTCCCTGGATCTCGAACGTGCTTATGACCGCGTATGGCATTCCGGTCTCCTCTTCAAGCTCCAAACCTTCGCCCTTCCCATTAACTACGTCCGTCTGATCGGCTCCTTTATCTCCCACCGTCCCTTCTACGTCACCATCCATAACACTGTTTCCTACACCTTTTTTCCCTCCGCCGGTGTGCCCCAAGGCTCCGTCCTCTCCCCCCTTCTGTGCCTTTTATATATGGCGGACATGCCGCCGCCGTCACCCCCCGTCCACCTTCTCCAGTTTGCCGATGACACCGCCTTCCTTGCCCTTGCCCCCACCCTGCAGCGCTCCCAACACCTTCTCCAATCCCATCTTGACTGGTTCACCGCTTGGTGCAACCAGTGTTTGCTCAAGGTCAATCCCTCCAAAACCCAGGCAATCATTGTAGGCAAAACCGTGCCTCCTTCCACCTCCTTGATTTCTAGGAGCTTGAAGAGGAGACCGGAATGCCATACGCGGTCGTAAGCACGTTCGAGATCCAGGGAGAGGAAGATTGCGGAGCGACGGGAATTAAGCTGCTCGGATAGGAGCATCTCCGGACAATCCAAGCCAAGGCACGCTCCCGGCTCCGTCTCCTCAAGCTCTTTTCCGGCTGTACGTGGGATCTGGATCTCTCCACCATACTCCACACCTATAAATCCCTCATCTGCCCTATCCTTTGTTATGCCCATCCGGCCTGGATCTCCGCCCCCCCCTACCTTTTATAAATCCCTTAAAATCCTTGAACACCATGCTCTCCGCCATCTATGGCCAATATCGCCCTCACCCCCACCCTTAAGTACCTTGGGGTCAGCCTCGACCGTCGCCTCTCCTAGACCCCCCATCTCCGGACAATCCAAGCCAAGGCACGCTCCCGACTCCGTCTCCTCAAGCTCCTTTCCAGCTGTACGTGGGATCTGGATCTCTCCACCATACTCCACACCTATAAATCCCTCATCTGCCCTATCCTTTGTTACGCCCATCCGGCCTGGATCTCCGCCCCCCCCTACCTTTTATAAATCCCTTAAAATCCTTGAACACCATGCTCTCCGCCTCGCCTATCGCATCCGTCTCCCCTCCCCCACGCGGATCCTGTACGATCTCATTCCATTCCCCCACCTCCTCCTTTTCCTTGAAAGGATACGGATCCTGTACACCTCCCGCAAACTCGATCCTCCTCACCCGCTTGCGTCGCCCATCCTCTCCCGCCCCCGCCCGCTGCCACGCCTGTATTCCCACGTCCCACCCGGTCTCCATCTCTCCACCCTCCTTACCCTCTCCCAAGGTGGCTTCCGCCAACTCCCTCTCCCTGATGATGCCCTCCTCCCCTCCATCTACTCCTCCTACCAACTTTGATCCTCCCTCCCTCTTCCTGTGTTTGCTCCTTTGGGCACCCTCCCTCCCTTCTCTCCCTCTTCCCTCCCTCCTCCATTTCTCCCCACTCCTCCCCTGGGCTTCCCCTACCCTGTCCCTCTCCTCTTCCCCCCATCTCCTCAGCCATTGGCATCCTTGTTCTCCACTCTCCCCCACCTCACCCTTCTTCCCCTCTTGGCAGGTCCCCGGACGCGCACACGCTAAGTGGACATTCGCGCGCCGGAGATCATCGCCATCAGTGTCTTGTGTGTGCCGTCGTGTTTACTGTTCAGTGTTCATTGTCGCACTCCATCGTTCACCTGTGCCATCGCCATCTTCAGTGTTTGTGCATCGTGTCAACAGTTTGTAGTGTGGTTTATCGTCGAGTGTGAACGGCTCCGAGTTTGTCTTGATGTGTCTACTGTTTTATCACCCACCGTTGTGTCACTTATGTGTATTCTTTCTGTTGTTAATTGATCTATTCTGTGGCTGAAGAGCGGCGTAACATGCTGCTGACAGCCTGCCTGTTTGTACGGGTTTGAAAATAATAAAGAAAAAAAAATACGTATCAGGCTGTCTGCCACAATGGCTGACTGGGAGAGGTCTACTCGAGACAGAGTCTGTTCCATCAGAGAAGCTGGTAGACGGTATGGCATACCACATACCACTGCAACGAGATGGTGGAGGATCTGCCTTGAAAGAGGCACCACCAACAGGGCTCGTGGCTCAGGGAGGAAGAGAGTGAGCTCACAGCAGGATGACAAAAAATAGTTCAAATGCCTCTGAGCACTATGGGGCTTAACTTCTGAGGTCATCAGTCCCATAGAACTTAGAACTACTTAAACCTAACTAACCTAAGGACATCACACACACCCATGCCCAAAGCAGGATTCGAACCTGCGACCGTAGCGGTCGCGCGGTTCCAGACTGTAGCGCCTAGAACCGCTCGGCCACCCCGGCTGGCAGGAAGACAGGGACCTAGTGTCTAGGAGCAGAGAAAATCCCTTTCTGAATGTGAAGCAGATGCGGCGGGAGACCAACTTCCCCGGCTCCAGTGACACGATTCGCCGAAGGCTGAGGAGCGCTGGACTGCATGCACGACGATCCGCCGTGTAACAAGAGCTCAGCGAAGACAACGTTTTATACCGGCTAGCATTTGCGGAGCTCCATCTGAGGGCGTTGCGGGACAACGTCATTTTCACTGATGAGAAGGTGTTTTCCACCAATAACGACGGTCCACGAATCGTTTACAGGCCGCAAGGGACTCGCCATCGACGCGAATATATAACCACGACGAGAAGAAGTTACCTGCTGGGGTTGGATTTCTGCGAGGGGGGCGGGAATTCTTCACAGGATAGAAGGAACTACGGAAGGCGTGCAGTATGCCCACATATTGGAAAATGTGATGCTTCCGTCATTGCGAATGCTGTACGCAAAAGGAGACGTCACATTGCAAGAGGACCACTCTCCCATTCACAAGTCTGCATTTGTTCAGCAGCGGCGTCAACGTCATGGACTGGCCGCCACTGGAGGCTGATATGAACCCCATGGAAAACATGTGGGCTGAGGTCGCCAGAACATTAACAAAGGACTGGCCACGAAACCAACCAACTACTAAGGACGCTCTTTGCGACTGCGTCCTGGAAGCCTGGGAGGAAATTGCTTCTTCAGGCTGTTATGTCCGACGGCTTATACATTCTGTGCCAAGACGCATGATAGAAGTACAAAATAATGAAGGATTCTGGATAAAATATTAGGGTCCTTAAAATGTTTTGTTATGTCTTCTTTTTCGTCATTTTTCCTCATTGGGAGCTAGTGGAAGATCGCTTGGCAACATAAAAGATACAATATGGGTTAGTTTTCCTTTGAGTTGCCTTTTTAATTCATGTGGGTTTCTTTCGAATATACAGTTTGTTAAATATTCTATTTTGATTTCATTTATACCCTGTCTAGATACTTACAAACTAATGAGCGTAGATGGACTCTGTCACAGTAGTTTTTGTTATTTCAAATACATCTCTCTCCTCCCCTCCATCCATGAATACACCCTCCGTCCTCCACACAATACGCCAACGATTTCATATTATGTTTACTCGTTGTTAATATCTTCTCTATTCTCACACTCTCTCTCTCTCTCTCTCTCTCTCTCTCTCTCTCTCTCTCTCTCTCTCTCTCTGACACTATCGCCGCAAGTGCCCTTCTATTCCATTCCCCAAAAACTTTATAAACAAATCTAGGGGTTTCCATTGACGCTACATTTTCTCTTTTAATTGCTGCTGCCTTTACTCTCTATCATTCCTCTCAACACCTATGAAACCGTATTCTTTGATCTCCCATTCCCTATAACCCATTCTTCGTTCTGAAAACAGTCCTTCCTTATCTCTCGGTCCTAAGATAAAACGAACTGTGGCACACATCTAAGTCTTGCTTAATGTGTGCCACATTTCACTCTTATATTTTGCACTTCTGCGCTTCTGTCCGTTCCCAGATCCCACCCTCCTTCCTGTTACGCGTCCCTTGACATCTGCATCTACATCTAAATGAATACTCTGCAATTCATAATTATGTCCTTGGTAGGGGGTTCTGTGGTCTGGTGGATTAATCTTGTGACGATGTGTAAAACGTGTAGGTTCACATCTCACGTCTGGTGTAGATTTTTAAACACACAAATAACTCTCCTTCACCCCTAGTAACGCCAAGCGCAGAGCGCCAGTAAGCTCCGTGGTTCAATATCCGCAGTAAAGATAACATCCCCTCGCTGCCGACTGGGGCAGAGCCGCATTCGTTTGAGCTGTGACAGATGGAGAAACCCCGTAAGGCAGAGACTCTGTCACCAGCAAGCCGTCGTAAACTAGAAAACGTATTTCATTTAATGAACCAATGGCCATGTAAGTTCACAAGGCTCTCACTTTATTTGAAACTGAGACGTTGAAAATTGTGGTGCTGGACTGGGATTCGAATTCGATTTCACTGTGTTCCCCAAGATTGCAAACTCTTCTAGGCCTCCTCGAAAGGCACCTATCTGGTTTCGAATCCTGATCAGGACAAAATATTCATTATTTCATTTCAAGCCCCAACATGTACACTCCGAACTACTAGTGAAAAATAATTGCATTTTCAACGTCTCTTCGTGCGTTGTCAGCTGTAACGTGTTCGTTTCAACTCACAGCCACATGATGAGCTTTTTTTTACAACATTACAAGATCAAACGTTTCCTTACATCTTTTCAAATTCAAACATTCCTCTCTATCCTACTGGTGAAAACGGATTTGGGTTTGACGTTGTGTTCGTTGTGATCACCAACGACAATATGTTGTGAATTCAACTTCTAGCCAGCAGGGTATTTTCCATCACATCATTGAAAGTACAAACACGCCACTCCTAGCTATTATTGGAAAATAATTTGATAGTTAAAGTGTCTTCATGACCACGTGTGCGGGGTTTGAATTCCATTCAGCACAGAACTTTTCGTCGCCTGAAGTCTAGCTAAACATGCGCACACCTCGCTAATGGTGAACCAACAATAGCTGATTATCGTCTGTTCCTGGCTAGGAAACGACGGCGCTAGATGCTGGGTTCGAATCCCAGTAAGGCAAAAACAATTCTATCGTTATTTAAGGTTCCAACATCTCGCTGTTGGTGAAAACATTTGATATTTAACTTCTGATTTTACGTACTTCGTTAACAATCCGATTAGGTGCTGGGTTCGCATCCCTGTCACAAGCTTTACATGATGGCACTTCAATTTTAAACATGAGCATACCTTGTTCCTTGTGAATGATACCATATTAAACGTCGTTGGGGGTAGATCCCAGGAAGGTAACTGTTATGACAGGATTCCCAGTTCAGTACAAACATTTTCGTCATTTATTTTCAGGATCCGAATTGATAACTGATACTGGTGCAAACGTCTATACTTCACGTCTCTTTATGATTACTGATCGGGCCTCAATAAGGCACAAACAAAGCTTAACTTGTTTAGCAATGGCTATAGGTGCTGGGTTTAACTCCAGGTTCAGAATGACGAAATTGGTCATGTCATTTAAAGTCAAATTTGTGTACATGTAGCTGTTGATGTGTAACGAGAACAATGATATTACTTGTGATTCGCTGTTAATTTTGAGATTTCCGTAGAGTGCTTGTTGCCGTTAATCGCGTTTTTTTACTGGCTCGTCCAATATCCATTTTCCAGAGCCACTCGCCATTGAGCGACGTTCAGCACGTGGATGGAAAACCTTTTCGAGAGCGAGAAACTTTTTTCCGATTGCTGTACAGCTTTGTAACTCCATATATTGTCTCAAGTATTTAATTTTGACTAAGGATTACTGTACGATATATGTAAAGTAATCCGTTTTCTCAGAACTTTTGGAATGTCACTTGTAATTAAGGTTAGTTTATGAGTGTTATGGGGTGTCTCATCGCTAAGAACGTGTTTTCTAATATGTTTTGTATGACGGTATTAGTTGACACTTAGACTGACTGCCATAAAGACCTTTGGTCTCTAGTAGTCTCTTGCGATACCCATTGTGTGTAGTCAAATGACTGTACCCCACGGGGTTTTGGTGTTTAGAGGACCTGCAACACAGCTACGTTATGTCGGTTGTATTCGGCAGTGACCCACTTTTTTTGCTGTCAAGTGTACATGATGAATGTACGAGTACAAGTTGTAGATACAGGGTTGACAACATATGGAAGTATGGGTTTGGGAGTGAGTCGTGCACGGATAGCAAAGTGATAAGGCGACTGCTCGCGATAAGCGGGAAATCCGAGTTCGAATCCCGCTCCGGCACAAATTTTTATCGTCATTTCATTCTATAGCTGTTGGTTGTCCATATTCGCAACTGCGAAAAAAATTTAACGATTTAACGCTTCGTCTATGACGCATTAGGTCTGTATGTCTGCTACATAAATCACGGAGATATGACCAGTAGAAGTTCAAGGTGTATTCTTGTTCCTTCTTCTGCAGCCTGAAAAACGTATTAAAAACTTCCTAATACTTGGCTTTACCAGATTTACCCAACAGTCCAGAACATTAGGATGTTTCTACACTTGATGTGTACTGGTCCCCATACGCCATGAAATCCTTCTTCCAATTCGCCGTCGAAGAAGATGCTAACATTCACCTTCCACATTCCTCTCGCACGCTTGTTTTGCTGTGGTTGCATCTTGATACATGGTACACACTGAGGGGACAGAAGTCATGGGATACGTCTTAATATCGTGTCGGACCTCTTTTTGCCCGGCGTAGTGCAGCAACTCGACATGACATCGACTCAACAAGCCGTTGGAAGTCCCCTGCAGAAATATTGAGTCACGCTGCCTCCGTAGCCACCCATAACTGCGAAAGTGTTGCCGGTGAAAGACATGTACACTTCAATACGATAGGATATCTGTTAATATGTATGAGATTAGGCCTCCCATTAGCAAGATATCTCCGGAACCGTGCGACTGCTACGGTCGCAGGTTCGAATCCTGCCTCGGGCATGGA
Source organism: Schistocerca piceifrons (assembly GCF_021461385.2). NCBI lineage: Eukaryota > Metazoa > Arthropoda > Insecta > Orthoptera > Acrididae > Schistocerca > Schistocerca piceifrons. The sequence goes on from NC_060149.1 coordinate 726,464,934, forward strand.
TGTGTGTGATGTCCTTAGGTTAGTTAGGTTTAAGTAGTTCTAAGTTCTAAGGGACTGATGACCACAGTAGTTAAGTCCCATAGTGCTCAGAGCCAGCCAGCAAGATATCCTTTCGTAAACATTACGACTTATTGTAATGAAAGCAGTTTTACTCGATGATCAGTTTTATTATTTGTGTAAACTCTTCTGTAGTGGAGACATTTTTATTTCTGGGGTTCCTGTCAATTGTTTTCTTATAATGTTAATTGGATTATCAAGAGTGATTGAAGTGTCCATGTCTTTCACATAAAAATATGTCACTTTCGCAGTTGACTTGATGTGTGTATCTATCATTTTTTGGATTATTTCGAAGCTGTTGTTGTTCTCAAGTTTGAAAAGTTCTGTTAATATTTGTGTATTCCAGTGAATCACTCTGAAAACAGATTTTTTGCAGAAACAATAAAAAGAAAAAATATGAAATATTTTACTGGTACAGATACGAAGACGACGTCATATGCCTCATAAATGAGCATATAAATAATTTACACAGATAATGAAATAACATATGCAACTTCATTCAGTTCAGCATGGAAACACAAACAGAACATGTAATACACTACCTCGACCTCAAAACCATAAAATCTAACAACGGACATAGCTTCAACATTTTCAGAAAAGAAACAGCTACTGACATAGGAGTGCATAGTTTCGCGGCGATATGTACAAATAAAAGTTTCTCGGACTTCCAGCAGCGTCAAGTGGTTTAAAATCGACGAGCTTTCGGCCGAGTACTCCTCGGCCATTGTCAAATGGTTACTGACTTCTGGTTGCTACTGCCGTCCTTATACGGCCGCGATGCCTACCGTGACGTCACTGGTACCCGCTCCGTCACCATATACGGTAATGTTAGCGTTGTGCGGCCGCCGCGCCCGCTTCAACCTTCCGATGGCCGGGTCCCCACGCTGTGCTTAGCTGAAGGCCGCCGTCTTTATTGAGCGTGTTGTCACAAATTTTTATTTCGATCGCTTCTTTTTTTATGCTATCCCAAAAACTGTTAGTCCATGTCATTAAAGGTGTCTCGTCCAAAGCTATACGAGGACCATTTTCTAATGCATGCTCTGCTACCACTGATTGCTCCGGGTACCGTAGACGAAAACATCTCCCGCGTTACACACAGCGCTGTTCAGTGGTACGCACAGTCTGTCCGATATAGAACTGTCCAAACCCACATGGCATTTTATGTACTCCTGGCGTTCTGAGGCTTGCGTCGTCTTTCACAGGCCTCAAGAGTTGTGGAACTTTTGCTGGAGCCCTGAAGACCGAATCGATTTTATATCTCTTTAGGAGCCATCTTATCATTCCTGTTATTGAGCCACACATCAGCAAGAAAGCAAACTTCTTCGAGTCCTCCTCGGAGTATTTCTGCTTACGTATTTTCGGAAATATGGCTTACAAAATCTGTCGGTTGTTGTAGCCGTTTTCCTTGAATGCTTTCCGTAAGTGGCTCAATTTCTTCGGCAAGTTTCCAGAATCTGAGACGGTTTCGACTCGATGCACTAAGGTTCTCAGAACAGAACAGAACGTTCCTGCGACGGATGGTGATAGCTGTTAGCGTGCAGGTATCGGTCTGCGTGGGTGGGTTTCCGGTAAACGCTACGGTTGAGACACCCATTTGCTTTGCGGCGAACGAGGACATCAAGGAACGGCAAGGCACCGAGTGTGTCTATCTCCATCGTGAACTTGATGTTGTCATGGATGTTGTTGATGTGGTCTCAGAATTCTCCCAGTTCTTTACGTCTATGAGACCAGACAACAAACGTGTCGCCGACGTAACGATACAAGCAAGTAGGCTCTTCAGGAGCCGTGTCCAGGGCGATGTACTCCATGAAAAGGTTGGCTACAACTGGAGCTAATGGGCTTCCCATCACTACGCCGTGCGTGTTGTTGAAATATTCTTCATCATACAAGAAATACGATGACGTTAGAGTATGCTTGAATAAATCAACAACACTGTCGTCAAATAACTGGGAGAGCAAATCTATCGAGTCTTTAATGGGATCGTGCGTGAACAATGACACTACATCAAAGCTGACTATAACATGCCCTTCTCCAAGACGCAGACATTTAATTCGGCTGATGAAGTCGGCTGTATTCTTGATGTGGTGCACACAATGACCAACGTGTGATAGGCTCGCAAAACATCTGGCCACCCTCCTTACGCCACACGTTTGTTGTCTGGTCTCATGGATGTGAAAAGCTGGGAGAATTCTCTGGATCACGTCAACAACATCCATGACAGCATGAAGTTCACGATGGAGATACAAACAGATGGTACCTTGCCGTTCCTTGATGTCCGCGTCCGCTGCAAAGCAAATGGGTGTCTCAGCCACAGAGTTTATCGGAAACCCATCCACACAGACCAATACCTGCACGCAAACAACTATCACTATCCGTCGCAGGAACGTTCTGTTCTGAGAACCTTAGTGCATCGAGCCGAAACCGTCTCAGATTCTGAAAACTTGCCGAAGTAACTGAGCCACTTACGGAAAGTATTCAAGGAAAACGGATACAACAACCACCAGATTTCGCAAGTTATCTTTCCGAAAAAAACGTAAGCAGAAGGACGCCGAGGAGGACTCGAAGAAGTTTGCGTTCTTGCCGTTCTGTGGCTCAATAACAGGAAAGATAAGACGGCTCTTAAAGAGGCTTAAAATCTATTCAGTCTTCAGCACGCCAGTAAAAATTCGACAACTCTTGAAGGCTGTTAAAGAAGACGTAGGCCTCACAACGCCAGGAGTACATAAAATACCATGTGAGCGTGGACAGTTCTATATCGGACAGACTGTGCGTACCATTTAAAAGCACTGTGTAGAACATGAAAGATGTTTTCGTCTACGGTACTCAGAGAAATAAGTGGTAGCAGAGCATGCATTAGAAAACGGTCATCGTATTGCATTCGATGAGATATCTATTACCACAAGGACTAACAGTTTTTGGGATAGCATAATAAAAGAAGCGATCGAAATAAAAATTTGTGGCAACACGCTCAATAAAGATGGCGGCCTCCAGCTAAGCACAGCGTGGGACACGGCCATAGGAACGTTGAAGCGGGCGCGGCGGGGTACCAGTGACGTCACGGAAGGCAGCGCGGCTATATAAGGACGGCGGCAGCAACCAGAAGACAGTCACCACTTGAAAATGGGTGAGGAGTACTCGTCCGAAAGTTCGTCGATTTTAAACCACTTGACGCGGCTGGAAGCCCGAGAAACTTTTATTAGCTACTGACATGACAATACACGAGGAATCAAACCACCCGCTTTCTCAAAATATAACGGCCATCAGCCGTATGACATACAAATTGTGCAGAATTCCTCTAAAAAAAAAATCTACCAGGAAGAACTAAACATGATCGTCAACATATAAGTGGATACAGCAGCGACATGGTATACAAACTGCGCGACACCATTAAAAGGAAAATGCAGACATAAAACAGCAAAATTAAAAACAATTTAGATATAGCAACAGATAACATTGACACAAAATGCACACCCACACCAGAAAACACATCCCTCAACACAAAATGGCAAACTGTGACATAACATAACCAACTCATACTCAATATTAATAAAATCCTCAAAACACATAGAATTAATACACTGACGAAAAAAATTGCAACACCAAAAAATAATTGCTGTAGAGTAACGAGCTTTCGGAATACATTTCTCTAGTAACATATTTAAGTGATAACCATTGCAAGATCACAGGTTAATGTAAGCGAGCGACAAACCATTGCAAATACGAAATGCTGGTGCATAAATAACCGGTGTACCTGCCAGAATTTTGAATGCAAGCATGCAAACGTGCATGATTTATGTTGTACAGGTGCAGGATGTCAATTCGTAGGATATTGTTCCATTCCTGTTGCACCTGGTAGTTCAATACAGACACAGTTAATGCTGTTTGTGGATGACCGTGGAATTTTCGTCCAATAGTATCCAATGTGTGCTCGATTGGAGACAGATCTGGTGATCTACTAGACCAAGGCTCATGCCGACCTCTCTAAAGCACGTTGAGTTACAGCAGCGGTATGTGGACAAGCGTTATCCTGTTGATGAACACCCCCTGGAATGCTATTCATGAATAGCATCTCAACAGGTCCAGTCACCAGACTGACGTACAAATTTGCAGTTCGTGTGCGTGGGATAACTACGAGAGTGCTCCTGCTGTCATACGAAATTGCACTCAAGACCACACCTCCACGTGTAGGTCAAGTGTGCTGGGTCGGTTGTAGGCTCTCAACTGGGCTCCTTCTATCCAACACACGACCATCACTGGCACCCAGACAGAACCAGCTTTCATCAGAAGACACAACAGGCCTCCCTCCTATCCTCCAATGAGCTCTCGCTTGACACCACTGATCTCACAAATGGCGTTGGTTTGGGGTCAGTGGAAAGCACGCTACAGTGCGTCTGGCTCGGGTCTGTCCTTGAAGTAACCGATTTGTAACAGTTCGTTATGTCACTGTGGTGGCAACTGTTGCTCGAATCGCTGCTCCGGACGCGCTACGAGGCGGGAGATCCATGCGCCGAACCAACACCGAGTCAAAGGAAGGCCTCGGCGCTTGTTCGTGACGTCACGTCAGCTAGGCACGGCGAACGCCAGGTCTGTTGCTGGCATACTCATAATGGTGGTGTCTCCCTCTCTGACACAGGAAAATGTGAAACTATTGGCGGTAGTTGGCCAACACACATTGTTCTGAGAGATTTCTGCAATCAATTAATTGTGCAATTCATTGCACTTCTTAACAAATAGTGTACTCCTGAACTTAAATTTCCACCTGTTTAAGGATTGACATACAAAAACAACTTCATAGTTCAGCAGCAACAGAATTAGTGCTTCTTTACCTTATTTGTAAATCTGAGGAAGTTACGTTTGTACTGGGTTGCTTTTACAGGAAACTGTGAACATATTTGTGCTCTTCTTTAGGTATCTTGGTTGACTGCGGAGCGAGGAGCACTGAATGTTAATGAAATATCTTGCGATTGTACACGTTGGGGGAGGGGGTGGGGGACGGAAGAAGAGGCAAAAGAGAAATACTTGTTTTATCAAATAAAATTTTTTTATCTTATAAAGTTTCTCCTTTCAGTTGCAAGAGGGGAATATTTATCTTTTCTAATGTGCATGTTTAAAAAAGTTTAAGCTCAGCAGTATTTTCGATATATGAAACTATTTTGTTTCCTGTTTATAATTCCTTTCGTTGAAAACGACTGTAATCTAAAGACTGGCAACAGTTGGACATTTACACATGTAAATTAGTTCACATTTCCAGTGACGATGTCAAACGAAAATAAATAAATAAATAAAAGAAACGAGTTCATTGCAAGGGGGTTGGGGTAAGTTTCGATAACAAAATGGATCAAGTAAATATAGTTACTTGAATGTAAAATTTCCGAAGCTTGCAATGGGGCAAAGCATCTTATCATATTGATCTACGTTTGTTTCGACAGGATTCAGTAATACAAAACTATTATATTCATTTGTAGGTTTACGGTAGTAAGAAAATCTTTCATCTAAATAAAACTGCAGAATCCAAAACAATACCAAACATTTTGTCCAAAAATAAGAGATTTATAGTGATAAGCACGCCCAGGCGTTTCTTCCTGCAACAGACGTGGCGTTCGCCGTGCCTAGCTGACGTGACGTCACGAACAAGCGCCGAGGCCTTACTTTGAGTCGGTGTTGGCCGAACACGATGGTCTTCCCTTTCGGTAGTGCCACGTGGCAGTCCGGAACCTGGTCTTCTAGCGATCGTACATTCTCGTGACAACCGCTGTCTGCAGTCTTGTACAGAGGCTACATTTCGGCCGCGTCTTTCTGCAGTATCGCAGAAGGAACTTCCAGCTTCTCGTAGTCCTGTTGTATGACCTCGTTCTAATCATTGAGGGTTGATAATGACGTCTTTTTCGCCTTAAAGGCTTTCTTGGCAAAGATCAACTCCCCACGTCCACTCTCAAAGACAACTAACTCTCACGACCGTTACAGCGTTTATTTAAAACAAACCTGATTTGCATCTCGCCGGCCGCGATGGTCTAGCGGTTCTAGGCGCTCAGTCCGGCACCGCTCGACTGCTACGGTCGCAGGTTCGAATCCTGCCTCGGACATGGATGTGTGTGATGTCCTTAGGTTAGTTAGGTTTAAATAGTTCTAAGTTTTAGGTGACTGATGACCACAGATGTTAAGTCCCATAGTGCTCAGAGCCATTTGCATCTCCATGGAGGCGCTACTAGTGCCATCTTTTGCGACTGGCGCGAAATTTGAAAAGACATCACCCTTCAGTTGTAGAAACACGTCTACCAACTTCCATTTATTTCTCACAACTGTTTTTGGTGTTGTGATATTTTTTCGTCAGTGTATATCCGTCAAGGAAAATAAAACTATACAAAAGAAACTAAAAATTGTATCAGAAGCAAAAAATAATCAGAACAGTTCAAGAATATATGAATTAACCTGTAGTTCGTTCATTTCTAAATATACTGAGATGACTGCAAGAAATTTTAACATCAAGTACAAACAACGAACAAGGCCATCGAAGAGTGAATGTACACGCTCCACATATGCAGAGCATCTAATAAAAGAAAATCGCTGTCACACTGGAATAAAACCAGTCATGGCAGTCTTATGCCACAAAAATAAGAGAAATGTAACGTTCACTCTACAAGAAGAATTTTTCATACAGAAGGCTCTAAATAAAAATGAAAGTCTTCTCTATGGCCTAAACAGCAACAACAGGAGACCAATATCAGTCTTATTCGCAGATCACCATAAACTAAAATAACACTCCCAGTGCCCTACCACCCACGCTTGCTGCATTCCCCCCACCCCCACCTCAAACACCACACTAAATTTCCCCTTTTATAGCTCCCATGGTCCCTCATTCAGCTCTAAAGCAAGTCCAGTGTGCTACGGTATAAGCCAGGTGCTAAGAAACATTAATTGGAAGAAGCCCGTACTATGTGCATTTAGCAGATACACTGATAAACCAAAACGATATGATCACTGCCCACCGTGACGATGGATGCCACCTGGTGGCGTTGTGGCCACGTAACAAAAGTATGTAACCGGAGCAGACACGGGCGAGGGATCACCCTAGAGAAGATCTGTGATGAAAATGAGGGAATCCATTGAGATAAGCGACTTTGACAAGGGCCAGACTATGTTATGCAGAGCCTGTGAACGTGTATCATCAATGGAACTTCATCCAGCAGGGGAGGCAAAGTCACCCGCAAGAAACATCGATAATTCCGGCCTTTTGGGTGTAGTGGAAGGAGGACTGCTCCCAAAATACGGTCGCCAATTATCCCGGCCCACACATTCCGACAGCGCCGATGCTGATGCACAGTGGGGGTTCTGCATGCTATTACACAAATGATTGCTATGAAAGTTGATGATACTACCCCGCGCAAAGGTGACCTCATCTGTCAATAGGATGGATGACGCAGATCCCGGAATCGTGGTTGCCTCTTCAAGAAACCAGTGACAAAACTACTCCCGATGTGGAAAATCTGTCACTGGTAAGATCTGCATATGCTGTAGTTGATAAGGGTAGTAACAGTTGTCCACGGGGTCGATGGAGAATGTTCCACACGGTCGTCTGGCTTAAGCCTATGCTGGCGGGCCAACTGCCTGGTACTGACATGACTGTCGCCTGCCACGGTGTTAATCACATTTTCCTCCAAGCCTGGTGTCCGAACATTTCGGGTACGTCCTTCATGATTTCCAGCAACCTGAAACGACCCTGCCTCAGACAAACAGCGAAACACTGTTGCAAACAATGATTGCTGTGGCTGTTGTCGGCGGGGATAGGTCTCCTGATACAACCTTGCTGCCCTCCGCCCGTTGCCATTTGTCTTTCCGTAAGTGAACACTATGCCGGCATGCTCTCGATTCGAATACGGAACCATTGTGTACAACGCCGTATCACATCCAGTACAAGGCGAGTCAGCAAGAGAAGTGAATCCGACACATCATTACCAATTACTATGGCAGGAGAGGGCGCTAGGGCATGACGTTTGAGCAGTAGTACCACCTTCTAGGAGGAAACCATGCATACTGCGACCGCTACGGTCGCAGGTTCGAATCCTGCCTCTGGCATGGATGTGTGTGATGTCCTTAAGGATAGTTCTAAGTTCTAGGGGACTGATGACCACAGATGTTAAGTCCCATAGTGCTCGGAGTCATTTGAGTCATGCATACTGCAACTGTGGTTCCATGGTACAGCACGTATTAGACCGCAGTCACTGTAACAAATTATGATTGAAGAAATGGTCTCTAGCATGGAAACCATTCATTTCCGGTCATAAGTTTATTAGATCTTATTTGTTCTGTGTTCTCTCATAGGTCAGTCCCTAGAGTTCGTATACGGTCTAAAAAAATCACCTTGTGCGTAAGTTCATAGCGTTTTTGTTTTGCATGTTGGTATTCCTATTACTATGGGTTTATTTATCAGTTGCATTCTTGATTTGTAGTTCTCTGTTTCTAATTGAGTTTACATACACTACTGGCCATTAAAATTGCTACACCACGAAGATAACGTGCTACAAACGCGAAATTTAACCGACAGGAAGAAGATGCTGTGACATGCAAATGATTAGCTTTTCAGAGCATTCACGCAAGTTTGGCGCCGGTGGCGACACCTACAACGCACTGACATGAGGAAAGTTTCCAACCGATTTCTCATACACAAACAGCAGTTGACCGCCGTTGCCTGGTGAAACGTTGTTGCGATGCCTCGTGTAAGGAGGAGAAATGAGTACCATCACGTTTCCGCCTTTGATAAAGGTCCACTTGTAGCCTATAACAATTGCGGTTTATCGTATCGCGACACTGCTGCTCGCATTGGTCGAAATCCAATGACTGTTAGCAGAATATGGAATCGGTGGGTTCAGGAGGGTAATACGGGACGCCGTGCTGGATCCCAACGGCCTCGTATCACTAGCAATCGAGATGACATGCATCTTATCCGCTTGGCTGTAACGGATCGTGCAGCCACGTCTCGATCCCCGAGTCGACAGATGGGGACGTTTGCAAGACAACAATCATTTGCACGAACAGTTCGACGACGGTTGCAGCATCATGGACTATCAGCTCTTTGACCATGGCAGCGGTTACCTTTGACGCTGCATCACAGACAGGAGCGCCTGCGATGGTGTACTCAACGACGAGCCTGGATACACGAATGGCAAAACGTCATTTTTTCGGATGAATCCAGGTTCTGTTTACAGCATCATGATGGTCGCATCCGTGTTTGGCGACATCGCGGTGAACGCACATTGGAAGCGTGTATTCGTCATCGCCATGCTGGCGTATCACCCGGCGTGATGGTATAGGGTGCCATCGGTTACACGTCTCGGTCACCTCTTGTTCGCAATGACGGCACTTTGAACAGTGGACTTTTCATTTCAGATGTGTTACGACCCGTGGCTCTACCCTTCATGCGATCCCTGCGGGACCCTACATTTCAGTAGGATAATGCACGACCGCATGTTGCAGGTCCTGTACGGGCCTTTCCGGATACAGAAAATGTTCGACTGCTGCCCTGGCCAGCACATTCTCCAGATGTATCACAAATTGAAAACGTCTGGTCAATGGTGGTCGAGCAACTAGCTCGTCACAATACGCCACTCACTTCTCTTGATGAACTGTGGTATCGTGTTGAAGCTGGATGGGCAGCTGTACCTGTACACGCCATCCAAGCTCTGTTTGACTCAATGCCCAGGCGTACCAAGGCCGTTATTACGGCCAGAGGTGGTTGTTCTGGGTACTGATTTCTCAGGATCTACGCACCTAAATTGCGTGAAATTGTAATCACATGTCACTCGGTTACGGTGGAAGATCGAAAGCCATCAGTGAGCATCTTCCAACAGCAAGATTCCATTCAGCTACCGCCAACCCGAACGCTGCTATGTCACCGAAATTTAGTGATACTTATTACAGTTTTAAATGCTTTTATGTTGTACGCAACACGTTTGGATACCTGCTCTCGATATTCTGTGAATTCTGTATTGCAATAATTCTGCGGAAAACCAGCAGATCTTGTCAGTTATAAGTCTGTCGGAGCAGCTCCTGTTCGTACCGCCAGGCCACTCTCACTTCCCGTCAGTTAGCAGTTAGTGAATTGACGCAGTCATTAAGGCACTCGACTAACATTCAAGAGGAGCTCGTTTCGAAACCTCGCCCGTCCACGGAGACTTAGGTTTGCCATGGTTTCTCTGAAAAGTTCAAAGCCAGTGGTGGAACGGTTCGTTTCAAATGTACGCCACTATTTTCACCCACATCCTTGTACGATCCGTCCTTATGCTCTGTCTCGAATGACTTTATCACCGACGGGACGACAAACCCTAGTCTTCCCGTTTTCTTCCTTCAACTCATATTTGGAACATCGGCCGTTATATTCGCCTCCGATACGCCGTCCTACCGTATGGAGGATATGAAATGGAGACTAGCAGTAGCAAGAAAGACCCTTCTGAGAAAGAGAAATTTGGCAACACCGAATATAAATTTTAGCGTTACGGAGTATTTTCTAATAGCAGCTGCCTGAAGTGAACCCTTGTATGAATGTAAAATGTTAATGATAAAAAGGACAAACAAAAAGAAAAGATAAGGATTTGATGGACAGATCGTATAACTAACGATGAAGTGTAGAATGTAATCGGAGAGAAAAGAAGTTGATGGCACAACTGAGTAAAAGGAGTGATAAGGTGATAGGACACAAAATTTGGAAATTTGTGGTAAGATATTATGGGACCAAATTGATGAGGTCATCAGTGCCTAAGATAACACACTACTTAATCTAACTTAAACTAATTTACACTAAGGAAGACACCCACACACACGCCCGAGGGAGGACTCGAACCTCCGACGGGGGGAGCCGCGCGGACCGTGACAAGACGCCCTGAGACCGCGCGGCTACTCCGCGCGGCAGACACATCCTGACGTATTCAGAAATAATTAATTTGGTAATATAGGATAGTGTGTGGGAAGTAAAAATTGTAAAGGGAGGCTGAACTTTATTGTGGTTTAAATGGCTATTGGTTGCAGCAGTATTTAATTAGATCTCTTCTTTGTTACGCGAAGAGGTCTAAATAAATATATCCTAAGTGAAAAAATACCTACTTAATTCTGTAAATTTATGGCTGTGCTGCTCACTATGAAGAAATAGGTTGCAGTAGCTATACAGAGACGAAGATATTTGTAGAAGACGGACTAACGTGTATAGCTTCACTCAGCTGATGACTACAGTAGCAACGTTTGGGACTGACAGGGTGTTGTTCCTCCTTCGATCATCTGGTTTAGGTTACCTGAGATTTCCCTAAATCACTTTGAACTGAATGCGAACGTGGTTCATTTGAAGGGGCGTAGCCGATTTCCTACCCCATCCGTATCCAAACCCCCGTCTCAGATGACCTCGTTGTCGACAAGGCTTTATATCCTAATCTCTCTAATACTTCCTTCCTTCGTGTAACATAACACGAAAAGAAGTTTATCATAACGTAAAAATTGTAACTTCTGACTTTACTTGGGACAATACTTCAGGAATATAAATGAGCAGAAATTAAACTTTTCTGCGTGACTGTAATTATGATTGAGAAAATAGTGATCTTGACGATGAAGTAACCGTACGGAGTTTCTTACAGAGAAAGTTGGCGCTGCTCGAATATCAGAATCGAGCTAACAACAGAAATTTCGTATAACCATTCAGATTGTGTATTACTCTTTTCTTAGTAGATGAATAATGACGGATCGCACAGACAGACAGCTATAGTCCAGTGACTTCCGATCAAGTAGAGACGAGAGGGATTCAGAACAACAGTGTAGCAAGAAGAGTGGGCGTGGGTCCTTCCTGAAGGATTACACCACGAAAAGATCCAAGGACTCTTCAACTGGCTCTAACGAATAGACGACTGACATCAGCTGAAATGCAGGCAGAGTTTATAGGCAGAGTGTCTGCACGAACCTTAGGTAACAGATTACTTTAAGCTGGGTTGAGGTCTCTAGTTGCCATGTGTCGTTTACCATTGGTATCAACCACAGACTTGCATCCCGTAAAATCAGAGTCAATTAGAACGATGAGTGGAATTCTGTTGTGTTCAGCGATGAGTCTTGTTTCTGTTTTTGGCAGGCATATTATTGCCAACGTGTCCGTTGACGATTACGCAAAAGGTGACAGGAAGCAGCGATTCTCGAGACCCGTATTTCCCCAACTCCTGGAATCGGGGTGTGGGGCGCTACTTGATATGACAGTGCGAGTTACGTAAGTGTTGGAGGGGGGCTGGGTGCTCGCCATTGTACAGCAAGAATGCTGAACTCTGTTGTCATACTCTTCACAATCTGGGAATCAAATGGCATATTCCAGCAGGATAATGGACAATCCACACCACAAACGCATTGAGCAATGTGTGGATCCCTGAATGGCCTGCCCAGTCCCCTGATTCGTCACCTACAGGGTATGTCTGGGATGCGACGGGAAGACATATACTTTCACACCACCATCCAGCCAGCAATCATCTAGAATATGTTCCAGGCGTTCCAATAAATCCCTCAGAATTACATTCGGAGCTATTTGCTTCAATTCCACAACGAATACAAGTTGTATTGGTGCCCGTGGGCTCATACTGAGGTCAATGATGCAATCAGTTCCGAATGGAGTGTGAGTTTTATCGTATAATTTCCACTTACAGGATGAACATTTCCACAAATAGTGCTTCACGGTGTAACACTTTCCATTTCCGTCCATGTATAAAGAAACTTGTCTTTCAGTTTCAGACGAAATTTAAAAAAATGAAAAAAGAAAAAGGTTTCACACTTATTACTACTATACTTGACTGCTGCTGAATCTGCAAGACTGCTTTCATTTGCCAACTCTAAGTCCTCAATGGAGAACATCATAATGAACCCGAGAACGTTGTTACGGATCATAATTTTTTTAAATAGTTATAAGTTATTAACTCTATGACTGGCTCATCAAAAAAAGTTTTGCATCTCCCCAGTTCCCAGAACTCCTGAAGATAGACGTTAAATGTGAATATTGTATAACAGACACAGTCCCTTTGACTCTTCAGAGATATCACTAAACCTGCCCAAAGGTGTAAACAACCATGCTTGAGCAGCGCCTATTAGACGGAGGGGGTCCGACAACCGATCAGTTCTAGTCATTCCATCAGGAAAGAGGTGCACGGCTCATGTGGTCTGTAGTTCAACCACGCCTAGACGGTCTACACCGAGGTTCAATCGCATCCGCATTGTTACTTTGTGCCAGGAAGAGCTCTCAACAACGGAAGTGTGCAGGCGTCTCAGAGTGAATCAAAGCGATGTCGTTCGGACATGGAGGAGATACAGAGACACAGGAATTGCCGCTGGTGGTCATGGAACGCGCCGTAATGGCTGTACGATACGTGAATTCCATCCTCCGACCGATAGTGCAACCATATCGGCAGCATATTGGCGAGGCATTCGTCTCCATGGATGAAAATTCGCGCCCCCATCGTGCACATCTTGTGAATGACTTCCTTCAGGAAAACGATATCGCTCGATTAGAGTGGCCAGCATGTTCTCCAGACATGAAACCAATCGAACATGCCTGGGATAGATTGTAAAGGGCTGTTTATGGACGACGTGGCCCACCAACCACTTTTAGGGAACTACGCCGAATCGCCGTTGAGGACTGGGACAATCTGGGCCAATAGAGCCTTGATGAACTTGTGGATAGTATGCCTCGACGAATACAGGCATGCATCAATGCAAGAGGACGTGCTACGGGGTATTATAGGTACCGGTGTGTACAGCAATCTGGACCACCACCTCTGAAGGTCTCTCTGTGTGGTTGTTTACAACTTGCAATGTGTGGTTCTCATGAGTCATAAAAATGGCGAAAATTATGTTTATGTTGATCTCTATGCCAGTTTTCTATACAAGTTCCGGAACTCTCGGCACCGAGGTGATGCAAAACTTTTTTTGATGTGTGTGCGTGGTTCAATTTACTGTTTTGATTATTTCTCCGAAGATGAAGCTTATTTATAACTTGAGCGTGTTGAAGGATGTAAGTGTAGCTGTGTTTAGTAAATGTAGTTGTGTTTTTTGATGGGATTGTCTTTTATGCCAGTAAAGAACTGTTAGCTCCTATTTATAAAGACGTTAGCCTGAAATGTGTAAAGCTATTTTGAACATAAAGGTTTGTAAACCACCTTAGTGTTTTACTAGGCACGATCTTTTTGGAGTTATGACCTTGTCTTTCTCCGTCCTTTGAGCTGGCTCTATTTATAGGGGGAACCTGTGGACTGTAGTGTACTCGGAGCCATAGCGCAGCACGGTATTTTTCACATTAATGTATCATTTCCAGAGGAAAAAGAAGTGATGAGTGACCGTCCTTGGGTCGACTGGCGATTGAGTCTCGGACCTTTGCTTTGGCACTGTCTCATAGACTTAACTAAAGAGGAAAGGAAGTAAGATTAGGTTTAACGTCCCGTTGACATCGAGGTCGTTAGAGACGGAGCACAAGCTCAGATTGTGCCAAAGATGGAGAAGGAAACCGACCGTACATGGAGTGATTTAGGGAACTCACAGAAAACCTAAGTCTCGATGGCCAGACCCAGGTTTGAACCGTTGTCCTACCGAATACGAGTCCAGTGTGCTAAACACTGCACCACCACGCTCGTTGTCACTGAGCTATCGAACCCAACATTGCCACAGTATCCACTGACAACTGATGAGATCGTGATATATACAGCCCAAGAAAAGGTATTTCTCGTTCCTGAGAGATTTAGACGGCGATGCTTGTAGGACTAGATCAACATCTCTTTAATCCTGATAGGCAGAATGAATACCGGAGCTGACAGTTTCTGCGTCATGAGCTTACAGCATTATAAGTCTACTCTTATCACTATCTTTTCCATCTTAGTTTTTGTCAGCGCATCTCTACTGTGTGGCTACAACCTTGCCGTCTTCTCCAAGTACTTTGGTCAATTATTTTTCGTGACATACTCTCCAAAGCGCAATGAACACAAATATATTTGATTACAATTAACCTTTTATGTGGCGCAAAGTTTTATCTCACAGTTTCCTTTACCAGCCCTTAGAGCGCCTCCACTCGTTATGAAAATGTCTTAAGAGTTATATTAGCGTCGCGCCTGCTACAGATGTTTGCAAAAAGCACCAAATATTCAGCGCACCTGACTGTAGAGGCCGCACGACTCATTCTAGTAGTTCCAGGATTAGCTGCTGACGTATCTCTTTCAATCCGACTTAATCACCGATCTGGGCTGTACATATGTATACATGAATGTCCCGATCAGGGAATAAAGTCCTCACTACAATCATTTTCGATAACGAAAGAAAGAAAGACAGGCTGTGGGACTGGTTCTTACGACACAAGATCGTTTAGGTCGTCTGGAGGACGCCGACATGTTTTTGTTTATGAAGGAAGCGAACATTGTTTTTCCTCTCTCTGTGAATCTCGGCGCAGTAATCGCCTTTAATGGTATTCAAACTGAGAAATATCGAATTATAAAAGTGGACCACGGCGATAGCGTGTTATCGTCTTCCGGCCGCTGGCAATGGCAACATACAGAAAGCGAGTCCGGCTGAGACGTGAGTATAATGCGTACTGAAGGTCGCCCGTCTAACCAGCTGGGGGTCACTGACCCCTGCTCACAAGGATAAAAACGTGACGGGGCTTTATTTGGCCGGATGCTGCCGGTGCTGCCTTCCGTACGGCTGGTAACTCGACGTTTATTGTCTCTGTGCACGCGTGCTGTCTCAACAAATATCTATGAGACGGCGTACTTTTACAGAGGTGTAGCTTCATTATCAGAGTAGCGGATGATTTTCGTTAAAAGCATTTCCTGCCAAACATCTTAAAAACAATGTTTATTAGCCACTGCACGAAAGTAATAAGTGCATTCACTATTGAGGATATTGGTTAAAAGAGACTAGGCACGTCTAACAAGTGCTCTTGTTTCATGTTTGTCACGAGTCATAACTAAGGGAAAAAGTGCAAAAAAAATGGCTCTGAGCACTATGGGACTTAACTGCTGAGGTCATCAGTCCCCTAGAACTTAGAACTACTTAAACCTAACTAACCTAAGGACATCACACACATCCATGCCCGAGGCAGGATTCGAACCTGCGACAGTAGCGGTAGCGCGGTTCCAGACTGTAGCGCCTAGAACCGCTCGGCCACTTCGGCCGGCGAAAAAGTGCAGAAAAGTTGTAATTTTTTACCTATTTCTTTGCATTATTATAAGTAAAACAATGATTATGATAAAAGAAGTGTAATCGCCTGTCACTTATGACAATAAAATAACGCTTCTTATTTAACTGAATAATAGCCACAAAGTTCAACAAGAACCAACATGAATAAAAGAAAATTCATTGTATGCCATTAGTTCTTAAATACAATTATTTTTTCCCAAGTAATTTGTCTTTCAAATCTTTTATATGTAATACAATCTTCACATAGTTTATCCAAGTGTCCAGCAGTATGAATTGGAATAAAGACATAAAAGATAACTTTTTACTATTAATTTGCACCAGTAACGATCTGAAGAGATCTTTCAGCCAACACAATCCGCCATTTGTAAGATCATAAACTAAAATGTTTACATTTTCGTATTTGTTGTGAGCAGACCATACCTTATCTGTCAGAGAATGAATATTCAGACTGCTACTTCCATTACAGAAAAAATTTAACTATCAAGAATTTACGAATCAGCAGATTCTCTTGTATCGTTTTTTCAAACAATGATATCTAGCTATTAAGAAATTCCTGGCTTTTAGTAGACAAGCAGTATTTTCTGTGCTACTAAATGTCTAAAATCTGTTTTGAAAAGTCATGAGAATCAGATTATTTCTTTTTATATCTCTCCATCCTGATTTCTCAAACACACTTGTGAAAAACGAAAGCATATTATTCAGCCTCTATGCATATATTTATGTTCGTTGATGATACAAATCTTGTAGTGCAAGACAATAATCTACAGTAAACTGAGTACTATTAAGTCATCCTTCTTCAGTTTATACTATGCTGTTAAGGCTGAAGATTTACCTATTCACATCATGTCAACAAATTTCATTGCACTTAGGTTTCATACGCAAACAAACTAGTTCAGTCTATTTGATAACATTTTCTGATCTTTTTAATCATAATTAATTACTTTTCAATTAAAATTTATTGAATATTCCGTCGTTACTTGGAGAAATATAGCTGTATTAAAGCTGAAGTACACAGTATTAATGTTAGACAGCTTGTTGTGAAATATTAATATTGGTTATTTCAGTTTATAATATTTCTTGTAATTTTTTATCGTAACGCAATTCTTTCTGTAAATTTTTCCATACTTGCAGTTTTACATGTTCGTAACAAGTTATATTTTTCTTTAATTAGAAGTTTTCAATACTAGTTTACCGTTAATATTTTAAGTTTAGCGCAACTGGAATTTATTTTAAGTACCTGGTGACCTGGGTTTTGGTATGATTCACGTAGAAAAGTAGAATATGTCCAGTGTTTATAAAATCCTTTCCTGTGTACAAGTGCGGAATTATCTGAGCCAGCGTGAGATCAGAGATGGGAATTATGGAGCAAAGACGGTTAACTTGGTGTCGCGGCTTAATATCAACGCTAGAGGTCCTTTTAAAGTGTTCACAGAAACAACTGAAAAGAAAAATATGGATTCGGTTTTAGTGCTAAATTGCTCTTCCTGCGGGTGTTGCGTCACTACTTATCTAAAATGAGCAAAGTCACAAGAGAGACATGGTTAGCAGCACAGCTATGGGGAGATTTAAGGACGAATGATCACAAGGATTTGTTAAGAGTAGTTTAACGGTCTGACCTATGATGGACATAGAAAACGTATACACGGCAAATGAACTTGAAGACAACACTATAGAAAAGGAAAAGAAGGTAAATAAGGATGACTTGGGAGATATGATATTGCAAGAAAAATTTGACAGAATACTTAAAGACCTAAGGCGAATCCAAGCCCTTGGAGTAAACGATATTTCCTGCCGTGATCTTTCAAAGGAACCATCCCTGCATTTCCCTGAATCGTTTTAAGGAAATTACGGAAAGAAGATAGACTGAAGAAAGAGAAACGTCTGTTTATAGCGTACGTAGATTTGGAGAAAACTTTTGTCACTGTTAACTGAAATACACTCTTTGAAGTTCTGAAGGTAGCAAAAATAAAATACAGGGGCGGAAGTTTAGTCACAACTTGTATAGAAACCAAATTGCAATTTAAGTGTCGAATAACGTGAAAAGGAAGCAGTAGTTAAGGAGGGAGTGACACAGGATTGTTACCCGATGTTCTTCAATCTACATATTGAGCTAGCTGTCGAGGAAACCAAGTAGCAGTTTGTAAAAAGAACACACACACACACACACACACACACACACACACACACACAAAGATAAAATGTAAACAAAACTCAAATTTGGCGCCGAACTCTCTGGTGAACAAATGAACACTGACTGAGCTGGGACAGACAACAGCCAAATTACACTGTGTTTTGGTGAAGTGCAAAGTGCTTTTACGACCTTATTTGTGAAAATACGTGTTATATTTACGTGTGCATCACAATACCTGACCATGATGCGTAGAATAAAAGGGCTTGCCACACGAAAACGTAAGTAAAAACGAATATAGGCGCGAGATATCGCTACAAATTAAATTACATTTTAGATGATAGGTTAAATTCCAACAAAATTTCTCATCAACATCGTTTGGTTGCAGATGACAAGCTACCTGTAATGAATAATACACAAGTGGTCCGGAAAAATCATGCACACCAAGTGTAAAGGTATTTACAAAAAGAAACGAACTATTGTTTGAACTAAAAATCCACATAATTTTGTAATCATTTAACAAAAATGTTCACATTACAGAACAAATAAAACGGAAACCCACTGATGATGGCACAGTGGTGCTGAAACGTGTTTGGATACTGAGAAAAAACGGTGTATTGCATAACTGGCCGACCTCACATCTTACAATTTTAACTGCAAACACGGTAGATACCAGGAGCTGCAAATCCAAATGATATAGAAATTTTTAGGTTTGCCGACGATAATGTAATTCCGTTAGAGACGGCGCACGACTTGGAAGAGCAGTTCAACGGAATGGACAGCGTCCATCAACAAAAGTCAAATATGGTTAATGGAATGTAGTGTAATCGAATCAGGCGATACTTAGTGAATTAGATCAGGAAATGAGAAGCTAAAAGCAGTAGACGAGGTTCGTTATTTGGACAGCAAAATAACTGGTAAGAGCCGAAGTAGATGGTATCTAAAATGTGGACTGGCAATAGCAAAAAAAGCATTTCAGAGAAAGAGAAATTCGATATATCGATTATGATTTTAAATTTTAGGAAGTCTTTTCTGAAGGTATCGGTTCAAATGGTTCAAATGGCTCTGAGCACTATGCGACTCAACTTCTGAGGTCATCAGTCGCCTAGAACTTAGAACTAATTAAACCTAACTAACCTGAAGACATCACACACATCCATGCCCGAGGCAGGATTCGAACCTGCGACCGTAGCGGTCGCTCGGCTCCAGACTGTAGCCCCTAGAACCGCTCGGCCACTCCGGCCGGCTGAAGGTACTGATCTGGAGTCTAGCACTGAACATAAGTGAAATGTGGATGATAAACAATTTAGACAAGAGGAGAATAGACGCTTTTAAAATATGGCGCTACAGAAGAATTCTGAAGATCGCATGGATAGATACCGAATGAGGTAGCCCAGTGGGTAGCACACTGGCATCGCATTCGGGGAACGACGGCTTTAGGTTTTTCCTCTATTTTTCTAAATAGCTCCAGGCAAATGTCGCGATGGTTACTTTTAAAAGGGTGCGGCCGATTCCGTTCTCCGTACCTATCTAATCCGAGCTTGTGCTCCGTCCCTAATGACCTCGTTGTCGACGGGACGTTAAACTCTTATCTTCCTTACTTCCTTTAGATGGACAGATCGGATGACTAATGATGAGGTACTAAATTGAACCGAGGAAAAAGCTACAGCCTGACTAAAAACAGTTTCAAATGCATATAGACTGCGCTATTTTGATAACGACATGATTGTTACAGTAGATACACCAAATAGCTGTTTACAATGAGGAATCTTTATTTACATTTACGACAGACTGTTTCGGCTTAATCGCCATTTTCAAATACGTCTAGATTGATGTGACGTCCGTATTGTGTCGTTAGTGGCCTGTTTTGTAACTGTCAATTTTTTAATAATATCGTAAATGTTGTTGGCAAGATGAAACTTCCTGGCAGATTAAAACTGTGTGCCCGACCGAGACTCGAACTGCAAATCTCATTCTTGTTGGCAAGATGTTGAAATTAAATGTCAGTTACGACGTGACAGAATTTTGTCAGTTCCACTATAGCGTCGTAATAGTGGGACTGTCAAACTGCTGTCACGTCGTAACTGACATTTAATTTCAAAATCTTGCCAACAACATTTACGATATTATTAAGGAGTGACAGTTAGAAAACAGTCCACTAACGACACAATACGGACGTCACATCAATCTAGACGTACCTGAAAATGGCGATTAAGCCCAAACAGTGAAAGGTGGCTACACTGTGCCACTGCGCCAGAGATTGCGCCAAAGAGTACTATTAAGCCGCCTCCACAGTGCTTGTTTAGAGATCGTAGCAGTGAGTGCTTGTTGAGAGTTCGTGAAAGTCAGTGCTTGTTAGGAGATCGGAGAGGACAGTGTGTGTTGGGAGTTCGTAGCAGGCACTGCTTGTCGTGAAATCGGAAGGATATGTTGTAGTAAAAAGTGTTGTTCCTTGTTTTATGCAGTTATTTGATGGGAGAGATAGCAGATGTTATTGTGTGCATTTCGTCAATATATGAAGGTAAAAATTACAATGTTTTTTTTATTAATTATGTGCCTGAAATAATGCGTCACTACAGGTTCAGTCAACAAAGCATCTGGCTTGTGTTCTTGTATTAGAGTGAATTCTGGTTTTCTTACGCAATTACAGTTTTTCTAAATTTCTTTTGTCACGTCAGCATAGTTGGTATTTAAAAAATTCTTGTCTTGTTGGAAAAGAACCGTGCCAGATGTGGACGTTGAGTCACACTCCCACATACAGAACAGTTACTCTTGTGCTTATTGGTGTTGTAGGTTTTATAGTTGCTGGGGGACTGAATTAATTATCTGTATTTACGAAAATTTTCTTACATTGTTTGTTGCAGTCAGATAGCGTAAATATACTAGTCAGGGCCAACCGATTACGAGACACTACGTAATCGGACATACAGCTACTAAAACTAAAAATATTTTCAATCAATTATATATTTAATTAAGCCCCCATGCAACAGTCTGTCGTAAATGTGAATAAAGTCTGAAACTTCCTGGCAGATTAAAACTGTGTGCCCGACCGAGACTCGAACTCGGGACCTTTGCCTTTCGCGGGCAAGTGCTCTACCATCTGAGCTACCGAAGCACGACTCACGCCCGGTACTCACAGCTTTACTTCTGCCAGTATCTCGTCACCTACCTTCCAAACTTTACAGAAGCTCTCCTGCGAACCTTGCAGAACTAGCACTCCTGAAAGAAAGGATACTGCGGAGACATGGCTTAGCCACAGCCTGGGGGATGTTTCCAGAATGAGATTTTCACTCTGCAGCGGAGTGTGCGCTGATATGATATAAAGTTTGGAAGGTAGGAGACGAAATACTGGCAGAAGTAAAGCTGTGAGTACCGGGCGTGAGTCGTGCTTCGGTAGCCGATGATGATGATGTTTGGTTTGTGGGGCGCTCAACTGCGCAGTCATCAGCGTCCGTACAGAGGTCCAATTTTTTCACAGTCCAATTTTTACACAATCCAAACAGCCCACTGTCACGAATGATGACGGTGATGAAGGCAACACAAACACTCAGTCCCCGGGCAGAGAGAATCCCCAATCCGGCCAGGAATCGAACCCAGGACCCCATAATCCAGAGGCAGCGACTCTAGCCACTAGACCACGAGCTGTGGACGACGACAAGACCCCTCATACACAGCTCGCATCATTCACAACTGGTTTTGTGAGTAGGAAGATGAATTGTCGCATCTCTGCTGGCCAACGCAGTCACCAGATCTCAATATTACTCAGACTTTGTGGTTTACTTTGGAGAGTAGGAGGGGGGATCGTTATCCACCACTATCATTATTATCTGAACTTGCCTTTATTCCGCTGGCCGCTGTGACCGAGCGGTTCTAGGCGCTTCAGTCCAGAACCGCGCTGCTGCTACGGTCGCAGCTTCGAATCCTGCCTCGGGCATGGATGTATATGATGTCCTTAGGTTAGTTAGGTTTAAGTAGTTCTAAGTCTAGGGGACTGATGGCCTCAGATGTTAAGTCCTATGGTGCTTAGAGCCATTTGAACCTTTTTTTTTTTTTGCCTTTTTCCGCAGGTAGAATGGTTCTAGATTCCATTGAAAACCATAGAGAACCTGTATTTATTTGTTCTGAAACGACTGGAAGCTGTTTTGAATGTCAACGGTTTTTTTGCGCCACAGTGGCCGTGGTTGTGTGTCATGTTTTTGGTATTCCCATATTTTTGTCCGCCTCTGTATATAATCGATTGTTCACGCACTGCACCAACGTATAGTACGTAACTTCCGCTAAAGCTGCTCCGTCGTGTCGTGGGCCATTAACATTCTTTTTTGTAGGAATTTCCTCATATTTGACTCAACATTTTCGCGTAGCTAGGCTAAACTGCTTTCATCGTACTACCTAACAAGAAAGGAGAAACGATAGGTTTATGGTAAGTCGATGAGTATTGAAGAACGTTGAGAGAATCCGTTGCTGTCAGTTAGGGACAGACATTTCTTGCGAATATTTTCGTCGTTGCCTTTTTGCTTACTACGTAAATGAAGACAAGCAGAGGATGACTGTGTTGTCACCCACCACACTTTGATCACAAAAGTGTGTAGAGGTAGCAGCTAAGGTCGCCAACCGACGTGTGTGTCACCGCTACGATTACATTAGTAGAGCAGACATACTCGTCTGGAACTTGCTCTTGCCTCTATCTCATGCAGTCACCCACATGTACCATTATTTCAAGTTACATCTCTTGCAGACGTACGAGCAGTCTGGAGGTGAAAGATTTTTCTCAGTCATTGAAGCCTGTTTTGCAGGGAGGAAGATAAGTAGGTCAGTATTAGTGCTCTCTCGACGCTAGAATTCTCGACCATTCCATACAGATTCACCCGCATTCAAATCCAGATTACCTAGCGAGATGACACATTGATAAGACACTCGACTCATAAACGGGCGTACGGACGTTCAGATCCGCGTCCGCCATTCTGATCCAGGGTTTTCGTAATTTCTCTAATTCGTTGAAGACAATTGCTGTGATGGTTCCTTTCCCATCCTTCCTCACTTCAAGCGTGTGCTCCGTTTCTAACGACCCGTCGTCTACGTGACAAACACTAATCAACCTTCCCTTTATTTTTCAAATCCAGATCAAGAGTAAACCAGTGGATAAATTGTAATATTTTGTACTGTAATCAAACAGATGCAAACTAAACAATAAGAGTGAATGCTGCTCCTCTTGGTGGTGACAGTTCTCATCCCAGAATTACTGTTTGATGATATGAAGTAAATAAACGTTCAGAAAACTCTTATAACTGATACTGATACTGATCTTCGGCCGGACATGGCTGCTAGTCCTGTTCCAGAGGTTGCCTCTCAGTCTGCAAGATCCCGGCGGTCGCAGAGGGTGGGCTTACTGGTAGTTGGGAGCTCCAACGTCAGGCGCGTAATGGGGCCCCTTAGGGATATGGCAGCAAGAGAGGGGAAGAAAACCAATGTGCACTCCGTGTGCATACCGGGGGGAGTCATTCCAGATGTGGAAAGGGTCCTTCCGGATGCCATGAAGGGTACAGGGTGCGCCCATCTGCAGGTGGTCGCTCATGTCGGCACCAATGATGTGTGTCGCTATGGATCGGAGGAAATCCTCTCTGGCTTCCGGCGGCTGTCTGATTTGGTGAAGACTGCCAGTCTCGCTAGCGGGATGAAATCAGAGCTCACCATCTGCAGCATCGTCGACAGGACTGACTGCGGACCTTTGGTACAGAGCCGAGTGGAGGGTCTGAATCAGAGGCTGAGACGGTTCTGTGACCGTGTGGGCTGCAGATTCCTCGACTTACGCCATTGGGTGGTGGGGTTTTGGGTTCCGCTGGATAGGTCAGGAGTCCACTACAACCAGCAGTCGGCTGCACGGGTAGCAGGGGCTGTGTGGCGTGGACTGGGCGGTTTTTTTAGGTTAGATGGCCTCAGGCAAGTACAGAAGGGCAACAGCCTCAAAGGGTGAGGGACAAAGTCAGGACATGCTGGGACCAAGCAGCAATCGGTATTGTAATTGTAAACTGTCGAAGCTGCGTTGGTAAAGTACCGGAACTTCAAGCGCTGATAGAAAGCATCGAAGCTGAAATCGTTATAGATACAGAAAGCTGGCTGAAGCAAGAAATAAATTCTGCCGAAATTTCTACAAAGGCACAGACGGTGTTTAGAAAGGATAGATTGCATGGAACCGGCGGTGGCGTGTTTGTCGCTATTAGTAGTAGTTTATCCTGTAGACAAATAGAAATGGATAGTTCCTGTGAATTATTATGGGTGGAGGTTATACTCAACAACCGAGCTACGTTAATAAGTGGCTCCTTTTACCGACCTCCCGACTCAGCAGCATTAGTGGCAGAACTACTGAGAGAAAATCTGGAATACATTTCACATAAATTTCCTCAGCATGTTATAGTCTTAGGTGGAGATTTCAATTTACAAGATATAGACTGGGACACTCAGATGTTTCGGACGGGTGGTAGGGACAGAGCATCGAGAGACATTATACTGAGTGCACTATCAGAAAATTACCTCAAGCAATTAAACAGAGAACCGACTCGTGGAGATAACATCTTGGACCTACTGATAACAAACAGACCCGAACTTTTCGACTCTGTAAGCGCAGAACAGGGAATCAGTGATCATAAGGCCGTTGCAGCGTCCCTGAATATGGAAGTAAATAGGAATATAAAAAAGGGGAGGGAGGAAGGTTTACCTGTTTAGTAAGAGTAATAGGAGGCACATTTCAGACTACCTAACAGATCTAAACGAAAATTTCTATTCCGACACTGACAATGTTGAGTGTTTATGGAAAAAGTTCAAGGCAATCGTAAAATGCGTTTTACACAGATACGTGCCGAGTAAAACTGCGAGGGACGGGAAAAATCCACCGTGGTACAACAACAAAGTTAGGCAACTACTGCGAAAGCAAAGAGAGCTTCACTGCAAGTTTAAACGCAGCCGAAACCTCTCAGACAAACAGAAGCTAAACGATGTCAAGTTAGCGTAAAGAGGGCTATGCGTGAAGCGTTCAGTGAATTCGGAAGTAAAATTCTACGTACCGACTTGACAAAAAATCCTAGGAAGTTCTGGTCTTACGTTAAATCAGTAAGTGGATCGAAACAGCATATCCAGACACTTTGGGATGATGATGGCATTGAAACAGAGGATGATACGCGTAAAATTGAAATACTAAACACCTTTTTCCAAAGCGGTTTCACAGAGGAAGACCGAGTGCAGTTCCTTCTCTAAATCCTCGCACGAACGGAAAAATGGCTGACATCGAAATAAGTGTCCAAGGAATAGAAAAGTAACTGAAATCACTCAACAGAGGAAAGGCTACTGGACCTGACGGGATACCAATTCGATTCTACACAGAGTACGCGAAAGAACTTTCCCCCCTTCTAACAGCCGTGTACCGCAAGTCTCTAGAGAAACGGAAGGTTCCAAATGATTGGAAAAGAGCACAGGTAGTCCTAGTTTTCAAGAAGGGTTGTCGAGCAGATGGGCAAAACTATAGACCTATATCTCTGACATCGATCTGTTGTAGAATTTTAGAACATGTTTTTTGCTCGCGTATCATGTATTTTCTGGAAACCCAGAATCTACTCTGTAGGAATCAACATGGATTCCGGAAACAGCGATCGTGTGAGACACAACTCACTTTATTTGTTCATGAGACCCAGAAAATATTAGATACAGGCTCCCAGGTAGATGCCATTTTCCTTGACTTCCGGAAGGCGTTCGATACAGTTCCGTACTGTCGCCTGATAAACGAAGTAAGAGCCTACGGAATATAAGACCAGCTGTGTGGCTGGATTGGAGAGTTTTTAGCAAACAGAACATCGCATTTTGTTCTCGATGCAGAGACGTCTATAGACGTTAAAGTAACCTGTGGCGTACCACAGGGGAGTGTTGTGGAACCATTGCTTTTCACAATATATATAAATGACCTAGTAGATAGTGACGGAAGTTCCATGCGGCTTTTCGCGGATGATGTTGTTGTAGTACACAGAGAAGTTGCAGCATTAGAAAATTGGAGCGTAATGCAGGAAGATCTGCAGCGGACAGGCACTTGGTGCAGGGAGTGGCAACTGACCCTTAACATAGACAAATGTAATGTATTGCGAATACATAGAAAGACGGATCCTTTGTTGTATGATTATATGATAGCGGAACAAACACTGGTAGCAGTTACTTCTGTAAAATATCTGGGAGTATGCGAATGGAACGATTTGAAGTGGAATGATCACATAAAATTAATTTTTGGCAAGGCGGGTGCCAGGTTGAGAGTCACTTGGAGAGTCCTTAGAAAATGTAGTCCATCAACAAAGGAGGTGGCTTACAAAAAACTCGTTCGGCCTATACTTGAGTATTGCTCATCAGTGTGGGATCCGTACCAGCTCGGGTTGACAGAGGAGGTAGAGAAGATTCAAAGAAGAGCGGCGCGTTTCGTCACAGGGTTATTTGGTAAGCGTGATAGCGTTACGGAGATTTTTATCAAACTCAAGTGGCAGACTCTTCAAGAGAGGCGTTCTGCATCGCGATGTAGCTTGCTGTCCAGGTTTAGAGAGGGTGCGTTTCTGGATGAGGTATCGAATATATTGCTTCCCCCAACTCATACCTCCCGAGGAGATCACAAATGTAAAATTAGAGAGATTCGAGCGCGAACGGAGGCTTTCCGGCAGTCGTTCTTCCCGCGAACCATACGCGAGTGGAACAGGAAAGGTAGATAATGACAGAGGAACGTAAAGTGCCCTCCGCCACACACCGTTGGGTGGCTTTCGGAGTATAAATGTAGATGTAAATAACCCTCTCCTATAACATTGTCACGAACCGTTCAATGTTGGGGCAGTGGTTACGGTGCTGGGCTCTTATTTAGGAGGAATAACGCTCAAAACTTTCTCCGGCCATTGTTTTCCGTGGTTTCTCTAAGTCATTCAAGATGAATGTCGGGATCGTCCGTTTCATGAGAATGTTGACAACATCCTCATCCATCATTATTCATCACTGACCAGTCCAAGACTGTTTTCCATCACAAACGACCTCGTCGTCAACTGGATATTAAAGCCTAATATTTCTCTCATGTAATGCCACAACGTCCGTCCCCTTAGTTGAGTGGTCAGCGCGTCCAACTGTCATGCAGCAGTTCCAGGTTCGATTCCCAGGCGGGCTGGCGATTTTCTCCTCTCGCGGAGGGAGTGATGTGTTGTCTTCATCATCATCAACACGGAAGTCGTCCAATGTGGCGTAAACTGGAAAGGCTTGTAACTCGGCGGTAGAACTTCCTCAGGTAGGGACTCCCGGCCATCAATGCCATACAATCATTTCGTTTAAAGCAACAAACACTCTAGACTTTATCCAATAGAGATGGTCGACTCCCTAACTCTCTCATTTTGAATTTAATTGTCGGCACTTCATGGTTCAAATGGTTCAAATGGCTCTAAGCACTATGGGACTTAACATCTAGACTTGGAACTACTTAAACCTAACTAACCTAAGGACATCACACACATCCATAATCGAGGCAGGATTCGAACCTGCGACCGTAGCAGCAGCGCGGTTCCGGACTCAAGAGATCTAGAACCGCTCGGCCACATCGGCCGGCGGCACTTCATGTAGGCAAGTAAATTTCGTTCGCTACTAAATCTGTAAACTCGTTCTAATGCAGTGGAACGCTACAAAACAGCGCTGTGGTTTCTCACTGAATGAAGCATAATTCATATGTTCCAAGGTCCTTGCTATCAGCACCATAACGTCGGTTTATGGCAGACTGGTCGCCCAAGAGTCCAACGTCCATGTCCCTTCGCCCTGTGCCGTACAGCTAACAGTGCTGGTATCAAAAGCGTGCGCTGAATCAATTTCAGAGAACATCCATAGAACATCGATCATTAAGCTAGACTGACGACTACATCAGTTTTCTAACCATTAAAAGGGTTTTCTGATTACTACGAGGTCGTCGTTAAAACAAAAATGAACGTGCACTTGGCAGAAACGATGCTCAAATTCGTGTCAGACCAGCAGAGGTTTATTTAAATGCTTAAGTCGAATGCCATGGCAGTTCCTTTTAAAAAAAAGTCGACTCGGTATTTTCTCGTTTGTTATGAGCGAAACGCTAAATTCCTTGACACTGTCGTGACGATGAATCAAAACCGGGTGGTCAAGTACACATTGGAATGTAACAGACGATCGATTAAATGACTAAGTACTGAATTGTCACTGCGGAAAACATTTTAACGCAACAGAGCGCGAAAAAAAATCCATTGTGATGTACTTTTATGGTTACTAGCAGATTTTACTTCTTCACTCTATATTGTTATATGACAGTTTTTCCACAAAACTGTCACACAACATATTTTATGACATAAATAATACGTTCATCCTCCTACTCAATGTATTTGCACACTTATGCTGCTTCATAGCTGCAGACAATATTCAGTGCTTTCAGTGACTGTCCAATTTATGTCTCTTCTCTTCCCTTTTCTTTTGTTACGTAGGGTGCTTGTTATTTTCTGCTGAGTTGAAAGCATCCAAGCCGGCTGGGACAAGATAGGAGGTTACTGATAGGAAAAGGGAAAGACAACATAAGCTTGTAGAGCTGAAGGCTGAGTCCCAGCGCAGGTACCAGAGAATGGAATGCGCTTCAACCATCCCCCACGCTGCAGGCGGTACACGGGGCGAACTATCTGCCAAAGAACAGTATTGGTCGAAGAATCCTTTTAGAAAGATAAAAATATAGCCAAGTGTAGGCTTTCAGAGGCGCTGGAGCATGAGAAACGCAGTTTCGCTTAGCAGCCACGTTCGGTTTATGCTTTTAGAAACAGTCTTCCTTATTGGTTCATAATTTTATTTTCTGTAGAGTGCAAGCTTTTTCATCCATGTCTACATGTAATCTCTCCCATTTGTGAGCCTCAGAATAGTGACATAGTGTGGGAGATGTTTTCTGGTGCCCTCCCCGCGTCATCTACATCTACATACATACTCCGCAATCCACCATACGGTGCGTGGCGGAGGGTACCTCGTACCTCAACTAGCATCTTCTCTCCCTGTTCCACTCCCAAACAGAACGAGGGAAAAATGACTGCCTATATGCCTCTGTAGGAGCCCTAATCTCTCTTATATCATCTTTGTGTTCTTTCCGCGGAATGTAAGTTGGCGGCAGTAAGATTGTACTGCAGCCAGCCTCAAATACTGGTTCTCTAAATTTCCTCAGTAGCGACTCACGAAAAGAACGCCTCCTTTCCTCTAGAGACTCCCACCCGAGTTCCTGAAGCATTTCAGTAACACTCGCGTGATGATCAAACCTACCAGTAACAAATCTAGCAGCCCGCCTCTGAATTGCTTCTATGTCCTCCCTCAATCCGACCTGATAGGGATCCCAAACGCTCGAGCAGTACTCAAGAATAGGTCGTATTAGTGTTTTATAAGCGGTCTCCTTTACAGATGAACCACATCTTCCCAAAATTCCACCAATGAACCGAAGACACATCACTGTTGGTTAATAATAACGAAATGCTCAAGAGTTGGGGTTTGTTCAACCTTGCTACAACATCATTACTGGATGGAACTCGCAATATGTGCTACTAGTGGCCGGCAAGATTCCTGCTCTGTCAGAGACAGCCAGGTTTCAGAGCGCGAAATAAGAGAACATTTATTGCTAGACAATCAAAAAGAGCAATCGTTGCTGGGTCATCGAAGAGGACATTTGCAGGTCAACGACTGAAGGATAATGACTTGCTACCAGATGAACCTTGTGGTCCTAGAGAAGAATGTCTCAACTTTATCACTGAGTACAGACGGCAGGCTGATCTCAAAATCTCCATCCGCTACCTTCTGCATCCACGCTGCACAGGTTTTTTAAATAGGGGTCGGAACTGCCATCACGGATTCGGCAGGGATATGATGTTATTTCAGTCCCTTCAGCAGGAAATTGTATGGTTTTGACATCTCACATCCAGATAGTTGCTTTCGTTATGTAATTTGGAGATCTTGCTGATGTTCGCAGTTATTTTTCCAAGTTCTTTCTTTAACCATAAACCACTCTTGCAGTCATTGGTCACATTCGTGATTTATTCTCATCTACATCTACGTGATTACTCTGCTATTCACAATAAATTGCCTGGCATAATCATGCTTCAGTCGTGCTCACCCACCTGTGCCAAGGTTATATTTTACCATTATAATCTCTTTCCAATTATTAATTGTGCATTTAGTTATATCAGTGGGTAATTCATATGTCGATGTGTTATGATAATATACCTGATTGTTAGAGTGACCACTTGTTTGTGTTATAGAGAGATGATCCCTCCTCTCACTAATATGTCTATGTATGTGGTGTGAAACCGATATTTTCATGCTTGATTTAGCTGCCCGTATTAATTATCATTCAACAAGATGTTTCTGTTTGAGCTACACTATCATTTCCTTAAAATTAAATTGTATCATCTTATGGAGTGCTTCCCTTCTCTGTTGGTCGTCAGAGATGGGACTATAGCGTCTTAGGGGGATGCTAAAGAGCAAAAGCGACACCCCGGAATATCAGTTCATAAGTTTCGAATGGTGGTGCGAGGTTTTGCAGAGATTTCGTAGCAGCATTCAAAATAAGAGAAGAGAGCGGCTGTTGGAGAGAATACATGATAAATACTGGAGTCCTCACCACACGCAAAACGGCCAAGCTCCTGAATAGCTTACGTCGGGACATTCAAAACCATCCTGCCCATAGTCCCGCCCTAGTACCAAGTGACATGTTACTTTCGACCATTTGAAGGAACACATACACAGGAAAAGTTTTTCAGCAGACCAGGGGTGAAGGACGGGGTGTGTAAACCGTCAAAGGAGAAGACGATAGGGAGGTATGCTGCAGACTTACAGAAGCTAATAGCCCCACCTCGTGTTACACTTGGAACACAAGGTCAACCAAATGGAAAAATACTTTGCTACATTGTCTAATCAAAAGAATCCAGACATATCTCTATGTAAAGCGGAATTGACCACTAGATCTCATGAGACGTGGACCTGCAAACGTAAAAGGGGCAGGGACTACCGTGTTGTCAATACAGAACCAGTAACGGTAGAACTGGTCACTCAGAAGAGCTCAGTGGTTTCAAAAGTGGACAACTCATTAGGTGTCACTTGGTCACTTGAGTAACTAACCCATCAGGTACATTTGAACCCTTCTAAATCTGCTCAGGTCGCTGTTGGTGATGTGATTGGCAAGTGGAAGTGAGAAGGAACAATCGAAGTTATACTAAGCCAGAGCAAACTTCATGCACTGACGGAGAGGAAACAGTGAGCATTGCGGAGGGTTGCTGAAAAAAGTTGCATCAAATCAGCAGAAGGAATCACTTGTGAGTCCCAAAGTGCTGTCAGCAGTCCAGCTGGCTGGCACAGTTTCTGTGTGAGGATGGGCGGGGGGGGGGGGGGGGGGGGGGAGCGGTAAAAAGAATGGGGTACAACGGTCGAGCAACACCTCGTAAGCCACACATTTCTGTTGCCTATTTTAGATGCTGTAAAGAGCGGCGCCACTGGCCGACTCTTAACGAGTTGTTTGGAGTGTTGAATCACGCTATACCTTGTGGCTATCAGATGAAAGGATTTGGGTTTGCCTGGACAACATTTGCTACCATCATGTGAAATGACATGATTATGACATTGATGGCCGGGAGTCCCCACTTGGGAAAGTAGGCCGCCGAGTTTAATGTCTCTTCAAGTGACGCCACATTGGGCGACTTGCCCGTTGATGAGGATAACACAATACTCAGTCCCAGAGAGGAGAAAATCTATGCGGCCGGGAATCGAACTCGGGACTGCTGCATGGCAATCAGACGTGCTGATTACTCACCTAAGGAGGCGGATTGCCGTCATATGTAGTTGCGACAGTGAAGTACGGAGGAGGTGATGTTACGGCATGGGGGTATTTTTCTTTGTTAGGGTGTGGTCCTCTAATTGTGCTTAAGACAACGCTAAGTGGAAGGATATCATATTTTTTTATAACATCGTGTAATGGGCATAACAGAGGAACAGTTCAGAGATGAGGAATGTTTGTATCAGTGTGGCAATTGATCCTGTCATAAAACAACATCTGTGTAGCAGTAGTTTATGCACAACAACACTCCGGAAATAATTGTTCTGCTCCGAGTCCCGATCTGAAATAAGTGGAACATATTTGGGGTGAGTTAGAACGTCGACTTGGCGGCAGGCCGCACCGTGTAACATCACTACCTTCTCTTGTTTCGTCTCTTGAGGAAGAATGGGCTGCTACTCCTACGAAAACATTTCAGGCACATCGTTGAAAGTGTTACCAGCAGAGTTCAAGTCGTCATAAAGACGAAGGCTGGACAAATCTCATATTAATGTTTACTAATATGTGTCCGAATACTTTTGAACTGATAGTGTATACCAGTGTACTACGGCATGCAAGTATACGTGCACAATGTTCAGAACACCCCTCTATATTTCTTCACTTAAATGAGAATCTACGGCCTTCGCTGACTCTGCAGTAATAACGAATATTTTTCGGAAAAGCATATCTCTCCGCAGTCTGATGAAATATCTCGTGTTGTCTCCTCTCTCGTTTGGTTGAAAACCCACAGATGGTATAGCAAGCGGCACGGCATCACCGAAGGACCCATATTTGTGCACAGTACGCAGTAGAGTATTGCCACAGATAGTTGCAGAGGAACCATTGCCGCCATAGTACCTCCAAACTGACTGCTCCTGGCAAGTAAATTTATTGCAGCTTCTTGACGTTTTATTCGTGTACTGAGTCTCACCTGTCACCAGTGATCGACTTTGCTTACATGTCAGCGCCAAAACCAATTGTGTTGTGAGAGATGTCTTCTGTGCTGTTTGACACCTGAACATCCTAGTGAAGTTATAAGGGACCATTTCTTTTTGCGAAAAAATCGAAATGTAGGAACAGAATGTGTGAACTGAAACAAAGGAAAAATACCATTCAAACATTTCAAGATATGTCCGGTTATTTGGTCGAGAAAATATATACTTACAAACAAGTGAAACAATATTTAGAAGGCAGTGAACAGCATCTTTTACGTTATCCATTTTATCTTATTTTCTTTCTAAATGCCAGGTAACATGGAATATTATTATTTCTCGTTGAATAAATCTGACTTTCACTCTTGAAACACTTTTCAAAAAAAAAGCTTGTCTTCTTACGTTCTTATTAACATATACATCTGCATCTAGATCTATACTCTGGAAGCCACCTTGTAGTGTGTGGCGGAAGGTACTTTGTGTATCAGTGTCACTTCCGCCTTTCTTATTCCAGCCGTGAATAGTTCGCGGAAAGCACGATTGCCGATAAGCCTCCGCGTGGGCACGAATCTCTCTAATTTTACATTCATGGTCTTTCCGTGAGATATACGTAGGAGGAAGGAATACATTGGTTGACTCTTTTAGGAACGTTTGTCCTCGCAACTTTAACAATAAACCACATCGTGATGAAGAACGCCTCTCTTGCAGCTTCTGCGACTGGAGTTGGTTGATCATCACCGTGACGCTTTCGCGCTTACTAAATCAATCTGTAAACAATCGCGCTGCTCTTCTTTAGATCTTCTCTACTTCCCCTGTCAGTCCTATATGGCATGGATCCCATACCGACGCGGAATATTCAACTATTGGTCGAACGGGTCTTTTTTAAACCACTTCCATTGTTGATGGACTAAAGCTCTTGACGATTCTTGCAATGAAACTTAGTCTGCCATCTGCCTTACTAGCGATTAATTTCATGTGATCGTTCCATTCGAAATCGCTATGTGCGCATACTGTCAGTAATTTTATGGAAGCGACTGCTTCCAGTGATTGTTGTGTAATCATACAATAAAGGGTTTTCCTGTCCACGTATCGCAATACGTAACATTTGTTTGCGCTGAAAGTCAATTGCCACTCCCTGCACCAAGCGTCTTTCTGCATTTCGCTATAAGTTTCGAGTGTCGCGACTTCTCTGTATACAACAGCATCAACCGCAAAAAGCCTCAAGGAACTTCCGACGTTATCTACTAGGTCATTTTTGTACAGGGTGTCAAAAAACCGACAAACTTTAAAGACAGGTTCCTTACACCAAAACAAGAAAAAAATGGCTAATAAACAACGGCTCTAAAGCGCATACCTTAAGAGATATGACCACGTGTTCATCTTCGATACTATGAAACACATCTCTTCCACTGCAGTATCTTTGCTTTTCATATTTTGGTAGGAGGTAGTATTGACCAAAGCAAGAAAAAATTTCCAGTAAACATGGGCTCTAAAATGCATACCTTGCTGTAAGCACTTGTTCAGTAGAACAGATGCGTGTCACACTTGCGAAGATGAGTAAGTGCTCATAGTTCTTAAAGTATGTATTTTAGACCCCATATTTACTAGACATTTTTTTCTTTTTTTAGTCAATACTTCCTCCTCCAGAAATGTGGAAAGGAAAGACCTTCCAGTAGAAGAGATCTGTTTCACAGTGTCGAACATGAACAAATACTCTTAAGGTATGCATTTTAGAAGCCATGTTTACTGATGGTTTTCACTTATTTCTATGTAAGGAACCTGTTTCTAAAGTTTTCCAGTGATCTTTTTGGGAAAACCTGTATATTATGAAACGTTATGGTACCATGATACCTAGGCGCTCAGTCCGGAGCCGCGTGACTGCTACGGTCGCAGGTTCGAACCCTGCCTTGGGCATGGATGTGTGTGATGTCCTTAGGTTAGTTAGGTTTAAGTAGTTCTAAGTTCTAGGGGACTGATGACCATAGATGTTAAGTCACATAGTGCTCAGAGCCATTTGAACCATTTGGTACCATGATACTCCCCCGGAGTGTGCTAGAAGGCAGGACACTTAGAAAATGTAACAAATCTAGTAGAGAGACTGCCTACACTACGCTTGTCCATCCTCTTTTAGAATACTACTGAGCGGTGTGGGATCCTTACCAGACAAGACTGACGGAGTACATCGAGAAAGTTCAAAGAAGGGCAGCACGTTTTGTATTATCGCGAAATAGGGGGGAGAGAGTCAATGAAATGATACAGGTTTTGGGCAAAGGAATCTTCTCACGAAATTTCAATCACCAACTTTCTCCTCCGAATGCGAAAATATTTTTTTGAAGTCGGATTACATAGGGAGAAACGATCACCATAATAAAAGAAAGGAAATCAGAGCTTGCACCGAACGATACAGGTGTTCTTTTTCTCCGCGCGTTGTACGAGATTGGAATAATAGAGAATTATTGTGAAGGTGGTTCGATGAACCCTCTGACAGGCACTTAAAAGTGATTTGCAGAGTATCTATGTAGATGTAGATGTAGATGTAGATTTTTATGTCTACAAAATTCTCTCCATTGAGAATGACATGTTTTGTTATGTTTGCTAGAAGCTCCTCAGTCCAGTCACACAGTTCTAATACTTCGTACGCTCATATTTTGTTCATTAGGCGGCAGTGCGGAACTGTATCGAATCCTTCCGGAAGTCAAGGAACACGGCATCTATCTCGGCACTTGTATCTACCACTTTCGATGTCTCTTGGACAAACACAGCAAAGTGGAGGCTTCGTCTTTGTCTAGATACTGTAAAACATAAATACCTTTGTGTTTTCAGTTGTTTCGACCTTCTTGTGGAAGGACACTAGTAGGAAATATACCATGCCCACCTGCAACCTTTGCAGTGTGTCATGAAAACAAAGCAAACAGCGAAATAAGGATTAAGAAAACACAACTTTGTCACTATAAGAGGAATGACCTAGCGCGATTAAGTTAATTTCCGAAGTTAGCAGTCCCCTGCTTCTGAACATGCACAGTATACAGCATACCCACGATTTTAGAACTCCATGCTCTGCGCAGTCAGTTCATCATTGACGTCATTGACCAACCCGCGACGTTGTCGGCAGCTGATTTGACGCAGGCACGCTACGCTTACCCACAACGAGTAGTCGGTTTTGACAAGAAAGTCGCTCGTGTAAACGGGTTTAAGGTTAAGAGTGGAACCCTGATTTTGGGCCTCGAGAGCGAAGCCGGATGTGGTTCACTGTAGTGTGAGAGGATTATAGTCTCCCAAGACTATGTGAAATGTATTAGTACCTGCCCCTTGCTGTGTACAAGCAAGCAGGCTTAGGGGATCCTGCGAATTTCAGCTACCCCTTTAAGTTACCTTACCGCACACATCGAGGTTTGATGTACATTTCAGATCGCTTTCCAGTTGCTGTTTGAATTCGACTGCCGGTTCTCCGCAGTAAAGACCTTTATAAAGCCTGTCACGTTCACAAACAATTAGAAACTGTGCGTTGAGTCCGATCAAGGATATCTCAAAACGTAGACATTACGTAATATCTCCGAGATATTATCGAAGGATACATTCGTTCTCGCAACAGTCCATCTACAACAACCAAGGGGAAAAGGAGGCCCTGGAGAGGGGGACAGGGTATAGGACTATCAGTTGTCAGTCGGAAGACTGGACGGATGCAGCTCTTCACGCAACTCTATCATGTGCAAGCCTCTTTATCTCCGAATATCTATTGCAACCTACAACTCGTTGAACTACTTACTGTATTCATCTCTAAGTCTTCCTATAAACTTTTTATCCCTCCTCCTTCACTCTCAAAAATGGCTCTGAGCACTATGCGACTTAACTTCTGAGGTCATCAGTCGCCTAGAACTTAGAACTAATTAAACCTAACTAACCTAAGGACATCACATACATCCATGCCCAAGGCAGGATTCGAACCTGCGACAGTAGCGGTCGCTCGGCTCCAGACTGTAGCGCCTAGAACCGCACG
This sequence comes from Schistocerca piceifrons, assembly GCF_021461385.2. Lineage (NCBI taxonomy): Eukaryota > Metazoa > Arthropoda > Insecta > Orthoptera > Acrididae > Schistocerca > Schistocerca piceifrons. The sequence goes on from NC_060149.1 coordinate 726,502,073, forward strand.
GCCACTGCGGCCGGCCCCTTCACTCTCCCCTCCAATACTAAATTGAAAATACCTTGATGCTTTATAGTGTGTTCTATCAACCGATCCCTTCTTTTAGTGATGTTATGCCACAAATTTCTTTTCTTCCCAATTTTATTCAGTACCTCCTCATTGGTTACAAGAACTACTCATCCAGTCTTCAACATTCTTCTGTAGCGCCACATTTCAAAATCTTCTATTCTCTTCTTGTCTGAACTGTTTATCTTCCATGTTTCACTTTCATACAAGGCTACACTCAGACTAATACATTCAGAAAAGACTTCCTAGTTCTTAAATCTATAGTCAGTGTTAACAAATATCTTTTCTGCAGAAATGCCTTCCTTGCTATTGCCAGTCTACACTTTATATCTTCTCTCCTTTGGTAATCATCAGTTATTTTCCTCCCAATATGGCAGAACTAATCTACTACTTATAGTGTTTCGTTTCCTAATCTAACTCCCTTAGCAGGGCCTGATTTCACTACATTCGATTACCCTTGTATTACTTTTGTTGCCGGCCGGGATGACCCAGCAGTTCTAGGCGCAACAGTCTGGAACCGCGCGACCGCTACGGTCGCAGGTTCGAATCCTGCCTCGGGCATGGATGTTTGTGATGTCCTTAGGTTAGTTGGGTTTAAGTAGTTCTAAGTCTAGGGGACTGATGACCACAGCAGTTAAGTCCCATAGTGCTCAGAGCCATTTTTTACTTTTGTTAATATTCATCTTATATCTTTCTTTCAGAACTATCAGTACATTATGGTAAAAGCATCTTCAGAGGATTTCTCTCGACAGGTAGTATGCCACGTTCAGTAGCTACAATTAAACAGACGTAAAGAAGGAGATTACCCTATATGTTTTGGCGTATCTTTGCATATCTTAGGTTAGTTGGGTTTAAGTAGTTCTAAGTCTAGGGGACTGATGACCACAGCAGTTAAGTCCCATAGTGCTCAGAGCCATTTTTTACTTTTGTTAATATTCATCTTATATCTTTCTTTCAGAACTATCAGTACATTATGGTAAAAGCATCTTCAGAGGATTTCTCTCGACAGGTAGTATGCCACGTTCAGTAGCTACAATTAAACAGACGTAAAGAAGGAGATTACCCTATATGTTTTGGCGTATCTTTGCATATCTCACGTTTATTTGTCATAGTGATACTACGTAGCTGTGGTTATCATATAAAACGTTCATTGTGATCATCATTCCACAAATAAGACAGTCGTTCAATAGGAACTTGGTGACTGATTTACATTAAACATTTTTCACTTGACATGTGTATATACACGGAACGTGGTACTAAGCTCGAGAATTTCTGTGGGAGAAAGAAATCAGTTAAGGGTTGAATATGTTCGTAGCGCTATAATAGGAGTTGCTTTCCTAGTACCACTGCTGGCCATGAAAAAAGGACTCGTGAGAGAAAAATGGATCCGCGTTTGGTATGGAGCACGGCTTTACCGTCTCGCTAAAAGCAGCATTCAGCGTGGTCATCGCAGCTGTGCGACCGACGTTCTCGTGAGGTCAACCTAAGCTCAATTAGAGTCGAGATGATGTCCTTTCTCCCAAAGCTGCTCGTCATGCAATAGATGTAAGAGAGCCATTAAAATGAAAGAGAGAAGCCTAGTGGATTGAGGTGGGGTGGCACGCATGCTACCTGGAGTGAAGAGCATGGTGCCTGGAGGCTGACACAAAACATCAGCTGAGATCACAGTAAGAATGATCTCCGACATTTGGCTGATCAGGGTGCTGCCAAAAAGGCTTCATTACAAGGAGCGTATTATACAGCTTTTCTGTCTTTGAAAATACCTCCATACAATAAACTTTAACCTCTGACGCTCGAAGAGAGCAAAGAGAGATTACCAAGCAGAGTGACGGCAAAGAGTAAGTTTATTACTGGAATAGAATACACCACGAAAGTGCATTTTAATCTTAAGCTCGCGTTTGGGTAAATTTTCAGAATTCCTTAGAAATTTTAGAAATTAATTGAAAACTGTTAACGTTCTAATTTGCAACGCATCGAAGATATATGGTGATCCGCACGCAGTTCATTTCAGTGTACTTCAGGAGTATGTCAAATAGAATGAATGAAATCGAAGCATTTTCAAATATTGCTATTTACAGTCAGCATACTTATTTTTGGGAGTATTCCACTAGACAACTTCGGTGATATGCACAGTCCTACAACTTTAATTATTGTGTAAAACGTTGGAAGTACAAGGCGTCAAACTTTAGCATTCCACTGACATCGAACTCATTAGAGATGAAGCACTGTCTCCGTTTGGCAATGATGGGAAACCGTGTTAAAACAGCAAGGCGGAGACTCGTCCGTTTTGAAACTGGGAAACTATGACAAATTCAGAATGTCCTCTCGGGAATCTGAAATTCATTTCCCCCTAAACAATAGTCTAATATCTTAGTCAGTCTGCTAGGCAAAACGTTGAAATCCTTGTAGTCTGATAAACACAGAAACGGAGTAAGAAAACATACAGTTTAAACTTTTAACAATCCAAACTAAAAATATTAACTGGTAAAACACAGAAAGCAAATTTAAACCGTAGGAGTTAATAATCATTCTGCGGGTGTCGAGGAAACTACTGGAGAGTTCTCCAAACGTTGATTGTCATTATGCAAAGCATGATTTCTTCCTCCCTCCCAATTTAAAGATTCAAGAGATTTTTCTGGACGAGACACAGCTGAAGATTCGAAAGAAGTGAGTAATAAGAAAGCAATATTATTCAATATGGCGAATCAAACGAAGATATCTTAAACACATTTGTGTTGGCGAAGAAAGGTTAATTCCATTAAAAAATTGGGCTACTGATGCCAGGACTGAGGAAGACGTTTATCAAAGTATACGCTGCACAGAAATATCGTTAGTAGACAGACTGGAGAAGCTACAACAAGAAATCTTTGAAATGATATGCTGCATATTAAACGTACACATATTGAAGAAGTAAGCGATAGAGTGCTCTTCTGTCGGTATTAGACATTTATTATCATATGTTTAAGAGAAACTTTGATTCGTCAGTGGCTGGACTGCTCGTATTATTCAAAGGGAGTTTATTGCACCCCAAACGTTGTTCAGTTGAACACAATGCCCTTCTCGTCAGCTTTCTCTCATTTGCTATTATCACTTTCGCCTGCTCATACAACTACGTCCGTTAGTAGCAGCAAGGTCAGTTGAGTGAGATGACGAATGAATGGAACGCCACAGGAATGAAGCGTTTTCATTAACCGCCAATGTAAATTTCGATGCACAGCTTCATCTTCAGGCATTCAGCTTACAACACAGGAAATATCACTGCTGTGACAGAGCGGTGAAAATGCGTGTCAGGTGAGTAATAAGATGAATGTAGACTGAAAAATTCTGACAATTTAAGAAAGAAAAAGGACAGATGTTACGTAACATGATTTGTCTAAAAGTAAGAAATAAAATAGATTAGAGAAACATTTTATGTATCTTTGATGATGCTCAAAATGAAGTACAGAAAATGAGGCGCGTCAAACGTTTCTCTAATGTAATTCATTTACTTTTAGGCAAACGATTTCACAAAACATTTGAACTTTTCAAACTTTTTATTTTCAAGTTTTGTTCAGAAACTATCAAACATAATACATTGAAATATCGATCGGTATTCTGTTGTTATTAACATTATAAAGATCAAGATTAAGCAGACAAATTTCAATTTATGGTGTAATTTTATAATTATTTTATATTTTCACCTCTGAAGAAAGAATTCCACAATTTCTACACCTATATAACCATTTATCAGCAAAACAGCTAGGCTGGTGAACTTCTTGATACTTCATTTACAGAGCTAGCAACAGCTGTTCGTGAAATATTTCATACTTCCCTCAAATCGCTAATAGAGTTTCTCTAACTACCATGATTACTATCAAGCAATTACATATTTTTTAGGAAAACTAGACGTCATGCTGGCGAATTAGATTCCCCGTTTCTCCATTTCCCAATCTTCGTTTGGCCATAAAATTCGGACGAAAATCCACTGCGCAATTTCTAGGGAGTCTTGTTTCCGTTTCGCTCGAACATTTCACCAAAAATGGTGTTATGGATATCTCATCTCTAAATTTACTAACAAATCATTTGATACTTCCTCGCGCCCGGTAAATCTCTGCACGTGCTACGATTGGTTGGGTTATCTTATGTTGAGTGAGTCCACCATTAGCTTATTGACACCCATACAAAGTTTTTTCTAGATAACAGAGCCCAAAACGAATAAAAAGCACTCTCTCTTCTGGTATTTGAATCACTACATATCATTAAGTCCCTCGCCGCGTTTTACTGTTTACATGTGACGGCTAGTCTCAGAAGCTGCCGTAGGAGTTTTGACACGATTTTCACTAATAGACAGACTGATTCACGGCAAACGTTTGAGTTGGTAATTTATTACTGCTACATCAGACAAGTCGTCCGGCCGTACATACTTAGTGCTGCGCGTGCGAAGCCTTCACTAGTACGTAATACGAGGTGCATTCAAGTTCTAAGGCCTCCGATTTTTTTTCTAATTAACTACTCACCCGAAATCGATGAAACTGGCGTTACTTCTCGACGTAATCGCCCTGCAGACGTACACATTTTTCACAACGCTGACGCCATGATTCCATGGCAGCGGCGAAGGCTTCTTTAGGAGTCTGTTTTGACCACTGGAAAATCGCTGAGGCAATAACAGCACGGCTGGTGAATGTGCGGCCACGGAGAGTGTCTTTCATTGTTGGAAAAAGCCAAAAGTCACTAGGAGCCAGGTCAGGTGAGTAGGGAGCATGAGGAATCACTTCAAAGTTGTTATCACGAAGAAACTGTTGCGTAACGTTAGCTCGATGTGCGGGTGCGTTGTCTTGGTGAAACAGCACACGCGCAGCCCTTCCCGGACGTTTTTGTTGCAGTGCAGGAAGGAATTTGTTCTTCAAAACATTTTCGTAGGATGCACCTGTTACCATAGTGCCCTTTGGAACGCAATGGGTAAGGATTGCGCCCTCGCTGTCCCAGAACATGGACACCATCATTTTTTCAGCACTGGCAGTTACCCGAAATTTTTTTGGTGGCGGTGAATCTGTGTGCTTCCATTGAGCTGACTGGCGCTTTGTTTCTGGATTGAAAAATGGCACCCACGTCTCATCCATTGTCACAACCGACGAAAAGAAAGTCCCATTCATGCTGTCGTTGCGCGTCAACATTTCTTGGCAACATGCCACACAGGCAGCCATGTGGTCGTCCGTCAGCATTCGTGGCACCCACCTGGATGACACTTTTCGCATTTTCAGGTCGTCATGCAGGATTGTGTGCACAGAACCCACAGAAATGCCAACTATGGGGGCGATCTGTTCAACAGTCATTCAGCGATCACCCAAAACAATTCTCTCCACTTTCTCGATCATGTCGTCAGACCGGCTTGTGCGAGCCCGAGGTCGTTTCAGTTTGTTGTCACACGATGTTCTGCCTTCATTAAACTGTCGCACCCACGAACGCACTTTCGACACATCCATAACTCCATCACCACATGTCTCCTTCAACTGTCGATGAATTTCAATTGGTTTCACACCACGCAAATTCAGAAAACGAATGATTGCACGCTGTTCAAGTAAGGAAAACGTCGCCATTTTAAGTATTTAAAACAGTTCTCATTCTCGCCACTGGCGGTAAAATTCCATCTGCCGCACGGTGCTGCCATCTCTGGGACGTATTGACAATGAATGCGGCCTCATTTTAAAATAATGTGCATGTTTCTATCTCTTTCCAGTCTGGAGAAAAAAAAGCGGAGGCCTTAGAACTTGAATGCACCTCGTAAAGTAAAGGTGTTCATGCGGGTGTCAACACAAATCCGTGCATTCCCATCCACACTCGAAGACATACTCACACAGGCTCACGTGGTTTTATAGACTTGTAACACGCATGAGATAAAATGTACGTTAATTAAATCAGCAGATGTTGAATAAATTATTGAGCGGTAGGCAGACTGCTGGCCACCTCGTATAGTACCGTTTTTATGAAGTCATTTTATGAAGTCTTTTTATGAAGTCTTTTTATGAAGCATAGTAACTGATGACATCAGCTTTCTCTAGGCTGCAGCGAGGACTGTCCGTGGTACGCATAAAGTCGCAGTCCTACTCTTTCCAGAGTTTAACACAAAATATCACTCGTTGCTGTACACCATTGTTCTTGTGCTTCATTGGCTGAACATTCCGATGCCGCAGCTCTTATCAGAAGACTACAGAACGGCGAACATTTAACCACCTTGATCCCCCTGCCTGAGTTGGAATGGCTTCCAATCTGTCAATGCCACTTCGCCATAGTTCTTTCACAAAGTGATGCTTTAAAGCAGTTCGGCTAATCTGGGTATGCTAAGTATCTCTCCTCACCCCAGAGGACCCCCAGCATTCCTACAGTACAACCAGTTGTCTGCTATGTACAGGTGGGACAAACAATTTAGTTGGTTTGTCTGTGAAACTTTCCTGTAATACTACTGCGATAACAACAGTTTTATGTTTCGTCTCAGTTGCTTTATGCTTCCGGTATTACAGTTGCTTTTTTGAGAATTTTTCCTAATTTATTGAAACCATTGTGTATAATATATCACATATATTTTTAAATGCAGTGTTTACTCTTAACAGTGCAGACATATTAAATAATGATACAATAAAACCTTTGAAACAAGATGTAAAACTGAAAAAAATCTCAAACGGTTGATGTAGACTCTGTGCGTAATGTTGATTAAAATCGGAAAAAAGAAAGCGACTTTTTAAATTTAAAGATCCAAAGGTTGTTGAGACGTTCAAAGGGAGCCTTAAGTAATGATTTTTTGAAACAGGGGACAGGAATACAACAGAATACGGTTGGGTGGCTTTGAGAGGTGCAATAGCAGCAGAGGTATAAACAGGCAAAAAGATAAGGACCAGCATAATTACTTGAATAAGATACGTGATATTGAATTTTAACTGACGAAAGGAGAAAATATAAAAATGCAGAAAATGAAGCTATCAAAAGAGTACAGCCGTGTAAAAAATGAAATTAGCACAATGTGCAAAATGGCAAAGCAAGAATAACTAGAGGAGAAATGAAAAATGCCTGTAGGGAAATTAGAGATACGTTTGCAGGAAAGAGAAGTACGTGTATGACTGAAGATCTCATGTGGTGTGTAAGTACTAAGTGAAGAAGTGAAGGCTGAAAGGTGGAAGGAATATATAGAAAGGATATACCGGATGAAACAAATTTCCAGACAGTGGTAGCAAGTTGCGTATCTAGTGGTAGCAAGTTGCATATCTAGGATTGTCTGCTTTTATAGTTCACTTCTTCAGTTAGTCCTGCTAGCATGGCTAGGATGTGTGCATGCTGTATCTAGATGCAGGAGGAACTGGCAAATTCCATATTTCTAGATTTCCGGAAAGCCTTTACGGTGCCCCAAAGCAGGCTGTTAACGAAGGTACGAGCACATGGAATAAGTTCACAGATATGTGAGTGGTTCGAGGATTTCTTAAGTAACAGAACCTACTATGTTGTCCTCGATGGTGACTGTTCGTCAGAGACAACGGTCTCATGAAGAGTGCCCCACGTAAGTGTTATAGGACCGCTGTTGTTTCCTATATACATAAATGATTTGGCAGACAGAGTGGGCAGCAATCTGCAGCTGTTTGCTGATGATGCCATTGTGTATGGTAAGGTGTCGAATTGACTTACAGTACGAAGATACTAGACGACTTAAACAAAATTTCAGGCTGGTGTGATGAATGGCAGGTAGCCCTAAATGTGGAAAATATAGGTAAGTTAATGCGGATGAGTAGGAAGATCAAACCTGTAATGTATTACTCGCTTCCTGCTTGACACTGTTAGTCGTTTAAATATCTGGGCATAACGTTGCAAAGTGATATAAGGTGGAACGAGCATGTGAGAGCTGTGGTAAGGGAGGCGAATGGTCGACTTGAGTTTATTGGAAGAATTTTAGGAAAGAGTGGTTCACCTGTAAAGGGTACCTCATATAGGACGCTGGTGTGACCTGTTCTTGAATACTGCTCGAGTGTTTGTGATCCGTACCAGGTCGGATTGAAGGAATACATCGAAGCAATTCAGAGGCGGGCTACTAGATTTGTTACCGGTAGGTTCGAACAACACGGAGATGTTTCACGAACTTAAATGGAAATTCCTGCAGAGAGGGCGACGTTCTTTTCGAGAAACCCTATTGAGAAAATTTAGAGAATCGCTATTTGAAGCTGGCTGCCGGACAATTCTACTATCGCCAACATACATTGCACATAAGGACCACGAAGATATACGCACCATACTGTGGCTTGCGGCGTACCTATGTAGATATAAATGAAAAGATTTTGCTTCAGAAGTGATCAACACACACGAGGTCCACGTAGTTACACACCACCAAGAAGCTTTGACCATTCCAATTAACAGTTTCCTTTATCTGCAGGGGAAATTTGGGAAAAAGGATAGAGCTCCTACATCAACATCTCACCTAACACATAAGGCCTTCACTTCCCTGTTTCAGGAAATAAGATACTAGCTGACTGAGACTGACAATGACTGCTCCTCAGAGTGTAGGTATCAACTTTAAACAACATATTTTTCAGCATGAAAATCTGACTTGAATGGTTTAGAAAATGCAAGATGGTTTATGGAGAAACCAACATTAGCAGATGATCACAAACGATTTTTGTGCATGCACATTTCTCAAGATGCTGTTGGATTATTTTAGAGACATAAAATGGATTCTAGGTAACGTTAAGCAGAAACTTTGAAGTGGAATGAACGGTATTGCATACATCCAAGGAGGTGGTATCAGTTTGGTAGAGAACATGATTGTGCTCGAAAAAGTGATTTGGAAAATGCCCCATATCTCCTCTGATAAGGAATGCTCAAAACTTTTAAACATACTTTGCTCTAGCATTCAGTTGACCTTAAATTTCAGATCAAGGGAGCAATTAGAATATCCTTCTTTTCAAAGTGCATTTCGACAATCATGGACTATTAAAATGCCTATTCAATTAGAAAGATCATGATTTATCGTAACCACATTCCAGACTGATAAGAAAATGAACCTGAAACGTGATTCACATGAATTCAACAATTGTAATTTAAGAAACGCAATAGTTTACATTATGTCATAGCTCTACCTGTATTACAAGTTTCAACAGCATCGGTATAATAACGCCTACAGTCTTTTATTCAGTAGGTATGCAACGTTTCGTCCAGCATACTATGAGAATAAAGAGAATGAGAAGTGGCTCTCAGTCCAAAGGAATTTATGAAGTTAGGTCCAATTCTCATTATAGGTCGCTAAATACAGAACGAAAGAGTGAAGTGGACTGATCTATGTCCAAACTGAATTTGGAGCCTCTCTAAACTTCCCAGTAAACACAGGAGTGTTTGCATTAACATTACATGACTGAATAATTAACAACTCTCGACTTACTGGAATTGTGCACAGACTAGTATAAATTAATAGGTGCACTATAACATATAACACATCTGAAGATAACATCTTGAACTGTAAACACTTTAACTGATGTCCAACGTTTTTTTAATGAATAAGGACACTTTGTATTTAAAGACATCATCTTAATGAACAATAGAAAATCTATCACAACATTTTCTACAATCTTTGCTTTGAGAAAATTTCTCAGAGATGTGAAATGGTTAAGTCGAAATTACCGTGGAGTGAACTGAGATGATCAGCAGTGACTTTTGAAGACATGGCGACATTACTTTAAAGTTCAGATCACACTTACTCGATTGTTTAAATGAAAAGTAGTGACAAAGCGTTATGGATACATGATATTTACAAGAACACTGCAGTTAGAAATTGGGAAACATATGGATGTCTGCAACCTGCACGCCATTAGGCTGAGGAAAAAGAAGACAAACAACTGATTTGTGTGTACACTAGATAATGTAAAACTACTATTAACATAGATGACAAATAAATTATTTTTAATTGAAAAACAATCTCACCTACCTTATAATTACATAAATGTACTCTCACGACTGTCTCAGCTGTATAAGCCATGCTTGCAGACCACATTTCACTTCAGTCTGATAATATAATTTGTGTCATTAGCATCATAAACAGCAGCATTACAAAGTGATCCAGCAACATCAGCAGCGGTAGCAGTGGCTGGCAAGTATCTCCATTTCGAGAATGACAGGGATTCGATAGCAGGTGTTTGATGAAGGTACGCTAGCACTATTAATGCAGCATGTTACAGAGGATGACCCAACATGTAAGTACGAACTATATATATGCACTCATGCTCATAAATTAAGGATAATTGTTGCAGAATGAGGTGCCACGCAACGTGGCACTACACAAAACTGGCGTTAATAGCATAGGCACATAGGGAACACACACGACACAGATCTGTAAGTCCACCGTATTGGTGATAAGTTGAGAAAACCGTCCCAAAACACATGTGCTACAAAATGCCACTGTTTCCTGCGCATCTACCCCGACATCAATATGGGATATGATCACCATGCACACGTACACAGGCTGTACAACGGGTTGGCATACTCTGAATCAGGTGGTCGAGCAGCTGCTGGGGTATAGCCTCCCATTCTTGCACCAGTGCCTGTCGGAGCTCCTGAAGTGTCGTAGGGGTTTGAAGACGTGCAGCGATACGTCGACCGAGAGCATGCCAGACGTGCTCGATGGGGTTTAGGACTGGAGAACAGGCAGGTCTCTTCATTCACCTGATATCTTCTGTTTCAAGGTACTTCTCCACGGCGACGGCCGCAGGTCAAATGCACCTCATGGTCATACCCTGAGGTGATTTAAACCCACAAACCGCCCACCAGAGCGTCGTTTCACCGTGTATCAGCATATCCTTAATTTATGAGCATGAGTGTATAAGGGCTACAACTTTGCTTCCGCCATTTTTTCTCGAAGTTCGTGGCTTTATTGTGAAAAAATTGCAAAAAATGTACGAGTCACAGAATTAGCCATCTCTGGCCAATACTTTCTCCCAGCTTCAAGGGCGAAAATGAATCGTATGTAGCAAACACGGGGTGTCGTTTGAGGAGATCCAAGAAGCATTTCGCCGGCCGGAGTGGCCGTGTGGTTCTAGGCGCAACAGTCTGGAACCGAGAGACCGCTACGGTCGCAGGTTCGAATCCTGCCTCGGGCATGGTTGTGTGTGATGTCCATAGGATAGTTAGGTTTAAGTAGTTCTAAGTTCTAGGGGACTGGTGACCTCAAATGTTAAGTCCCATAGTGCACAGAGCCATTTGAACCATTTGAACCAAGAAGCATTCCAATCTTGCACTTCTTCATATGACCGGAAGTGCTGATCAGCCAGGTCATGTATCATTGTTCAAGAAGGAGCAGCTTCTGGAAAATACAGTAGGTGGAGTAGTACTTCCCATTTCAACATTTCCCAGTACGTTGTGACGGGTTTTGCGACATGGAATCGAGCATTGTCAAGCTGTAAAATAACTTTTCCGTGCTAATCGCTCTATTGTGGCAGTTTGTCTTTCTGCGCACAGCTTAAACGCATCTGACGCTTTCGATAACAATCTCCTGTGATAATTTCCTTCAGTTGCAGTAGCTTCGAACTCCTTCTCTCTTCCACCGCCATGCCAGACTTCGACCTCAAAAATCACCGTTCTTGAAGTGTTGAAACAATTCTCTGCACGTTCTTTCAGAAATAGGTGTCTTACCATAGATCTCAACCACCATTTTAAAAGCCTCCGCTGCAGATTTTTTCATACTACAGCAGAAAATTAAAACTACGACCATCTGACGAGAAGTAGGCTCATAAGTTCACAAGTTCAGTCGAGAATAACTCTATGATGCAATCACAAACCAACTAGTATTTCGATGGTTCTATTCTTAAAAATGCCTCATCTTATTGCCTGATGTATATGTACAGGCCAGACAAACGTGTGGTTCCTGAAGGGGGGCAGCAGCCTTTTCACTAGTTGCAGGGGCAACAGTCTGCATGATTGACTGATCTGGCCCTGCAACCCTAACCAAAACGGCCTTGCTGTTGTGGTACTGCGAACGGCTGAAAGCAATGGGAAACTACAGCCGTAATATTTCCCGAGGGCACGCAGCTTTACTGTATCATTAAATGATGATGGCGTCCTCTTGGGTAAAATATTCCGGAGGTAAAATAGTCCCCCATTCGGATCTCCGGGCGGGGACTGCTCAAGAGGACGTCGTATTCAGGAGAAAGAAAACTGGCTTTCTACGGATCGGAGCGTGGAATGTCAGATCCCTTGATCGGGCAGGTAGGTTAGAAAATTTAAAAAGGGAAATGGATAGGTTAAAGTTAGATATAGTGGGAATTAGTGAACTTCGGTGGCAGGAGGACCAAGACTTTCGGTCAGGCGAATACAGGGTTATAAATACAAAATAAAATAGGGGTAATGCAGGAGTAGGTTTAATAATGAATTAAAAAATAGGAATGCGGGTAAGCTACTACAAACAGCATAGTGAACGCATTATTGTGGCCAAGATAGACACGAAGGCCACACCTACTACAGTAGTACAAGTTTATATGCCAACTAGCTCTGCAGATGATGAAGAAATTGATGAAATGTATGACGAGATAAAAGAAATTATTCAGATAGTGAAGGGAGACGAAAATTTAATGGTCATGGGGGACTGGAATTCGATAGTACGAATAGGAAGAGAAGGAAAAGTAGTAGGTGAATATGGAATGGGGATAAGCAATGAAAGAGAAAGCTGCCAGGTAGAATTTTGCACAGAGCATAACTTATTCATAGCTAAAACTTGGTTTACGAATCATGAAACAAGGTTTTATACGTGGAACAGGACTGGAAACACTGGAAGGTTTCAGATAGATTATATAATAGTAAGACAGGGATTTAGGAACCAGGTTTTAAATTATAAGACATTTCTAGTGGCAGATGTGTACTCTGACCACAATCTACTGGTTATGAACTGTAGATTAAAACTGAAGAAACTGCAAAATGGTGGCGTTTTAAGGAGATGGAACTTGGATAAACTGAAAGAACCAGATGTTGCAGAGAGTTTCAGAGAGAGTATTAGGGAACGACTGCCACGAACGGGGGAAGAGATACAGTAGAAGAAGAATGGGTAGCTTTGAGAGATGAAATAGTGAAGGCAGCAGAGGATCATGTAGGTAAAAAGACGAGGACTAGTAGAAATCCGTGGGTAACATAATAGATACTGAATTTAATTGATGAAAGAAGGAAATATAAAAATGCAGTAAATGAAGCATGCAAAAAGGATACAAACGTCTCAAAAATGATATCGACAGGAAGTGCAATATGGCTAAGAAGGGATGGCTAGAGGACAAATGTGGGGATATAGAGGCATCTATCACTAGGGGTAAGATAGACACTGCCTGCAGGAAAATTAAAAAGACCTTTGGAGAAAAGAGAATCACTTGCATGAATATCAAGAACTCAGATGGAAAACCAGTTCTAAGCAAAAAAGGAAAGGAAAAAACGTGGAAGGAGAATATAGAGAGTCTACACAAGCGCGATGTACTTAAGGAAAATATTATGGAAATGGAAGAGGACGTGGATAAAGATGAAAGGGGAAATGTGATACTGCGTGAAGAGTTTGACAGAGCACTCAAAGACCTATGTCGAAACAAGGCTCCGGGAATAGACAACATTTCGTTAGAACTACTGATAGCCTTGGGAGAACCGGCCCTGACAAAACTATACCATCTGGTGAGCAAGATGTATGAGACAGGTGAGATACCCTCAGACTTCAAGAAAAATATAATAATCACAATCTCAAAGAAAGCAAGTGTTGACAGGTGTGAAAATTACCGAACTATCAGTTTAATAAGTGGTGGCTGCAAAATACTGTACTAACTCGAACTGTTTGCAGACGAATGGAAAAACTGGTAGAAGCTGACCTCGGGGAAGATCAGTTTGGATTCCGTAGAAATGTTGGAACTCGTGAGGCAATACTGATCCTACGACTTATCATAGAAGGTAGATTAAGGAGACGCAAACCTATGTTTCTAGCATTGTTAGACTTAGAGAAAGCTTTTGACAATGTTGACTGGAATATTCTCTTTCAAGTTCTGAAGGTGGCGCGGGTCAAATACAGGGAGCGAAAGGCTATTTACAATTTGTACAGAAACCAGGTGGTAGTTATAAGAGTCAAGCGGCACGAAAGGGAAGCAGTGGTTGAGAAGGGAGTGAGACAGGGTTGTAGCCTATTTCCGATGTTGTTTAATCTGTATATTGAGCAAGCAGTAAAGGAAACAAAAGAAAAATTTGGAGAAGGAGTTAAAATCCATGGAGAAGAAGTAAAAACTTTAAGGTTTGCCGACGACATTCTGATTCTGTCAGTGACAGCAAAGTTCCTGGAAGAGCAGTTAAACGGAATGGACAGTGTCTTGAAAGGAGGATATAAGATGAACATCAACAAAAACAAAACGAGGATAATGGAATGTAGTCGAATTAAAAAAAATGGTTCAAATGGCTCTGAGCACTATGGGACTTGACATTTGAGGTCATCAGACCCCTAGAACTTAGAACTACTTAAATCTATCTAACCTAAGGACATCACGCACATTCATGCCCGAGGTAGGATTCGAACCTGCGACCGTAGTGATCGCGTGGTTCCAGACTGAAGGTCGAATTAAATTAGGTGATGCTGAGGGAATTAGATTGCTAAATGAGACACTTAAAGAAGTAGATGAATTTTGCTATATGGGGAGCAAAATAACTGATGATGATCGAAGTAGGGAGGATATAAAATGTAGACTGGCTATGGCAAAGAAAGCGTTCCTGAAGAAGAGAAATTTGTTAACATCGACTATAGATTTAAGTGTCAAGAAGTCTTTTATGAAAGTATTTGTATGGAGTGTACCCATGTACGGAAGCGAAACATGGACGATAAATAGTTTAGACAAGAAGAGAATAGAAGCTTTCGAAATGTGGTGCTACAGAAGAATGCTGAGGATTAGATGGGTAGATCACCTAACTAATGAGGAGGCACTGAACAGAATTTGGGAGAAAAGAAATTTGTGGCACAACTTGTCTAGAAGAAGGGTCGGTTGGTAGGACACATTCTGAGGCGTCAAGGGATCACCAATTCAGTATTGGAGGGAAGCATGGAGGGTAAAAATTGGAGAGCAAGACGGAGAAACGAATACAGTAAGCAGATTCAGAAGGATGTAGGTTGCAGTATTCGGAGATGACAAGGATTGCACGTGATAGAGTAGCCTGGAGAGCTACATCAAACCAGTCTCTGGACTAAAGACCACAACAACAACAAGCATACACACAGAGACCTGCACATACATAGAGAGGGAGTTATATGTTACATACCACCATCACTGTCAGAACTGGAGAAAGTGTAATTAACTCAACAACAGTCTGTAAGTATCGAAAACTTCCATACACACACACACACACACACACAAACACAGCCGAGTGAGTGAGTGTACAAACTTTGCAGTATACAGGGTGTAAATAATAAGTTGAAGAACCAGAATAACTCTAAAAATGAGCTTCACACGAAAAAATGTGTAGAACCCAAAGTTGATTATTTTCGAGGGGGACATCTACTGGTGATAAAAATAGCCCACAACCCCAGCCCCCTGGGGTGGGAGGCAACTTTAAAATTTCAAAGAAACAGATTCTGCATAAAAACAGTGTACATTTTGTACGTAAATATGTGTTGTTGTTGTGGTCTTCAGTCCTGAAACTGGTTTGATGCAGTTCTCCGTGCTACTCTATCTTGTGCAAGCTTCTTCATCTCCCAGTACCTACTGCAGCCTACATCCTTCTGAATCTG
Source organism: Schistocerca piceifrons (assembly GCF_021461385.2). Classification (NCBI taxonomy): domain Eukaryota; kingdom Metazoa; phylum Arthropoda; class Insecta; order Orthoptera; family Acrididae; genus Schistocerca; species Schistocerca piceifrons. The sequence continues at coordinate 726,517,860 of NC_060149.1, forward strand.
CTTAGTGTATTCATCTCTTGGTCTCCCTCTACGATTTTTACCCTCCACGCTGCCCTCCAGTACCAAATTGGCGATCCCTTGATGCCTCAGAACATGTCCTACTAACCGATGCCTTCTTCTAGTTAAGTTGTGCCACAAACTCCTCTTCTCCCCAATTCTATTCAATACCTCCTCATTAGTTATGAGATCTACCCATCTGTTATCTTTTATCTCATCATACATTTCTTCAATCTCTTCGTCATCTGTTGGCACATAAACTTGTACTACTCTGGTAGGCGTGGGCTTCGTGTCTATCTTTGCTACAATTATGCGTTCACTGTGCTGTTTGTAGTAGGTTACCCATGATTCTATTTTTTACTTATTTTTAAACCTGCTCCTGCATTACCCCTATTTTATTTTGTATTTATAACCCTGTATTCGCCTGACCAGAAGTCTTGTTCCTTCTGCCACCGAATTTCACTAATTCCACTGTATCTAACTTTGACTTATCCATTTCCCTTTTTAAATTTTATGACTTACTTGTCCGATTAAGGGGTCTGACATTCCACGCTCCGATCCGTAGAACGCCAGTTTTCTTTCTCCTGATAACAGCGTCCTCCTGAGTAGTCACCACCAGAGATCCGAATGAGGGAGTATTTTACCTCTGAAATATTTTACCCAAGAGCACGCCATCATCATTTTCACCATACAGTAAAGCTGCATGCCCTCGGGAAAAATTACGGCTGTAGTTTCCCATTGCTTTCAGCCGTTCGCAGTACCAGCACAGAAAGGTCGTTTTGGTTAATGTTACAAGGCCAGATCAGTCAATCATCCAGACTGTTGCCCCTGCAACTACTGAAAAGGCTGCTGCCCCTCTTCAGGAACCATACGTTTGTCCGGTCTCTCAACATATACCCCTCCGTTGTTGTTGCACCTACGGTACGGCTATCTGTGCCGCTGAGGCACGCAAGCCTCCCCACCAATGGCAAGGTCCATAGTGGGTGAGAGGAGGGTGTAAGCTTATCGATTGATTTTATACTAGGATTGTCGAACTTCATTTTGTATGCTTATCAAGTGAGTTTATACCAGGATTGTCGAATTTCATTTCACTGCAACGTCAGTGTCATAGAGCTGGCTCCCTGTCATTAATCCTTCCATTGTAATGTTGGCCATGCTATGTCATATACGCATGTGTGTTCGAGTGTCCGTGTCTCTCGTATTTTACTTACCTAACGTTGTTTATTTAGGTTGTATTAATTTTTATGTTGTGCCACCCACTCAGTTCTTGACTGAGGCAGCATCAACCGGCTTGCACCCTATTTTTATGGTGGCATACAGATGTTGACCACGCCATAAAATATGGCTCTGAGCATTATGGGACTTAACATCTGAAGTTATCAGTCCCCTAGAACATAGAACTTGTGGTGTCACCGCCAGACACCACACTTGCTAGGTGGTAGCCTTTCAATCGGCCGCGGTCCGTTAGTATACGTCGGACCCGCGTGTCGCCACTATCAGTGATTGCAGACCGAGCACTGGCACACGGCCGGTCTAGAGAGACTTCCTAGCACTCGCCCCAGTTGTACAACCGACTTTGCTAGCGATGGTTCACTGACAAAATAGGCTCTCATTTGCCGAGACGATAGTTAGCATAGCCTTCAGCTACGTCATTTGCTACGACCTAGCAAGGCGCCATTACCAGTTACTATTGATACTGTGAATAATGTACCGTCAAGAGCGACGTTCACCATTAATGGATTAAAGTTAAGTATTCCACCAGCTACGTCCGTTTTTTCTAAATTTTAATTTCCTTGTCCTGTTCCAGACCTCACGCCGGCCTGCGTGAGCTAAAACACGTGCCTTTCGGCTTCCTCTAGTAATACGGTGTTGGCTCTCCTGTCATCCACAACATTGGCGACGAGGCAATACCGCGTTCTCAACTATACTGCCCTGATTTACTTGTGTAATGGCTTCGCCACCATCTCCAGATGTACTGTCCGAATTTTATCGCTTACAGAATCAGCAGACACAGGCATTACTGGATGCCCTTGGACAGCTCGTCCAGGGTTAACGTGCAATGCAAAACGAAGCGGCAGCCGCCGCTCCACCACTAACGCAGCCACAACACGCAGTTGCACCAACTTTTCGTCCTTTTTATGCTGCACTGGAAAGCTGGACGGAGTGGTCACGCCAATTTGGATTCCATCTCGCAGCCTACAGAATTCAAGGTAACGAGTGGCAGCCATTTTTGTTGTCTTCGGTCGGTGTACAAACGTACTGTGTGATAGTCAAATTATTTCCCCGACGTGACGTAGCGACTCTGTCCTACGACGAAATTTTGTCTCCATTAGATGCATATTTCAAAGAATCAGTCAATGTAGTTGCCAAACGGTATACCTTCTTTCATACAAAACGTACGGCAGGTCAGACTAATCGGGAGTGGGTTGCAACCTTGCAAGGCCTTACTAGAGATTGTGCTTTTGAGTGTCAATGTGGACTCCCTTATTCAGATACTATGGTACGTGATGCAATTGCACAGAACGTTTCTGATGTTCGTATAAGGGAACAGATTTTGAAACTAGTCAATCCCTCCCTTCAACAAGTGATGGACATATTGGATCAGCAGGACCCACTTGACTTTGCTCAGGAATCATTTGCAACTTCGCCACCTGTGTGTCAGGTTAACCGGCCCGCCGGGCGAGCTGCACGGAACAGTAAACAGCCCTCGCGCCTGGCCGCGCTGCTGACGCCAGGCTCTCAGCCACGTGTACCGCGCCAGCAAGCAAATGCAGTGCTAAAATCATGCCCGCGGTGTGCTTCTAGACATTTGCGTGAGAATTGCCCGTCATGCCAAGCTATTTGCTTTTACTGTAATAAAAAAGGACATGTTCAAAGTGTTTGCCAGAAAAAGCTCAGATGGGAAACTCAAACTCATTCCAGGCCCTTTGCTTCGCGCCGGAATCGGAATCGAACCAAGGATACTCAGGCTCGCGAAACTTCGCCCATGGAAATTCATATAGTCCATTCCACTCCGTCCAGTGCCACTCTCTCTAACAGTGACTGTGTTCGTCCCACAAATAGTGTGCGTCGACATCGCCGGAACTCCCGTCTAGTCGCAAGTGATTTTGTACCAGTGGCAGTTCATGTTGCACGAGACAGTCGCTCTTGTCGTCAGCGGGTCAATAAACTTTTTGTGGACTTGGACATTAACGGCAAAGTGATACCATACCAGCTCAATACCGGGGCTGCAGATTCACTAATCAATCAAGACACTTACAAACTGCTGGGCACACCTCTGTTGCGTGCCATAACTGTTAAGTTAACTAGCTATTCAGGTCAAGCGATCCCTGTGTTAGGACAGTGCAGCCTTCTTGCAACATACAAAGGACAAACAAAATCTGTGTCATTTTTCGTCCTTCGTTCTTCTTCTGCAGTGAAATGGTTTGGTTTAGATTTATTTCAGTTGTTTAACTTGTCTATAGTAAATCAGGTCCTATCAGTGAACCAGACTGTGCCTTCCGACAGTGTTTCTCGTCTATGTGACGAATTTGCACACATTTTTGCACCGGGCCTCGGTTGCGCTAAGAACTATAAAGCACATTTGGAACTGAAAGTAAATGCGCAACCGAAATTTTTCAGAGCGCGGGATGTTCCCCACGCATTGCGTGATGAGGTCGCAAAAACATTACACGATTGGAATCACAAGGTGCATTTTAACGTGTGCAGGCTTCTCTCTGGGCATCACCCTTAGTAATTTTGCCAAAAACCTTCCGGAAAATTGAGACTCTGTGTGGACTTCAAGGCAACAGTGGATCCACAACTAGTGACTGCAACTTTCACTTTACCCCACCCGGAAGATCTTTTTGACAAACTGTGCCCGGGTAAATATTTTTCGAAGTTGGACCTAACAGATGCATACTTGCAAATACCGGTGGGTGAAGAATCCCAGCGCGTTTTGGTGGTTAACACGCATCTTGGTTTGTATCGATTCAAACTACTGCCATTCGGGTGTGCATCCGCCCCTGCATTGTTTCAGCAATATCTACAAACTGTTTGTGCGTCGGTCCCTACTGCAGCAAACTATCTGGACGATATTCTGATCTCCGGATAGACGGAAGAAGAACATTTAGCCAATCTCAGAACATTATTTCAGATCTTGCGACAAAATGGTCTTCGCTTGCGGATGGACAAATGTGTGTTTTTTGCTCGTGACTTGCCCTACCTGGGACATGTACTCAGTGCCCAAGGCATACATCCCAGTCCCGAGCACCTCCGTGCCATACAAGACTTGCCTTCGCCGCAGAATTTGAAGCAGCTACAGAGTGTGCTGGGAAAAATTAACTATTATCACAGATATGTGCCACATGCCTCTTCCATTTCAGCTCCGCTTCATCGCTTATGCCGTAAAGGTGTTCTGTTCGTCTGGACGACGGAATGCGAACGCGCCTTTCGCCAGTTGAAATCGGCGTTACTTTCCAATACTTGCCTTACCGCCATTCGATCCCCAGAAGCCCCTTTTGTTGATGGTGGATGCATCGGATTTCGGGATCGGTGCTGTGCTTGCGCACAAAGATGGATCGCACGATCGCCCTATTACCTTTGCGCCCAAATTGCTCTCGTCTGCGCAAAGAAATTATTCACAGATCGAGAAAGAAGCATTGGCTCTCGTATTTGGTGTTACAAAGTTTCATGATTTCTTGTATGGTCGTCACTTTACCATCATCACAGACCACAAACCTTTGACATCGCTTTTTCATCCGATCAAGCCTGTACCTCCACGTACAGCGCAGAAATTCATTCGCTGGTCTATTTTCCTCTCGCAGTATTGCTACGATATCTTGTATCGGTCCACTGCTAAGCACGGAAACGCCGATGCGTTGTCCCGTTTGCCTGTTGCTGAGGATAGAGCATTCGATTCCTTCGAACTAGCTTGCATGTTCATTGATTCGGAAACTGATGACGTGGTCGAATCGTTTCCAATTGATTTTCGTCGTGTAGCTACAGCCACAGCTGCCGACCCTGTCCTTGCTACCGTTCTGCGTTTTGTTGCTACGCAATGGCCCTTGTCAAAGTCACGGATCGGGGATCCGTTGGTTCGCCGATTTTTTGCTCACCAGGAGAGACTTTTTGTTCGACGTGGTGTTTTGCTGTTGCGTTCAGATAATGATCAGTCCAGGGTCGTGGTACCACGTTCGTTACAGCGCTCTGTCTTACAGTTTCTCCATCAAGGACATTGGGGTATAGTGAGAACGAAACAACTTGCTCGTCAGCACTGTACTTGGTTCGGAATCGAAGCCGCGATTACGAATGTGTGCTCTTCTTGCATGGTGTGTGCCGAACAACAATCGGCACCACCACGGAAATTCTTTGCATGGCCAAAAGCCACTTCCCCTTGGCTACGCTTACACATCGATTTTGCCGGTCCATGGTTGGTTGTGGTAGATTCATTCAGTAATTTTCCTCTTGTTGTCCAGATGTCTTCCACGACGTCATCTGCCACCATCCAAGCGTTATCTGTTATCTTTTGCATTGAAGGTCTTCCACAGACTATTGTTTCCGACAATGGCCCACAATTCATGTCCGCAGAATTTCAGTCATTCTGCAAGGCCAATGGTATTCAACATCTGACGTCCGTGCCGTTTTCGCCACAGTCAAACGGTGCCGCTGAACGATTGGTCAGGACTTTCAAGTCACAGATGTTGAAGTTGAAAAAGTCGCATTCTCGGGAGGACGCGTTATTGCTCTTTTTGTCCTCGTATCGCTCTCAGCTCCGAGATGGTAGCTCGCCGGCTGAGTTGCTCCACGGTCGCCCTCATCGAACCTTGATGTCTTTGCTACATCCGCCGCATCAGGTTCCTGTGCAGCGGCAGACACCTGCTTTTGCCCCAGGCGACGTTGTCTACTACCGCCACTATCGAGGTTCACGGCGTTGGCTCGAAGAGCGCATTCTTCACTGCCTCGGCCGCGCTATGTATCTGGTTTTGGGGGCCTCTGGTGAGGTGCGTCGGCATCTCAATCAGCTGTGCCTCTGTCGTCGCACGGGATCTGCCGCTCCCCGTCTGCTTTCAGCGACGGTGCCGTCCGGTCAGCGCCCTGGGGACCCATCTACTGGCTCGCCTCGGCCCCAGGTGTTACCGACGCTGCCTTCCATTTTGCCCCATGGTGACGCGCCGCCGCCGCCGCCGCCGCCTGTTCTCCCGCCGGCGACGCCCGCAGTGGACGCGTCGCTGCAACCGCCGGGCGCCTCCCTGGGTCACGCGCCGCCGATCGCTTCCCGTGACCAGTTGTCCTCCGACATGGAACTCTTGCCCGCTCCGGACCATATGTCGTCTTCGCCCGTCGGGTGCCCCGGCCCGATGGAGGTCGACCCTTCGGCCCCTCCTGTCTCTCTGCGGGCTCATACACCGCATGTTGGCGTGCACCCTGGAGCAGGTTTTAAGGCGTTTTCTAGCTCCCCGCGGTCCGAATGGCAGGGTGCGGGTGGCACAGCCTCGCCTGTTTTTAGGCTCCCCACCTCGTCGCATACGTCAACATGGGGTCCTCCCCACGGCGGGCGGAAGCCTTATGCCACAACCGTACGCCGATTTGCGGGGGAGGAATGTGTTGTCACCGCCAGACACCACACTTGCTAGGTGGTAGCCTTTAAATCGGCCGCGGTCCGTTAGAATACGTCGGACCCGCGTGTCGCCACTATCAGTGATTGCAGACCGAGCGCCGCTACACGGCCGGTCTAGAGAGACTTCCTAGCACTCGCCCCAGTTGAACAACCGACTTTGCTAGCGATGGTTCACTGACAAAATACGCTCTCATTTGCCGAGACGATAGTTAGCATAGCCTTCAGCTACGTCATTTGCTACGCCCTAGCAAGGCGCCATTACCAGATACTATTGATACTGTGAATAATGTACCGTCAAGAGCGACGTTCACCATTAATGGATTAAAGTTAAGTATTCCACCAGCTACGTCCGTTTTTTCTAAATTTTAATTTCCTTGTCCTGTTCCAGACCTCACGCTAGCCTGCGTGAGCTAAAATGCGTGCCTTTCGGCTTCCTCTAGTAACACGGTGTTGGCTCTCCTGCCAACCACAACAGAACTACTTAAACCTAACTAACCTAAAGACATCACACACATCCATGCCTGAGGCAGGATTCGAACCTGCGACCGTAGCGGTCGCATGGTTCCAGACTGAAGCGCCTAGAACTGCTCGTCCACAACGGCTTGCTGACCACGCCATATCAGGGTGAGTATTGACTATGGTATTTGGCTCTGTAGAAATTGAATGTCCACCTGAGGACATGAACCTAGATGGGCAGTAGAGGACAAAGTGTAGCTGCAGCGCTGAACTTACACAGCGAGCAAGCTAGCCATTGCTCTAGATGAATTCACCAGCTAACATTGTTCCTCGCTGCTGGTATAAATACGACTGCCCAGCTAACTATCAGTCATTTCTGTAGTCGCGTCTGATACTGTCTGTTACTATCATCACTGTATTATGGACTGTTCAGCGACATTAAGTGTTTGATATAAGTGTTGCCCAAAAAGTCTAAAGAACCCTGGTGATGAAAATAATGTTATGTTAGCTACGTATCTCTGTCTCTGTATGTTATACACATTAAGTGCTGTTGTTTTGATGTACTCCTAAAAAGAGGGTTTTTTCTTTGTTCGAGTGAGTCAAACAAAAGGCATGTGATATGTTGTAGGTCATTACACACCAGTGAGCCTGCTTACACTATCTCAGGTCTCTGATAATGATCTGGCTGCATCAAGACATGGTGAGCTTGTGAACATAGCTCTGACTGAGTTCGAAGATCGTGAATCACAGGCGAAATGGATTGATTCAGCCGAAGTTTTTATGTAAGTACATGTCTGTTTCTCTACTTGAGTATACATGTGTGTAAAATTTTTCATTTGATACTCCTAGACCGTTGTGCTGTTTTTTTTCAGAAATGCTGGATTAGTTTGGTCTTCCACCCCTATCATCTAGAAAAATGGCTCTAAGCACTATGGGGCTTAACATCTGAGGTCATCAGTCCCCTAGACTTAGAACTACCTAAACCTAACTAACCTAAGGACATCACACACATCCATGCCTGAGGCAGGATTCGAACCTGCGACCGTAGTAGCAGCGCAGTTCCAGAATGAAGCGCCTAGAGCCGATCGGTCACAGCGGCCGGATAACTTCCTAGATCTTGGCCTTTTCGATCAGTACCAATGGTGTGTCAAGCACTCACAGTGATAGGGTCCATAACAGGTCCTGTGCCCACATCGATGGTGTCTTCATCTGCAGTACCAGTAAAAGAAACACAGCATGTGCCTAAGCTACAGCAACCAGCACCGACACCATCGCAAACTCCTAGACCATTGTATGCTGCATCACTGTTGCCAACACCAGCACCATCACTAGCAGCACCACCGTCAACAACACCTAGGTGATCTATAGCTTTAGTGACGATTGTCTATTAGCCAGCAGTGACCTCTATACTGTCGCACAAAACTACCATACTCAGTGTTTTGGTGGTGTCCTTGAACATAGGATACTGTTTGCCCACACTGATAACACATTTAGGTATCATGTCCCCACCCATTATTTTAATGCATGCCTATCACTTTTCCAAAGCAAACGTTCCAACATCATCAATGATCCTTGGTATCCTGCCATTTAATGTAACACTGTGCTGTGATGTGCACTCACTCTCCATTTGAAGGAGGGTGTCTCACAAAACAAAGTTATACATAAATGGGGTGATAATGGCGTGATATCGTGGGACACCTTATTTGCTGAGTGCTTTTGCAGGACATACCCAGAATCCACTACAGACCCAACTCTCTGAATTCCAAGAAAGATATCCCAGGAAAGCACATAGCAGAGTTCTGTATTTAGATGTTCACATGTACGTGAGTGTTCTAATAATTGGAGCGGGGTCCTCCTACATTCTCCTTCCAAAGGATGTCACTAGAAAACAGAGCATTATTAATGCTCGAATTAACGAAAAATGCTGCTTTACGTTTTCACATTTGGCCTGTGACAGAAATTATAAGAAAGATGCACTGCATACAAGAAAACACAAAGTGGATATTCATGTGTATTATTAACATGATGATATCGAACTGTCCATGAGTTTTCAGGATGTGGTAAATTTGATGGCAGAATCGCAATATACTACTCACATATACAGCCTGAAGAAATGCATGTCAGATCACTGTGATGGTATCAATAGAGTCATTGGACCACTTCACTTCCTGAAACTTGCTGGTCTGCATGCGGCACACAAAGATTTGTTGTTAATGTCCCACGGTCAGAAACAGCACTGCTGCTGGATTAAAAACATGTTCTGTGTTATTTCGTCCCAATTGTCAAAACATGAAGCTGCATACCATATTAGTCCTATGTGTCTCAACTTGTTTACTACAAATAAGGGACTTACACATTTGGTGGACTGCTCTACACAGGACGCAGAACGTGTGCAGGTGCCTGCTCTGACCAATACCTGCATCTACTCCTACATCTACATATATAATGCACAAGCCACCGTATGGTGCTTGGCGAAGGATACCTTCTACAACTACTAATTATTTCCTGTCCTGTTCTACTCGCAAATACAGTGAGAGAAAACAACTGCTTGTATGCCTCTGTACAAGCTCTAATTTCTCTTATCTTTGTGGTCCTTACGAAAAACGTACATTGGTAGCAGTAGTATCGTTCTGCAGTCAGCTTCAAATGCTGGTTCTCTAAATCATCTCAATAGTGTAACACCTCACCCGTCACCTATCTGGTTTTGGCGTGTGTTCACCCCAGCTAATTGACTAACAGATCAACAGAGAGAGCAAAACTGCCGCAATATCGGATAACGTGAAGAAAGTATTAAGGCCCTGTGACTCCTGATTGAACTGCAGTGGCAGTGTTGACATTAATTGATTCAGAATTGATCCCTTTTAATTAAAAAGGGGTGCACATTGATGTTATATTCAGCTATTGAACACCAGATGCAAATGTTGAACATAAAATTAATTAAGGAAGTGACTTGGGATTTCAACTACTTGATTGAAAACAGATGCAGTCGATTAGCACAAATTTATTTTAACTCACGACCTTCAATCATCACATTACATGACTCTCCTAACAGGCAATGGGAATAAATTGCGATTACGTGGAGTAAGGCATGATAAATCAAAATTAATTCCCGTTGACTGACCCAGGCGTAATGCGAAGTGCGAGAATAATTCTACAATACACGGCCCATGAAAACCTCGTGGAAACTTTGCTGACGTGATCCAACAAATTAATCAGTGGCCTAAATCAAGCCAGAGCGGGCGCAATATCACCGAATTCAGCGTGGCGGAGCAGCGTCGTTGTGCGGACGTCGGCCGGCCTCGTGGTACTGCAAAGCTGCGGTCGTCTGTTCACTCCTATCTATCTTGCTCAGAACATAGCTGAACGAAAACCTTCTATCTCCAAGATCAATCGTTCCGTTTGCTAAGTCATAAACTGCAGAGATGCTCACTCTCTCTCAGGCAAGCTGAGTAAAGAACGCCACGTCCACACTCTAGGCAAGCTGGGAACAGAAGACCTCTATGGAGACTTCTGCCAGTCTGCTCTTCGCCTCGGTTTCCCCTCCAGCAAAATCACTTATGCCAATTGCAGCGCAAGTCGCGTTAATTATGCGTCGCTTCCCAGCGCCGACCAATGCCTGCTCTGGGAAGTGAACAAATTCCCACAAAATTTCCCTTCCTCTGAACTTCTGTTATTTAGCTCCTCCCTGGCCACCCATCAAGGTTAGCATCTGCATAAAACACCAATTTTTCCGGAAGTCTGACTCCCAGGAAAGTACTTCAAATTCCCTGGTCCTACGTTCCCATCGGAGGCCGGCGTATTTCAAATGGCTCTGAGCACTATGGGACTTAACATCTTAGGTCATCAGTCACCTAGAACTTAGAACTACTTAAACCTAACTAACCTAAGGACATCACACACATCCATGCCCGAGGCAGGATTCGAACCTGCGACCGTAGCAGTCCCGCGGTTCCGGACTGTAGCGCCTAGAACCGCACGGCCACCACGGCCGGCCCGGCGTATTTCATTCTGTCACTCCTAACCTTATTTACTTCAGACTCTGCGGGCTGTGAATTCAGTGTGAAGTTGCTATAGTCACGAACACGCATATTTCGGCCTCCGCCGTAGCTTTGCGCGGCTTTCTTGCATGTTTCACTGAAAACGGGACGACGGACATTTATCAACAGGCGTACAAGTTCTCTGTCTGCTTCCCGGTACACCAGCATGGGGTCAACCACCCCTTCACTGTCACTCATCTTGAGGCAGCTGGAGGCCGCGCCCCGTTACCTAAAGTCCTGATACCATTTACCACTGTCTCCAAACAATTCAAAGCTATATGACCTGTTATTATAAACAGTTCAGGAGACGTAAGGCCCTCACGTCACTATTGTACTGTAGTAGTGCTACAGCATTCTCACTTTACACGATTTACATATCGTAATTGGAAAAAGTGTAGCGTCATGTTAATTTTTTCCTATGCAACTGCTAGGCATGACAGTACACGCTCAATTGAACTACTGAATAAGTTGTAAGCAATTTTGAGCTGCATAGCCTTGTAGAGTTTTCACTTTAAACAATTAAAGCAACAATGCACACACGTGCTGACAACCAATCAATATAGACGCTAAAAATACAGTATTTTGTAAGCAGTCTATAGTACTGAGCAGACAAAACTTATTCCGATAACAGCTACATATCTTTTTGACATACAATGAAAAACCGAGCGAGGTGGCGCAGTGGTTAGCACACTGGACTCGCATTCGGGAGGACGACGGTTCAGTCCCGTCTCTAGCCATCCTGATTTAGGTTTTCTGTGATTTCCCTAAATCGTTTAGGCAAATGCCGGGATCGTTCCTTTGAAAGGGCACGGCCGATTTTCTTCCCAATCCTTCCCCAACCCGAGCTTGTGCTCCGTCTCTAATGACCTCGTTGTCGACGGGACGTTAAAAAACACTAAGCTAACCTACAATGTAAAGCGTAGACTAACAAAAGGCTTCTCATCTATGCCTCAGAACCAACACACGTCATTTATACGATATGTCATATCGATTTAGGTGTTGCACGTGCTATCCTCTAAATTACCACATGTTGGTGAAATAGTTACTTTGAACAATGATCACGTTAAACTCACGTTAAACTTACCGGACCGTTATAAAAATTCACAACTATGCACTTCCTGTCGCATCTACTACACGCCACGAGAAAAAACGTGGATTTGAGCAATTGTGTGGTATGAGTAGTGTCTCCACAAGGTTTCACTTTCTTTAGACAGTTAAATGCAATGGGCATATTATTCTCACTTTAAACAAATTAGTGTTCACATGAGTGCACACTCATGTTCAAGTGGTTCAAATGGCTCTGAGCACTACGGGACTTAACTTCTGAGGTCATCAGTCCCATAGAACTTAGAACCACTTAAACCTAACCAACCTAAGGACATCACACACATCCATGCCCGAGGCAGCATTCGAATCTGCGGCCGTAGCAGTCGCGCAGTTTCGGTCTGAAGCGCCTAGAACCGCTCGGTCACCGAAGCCGGCACTCATGTTCATACAGTCATCACAGAGTGATTGACAGTGCCACCGTCCCCCCAACCCTCCAGGTTCGGAACGAAAAGCGAAGGACATTTAGACTAAACCGCTAGCTTGTAATTTATCACACAAGAATAGAACTCAGCATGTCGCTCCAAAACAGCAATAAAATCCTCTGCTTGAAAGATATCCCAGTAACCAAGTTACACCAGCTACACACAGCGATAAACTCACTACAACAACAAAAGAAAAAATATGTAATCCACAAGTAAAGTTAAACACCAACATACAGGCTGGTATACACACACACACACACACACACACACACACACACACACACACACACACACACACACACACACACTCTTATGATTTTCTAACCAGCAGCATAACGGTCTCCACCCTTACTGTGAGTGTGAGCTTATGTAAGGGCATAGCTATGACAGCTAGCGTTGCAGTGATGGAAGTTTTTCTGAGTAAACGTTTGCAACAGGAAGTACCCTCACGAATACTTGACAGGTGAGAGGAAACACTATAACAAACATCTTATTTTCCACTTCGTTGTGTAGACAATAGCGTTGAAAGAATGAATAATATTTTCGTCATCCTTTTCAGAATGAAGGCAGCATTCGAAGACCTGGAACTGTTTAATGATACAGGTAGTTTTGTGCCAAAACAAGCACCTGCAATTCTTGTGGACTGCAAGCGAATTACCACTGAGTTTTCTCTTACTACGAGGATGCAACATCCAGCAACCTGCTAGATAAAACACTGAAGACAAACTCTTGGTCGACATGAAATCAGAACTATTATGAGTGGCAAATGTATGGAGTGCGGCTGCTTACAGCAAGAAACACGCCTTGGAAGTTTTGTAGATGTGCTGATTATTACTGTAACGGGTGATGAGAAATTAAAATGGATATCATCTCTGTTAGGTGTTGATCTTCTCAAAGTAGTTAACATGCAATATCTCGATTGTCTAACACACAAAAAACTAAATAAATTTAAGAATTTTTAGCATCGTGCAGACCCGTCAGCACCTGTGATAATTAAACATATAACACGTCAGCCTCAGTTTAAAATAGAACCAATCTTTACCTAGGATTCAACCAAAATAATTTGGCCTTCTTCAGAAGCTATTGAAACTAAACTACTGCATGCCAAACTTTGGCCATGTCAAGTATAAAAGTACAGCACCGTAGTACCCAGTCATAAATCTACCTCGTCCGCTCAGTAGGGCCTACAGTTTCTCTTCAGATAAGTAATGTAGATTTATGATTGGGTTCTACGGTGCTGAAGAAGGCCAAATTATTTTGGCTGAAACTTAGGTAAAGATTGGTTTCTATTTGCAACTGAGCTGTTTAACTAAATAACTGTTTGAGTACTCCTGAACATCATTGTTTCAAATCAGTGATTCGATGGTATTGGGAGAATTAAAGTTCATTATTAAATATCTTCTTGTTTTTCCTTCCACCCCTGTAAAATACGACTCCAAGTTACAAAATCGAATCTAAACACTATTAAACACTCTTAAGTTTGATATGTTCAGTGCTTGTCAGAGCAGCAATGGCTGCAGTGGTGGCAGTTGAGGTGTGAGATTTTGTAAGAATCAGTAGGTTCGAAGCATTATTTCATCTACATCTACATCCACATAGATGCTCCGCAAGCCACCGTATGGTGTGTGGCGACAGTATCCTGTACCACTACGAGTCATTTCCTTTCCTGTTCCACTCGCAAACAGAGCGAGGGAAAAGAGACTGTGTATATACCTCAGTATGATCCCTAATTTCTCGTATCTTATCTTTGTTGTTCTTACGGGAAATGTATGTTGTCGGCAGTTGAATCATTCTGCAGTGAGCTTCAAATGCCGGTTCTCTAAATTTTCCCAGTAGTGTTCCTCGAAAAGAACATCGTCTTCAATCCAGGGTTTCCCATTTGAGTTCCCGAAGTATCTCCGTAATACTTGCGAGTTGTACGAGCCGACCGATAACAAATCTAGCTGCCCGCAGCAGCGACCTATATGCGGCACCCTTTGCGGGCGAACCACACTTCCCCATAATTCTTCCAGTAAACTGAAGTCGACTATTCACATTGCCTACGGCAATGCTAACATGCTCGTTCCATTTCACATCGCTATGCAACGTTAAGCCCAGATATTTAAATGACATGACTGTGTCAAGCAGGACATTACTAATGCTGTATCCGAACATTACTGGTTTGTTTTTCCTACTTCATCTGCATTAACTTAAATTTATCTACATTTAGAGCCAGCTGCATTTCATCACACCAACTAGAAATTTTGTCTAAGTCATCTTGTATCCTCCTCCAGTCCATCAGCTTCGACACCTTTCCGTGCACCACGGCATCGTCAGCAAACAACTGCAGATTGTTGCCCATGCCGACCGCAGATCATTTATGTATACAGAAAACAGTAACGGTCCTACTACACCCCTGACGATACCCATTGTCTCTGATGAACATTCGCCGTCGAGGACAACATCCTAGGGTCTATCAATTACGAAGTTTTCTAGCCACTACATATCTGGCAAGCTATTTCATGTGTTTGTACCTTCGTTAACAGTCTAATATGTGATGAGATTTAGCAATTGATGGGGGTGCACTCAACATTGACACAGTTAAGATAGTTTAAGTCTTAGAACCTATATTATAGAAGACAACCAATCACATAACATTACTGACTCATTTTCCAGATATGAATTACAGGTTACTGCATGAATAAACAAGTACATAACATCCATTGTCGCTGAGTACAGATTAATATCATATAATGATACCTACAGATTGCTCAATGTGCAATACTAGTTACACCACTATTTTCCAGGCAGCTCCACGGCTACTGCTTCTGCATTTCAATTTATGACAATGCACATAGTAGAGCAATTAGCAGAAGAAGTTGGTGGATGACGCCCATGGTAAAGCACTGAGCAATAGCTTATTGTAATGTTTCTGTCAAAGGGCAGCAGGAAGTGATCTGGGACAAACGTCTACAAAGACGTGTGGTCATTATATCTCAATCAGTAAGTTAACTGTTTCTTAGGCAAGGGTACTGGCATAAATTACCCCATTACTTACCTATAACTGGCTAAGCCATAATGACCACACATTTTGTTTTGTGCAATAAGAGAAAGAAATTTGCAGAAAATTATGAACCACTTCACCAAATATTGCCATGAGAGCTTGTGTAACACGCCGCACATATGGGTAACTAGGAACAGATGGCATGTGACTGGAACTACAGTATTTTTATAGATGTATTTAAAACCCGTGCATAATTTTGCCTCCTGCACTGATGTTTGTATCATACAATGAAGCACCAAAGAAACTGGTATAGGAATGCGCATTTAAATACAGAGATATATAAACAGACAGAATACGGCGTTGCGGTCGGCAACACCTATATAAGACAACAAGTGCCAGGCGCAGTTGTTAGATCGGTTACTGCTGCTACAATAGCAGGTTATCAAGATTTAAATGCGTTTCAACGTGGTGTTACAGTCCACGCACTAGCAATGGGACCCACCATCTCCGAGGATCTGATGAAGTAAGGACTTTCCCGGACGTCCATTCCACGACATCGCTGTGGCCGGAAAAAGCTCCTCCAAGAACGGGACCAGCGACGACTTAAGAGAATCGTTCAACGTGACAGAAGTGCAATCCTTCGGCATATTGCTGCAGATTTCAATGCTGGGCCTGCAACACGTGTCAGGGCGCGAACCATTCAACGAAACATCATCGATATGGGCTTTCGGGGCTGAAGGCTTACTCGTGTACTCTTGATGACTGCATAACGCAAAGCTTTATGCCTCGCCTGGGCCCGTCAACATCGATACTGGTCTTTTGATGACTGGAAACATGTTACCTTGTCGGGCGAGTCTCGTTTCAAATTGTATCGAGCAGGTGGACATGTATGGGTATGGAGACAACCTCACGAATCCGTGGACCCTGCATGTCAGCAGGAAACTGTTCAAGCTGGTGGAGGCTCTGTAATGGTGTGGGGCGTGTGTGCCGTCGGAGTGATATGGGACCCCTGATACATCTAGATACGATTGTTACAGGTGACACGTACATAAGCATCCTGTCTGATCACCTGCATCCATTCATGTCCACTGTGCATTCTGACGGACTTGGTCAATTCCAGCAGGACAATGAGACACCCCATACATTCACAATTGCTACAGACTGGCTCCAGGAAACCTCTTCTGAGTTTAAACACTTCCGCTGGCCACCAAACTCCCCAGAGATATGACATTGTTGAACTATCTGGGATGCCTTTCAACGTGCTGTTCAGAAGAGATCTCCATCCTCTCGTACTCTTACGGATTTATGGATACCCCTGCCGGATTCATGGTGTCAGTTCCCTCCAACACTACAGCAGACATTAGTCGACTCCATGCCACGTCGTGTTGCGGCACTTCTGCATGCTCGCGGGGATGCCAGTTTCATTGGCTCTTCATTGTAGAAGTCATATATGGGTGATAGTTACTCTACCTTCCAAATAAAGTGAATACAGTAGCTTATGGTCACTAACACATGAAAAATACAGTGATAAACCAAAACATTATGACCAATGCCCACAGCGACGATGGATCCCGTCTGGTGACGTTCTTGGCACTCGACACAGAAACAAACGTGTGTAAGCGGAGCAGACGCGGACGGGGGATCATCCTAGCGAAGATATAGGCTGCAAATGTGGAATTCCATTGAGATAAGCGACTTTGACAGAAGGAAAATTATTATTACGCAAAGCCTATGAACGAGTATCTCAAAAACGGCGAAGCTGATTGAATGTTCATGTGCTACTGTCGTGAGCATCTATGAAAAGAGGTGAACGGAGAGTGAAAATACCACAAGGCGCTAAAAAGCTGGAAGTCCACGACTCTTCACAGATGGTAATCTGTGGCATATCTTCCGAAAGAGCTCAATGCTGGTGCACGCACAAGTGTTTCGGAGCACACCGTTCATCGTACATTCTTGAACACGGAGCTCTGCAACAGACCACCCCTATGTGTTCATATGTTGACCCACCGACATCGTCAATTACGATTGCAGTGGACACAGGACCATTAGGATTTGAACATCGATCAATGGAAACGTGTCGTCGCTTCTTCAGGTGAATCAATCGACGGTTGTCTCCACAAACGCCACCATCGAGGTGAACGGCGGCTCGAAACGTGCAGCACGTCACGGATGCAGGCTGGTGGAAGCCTGTAATCCATAGTGCTTAATGTCTTCCCCGAAGGCGATCTCATCTTTCAGCAGTGTAACTGTCCGTGTGTCGGAGCTACAGTGGTTTGAAGAGCCTTATAGTGAGCTCACGTTGACTGGAAAGTTGCACAGGACACACCGATATCCAAGAAAAGTAGTGGGAGTAATTCACTATATTACAGCCCCATATCATTAACATGGAACATATATTGTGTTCGAACATTATGAATTACCTCGAAGAAAACGGTCTATTGACACACAGTCAACATGGATATAGAAAACATTGTTCTTGTGAAACACAACTAGCTCTTTATTCGCGTGAAGTGTTGAGTGCTATTGGCAAGGGATTTCAGATTGATTCCGTACTTTTTGATTACCCGAAGGCTTGATTACCGGAAGGCTTTTGACACTGCATCCCCATCCGGCGCGCAGGTCGCCCATGTGGCGTCGAATGTAATAAGACCAGCACCAAGGCGGCCAGACCTGCCCCGCAAGGGGCCTCCCGGCCAATGACGCCAAACGCTCATTTCCATTTTGACACTGTACCACACAAGCGGCTTGTAAGTGAAATTGCGTGCTTATGGAATATCGTCTCAGTTACGTGACTGGATTTGTGATTTCCTGTCAGAGAGGTCACAGTTCGTAGTAACTGACATAAAATCATCCACTAAAACAGAAGTAATTTCTCGCGTTCCCCAAGGTAGTGTTATATGTCCTTTGCTGTTCCTTATCTACATAAACGATTTGGGAGCCAATCTGAACAGCCGTCTTAGATGGTTTGCAGATGACTCTGTCGTTTATCGACTAAGAGAGTCATCAGAAGATCAAAAGATACCTGAATTGTGCGAAAATTGGCAGTTGACCCTAAATGACGTAAAGTTAAACTTCTGTTACACGATACATCAGTAAAATCTAAAGGCCATAAATTCAACTAGATACCTAGGAATTACAATTACGAACAACTTAAATTGGAAGGAACACATAGAAAATGATGTGGTGAAAACTAACCAAAGACTGCGTTTATTGGCAGGACACTTATAAAATCTAACAGTTCTACTAAGGAGACTGCCTACACTACGCTTGTCCGTCCTATTTTAGAATACTGCTGCGCGATCTGTGATCCTTACCAGATAGGATTGACGGAGTACTTAGAAAAAGTTCAAAGAAAGGCAACACGTTTTTTGATATGGCGAAATATGGGAGACAGTGTCATTGAAATGGTACATGGTTTGGGCAGGACATCATTAAAAGAAAGGCGTTTTTCGTTGCAACGAAATCTTCTCACGAAATTCGAATCACCAACGTTCTCCTTCGAATGCGAAAATATTTTGTTGACACCGAACTACATGGGGAGAAACTATCACGAAGATAAAATAAGGGAAATCAGAGCTCATGAGGGAAGATATAGGTGTTCGTTCTTACCGCTCGCTATACGAGATTGGTATAATAGAAAATTGTGAAGGTGCTTCGATGAACCCTCTGCCAGGCACTTAAATGTGATTAGCAGAGCATACACGTAAATGTAGATGATGTCTTGGCGACTATATTCGCCTGACGTAAATCCTATGGAACCCATTTGGATCGCAATCGAGCTACCCAAATGAGAGTTATTTACTGGCATTACATGACCTGTGCGTAGACCTCTAATGCCACATAACTCCACAAACCTAGCAACAAACTGTCGGATCCCTGATATGCAGAATCAGTTATGTATTTTTTTTCCAAAGGCTGACTAACACGCTGTTAAGCACGTGGTCATAACGTTTTGGCTCATCAGTGTATGCTAGTTATGTTGATTTTACTGTATCAAAATAAAAACACATAATACATTAAATATATTCATTTTATTCCATCTAACAGCTCCTTTTTACGATTTGATAGCTCAGTTTAACAGGACATCGTGGATGCACATTGTAACGCTTATAACAATATGAATACTTAGAAATAAATGCATCATTTTGTAACACTTGAGGGAATCTCTGAAAGCAGAGTGAAGTGTCACGTAAAGAGGATTTCTGTTGTTTAGAAAATAAACAATAATCAGCTGCATTCAAGTTGCGACACTCTTCTACAACTCAGTTATACACAATAAAAAGTGGTTCACAAACACTTCTACATTTAATCCACTCACACAGTAAGTAAGCATTTCCATCACCAGTATCTCCCTGTTTTTCATTAGAACTGTTGAATCCACCGTATTCTTGCTGCAATATGATATCTTCAGGAATAATTGTGTTTAGATCATGTAGCACACATTCATTTCCAACACTTAAATTAGCAGCTAATTCTGTCACTTGGCATTTGTCAGCTGTGACATCAATTACCAAAATTTTACTCACTTTACTTTGTTCATTCTCCTTCAGCTATATTCTGAAGTATCTGAGGTGATAGAGAGATAGCGATGGATTGTTTGTAGCTCTCAGCACATTTTTTCCCTTTGTCTTTTGTGTCTTAGTGCTAGTGATATAGAGGGTTTATAAGCAGAAATATAGAATGCGTGGTGCTGGATGGTTAAGTTCGTACAGCAGAGGAGTCTTCAATGTTTCTAGTCTCTGGTCTCACCATGATAGCCTTCCAGTGTACCACTGTGTTGACGTCGTTATCGTCCACATGAATTCCATGGTGATGTTCTCACAGAGTGAAGTTACTAGAGTTAGCGACTTCCTTTTGCGCGCGCGCGCGGGTGTGTGTGTGTGTGTGTGTGTGTGTGTGTGTGTGTGTGTGTAGAGAGAGAGAGAGAGAGAGAGAGAGAGTTTTATTTCTCAGGCAGTGTTCTTGATAATACTGCCTATGTGGCTGGGTGTCTCACGTCTGCGTGTTTTGACAAACTTATCTAAAGTGTTAATTATGAATTTTATTTCCATTTTTCCTTGATGATTTACCAAACGCTGTGAAATCTGCAATGCACTTTGGTGTGAAAACTGCCTTATACTTGCAAAATCCTCTACTGTTTGAGGATAGTCTTATTATACACAGAACCCATTTTCAGTGTTGTGCTTGTGTCATATCAATCCATTCCACCATTCATAAATATGTTTTACAATACTAGAAACTACTGCTTTTGAGGAACATGTAAAACATACCATTTATGTACTATAGTTTTGCACTGTTCCAAATAAAACTTTGTTGATATTATTGTTTGTGATGTTGCGATGCTAGCATCTGTTATTGTAAATAATAGTCAAAGAAAGGTGGATACAAAAATGGAATTTTAATCACTTCATGTTTTTAGAGATACGTCAGTAATGGTTTAGCAACCAAGAATTGTAGATTCTGTTCAGTCGTGATCAGTATAGGTCTCTACCCACTTTCACAAACATTGAGTGTGTAGCATGCATGTGATAAAATCTGATGTTTAACAACAAGTGCATAAACTAAGGTTTTCAATAAAATTTGTAGCATTATATTGCTAATCCAACCAGCATTTTAGTTTAGACCGACACAATGTACTGAACATAGGTTATCTATAACAACAACCAATACTACTTTATACGATTTATTATTTACACAAAATAATGTACACTGATCACAAATGTGTTCAGTATCACACACATTACTTAATCAGTATTCACAACAATACTCTACGATCTGTCACAGAAGTGTCTCCTCATCAACGTCTTTACTGGTATCTATTACTGTTAAAAATAAGAAAACTATATGATGTAACATATTTAATTAAAATATTCATTACAACAGAAAAGCAATACAACAAAAATGCACTCACACTCCACAATAACATCGCTGGGTAGCAGGATCTCCTCAACATCATCTTTAATTCTATACGTTAATTGTCAATAACAGAAATAAATTGTGAGAAAGTATATTTAAAAACATAATCCAAATTCAAATGTTAATGAAAACAAAACTGAATAGGAAAAAGATGTACTCATAGTCCTCAATAGCTTCACTCAGTCTATTTGAAAATATGCATGAATCATGCTGGAAAATAGATCTATAAGAGATGTAGACTTGTATAACGACATATATCTCAGTTAACCGTCCACCCACTCAAAATAAGTGGCTGTCTCTGGCGTAATTTGTGACTATGATAATGAATTCATGCTATATATCCCAACATTAAATTAATAGCCCGGCAGTCACCATAGCTACCGAGGACTGACCAAAGAGATGCTTTCAGCTGTGTGCGTGCGATGTGTCTATTGTTTATGCAAGCACAGAGTTGTCATCTGCTGGTGGACGACATGTAAAATTGGAATGGTTTAGATTCCTGTACTGTCATAAACCGTATGTTATGGAAATGTTAGCTTCTGTCTGTGCTTTTTCATTCTGATGTGTGATATGACTCCTTATGCCCTTACAGTGTGTCGCTATCAATGTATGTTGTCGATTCTGCAGAATATCCGAAATTTCTCTTCGAGTTACAGAAACGCTGTGCTTAATAAGCACAGTAGCTGAGATTACTGTAAAAGTTAAATCGAGGATTTCCAGTCAGCACATACGGCCACCAACAGCAGCTGCACAAGAGCAGTGACGCTTTCTAACAATGCTGAGTAACATCACCCGGACAGTGGCTGAATTTTATAAGAACCACCGTTCTCATTGTGCAGGCACAGGGGGTGGCGCTCGACAGTCAGCGACGGCGTCCACGTACGCTGACTAGGGTTGAGGAGTCATTGCAGCTTTGACCTGCGCATTGTATGACCTGATTACTATTATTATGTAGTATTCTGCCTAGTGGCAGGTCCATGTCTTCGTACGGAGAATTTCTGATTCCACTGTTCCCTGTCTTCAGCTTCTTCCTTCAGTCTGTTGTATCTCCTTCCATCTTTCATGTCGTCCAGATGTTGAATTCTTCTTCTTCCTCGTCCTGCGTTTCCTCTGAGTTTCCCTTCGATGACATCATGTATGAGTCCCTCGTGTCTAAGTATATGTCCAATCCAGTTGGCCTTTATCTCAAGAATTGTACGCAGAATACTTCTCTTCTCTCCTACTCTTCGCAGTACATCGTCATTTTTAATACGATTTGTCCACTTGATCTTTTCCATTCTCCTCCAGCACTACATTTCAAAGCTCTCTAAGTATTTTTTCTCCTTCTTTCTCATGGTCCATGTCTCTGCTCCATACAGTGCAATGCTCCAAAAGTAGCATTTTATGAGTGCTTTATATTTTTTATTACCTGATAGCCGGCAATAAAGCAGAGTATGGGTCCTTGTTAGGTAGAAAGTGGAAGAGACGGCTGAGAGTTTTTTGCGAATTCCGTGGGACAGGGCAGTGGCGCCCAGGCGTTCACACTCGACTACAAAAAATTTTTGTGAAGACAGGAGGCTCTTAGCGAGTTTATGGCCGTTCTTTAAAAAGTTAGAAATGGATGCAACAGGGGAGATAACGATCTTTTTATGGAGGGCTGTGGTTCCACCGAAGTCATGCTTTTAGCAAAGACACGGTGTATAAACATGGGAAAGAGGGCGCGAAGCTGAATTCTTTTTTTCCTCCTTCTCCTAATTAATTTTTAAAGTCACTAGTTGGTCAAATCTGTGTATGCAGAGCAGGGGGGCGGTCTCCCAGCTCCGAATGCCGAGCTATAGCTTGTGATTGGCTTGTGCTTAAGTGGGTGTGGTCTAAGCATGCAAATGTGCTATGCTACTGAGCCACAGAAGAAAGCTGTAGAGAAAGAAAAGATCACTCTTGTACTGATGCTTCGCTTGTAAAGAACGACAGGTCTTTACCAAGGTGAGACTTTTGTCCTTTGTTAGTGTGCCACTTAGAGTCTGTGCCAGTCACCATCTGAACCGTCAGAGGTACTGCTTCTAGCATCACGCACACAACGAGTTGTGCGTGGGTGTACTTATTTGTTTTGAGTCGACCGTCTAAATGTTTGACATATTCCGTCACGCATAGTCGTATCACGGAGTCAAACTGGTTTGGTAGATCAGCAAACGGGTCTACCTGCACACTGGAATCTACCGGGGTTTCAGAGGGTCTCAGGGAAATATCTGTGTTCCGAATCAGCCGAACGCGAGACCGCGTATTTGCAAATTTCTGAGCGCGCGCCGTCAATAACAGATTGCCGCTGTCTGCGACTGCATTCGGCGATCGCATCGTGCTATGCCGTCCTCGCCCGAAGAAGGATAAAGTATTCGCTTCTATGGCATAGGGCTCCAACATATGCTTTTCAGCACCCTGTTCTTTGGAACCATATTTTTCTTTGTAGAATAGTTGAGTATAGATGCTTAATAGTAGCGTAGTTTTTGGGTCATGCCACAGATTCACTTTTATGAAGTCAGATAAAACGATTAGTTCTGGTTAGTGTGGGTGGGTTGATCCCCAGCTGGTCACTTTGTTAACCATAGACTGCATATTATTGAAAGCGATTGTCAGATAAAATGTTTATGTTGGATTTTCTTAGCCATCATTTGTCATTTGATATTAAGAAAGAATAAATCAATAGTTATTTAGACCACAACTCCTCTCAGTGTTCTGATTTACATTACCTTTGCCATTTTATGAAAGTCATGGGATTGTCAAAAATCATGGTCAAATCATAATAAGATTGTTTATACTCATTAACATTTTTTGATATTTTGATTAATACGCAAGAATATTATATTTATTCAAGGTATTAATCTTCAACGGCACCCTGTCAGTCAGATACTTTTCTTTTACACACCAAGCAATAGCTTGCAATTGTTGACGAAAACAACCACCATCTTACAACTGGCAATCACTGCCAGAATCCTCCAATTGATAGAACCCGGAAGTTTGCAAAGTTACAATCGATTATAGCTAGGGTCCTGCTTCTGCCGCTATTGGACGACACAGTGGAGTTTGGTTGGGATTTCCGTTCTTCCAACATCGAGGAATACTACCGACGTTTCTCTCTTTGGAAGTTGGATTCTGTGAAATCAGTAGCTCGTGATACTGTGCCATGTCAGTGTCTGATAACGTGCAGCATGTTAAAGCAATTGAGCCTACAATCGAAGGAGGTCTTCCTTCAGCTTTCTAACGAAATTTTGGTAACAGACGTATTTTCCAACTCGTGGAAACAAGCTATTTCAATCCCAATTTTAAAACCAGCGGAGGATCGTACTAACCCCAGAAATTATCTTAGCGTCAGCCTCACTAGCTGTATAAGAAAGACACTAAAGTGTATGGTTAACTGGCACCTAGTGTTAGTTCTTGAAACCAGGTCACTACCAAGTCGCTCCCAGAGTGGGTTCAGGAAGTGTCACTACACACTGGATAGCCCGAACGTGCTCGAAGCACCAGTTCAACTAGCTTTCCTCCATAAGTAACACCTTGTAGGTGGATTCATAGATTTGGAAAAGGCTTACGTTCCTACCACGAGGAGCTCCACAAAATGAGTTCCATGGAAATTTCCCCACTTTCATACACTCCCTCCTACCAGTAAAATATTTTAAATACATTGTTTTAAGCAGGAGAACAGCGTCCAGGGGAGTGTTTCCAGTGTAACAGCATTCTCCGTTGCTATATACAACAGCTACTCGACAATTGCATTTAATGACCAGGTGCTTGGAGGACTTGTCAAACACCACAGGTTTCAGGGTCTCTTTGGAGAAAACTGTGTTGATTTTAGTCACTTCCGCTCCCTTTTAATTTGCCTGTTTTAAAAATGGAGGATGCCAGTCTCTCTTTTAAGTGAAAGGCAAAATACTTGTTCCTCACTTTTGATGAAAAATTAACATAACTGCACTTCTTAAATAACTGAAATTAATATGCCTCAGAGCTTTACACATTCTCAAATGTGTCATTCATAGGTCTTCGGGAGCAGGCAGGGCACTTTTGTTCCTATTCTATAATGCCTCTCTGCCGCCCCAACTTGAATACAGATGCCAGATTTATTCATCAGCAATGCCTTCCTACCTCAAAATGCTGGATGTGGTTCACCATGAGGGTATTTGGTTATCAACAGGGGTTTATCAGATAACTGCAATTTCCTACTTGTGTGCAGAGGCTGGTGAGTTTTCACTGTCTGTTTGACGTCTTCCTCTAATCACGTACCAAGCATACAGGGCTCTGTCTGTTCCAAAACCGGCAGCACTCATCTCCATCACCTGCTCACAGCTTAACATCTATTCTGTAACAGCCTGTGGGCAACGAGGTCTTGAGTTATTACAGATGAATGCAATTAAGTTTCAAAGCCAAGGGTGGAGTAGGGGACCCCGTTGGCTTTTAAGGAGGCCCAAGTTGCTTTTTGAATTGAATGGATACAGGAAACACTGTACTCCAGATTACATTTTTAAAACTTATTTTGCGGGATTTTAAATTGCGACCCACATTGGCATTATCGACTGTCCCATCGCGTCTCCCGAATTTGTCCTTAGAGAGGCTCCCAGAGTAGTTTTCAGTTAACTATGCGAAATTGTTTACTATCCTGAAGACATTAGAGCAGATGAGATGAAATCGTGGCAAGAAGTTCCTCGTCTATTCTGATCCCGAAAGAGCTGTTCTTGTAATTTGTCAGCTGTACCCAGAGAATACGATGGTACAAGGTGTCCAGGACACTCTCCTTCTTTTGCAAAGACAGGAAAAGGAAATAATTTTCTGCTGGTTCCAGGAAATGAACTCGATGATGTCTGTTCCAAGGAAGCTTCTCCCTTGAGCATCCTGCTCGTCGTTCATTGCATCAATGGGCAGTCACTACATACGTCATCTGGAAGGCTGTGTATTGGTGGGAAGCACAGTGCCTGGAGATGAGTAGAATCTGCGGTCAGTGAAACCTTAAGTGCTTACCGTGGCTTACACCTCCTTCCGAAAAATGGCTCTGAGCACTATGGGACTTAACTTCTGAGGTCATCAGTCCCCTAGAACTTAGAACTACTTACACCGAAGTAACCTAAGGACATCTCACACATCCATGCCCGAGGGAGGATTCGAACCGGCGACCGTATCGGTCGCGCGGTTCCAGACTGTAGCGCCTAGAACCGCTCGGCCACTCAGGCCGGCACACCTCCTTTCGACCAAGACGAGGTGAGAAAGTAACACTACCAAGGCTCAGGGTGAGACATAGCCAGTTGACATAATTATGGCTTTCTCTTACGTCACGAGGAGCCACCTGTGTGTCAAAGATGATGGAACACTGATGTGTTCAATAGAGTGTGTTTGATATGACGACCCGAGGGCAGACCTGGGTCTCTCACAGGACCTGCACTCTACACAATGAGGCGAACATGGTACGTGTTAAGGTTATGCGACGCGTCAGGTCTCCTTCCCAAAATAATGGATGTGCGATTTTAGTATGTAGTCACTCAGCCCCAGTACACTGGAACCATTTAAAATGTGTCTGTACCGGTATTTTATATCCGATTTGATATAATTACTAGCAAACGCCGCAATACTTCGCAATGCAAAATATGTATGGGACTTTTATATACATCCTAAAATCCTCTTCAGCCTCTGGCCACCTCCTCCTTCCTCTATCTTCGTTCATCCCCTCCTCCGGCTCCCTCTCTCTGTACGTCACCTGCTCTCCCCTCTTTCTTTCCATCTCCTCCTCACCCCTCTCTATGCCCATTTCCTCTGCCCTTCTCTATTCTATTACCACTCTTTTTGACGTTGAGCTTTTTTTATTGTTATTAGAAACGAAACCCTCACTGAGAGGAAGTCGCTTAAAATGAATGAGTAGATAAATCGGTTGTGATCATTGATATGCAAGGTATGAGAGAGACTTCTCCAGCTGCTGGATGTGTTTGGATAGTTGCTTCAATTTTTCCGTAAGAACGTGCAAAAATGTAACAGGACAGAGAAAATCCTACACTGAACAATTTGAGATAGGGAACCTGGGGTCCGAGAAGCCAGCTTAATAAGATATGGAAATAAACTTGTCTAGCATTATGTCTAGCAGTACTGTTTTCCAGCTTATTTACAGCTAACATGAGTACTACTTTAAAGGTACTGTGCTGTTTATTCACGTGTACATTCTTTATTTACTACCACGGAACAAGGAGGACGAGCGTGATTAGAGGTTTGTTTACTTGTCCATAGGGTGGCTCTGTTGTATCGTATTTACATTGTCCCATGGAGAACGTGCTATGGATCAACAACAGATCCATTCATTACTCACTGCTGTTCAAAGACGTACAGTACAATACGATGGAACAGTGCCGGTAGTTTTGCAGAACACACTGAAATTAACCTTGTGTATGAGGAAGTACGTTGCAATGCACTCGCTGCTGGAAGACTGTACAAGGAACGATTTCCTAAAAGGTATTATCCGCACGAGTGTTTATTTCTCTTGATCGGTGAATGCGGCAGACAGGTCCATTGAAAAGAAGAGACGACGGCAAAGTGGGGACCGCTCGCACACTTGATTTTGAAAACGAGGTACTGGAACATGTCGCAGCGAACCCCACTGCAACTATTCGTCGTATTGTACATGAAACGGCGATTGCACGTACTAGCGTGTGGCGAGTACTCCACAAACAACAATTACACCCATATTGCACCCATGTTGCAGCGGACCCCACTACAAGTAGTGGTCGTATTGCACGTGAAACGGCGATTGCACATACTAGCGTGTGGCGAGTACTCCGCGAACAACAATTACACCCATATTGCACCCATGTTGCAGGGAACCCCACTACAAGTAGTCGCCGTATTGCACGTGAAACGGCGATTGCACGTACTAGCGTCTGGCGAGTACTCCACGAACAACAATTACACCCATATTGCACCCATGTTGCAGCGGACCCCACTACAAGTAGTCGTCGTATTGCACGTGAAACGGCCATTACACGTACTAGCGTGTGGCGAGTACTCCGCGAACAACAATAACACCCATATTGCACCCATGTTGCAGCGGACCCCACTACAAGTAGTCGTCGTATTGCACGTGAAACGGCGATTGCACGTACTAGCGTGTGGCGAGTACTCCACGAACAGCAATTACACCCGTATTGCACCCATGTTGCAGCGGACCCCACTACAAGTAGTCGTCGTATTGCACGTGAAACGGCGACTGCACATACTAGCGTGTGGCGAGTACTCCGCGAACAACAATTACACCCATATTGCCAGCATGTTGCAAGGAACCCCACTACAAGTAGTCGTCGTATTGCACGTGAAACGGCGATTTCACATACTAGCGTGTGGCGAATACTCCGCGAACATCAATTACACCCATATTGCACGCATGTTGCAAGGAACCCCACTACAAGTAGTCGTCGTATTGCACGTGAAACGGCGATTGCAGGTACTAGCGTGTGGCGAGTACTCCGCGAAAAGGAATTACACCCATATTGCACCCATGTTGCAGCGGACCCCACTACCAGTAGTCGTCGTATTGCACGTGAAACGGCGATTTCACGTATTAGCGTGTGGCGAGTACTCCGCGAACAACAATTACACCCATATTGCACCCATGTTGAAGCGGACCCCACTACAAGTAGTCGTCGTATTGCACGTGAAACGGCGATTTCACGTACTAGCGTGTGGCGAGTACTCTGCGAACAACAATTACACCCATATTGCACCCATGTTGCAGCAGACCCCACTACAAGTAATGGTCGTATTGCACGTGAAACGGCGATTGCACGTACTAGCGTGTGGCGAGTACTCCACGAACAACAATTACACCCGTATTGCACCCATGTTGCAGCGGACCCCACTACAAGTAGTCGTCGTATTGCACGTGAAACGGCGATTGCACATACTAGCGTGTGGCGAGTACTCCGTAAACAACAATTACACCCATATTCCACCCATGTTGCAGCAGACCACACTACAAGTAGTCGTCGTATTGCACGTGAAACGGCGATTGCACGTACTGGCGTGTGGCGAGTACTCCACGAACAACAATTACACCCATATTGCCAGCATGTTGCAGGTAACCCCACTCCAAGTAGTCGTCGTATTGCACGTGAAACGGCCATTGCCGTACTAGCGTGTGGCGAGTACTCCGCGAACAACAATTACACCCATATTGCACCCATGTTGCAGCGGACCCCACTACAAGTAGTCGTCGTTTTGCACGTGAAACGGCGATTTCACGTACTAGCGTGTGGCGAGTAGTCCGCGAACAACAATTACACCCATATTGCACCCATGTTGCAGCAGACCCCACTACAAGTAGTCGTCGTATTGCACGTGAAACGGCCATTGCACGTACTAGCGTGTGGCGAGTACTCCGCGAACAACAATTACACCCATATTGCACCCATGTTGCAACGGACCCCACTACAAGTAGTGGTCGTATTGCACGTGACACGGCGATTGCACGTACTAGCGTGTGGCGAGTACTCCACGAAAAACAATTACACCCATATTGCACTCATGTTGCAGCGGACCCCACTACAAGTAGTCTTCGTATTGCACGTGAAACGGCGATTGCACGTACTAGCGTGTGGCGAGTACTCCGCGAACAACAATTACACCCATATTGCACCCATGTTGCAGCGGACCCCACTACAAGTAGTCGTCGTATTGCACGTGAAACGGCGATTTCACGTACTAGCGTGTGGCGAATACTCCGCGAACAACAATTACACCCATATTGCACCCATGTTGCAACGGACCCCACTACAAGTAGTCGTCGTATTGCACGTGAAACGGCGATTGCACGTACTAGCGTGTGGCGAGTACTCCGCGAACAACAATTACACCCATATTGCACCCATGTTGCAACGGACCCCACTACAAGTAGTGGTCGTATTGCACGTGACACGGCGATTGCACGTACTAGCGTGTGGCGAGTACTCCACGAAAAACAATTACACCCATATTGCACTCATGTTGCAGCGGACCCCACTACAAGTAGTCTTCGTATTGCACGTGAAACGGCGATTGCACGTACTAGCGTGTGGCGAGTACTCCGCGAACAACAATTACACCCATATTGCACCCATGTTGCAGCGGACCCCACTACAAGTAGTCGTCGTATTGCACGTGAAACGGCGATTTCACGTACTAGCGTGTGGCGAATACTCCGCGAACAACAATTACACCCATATTGCACCCATGTTGCAACGGACCCCACTACAAGTAGTCGTCGTATTGCACGTGAAACGGCGATTGCACGTACTAGCGTGTGGCGAGTACTCCGCGAACAACAATTACACCCATATTGCACCCATGTTGCAGCAGACCCCACTACAAGTAGTCGTCGTATTGTACGTGAAACGGCGATTTCACGTACTAGCGTGTAGCGAGTAGTCCGCGAACAACAATTACACCCATATTGCACCCATGTTGCAGCGGACCCCACTACAAGTAGTCGTCGTATTGCACGTGAAACGGCGATTTCACGTACTAGCGTGTGGCGAGTAGTCCGCGAACAACAATTACACCCATATTGCACCCATGTTGCATCAGACCCCACTACAAGTAGTCGTCGTATTGCACGTGAAACGGCGATTGCACGTACTAGCGTGTGGCGAGTAGTCCGCAAACAACAATTACACCCATATTGCACCCATGTTGCATCAGACCCCACTACAAGTAGTCGTCGTATTGCACGTGAAACAATTACACCCATATTGCACTCATGTTGCAGCGGACCCCACTACAAGTAGTCTTCGTATTGCACGTGAAACGGCGATTGCACGTACTAGCGTGTGGCGAGTACTCCGCGAACAACAATTACACCCATATTGCACCCATGTTGCAGCGGACCCCACTACAAGTAGTCGTCGTATTGCACGTGAAACGGCGATTTCACGTACTAGCGTGTGGCGAATACTCCGCGAACAACAATTACACCCATATTGCACCCATGTTGCAACGGACCCCACTACAAGTAGTCGTCGTATTGCACGTGAAACGGCGATTGCACGTACTAGCGTGTGGCGAGTACTCCACGAACAACAATTACACTCATATTGCACCCATGTTGCAGGGACCCCACTACAAGTAGTCGTCGTATTGCACGTGAAACGGCGATTGCACATACTAGCGTGTGGCGACTACTCCACCAACAACAATTACACCCATATCACCCACAACGTGTCCAAGGAGTGCTTGTGACTGACTTTGCACCAAGGACCGCATTGTGTCAGTGGTTGCTCGAGCAATGGATTTATCTACCAGATTTATTCAAATCGTGTTGTTTACTGACGAGGCCTCATTTGATCGTAATGGTATTTCGAACAGCAGGAATACCTGTGTGTGGGACAAGGAAAACCCTCACGCTCTTGTAGAGTCACACCATCAAGTACGTTTTGCTATGAATATCTGGGCCAGCTTTTGTAAGTGACAATCTCCTTGAGCCATATCTTCTGCCTGGCCTTCTGAATGGCCACATGTACTTGAGGTTCATGCAAGGAGTTCTGCCTGAGTTGTTGGAGAACGTAGCCTTGTCTGTTCGTGATTGGATGTGGATACAACATGATGGTGCACCGCCTCACTTCAGTGTGGATGTCCGTAACCATCTTAATGCTATATTTCTTGTTCGTTAAATTTCTGGATTTGAAGGGGGAGGGGGTCCTGCTCCATGGCCTGTGAAGTCACCTGACCTGAACCTCCTTGATTGTCACTTGTGTATGAGACCCCAGCGGATATGAAGACGGAATTAGTTACCAGAATTGTAGCTGCCTGTGATCTCCTTAAGCTGGCTTCCCCGATCCCAGGTCCCCTACCTCAAATTGTTCAGTGGAGAATCCCCTATGTCCTGTAAAATTTTTGCATGCTCTTACGGAAACACCTTGTACAGGGAGAAAGAAAATATTTGCGAGAAACAATTTGTCTAATGGTTTACACGGCTTACTATCGTAGCTGCAACTGGGTGCAAGACAGAAAACAAAACCACATATATACAGGGTGAGTCACCTGACATTACCGCTGGATATATTTCGTAAACCACATCAAATACTGACGAATTTATTCCACAGACCGAACGTGAGGAGAGGGGCTAGTGTAATTGGTTAATACAAACCATAAAAAATGCACGGAAGTATGTATTTTAACACAAACCTACGTTTTTTAGAATGGAACCCCGTTAATTTTGTTAGCACATGTGAACATATAAACAAATACGTAATCAGTGCCGTTTGTTGCATTGTAAAATGTTAATTACATCCGGAGATATTGTAACCTAAAGTTGACCCTTGAGTACCACTCATCCGCTGTTCGATCGTGTGTATCGGAGAGCACCGAATTACGTAGGGATCCAAAGGGAACGGTGATGGACCTTAGGTACAGAAGAGACTGGAACAGCACATTACGTCCACATGCTAACACCTTTTTATTGGTCTTTTTCACTGACGCACGTGTACATTACCATGCGGGGTGCGGTACACGTACACACGTGGTTTCCGTTTTCAAGCCGGCCGCAGTGGTCTCGCGGTTCTAGGAGCTCAGTCCGGAACCGCGCGACTGCTACGGTCGCAGGTTCGAATCCTGCCTCGGGCATGGATGTGTGTGATGTCCTTAGGTTAGTTAGGTTTAAGTAGTTCTAAGTTCTAGGGGACTGATGACCACAGATGTTTAGTACCATAGTGCTCAGAGCCATTTGAACCATCCGTTTTCAATTACGGAGTGGAATAGAATGTGTCCCGACATGTCAGGCCAATAGATGTTCAATGTGGTGGCCATCATTTGCTGCACACAATTGCAATCTCTGGCGTAATGAATGTCGTTCACGCCGCAGTACATCTGGTGTAATGTCGCCGCAGGCTGCCACAAGACGTTGTTTCATATCCTCTGGGGTTGTAGGCACATCACGGTACACATTCTTCTTTAACGTAGCCCACAGAAAGAAGTCCAGATGTGTAAGATCAGGAGAACGGGCTGGCCAATTTATGCGTCCTCCACGTCCTATGAAACGCCCGTCGAACATCCTGTCAAGGGTCATCCTAGTGTTAATTGCGGAATGTGCAGGTGTACCATCATGCTGATACCACATACGTCGACGCGTTTCCAGTGGGACATTTTCGAGCAACGTTGGCAGATCATTCTGTAGAAACGCGATGTATGTTGCAGCTGTTTGGGCCCCTGCAATGAAGTGAGGACCAATGAGGTGGTCGCCAATGATTCCGCACCATACATTTACAGTCCACGGTCGCTGTCGCTCTACCTGTCTGAGTCAGCGAGGATTGTCCACGGACCAGTAATGCATGTTCCGTAGATTCACTACCCCGTGGTTTGTGAAACCCGCTTCATCGGTAAACAGGTAGAACTGCAACGCATTCTCTGTTAATGCCCATTGACAGAACTGCACTCGATGATTAAAGTCATCACCATGTAATTGCTGATGTAGCAACACATGAAACGGGTGAAAGCGGTGACGATGCAGTATGCGCATGACACTACTTTGACTCAGTCCACCGGCTCTCGCAATGTCCCGTGTACTCATGTGTTGGTTCATGGTAACAGCAGCTAACACACCAACTGCACCCGCTTCTCCTGTGACGGGCCTGTTACGGACCCGTTTGCGTGCTACGACGATACCTGTTGCATACAGTTGGCGGTAGATGTTTTGCAATGTGCGGCACGTTGGATGCCCTCTGTCCGGGTACCGTTCTGCATACACCCTGCAGGCTTCAGCTGCATTTCGCCGACACTCGCCATAGATGAGTATCATCTCCGCCTTTTCAGAGTTCGAATACACCATGGTCACAGTTCCTACAACACTACACTATCACAGACGTCTGGTAACGCGGTGTACTACAGCTGGTCTGCGTGCGGAGACGAATGCAGAATAACAATAGCAGCAAGCGCTACATGCGGCACTGCGACAGCTAGACCAAACCACAACAGTGCACTACAGCCACACTCGTAAACACGGTCGTCATCGTAAACATGTCCCTGCAGATGCTGCTCGCCAACCGTGGCCCGTGTTTGTTACAACACGCAACTGAACGTCGGAGGTTTCAAGCGTCAACTTTAGGTTACAATATCTCCGGATGTAATTAACATTTTACAATGCAACAAACGGCACTGATTACGTATTTGTTTATATGTTCAGATGTGCTAACAAAACTAACGTGGTTCCATTTAAAAAAACGTAGGTTTGTGTAAAAAAACATACTTCCGTGCATTTTTGTATGGTTTGTATTAAACAATTACACTAGCCCGTCTCCTCACGTTCGGTCTGTGGAATCGGTTTGTCAGTATTTGATGTGGTTTATGAAATATATCCAGCGGTAACGTTAGGTGACTCACCCTGTGTACGGGGCGATTTTTTTCTACCGTGTACAAACTCTAGAGATTGATCGATGAGAGGATACAGAACAAAAAAGGCTAATGAACTTGTGTCCGGAAACGCATGGTTTCCATGCTAGAGACCATTTCCGGACAAAAGTTCATTAGACCTCTTTTGCTCCGTATCCTCTCATTGGTCAATCTCTGGAGTAGTTTGTACATGGTGGAAAAAACATCATCCTGGTTTGTCAGCCCCCATCTGGCGCGTCCCCAGGTGGTGGATAGAGTAATGCTCTGTAGATTTGCTGGGTAGGTGGGAAATAAAATAATTTCACAGACCAAAATGACAACCACAATCCATGCTGCGTCTGACTTGGAGCAAACGGCAGTATGGTAGGCGTCTGTTCACCAGGAGGTATGGCTGTAAACATGCTCCAGGAACTCACAATCCCTGGTTCTACACAACTAGCAAAGCTAGACAGCTGATGACAAGCAAACATGACTCGTACAAGTAATGGCAAACTTACCCCAGGTGGACAATCCACCCACTCCAAAGCGGCAACCACGCAATCGGATACCAGCGAGCTTGGACGTACACGAAAGAGCAAGTCAGAGTGCTCTCGTAAACTTTAAATATTCAGGCACTTATGCAAGCAGGAAAATTGCACAATCTCACAACAGAACTCACGAAGCAGAAAAATCAAATTCTCGCCTTGCAAAAAACACGCTATACAGATTCAGAAGCAATAGACTACAATAATTACACAATCTAAAAAAGTAGAACAAACAAGAAAATTGGCAAAGGAGCAGCACTATTTGGAATGGCCTTTCTGTAGACAGAAAAGTTCTGGACTCAGTCACAAATGTGAAACCCGTCAACAGTCAACTAATGACACCAAGAATCAAACACACAAACAAAAACTACACCTTTATTAATGTACATGCACCAACAAATGGTGATAATAAAAAAGAGCCTGGAAAAAAACAGAAAGATTCTGGGAAGAACTTTAAACATAGGTGGTCAAAATTCCAACAAATGATGTGAAAATTCTACTCGGTGACTTCAGTGCACAAATTGGCAGAGAACACAGATACAAGAAGACTGTAGGAAACTTTCCAGCACACAAATTTACCGATAGAAACGTCCTGTGACTCATTGAATTATGCCAATAACCTAAAAATTATGTCAAACTCACTTCGGAAACACCCAAAAAACAAAAGACGTGGCGATCACCCATCCATCATTTGGGAGAATTTCAAATTGATCATGTTGCAATATCATATGACTACCAAAACGAAATTCACGATGTGCAAGTACGGATAGGAGCAAATGTCGATTCGGATCATTATTTAACCAGAATAAAAATTAAATTCACCCAAGAGGAAATTCAAAAGAAGAACATCGCTGATCCCAAAATTTTATCTATACGAAATCAAAGACTCCAAAATCACTGAAAAATGGGAAGAAAACAAGCAGAAGATTTCAAACTAAAATCATCAAAACTGCAAAAGGTCCGATCCCTCTTCACAAAAAACCAAAACACACTTGGTGGAATCAAGAATGAGAGAACACGCTAGAAGAAAGAGGACAGGCATTTCAAAATTACAATTGCAACAAATCAGAAGAAACACAGAAGAAATTTTTCGAAATGCGCAAACAGATTTCCAGGATTTTAAGACAAATCAAACGAAAATATGCCAGTGAGCAACTGCAGTCAATCGAAGAAAACTTCAAAAACTTCAATACTCAAGACTTTTATAAAAGCTTCGCAAACCAGATCAGAGGGTTATCACCACAAAACCTTTGCTTTAGAAAATAAGATGGTAAATTGGCTCTGACAAATAAAGAAAATTGCCAAGTACTAGCCACATATTTTTCACAGCTTTTAAACTGTGCAGAACCCAAAGAGAGATTCCCTAAAGTTCAGCCAGAAATCTCGCCACAGAACTCGTCATCACCAACACAAGATGAAATTCTTGCGCACTTCAAGAAACTGAAAAGCAATAAAGCATGAGGGGGGGACGGAATTGTCGCAGAACTCTTGAAGAATTTAGGCCCAAATTCATTCAAAGAAATTACTCATAAATCCAAAACATCTGGCAAACCGAAAAAATCCGGGCTGACTGGAAGATTGCTCTGATTCATCCACTATATAAAAAAGGTAATAAATCAGATGTGAACAACTATGGAGGAATCTCTCTATTACCAGTCACCTACAAAATTCTATCAACTTGTCTCTTGAATAGAACACAATGGCAATTAGATCCCAAAATAGCAGAATATCAAGCAGGATACTCAAAATGCGAGCTCTCAGACAAAAACCCGTAGTATTCACATGTGCAGATTTAAAAAAAAGCATACGATTCAATAGACAGGCCCTTACTACTACAAATTTTAGAAGGGATGGGATTAGATCAAAAAACAAGAGAAATCATAAAAAAACACTAGTCGGCACGGAATCTAAAGTAAAATTTATGGGGGAGATCTCAGAACCCCTCGACATTCAAACAGGTGTGAGACGAGGTGATGGACTCTCTCCTATTCTGTTCAACACAGTTACAGACAAAGTTATGGAAGAATGGGAGAAAGAATTCAAGAAATGTGGGGTTTGGAAGCCAGTCCGACTGGATGTTGCCAAAAACAACCTCTACATACCATATCTTGCATTTGTAAGCGACTTGGCGATACTAACAGAGGATGAGCAGACTGCAGGCAAACGGCTGGACATACTCAAAGAATGTGCAGAAAAAATAGGTTCACAAATTTAATTTGGGAAAACTGAATTCTTTTGTTCAAAAACAGAAATTGCAAGTTCGGAAACAAAATACGGTATAATTAACGGGGTCCCATACTTTAAATACCTTGGAGAATTCATCGAACCGACAGGTATTGAAAAATCACACAGCAGCATCGCCTCCAAAAAATTAAAAAAGGAATAGGGTTAACGCAAAATCTCTATAACAAAAAATCAATGTCAAGAGGGGCAAAAATTCGACGCTACAATAATGTCATAAAACCAGCAACCCTCTACACAAGTGAAAACCTTAACAGAGAACAACATGAAGAAGACAGGAAGATCATCAGGAAAATTCTAGGAGGAAGACATACCGAAGACTGTTATAGGCTACAATCAATTAAAACAATAGAAAAGTTTTCAAACATCAAAACAGATATTAGGAAAAGGTGAATGAAATTCTTTCGTCATTTCAGCCGACTACCTGAGAATCGTTTGACGAAGAGAATAATAGATTATGTAACCTCACTCAAGAATTCCACAACTTGGCTAGATGAAATGTGACAGTACCTAAATAATGCAAACAGAAGACCAGCCGACATTCTAGAAAGAGACACCTTCAGACACAAAGTAGACGGATGGGAAGTTTTATCAGAACAATCAAAAGAACAACAGTATAGACCAAAATGGTCGGATGAGCGTAAACAAGCCTTTTGGGAAAGAATGAAAGCCTATTGGAAGAACAAGAAGAACGCAAAGAAAATTTGACCGAGTTATTTGCTTAACGTCTTCCATTTCTGGGGAGTATTCGCCAATAATATATATATGGCCCATCTTTTTATTAATGTATCGTACAAAAATTTGAAGTGAATCGGTCAAGAACTTTTCGAGATTTTTGATATCAACGTTTTCTCTTTGTATATTACTTATATATTTGTGCAGCACATATATTAAAAACGTGTAGCCTATGTCCATCCGATTGATCATTAGAGTATCGTGTAAGGAGCTGAAATAAATCGGTCAAGAACCTTTCGAAATTTCTGGTAACAACGTTTCCTTTTTATATATATCGCATATATTGTATACAGTATATCAAAAATAGATAGCGTATGTCCGTCCCAACGTTCATTGAAGTATTGTGTAAAAATTTGAAGTAAACGTGTCAAGAACTCCAGTTTTTTGGTAAAAACGTTTCCCAGTTATATATTATATATATGCTCATTTATTACATACAGGGTGATTCTTATTAACATTGTAAAACCCCCGAAGCGACGTAGATAACGCCGTGACATGTAATTTAATATAAGACACATGGGTCGTAAACGTCGGGAGATACCCAAAAATGGATGAAAATGTTGAACATGGGACATCATCACATGACGTACCTTGCCGCACGTGCAGCGGTTGAGGCTATCGATCTGTCGCACCTGACTATTCCAATCCAAGTCGGTGTGACAGGGCACACACGCACGACTTCAGCGTGTAGTGCTTAGGGTTCCAGTCCTGCGTGTGGTAGACAGTACTTTATTTCATTGCGTTAGACAATTACAAGTTTGCACTGAGGTATGACTTATTATTTTATTTACCGGTCTCGCGGTCTCTGCTGGTATATTGCGAAGTACAGTACAACGAAAACCTTCCGTATTGCGTGATATGTAAATGAGTATAAGC
The DNA here is from genome assembly GCF_021461385.2 of Schistocerca piceifrons. Taxonomy (NCBI): domain Eukaryota; kingdom Metazoa; phylum Arthropoda; class Insecta; order Orthoptera; family Acrididae; genus Schistocerca; species Schistocerca piceifrons. Next base: position 726,557,105 of record NC_060149.1, read on the forward strand.
TCCGAACTGCGTCGTTACCAGTAAATGAACTACGATTTTTTTTTTTTGCTTTTTTTTTACTAAATATTGTCTGCAACCAAAAATAGAAGGGACAAAAGGAAATAAACACAAAATAAGAACAACTTTTTCTTGGTTACAGTTGGGACAATAATTTTGCAACATCCACAACATATCGCATTTACAAAATCTGTTGCTCGAATGCAGATATTACACCACTCAATTTTCCGTTCACGCCCAAGCACAACCGCTGCACTTGAGGCGAGGTACGTCATCTGATGACGTCACGTGTTCAACATTTCTCATTCATTTTTGCGGTATTTCCCGACATTTGCGACCCCATGTATCTTATATGAAATTACTTGTCTCGGCGTTATCTATATCCCTTCGGGGCTTTTTAAATGTTAATAAGAATCATCCTGTACATTATAAAATATGTAGCCTGTGTCCGTTCGAATATTCGTTAGAGTACTGCGTAAAAATTTGAAATAAATCGGTCAAGAACCATTCGAGATTTTTAGTAACAACGTTCCACCTATGTACATGATGTATCTCTATATGTAAGCTAAAGTCGCCATCTAGTTTCCCTCTGTATGTGCGGGCTAATTTCAGAAACTGCTGTAGGGATTTTGATCCGGTTTTCACTAACATAAACAATTATTTACGAGGAAGGATTTTGTATATAATTTATAAAAATTTCGTACAAATCGTCTGAATTACGGCAAATTAAAGTTTAGTTTTGAAAATGATGCCAGTGCCACTTATCGAATAGCAAACCAAAACTCGAGCGAACAGCGTGTAGTTCCCTTCTCCCCGTTGGATAACTGGTTAGGGACCTGCAAGGCGCCTAAGTGACATCCAATTGACTGCAATCTTTTCAGAACAACTGCATAGCGAAAAAAAACACGCGAGTCCAAAGCCTGTGGTTTTTCAATCATTTATGGATAGGAAAACGCAGCATGGCATGTTATGTTCAGAAAGTTTTGCAGCAGCGCAGCAAATTATTCAACTTAAACTTTATGCATTCCTTGAGTCAAGCTTAGATGCGAAACCGATTCTCTTCCTGGTGGGACGAAAGATATTATTTGTAACTCTTCAGGCTTTCCCGGCGATCTAATGACATCTTGGGTTGTCGGGTGTTCTGCCGGATATCAGCGTCGTACTTGCACGATATTTCGGTCACGTAGCTCGAGACCTTCATCAGGTGCGACCTGAGACTGCTCCTCGAGTGGACCTGGTCCAGTATTTATGCCTATGGCCTTCCCCCTCCACCAACGGCTGCAGGCGCTTCCTCTGTAGTCCGCACCCATTCCCTGTGACCTGCTGGAGCGTTGCTGCTCCGTTTTCCGTCTGCTGCGGTTCTAGGTGTTCCCTCTGCGGTCCGCGCCCACCACACCCGCTCCTGGGGGTTTCATCTACGGTCTGGGGTACCTGGCTCATTCCGAGTTAGCATGCCGTGCGAGCAGGACCACGCTACTCAGGCGCAGGGTGCGGCGGACCGCTGCCCGGCGGGACTGGCCCGGGCGACCGAGCCAGCCCCGTCGGCGGCCCCGTCCGGCCCCCCACGTACGACGACGCAGCAATTGACGACTGACCGACTGACTACGCAACGGCACACCCAAGGTGTACTAGCCCGCTTACGGCGGAGCAGCTGTACGTCGTTATGATGGGAATATCGGAAGGCGGGAAAAATCCCAAACACGATATCTACGAACGAGCATACCGCCGGTTCCAACAGCATCTGATGTCAATCGGTTACGTGGAATTCAAGAGGAGAGAGTACCGACGGGAGCCCTGCCAGCCGTGTCGAAGGAAGACGACACTGTTCTGCCAGCGGCGGCCCCGTTGAGTGTTGCGCCACCAGGCCCAGTTACAGAAGAAACTGGTGCACTGCTGACTGCCACTCCGGTCTCTTCCAGTGAAGAGACCACAGATACACCGATCGCTGTACCGCCAGGCGTGACGACAGAAGACGTCACCGTCCTGCCACGTGACAGCATGATCCCAGAGGCTAACCTGGGCGACCTGATCGAGGTGACAGACATGGACACAACGCAGCCCTCTAGAAAGAGGCCTGCAGCGTCGGAGGAGGACGATTCCTCCGCAATCTCTGATTCTGCTTTCAGGCGGAGTCAGAAGAAGAAGATGCCGGAAGCTCCTGCCCCCTCTGAGGCAGAGCAGGTGACCGACGACGGCTTCGTTGTCCCGAAGCGGCGGCACACTGCTCGGGCCAAACGGCTTGAGACTGTGCAGCCGCTGCCGACAGCGAACACATTCGTCGACATACCGGACGAGCAAGAGGCCATGGATGCTACTGAGGCACCCAAGAGGCGGGCACCCGCCCCGCCACCGATCACCGTGTCGTGGAAGGACACATACGAGTCCTTCCTCGAGAAGTTCAAGGCGGTGTCCTCCGCCAAGATCAAATGCGCTGGTCGGGACTTGTACAAAGTCTCGATCAGCTCAATGGATGAGTACCGAGCTGCCATGCGGCTCATTGAGGAAGAGAAGCTTCACTGCTTCACCCACAACGCTGAGCCAGTGAAGCAGCTGAAGGTGGTTTTCCGCCGCCTTCCACTGAAAATGGAGACCGAGCACCTCAAGAGAGAACTGGCCGGGCTGGGCTACATGGCCAGCTCGGTCACTCTTGAAGTCTCCCAGGACGAGGAGACCCATGCCGCTGTTCTTGGTTGTCCTTCCGGACAACTTCGAAAACCGGAAGATTTTTCATTTACATATGGTGGCCAGGATCGGTGTGGAAATAGAGCCGCTCAAGGCCAAGGGGAGGCGCGCCCAGTGCTTCTCCTGCCAAGGCCTTGACCACGTGGCGCGCTACTGCACGATGCCGGCCCGCTGCGTCAAGTGCGCCGACTCCCACAAGAGTCGGGACTGCACGAAGAAGAGGGAGGAGGCGCCCAAGTGCTGCAACTGTAGCGAGCCACATGTGGCGAGCTACAGAGGCTGCGCCGCCTTCAAGCGCCGCCCACGGCAGCAAGGACGTGCGGCACCCGCACGAAAGGTGCAACCAGGCACCAGCTTCGCCTCTGCCACCAAGGGGGAGTTTTCGGACGCCCCCAGGGGGCGGCAGGCGGATTTCCCGGCCATCACGGCGCCTAACCAGGCAGCCGGCACCCAGGTCGACCAACACCAGGGCGAACGGCAAACCCGTCCCCCCACCACAGCCACGCCCCAAGCTGCCTGGCATGCGGCCCGGCAGTCGGACGCGACTACTCTTCCGCGCCCCGCCGCCCTCGCACCCGCGAGTGCGACGCCTCCAGCTACCACACCAGGACTGGAAGCAGCAGACCTGGGAGCAATGTTGAGCTCCCTCTCTGCCCTGCTACAACAACTGCCGGTGCTCGTCACCGCCGTAACGGGGGCCCTCCAGGCTGTTACCGTCGCCGCGAAGCCACACCATGGATAATGCTCTTATCCATGGCCTGACCATCTGTGGCTTCAACGCCAACAGCCTGTTTCCCCAACAAGGTGAGTTTCGTCAGTTCATGCAGGACGAGGCTATCGACCGGTGTCTGATCTGTGAAACTCACCTCAAGCCAGGAGTTCACGTGAAGGTAGCAAACTATGTTTGCTACCGGAAACGACAGGCCAACAGCGGGCGGGGCTACCGCCATCTACGTCCGCGCCTCACTCCGGCACCACCAGGTACAGCTCCCAGCCATGGCCACCCTGGAAGCCACCGGGGTGAACGTCACCACGGCTGCGGGGCAAATAACCTTCGTGGCCGCATACAGTCGGCCACGTGGACACCTCCAGGAGGCGGACGTCGACGCGCTGTTGACGTTTGGGGGAAGGGCCTTCATTGCGGGTGACTTCAATGCGAAGCACCCGGAATGGAACTCCCGCCTCACGAACGTCAGTGGCCGCCGACTTCTTCGCGCTGCCCAGAGGAATGGCGCCCTGGTCCTGGGCCCACGAGAACACACCATCTTCCCAGCCAGGGGGCGGTCCGACGTGCTCGACGTGGCCGTCATCAAAGGCATCGGGCACCACACGACCGCTACCACGCGGTGTGCGATGTCGTCCGACCACCTGCCGGTGGTCTACGAGATCGACATCGCTGGGGCCACGCTCCCGCCACGTCGGCAGACGTACCGGCGCCTGGACTGCGATCGATTTCAGGACAATGTCCTGGCATCACTGGCCGAATCACCCGACCCCGCGGCAGTAGGGGCGGATGCAGCCCTTCAATTCTTCACCCGCCAGCTGCTGCAAGCAGCGGACGTGGCCTCCCCTCCCCCTCCACAGGGTGCCAGGGACTTCTCCTGTAACCTGCCGCCTCCCATCCGGGACGCAATACGGGAGAAGAACCGCCTCTTCCGGGAGTGGCAGCTCACCCGCCAACCCGCGACGAAACGGCGCCTCAACCGCATGCGGAGAGACATCAAAGTGGTGGCTGAGGAGCACAGGAACAACGTCTGGTCAGACTTCGTCGCCTCCCTCAGCCCTGAGGACGGCAGCGCGTGGCGGACTGTGAAGTCCTTTCTACGCAGAAGGCAGCGCGTTCCGCCTCTGCTCGTCGGACATGACGTCGTCTGCAGCCCGGACGGCAAAGCAGGCGCCCTGGCGGACCACTTCGAGCTGTCATTCACCCCGGTGGACGACAACGTAGACGAAGAACACCTCCACTGGGTTGAAGAGCAGCTCCCTGTGTTCCTGGAAGCCAGGGACGACGAGGACGAGATCGACCCCATCTCCGACAAGGAGGTGGCCGCGCAGATTACAACGCTCAACACCAAGAAGGCTGGCGGCGCTGACGGCGTCACCAACCATCTGCTGAGGAGCCTGCCGGCGGGTGCATACCCGTTCCTGGCGGGCATCTTCAATCAGGTCCTTCGTTCGGGGGTCTACCCCACTGTATGGAAACATGCAGAGGTGGTGGCAATCCCCAAGGCGAACAAGGACCCACGGGACGCCGCCAGCTACAGGCCCATCAGCCTGCTGCCGGCGCTCTCGAAGATGTTCGAGCGCCTGTACGCCAGACGACTGCTCCGCCACGTGTCAGCGGAAGGCATCCTACCCGACGAGCAGTTCGGCTTTAGGAGGGGCCATTCCACCGTCCACCAGCTGATGTGGCTGGTAGAAGAAGCCATGCGCGCCCTGGAGACTCGGGAATACCTTGGGGCGGTGTTCCTGGACGTCTCCAGGGCATTCGACTCCGTGTGGCACGACGGCCTCGTGTACAAACTCTTCGTGCACGGGGTACCGACGTCGCACGGAGTCCTCCTCCGCTCATACCTAGCCGAGCGGTCCTTCCATGTCAGACTGGACGATGGGACATCCACCCATCGACACATCCGTGCTGGAGTGCCGCAGGGGTCCGTCCTTGGGCCCCTATTGTACTCCCTATACACCACCGACGCTCCGCGCGTGACGCCGGTGAAGTTGGCGCTGTATGCCGACGACACCGCGCTGTTCGTGCGGAGCACGAAGGCGGTCGAGATGCGCCGTCTTCTCCAGCGAGGTTGCGAGGCCCTTGGCGCCTGGTCGACCAAGTGGCGCCTCAAGCAAAACGCGGCGAAGAGCCAGGCGGTGGTCTTCACGAGACGACCACTGCCGCCTGATCTTCCGCCAGTCACCATCATGGGCAGCCCCGTCCCATGGAGCAAGACTGGCCGCTACCTGGGCGTCACATTGGACCATAAGCTGACATGGAAGCCGCACATCGAGGACGTCAGGGGCAGAGCAATGGGGCGCCTACGCGTCCTGTACCCTCTGCTCAATCCCTCGTCTGCGCTGCCACCTCACCACGGCATCACTCTGTACCTGGCGCTGGTACGTCCAGTGCTGGAGTACGCGGCTGTGGTGTGGGGCAACGCGGCCGAAACACACATCAGCAAGCTGCAGAGGGTGCAGAACAGGGCGCTCAAGCTCGCTCTGCGCCTGCCGAGGTTATATTCGACAGCTCGGCTACACGAGCAGACGGGAATCCCCCTCCTCCGCGACCGCTTCAAGCAATCGGCGCGGGTGTTCTACGAACGGACCGAACGGTCCGAAAACCGGCTCATCAGGGATCTGGGCCACCCTACACACCACAGGCCAACAACACATTGGCCTGACCTGCTGCGGGAATGAAAACTTCCGCAACAGAGACAGGACATCCACATCCAGGAAAACCTAGAGGCCAATCCATGAAGAGAGGTAGCACTTCCAAAGTGTAATGTTTATGCAGGAATAGCAGAAGAATGCTTAGCCTGCTCCCAACACGGGTCAGGGCAGACCCGTATGGACAAGTGGAAGTGGCAGTGGTACCAGGCGTTCCCCCTGCGGTCCGCTCCGTTTTTCGTCTGCTGCGGCTCTGGATGTTCCCTCTGCGGTCCGCGCCCACCAGTCCCACTTCTGGGTGTTCCATCTTCGGTCTGGTGCTCCTGGCAGTCCGTTAGGTGCTCGTTTACCATCTCCATGTCTCTGGTTCTTCTGTTTGTGTAGTGTTGCAGCTGGCCCCAGTGCTCCTTTAACAATTCCAGAGCCGGATCCCAGGCTCTGCTTAGCTGGTACCCTGTGTCACGATTCATAAGATCGTCAGCCATTTTAATCTCAATCGATTCTCTTATAACACTGTCCCAAAATCTGGGTGTTTGTGCTAGAATCTTGGTATCCTCATACTTCATGGCATGATCTAGTTCTAGACAGTGTTCAGCAATGGCTGACTTAGTCACCTGTCTTAATCTAGTGTGCCTCTGATGTTCTTTGCACCTGATCTCCACAGTTCTTGTCGTCTGGCCAATGTAGGACATGCCACAATGACAAGGTATATTGTAAATCCCTGGTTTTCTTAAGCCCAGGTCGTCTTTGACACTCCCCAGCAGTCCCCCAATCTTGTTGGATGGACAGAAAACACACTTGATATTGTGTTTACGCAGGATCCTACTGATTGGCCACAGTGTGTACCGAAAACCTACACACACTGATTTATATCTGCAGGCCAGCGGTTGTCACCACCCTGCACAGAAGAATGGGGTTCTGAAGACTTTGGTCCACAGAGCACGTGCCCTATCAGACCAAGAGAATCTACCCATAGAGACAGAACGTCTCAAAACAGTTTTCTCCAAGAATGGATACATGGACAGACAAATTGAGAGGGCACTCCGACCAGCCACTATACCACAGGTTCCTGAAGAAGACCAAGATGAAGCAAGGAAGGTGGCATATCTGCCCTATGCTGGCTCTATTTCTGCCAGAATCCGTAGGATCCTGCACATGCCATGAAGTATGAGGATACCAAGATTCTAGCACAAACACCCAGATTTTGGGACAGTGTTATAAGAGAATCGATTGAGATTAAAATGGCTGACGACCTTATGAATCGTGACACAGGGTACCAGCTAAGCAGAGCCTGGGATCCGGCTCTGGAATTGTTAAAGGAGCAACGGGGCCAGCTGCAACACTACACAAACAGAAGAACCAGAGACATGGAGATGGTAAACGAGCCCCTGACGGACTGCCAGGAGCACCAGACCGAAAATGGAACACCCAGAAGTGGGACTGGTGGGCGCGGACCGCAGAGGGAACATCCAGAGCCGCAGCAGACGAAAAACGGAGCGGCAACGCTCCAACAGGTCGTGGTGAGCGGGCGCGGACCGCAGGGGGAACGCCTGGTACCCCAGACCGTAGATGAAACCCCCAGGAGCGGGTTTGGTGGGCGCGGACCGCAGAGGGAACACCTAGAACCGCAGCGGACGGAAAACGGAGCAGCAACGCTCCAGCAGGTCACAGGGAATGGGCGCGGACCACAGAGGAAGCGCCTGCAGCCGTTGGTGGAGGGGGAAGGCCATAGACATAAATACTGGACCAGGTCCCGCACCTGATGAAGGTCTCGAGCTACGTGACCGAAATATCGTGCAAGTACGACGCTGATATCCGGCAGAACAACCGACAGCCCAAGATGTCAAGATATTATTTGTTTTGACACATTCAAATTATACAGAAGACTGGTAAACGAATCTCCACTGGCGAGAAAGAGATTAAGGCCTTATAAAGCTCATAAAGACATAGGTACAATCTTCTTGAATGAAATTCAGAAATTCCTTGCCGATGAATACACAAGATTTCGAAATCTTACTACAGACGGTTGAAAGACGTATTTCGAAATATGACGACAATTTCAGACTGCCACTTTCTGCTTCCGTCAACTTAACAGTCTTAATTCACTGCAAATTCTTAGAGCAACGGGCACCTTTTAAGTATCGTAATAAATATGACCAATAACGAAAAGATAATCACCTCACCATCAGGCTGTAATCTGAAGCTTACAACCTGAAATAATGAAATATTTTAATCAATTTTTGCGATCATTTGAGAACAGCTGAAGAGTTTATTACAAAAACAAGACCAAAAATGGAATTTTTAACCTAATACCGCCTTGCTCTTCTCTGTCACCACATCTATTTAATGGCGGAATTTGTTTCGGCAAAAGCCATACACATCGAAAGACCCCCCCCCCGTCGGAGGTTCGAGTCCTTGCTCAGGCATGGATGTGTGTGTTGTCCTTAGCGTAAGTTATTTTAAGTTAGATTAAGTAGTGTGTAGGCTTAGGGACCGATGACCTCACCAGATTGGTCCCACAGGAACTTACCACAAATTTTCAAGTATTGAAATATCAATTTTAAAATCTTGCCCTTCTACAAAAATCAGCCTGGTACCTTGTTATTTCTATAAAAGCCGAACAAGTAGAGCAGTCTTATGTTTCCTATTCTCATCTAGTTTACGGTGACCAGATTTCCAAAACCAAAATATGAGACACAAATCATAAATTATAAATGAATCGACATTTTGTGGAGTGTTTCGTTAATACTGTATCTGTGTTACATCTTTGTGTTAAAAACATTTGGTTTATGCTGCAAATACATAGATCATTGTACTACCTCTTGCTTAAAACTGATACTAATAAAACATCAAAATACCTTGCATTAGAAATCGAATAAATATTTTAATGTTCTCAAATGCAAACAAACGTGCAAAATAATTTCTAGCTTTGGTCTGATTTCAGAAATTAGAATTCTGCTTAAATTCGTCACTAAATACACATATTTTTGGCATTTCTGTGAAAAGTTTGCATTATATCACATCAAGCAACGTAACCAGTGATTCTAACTTTCTTAAACCACACCTTTATACGCGTCGACCTGAAGCAATAGGCAATGCATAAAGAAAGCGCTAGTGACAAACTGCTCCCAATGAGAAAGCAGTGCCGGCCGGGGTGGCCGAGCGGTTAGAGGCGCTACAGTCTGGAACCGCACGACCGCTACGGTCGCAGGTTCGAATCCTGCCTCGGGCATGGATGTGTGTGATGTCCTTAGGTTAGTTAGGTTTAAGTAGTTCTAAGATCTACGGGACTTATGACCACAGCAGTTGAGTCCCATAGTGCTCAGAGCCATTTTTTTTTTTGAGAAAGCAGTACGAACATCAGGACTGAAAAATCGTATCTCATTCAGTTTGGTTTAATCACAGAGCGTATTTTCTTTATTATTTGGATATGACCACACTTGTTCTCAATTTGGTTATGCTACACGTTACTTAAAGACATGATATTTCAAAACATACGGGGCGGTTAATGAAAAACGAGACAATATTCGTTCCGCATGTATTTTGTCGGGACAACGGGACACTATAGCCAAATTAGGGACGATCCCGTAAAACACAACGACTGGTCGCCCTAATCAAACTGGACTGATTACTATACACCAGGAAGCGTCCCAGGATTGCAGACGAAGAAACACGTAATCATGCATTCCTACAAGTTGAGAATTGCAGGTATGAATAGTCCAATTTGTAAAGCAGCTTTCTTTAGATTCCATGGAATAACCATGCACAACTATACAGAATCCAGAATAGTATTGTAATCTATGGGCAGGTCCAAAGGTAAATGAAGTTCTCCTAAAAACAGACCAAAAAAGATACCAGAACAGACCGTTCAGTTGATCGAATAGCATATAAAGTCCTTTGAAGCAAGGCAGTCACGCTACCCACTGCCTAATAAATCAAATCGGAAATACATGTCACAAGATCTGAGCGTAAATGACATGCATCTTGAATTTTTACACAGGTACATTATCAGTCTTCTTTGTAAAAGCTTCTGGATAATTTATGAGACTTATAACATACATATTGGATATCCCAGTTCTAATACATATAGTATATGTGATTCATTGAACAGCAAAATAAAATAAAAATTGAGGAGAGAGAGTTTGAGAAGAGACATTTAGTGGTGCAAAAGACATTGCACTTGAAAAGAGCATAAGTTTTTGTAAGCATGAAACTGAACTATATTCTGAAAGCAAAACGAGAGCACATTAACTGTAATTCATTTGATGTAAATAAATGTAAAAGTCGTGAGACTAGGGCCTCCCGTCGGGTAGACCGTTCGCCGGGTGCAAGTCTTTCTATTTGACGCCACTTCGGCGATTTGCGCGTCGATGGGGATGAAATGATGATGATTAGGACAACACAACTCCCAGTACCCGAGCGGAGAAAATCTCCGACCCCGCCGGGTATCGAACCTAGGCCCGTAGGATTGACATTCTGTCGCGCTGACCACTTTTTTTTTTAATCTCATTTTGTTCGCTTTTGTTCGTCGCATCTGCTCGGGGCGGAGAGACACCATTTTAAGTTCGTTGTTGATCGATTAACTCAGGTTTTTTTTTATTATTATTACAGACGGCAGCTACCCCTCTGACTGTACACACTGCTACCGTGCCGGCTTCCACTCAGCTACCGGGGACGGACTATACATTTGATTATACGCATACCTTGCACCTACCACACTTGAAGTCGAATGCCATTCACTATGTAAGTCAACTACGGTACAATGTTTTTGGGATTCGCAGTCTGGCGGATGAATCAGTTTCAATTTACCACTAGCTTGAACGTTAAGGAAGGAAAAATGGCTCAAATGACACAGCACTATGGGACTTAACACCTGAGGTCATCAGTCCCCTAGAACTTGGAACTACTTAAACCCAAGTAACCTAAGGACATCACACACATCCATGCCCGAGGCAGGATTCGAACCTGCGAAGCGCCTAGAACCGCTCGGCCACACGGCCGGCAAGGAAGGAAAGGTCTGATGATGTCACATCCATAATTCTAAACTACATGAACAACATTCTATCGGAAAATAGAATTGATGATCTTTGTCTGCTTAGTGACAGGTGTCCTGGGCAGAACAAAAATAAAGTAATGGTTCAGTTCTTGTACAGTCAAGGACACATCTCGAAGGTCTATGAAAGGATCACATATTTGTTTCCAGTGCTAGAACTTCTCGTTGAAAGGGCATAAGAAGCATAAGAGGAAGACTGCAGAAATTCCTGAAACTTGGGTCAGGAAAATTGTTGAAGACCGTACATCACCCCGTCTATTCATGAAACATGATGATTTCGTAGACATTAAACGTGCTATTGCGTCATTCTGTTAGAAAACGCCTAAACCTCCATTCAGACTGCTGCATGTACGGATGATTCGCAGTGATATGGAAGATAGCTTTTGTGTCTCATTGCGAATCTCTTACTTTGGCCCGTGGAATAGGCATATCATTGTTGAGATAAGTCCTGCTACAGACTATACCACTGTGGATCTACATCAGTTGTACGACAAGAATCCTGGTATTCAGCCAGATAAAGCCAGAAACCTTAGTAATCAGATGCAGTTCCTGGAAGAAGAAACCAAAACCTTCTACAAGGACCTCCTTTATTGTACCCCACATGAAAATGGTAATGAAGAGGAGGTGATGGAAGTTCTTGATAATGTTAACATGATAGGTGAGGGTATGAATAACAACTAATAATGGGAACATTAGGAGTAACTAAACTGCTGTTTTCAGTTTGTTGCAAAGAAAATAATATTTCCTTGTGTTCATTGATACATACTCTCAGACAGCACTTTGAAAATACATTAAAGTAGTCCAATGTAAAGTATTAGACGATTTTTCCCAAATCAAGACCGGGCAAGTCCAAAGAAAAAGTGCTCCTTTAGAGTTAACAATAGATTTAACTTAAAAACGAACATAAGTGAATAATATGTTCCTATTTAACATGCTATGAATATCGTTTGGACACTTTTCATGCTTCAGTTTAAATGGAAGTTTTTTTTTATTCCTGAAAATTCACAATTTTGGACTGTCCTGTTTTTGTAATAAGCCCCTCAACCGCCTAGTGAAAAAAATGTGCAATTCCAAAATACGTGGTGTTTTATTTTTTATGCTTCAAGTTAAACGTTTTCCGAAAAAGTACTTCAGCAACTTTGCTTCGTTTAAGTACAGTACATTCCTTCGGCAGGGTTGTAGCCTCTCCCCGATGTTATTCAATCTGTATATTGAGCAAGCAGTAAAGGAAACAAAAGAAAAATTCGGAGTAGGTATTAAAATCCATGGAGAAGAAATAAAAACTTTGAGGTTCGCCGATGACATTGTAATTCTGTCAGAGACAGCAAAGGACTTGGAAGAGCAGTTGAATGGAATGGACAGTGTCTTGAAAGGAGGATATAAGATGAACATCAACAAAAGCAAAACGAGGATAATGGAATGTAGTCAAATTAAATCGGGTGATGCTGAGGAGATTAGATTAGGAAATGAGACACTTAAAGTAGTAAAGGAGTTTTGCTACTTAGGGAGTAAAATAACTGATGATGGTCGAAGTAGAGAGGATATAAAATGTAGACTGGCAATGGCAAGGAAATCGTTTCTGAAGAAGAGAAATTTGTTAACATCGAGTATAGATTTAAGTGTCAGGAAGTCGTTTCTGAAAATATTTGTATGGAGTGTAGCCATGCATGGAAGTGAAACATGGACGATAACCAGTTTGGACAAGAAGAGAATAGAAGCTTTCGAAATGTGGTGCTACAGAAGAATGCTGAAGAAAAGGTGGGTAGATCACGTAACTAATGAGGAGGTATTGAATAGGATTGGGGAGAAGAGAAGTTTGTGGCACAACTTGACTAGAAGAAGGGATCGGTCGGTAGGACATGTTTTGAGGCATCAAGGGATCACAAATTTAGCATTGGAGGGCAGCGTGGAGGGTAAAAATCGTAGAGGGAGACCAAGAGATGAATACACTAAGCAGATTCAGAAGGATGTAGGTTGCAGTAGGTACTGGGAGATGAAGAAGCTTGCACAGGATAGAGTAGCATGGAGAGCTGCATCAAACCAGTCTCAGGACCGAAGACCACAACAACAACAAACGTAGAATATGACGCAACGTTCAGACTTCTGCTGTCCCTGAATCAAATCTACATATAGACAAGATTCTTTACGTGGCACATCGAAAGGATCACCGTGCCTACTAAGCTTCACAGGAGGAGTGTTGCAACACGAGCTGAACATATAGATCACGATCATTACACACACACACACACACACACACACACACACACACACACATGATTCCCATACAATGTTTACATTGGTTGTAAACATATTACTTACATCACTATGTGCTCCCATCATTATAATGATGTATCTCTCAAAGTGCTAATTCAATATGGAAAATACAACATTCATACCTTCAGACAGCCCTCCTGGAGTGCTATGCTTACATCGCGTAAGTTACATGAAAGTGATAATATTCACTTACTTAACTTTGTTCTTTGAAATGTGTTCTTCACCTCCAGATAAAATACGCTTCACCAGTCAAGTCATCTGGCATCAGATATTTAAAGCCAGCGGTGCGAAGCCGGGTCGGGTCGCTAGTTTCCTATATACATATGAATATTTCTGGTGTACATACTTGAATATTTCTGGTATCTCAACTGCAGATTTTTCAGCGCTCTTTTAGCTTTAGGACTCTGTATCTCAGAATGAACAAAAATGGGCTTCTACCACTATTGAAATAAGCCCTTCATATATGATCCGCCAGGCACGGTGAACAGCAATCTGCGGTTGTTTGTTCATGATGCTGCGATGTACATGGATACTCGGCAATTCACACTTAAGCGCCTGGCAAACGGTTCATCGAACCACCTTCATAGTAATACTCTATTATTCCACTCTCGAACAGCGCTCGGAAGAAACGAACACATACATCTTTCCGTGCGCGCTCTGCTTTTGCTTATTTTATTATCATGATCGTTTCTCCCTATGTGGGTCTACGTCAACAATGGAGGAGAAAGTTAGTGATACAAATTTTGTGAGAAGATTCCACCGCAACGACAAACACCTTTGTTTTAATGATGTCCACCTCAAATCCTGTATCATTTCAGTGACACTGTTTCCCCTATTTCTCGATAATACAACACGTGATACCCTTCTCTGAACGTTCTCGATGTACTCTGTTAACTCTATCCCGTCAGGATCCAACACCGTGCAGCAGTACTCCAAAATAGAACGGACAGGTGTAGTGTAGGCAGTTTCTTTAGTAGATCTGTTGCGTATTCTAAGGTTCTGCCAATAAAACGCAGTCTTTGATTCCCCTTCTCCACAAAAATTTCTATGAATTCTTTCCAGTTTAATTTGTTCGTAATTGTAATACCTACGTATTTAGTTGCATTCACGGCCTTTAGATTTGACTGATTAATCGTGTAAACGAATTTTAACGGATTCCTTTTAGCACTCATGTGGATGACCTCACACTTTTCACTATTTAGGGTCAACTGCCAATTTTCACACCATACAGATATCTTTTCTAAGTCGTTTTGCAAATTTGTTTTGATCTTCTGATGACTTTGCTTGGCGATAAATGACAGCGTCATCTGCAAACAACGTAAGACTGCTGTTCAGGTTGTCTCCTAAATCGTTTATATAGATAAGGAACGGAAGAGAGCCTATAATACCACCATGGGGAACGTATGAAATCACTTCCGTTTTACTCTGTGACTTTCCGTCAAATACTGCTAACTGTGACCTGTATTATAGGAAATCAAGAATCCAGCCGCATAACTGAGACGATATTCTATAAGCACGCAGTTTGATTACAAGCCGCTTGTGAAGTACGGCGTCGAAAGCCATTTGGAAATCTAGAAATACGGAATCAATTTGAAATCCCTTGTCAATAGCACTCAACACATCATTTGTGTAAAAAGCTAGTTGGGTTTCACAAGAACGATGTTTTCTAATCCATGTTGACTGTGTATCAATAGACCGTCCCCTTCGAGGTAATTCATAATGTTCAAATCCTGCTGCACATCGACGTGGATCGAAACAGCATATCCAGACACTCTGGGATGGCATTGAAACAGAGGATGACACGCGTAAAGCTGAAATACTAAACACCTTTTCCCAAAGCTGTTTCACAGAGGAAGACCGAGTGCAGTTCCTTCTCTAAATCCTCGCACGAACGGAAAAATGGCTGACATCGAAATAAGTGTCCAAGGAATAGAAAAGCAACTGAAATCACTCAACAGAGGAAAGCCTACTGGACCTGACGGGATACCAATTCGATTCTACACAGAGTACGCGAAAGAACTTTGCCCCCCTTCTACAAGCCGTGTACCGCAAGTCTCTAGAGGAACGGAAGGTTCCAAATGATTGGAAAAAAGCACAGGTAGTCCCAGTTTTCAAGAAGGGTCGCCGAGCAGATGCGCAGAACTTTAGGCCTATATCTCTGACATCGATCTGTTGTAGAATTTTAGAACATTTTTTTGCTCGCGTATCATGTCATTTCTGGAAACCCAGAATCTACTCTGTAGGAATCAACATGGATTCCGGAAACAGCGATCGTGTGAGACACAACTCGCTTTATTTGTTCATGAGACCCAGAAAATATTAGATACAGGCTCCCAGGTAGATGCCATTTTCCTTGACTTCCGGAAGGCGTTCGATACAGTTCCGCACTGTCGCCTGATAAAGTAAGAGCCTATGGAATATAAGACCAGCTGTCTGGCTGGATTGAAGAGTTTTTAGCAAACAGAACACAGCATCTTGTTCTCAATGGAGAGACGTCTACAGACGTTAAAGTAATCTCTGGCATGCCACAGGGGAGTGTTATGGGACCACTGCTTTTCACAATATATATAAATGACCTAGTAGATAGTGTCGTAAGTTCCATGCGGCTTTTCGCGGATGATGCTGTAGTATAAAGAGAAGTTGCAGCATTAGAAAATTGCAGCGAAATGGAGGAAGATCTACAGCGGACAGGCACTTGGTGCAGGGAGTGGCAACTGACCTTAACATAGACAAATGTAATGTATTGCGAATACATAGAAAGAAAGATCCTTTATTGTATGATTATATGATAGCGGAATAAACGCTGGTAGCAGTTACTTCTGTAAAATACCTGGGAGTATGCGTGCGGAACGATTTGAAGTGGAATGATCATATAAAATTAATTGTTGGTAAGGCGGGTGCCAGGTTGAGATTCATTGGGAGAGTCCTTAGTAAATGTAGTCCATCAACAAAGGAGGTGGCTTACAAAACACTCGTTCGGCCTATATTTGAGTATTGTTCATCAGTGTGGGATCTGTACCAGGTCGGGCTGACAGAGGAGATAGACAAGATCCAAAGAAGAGCGGCGCGTTTCGTCACAGGGTTATTTGGTAAGCGTGATAGCGTTACGGAGACGTATAGCAAACTCAAGTGGCAGACTCTTCAAGAGAGGCGCTCTGCATCGCGGTGTAGCTTGCTGTCCAGGTTTCGAGAGGGTGCGTTTCTGGATGAGGTATCGAATATATTGCTTCCTCCTACTTATACCTCCCGAGGAGATCACGAATGTAAAATTAGAGAGATTCGAGCGAGCACGGAGGCTTTCCGGCAATCGTTCTTCCCTCGAACCATACGCGAGTGGAACAGAAAAGGGAGGTAATGACAGTGGCACATAAAGTGCCCTCCGCCACACACCGTTGGGTGGCTTGCGGAGTATAAATGTAGATGTAGATGTAGAATCATGCGGGCTTGTAATTTAGTAGATTATTCCATTGCCTTTCTTGAACGGAAGGGTGTAGCCGTTGAGTTACTGTAGGAAAATACAAGATGGCCTAGACAAAATTTCTAGTTGGTGTGATGAATGGAAGCTTTTTCTAAATGTACAAAAATTTAAATTAATGCAGATGAGTAGGAAAAACGAATCCGTTAGGTTCGAATACAGTTTTAGTAGTGTGCTGCTCGCTAGTCGCATCGATTAAATATCTAGGCGTAACGTTGCAAAGCGATATGACACGGAACGAGCATGTAAGGACTGTGATAGGGGAGGCGAATGGTCGACTTCGGTTTATTGGGAGAATTTTAGGATAGTGCTGCCCATCTGTAAAGGATACCGCATATTGGACACTAGTGTCGAACTGTTCTTGAATACTACCCAAGTGCTTGGGATCCACACTAGATCGGATTACAGTAAGACATCGAAGCAATTCAGAGGCGGGCTGCTACTTTTGTTACCGGTTGGTTTGAACAACGGAGATGTTTCGTTAACTCAAATGGGAATCCTTGTAGGAAGGCGACGTTCTTTGCGAGGAACAGTGTTGAGAAAATTTAGAGAACCGGCATTTGAAGGGGACTGTAGAACCATTCTATTTCCGCATAAGGACCGCAAAGATAAGAGAAATTAGGGGTCATACAAAGCCATACAGACAGTCGTCTTTTCGTCGCTCTATTAGAGAGTGGAACAGGAAAGGAAATGACGTAGTGGTACAGTGGACCCTCCGCCACGCATCGTGTGGTGGCATGCAAAGTATGTATATAGGTGTAGATGTAGGATTATATAAAACTGGTGTTCGGTACAAATGTTTTGATCGGTACAAATGTCATGTATTGTAAGTTAATAACTTTAGTCATTATTGCCGCAATAACGCATGTTTTCGACAGGCAATAGGGCAGCATTTGTGGAATACAGACCTGATGATAGAACATGAAGCTTCGAAACAAGTTGTACGAAAATGTGAAATATCTTCTAACTGATTGTTGCTTACGGCTGACCAGCTACTGTTTCAAATGGTTCAAATGACTCTGATCTCTATGGGACTTAACATCTGAGGTCATCAGTCCCCTAGAACTTATAACTAGGTCATCAGTCTCCTAGAATTTAGAACTACGTAAACCTAACTAACCTAAGGACATTAGATACATGCATGCCCGAGGCAGGATTCTAACATGTGATCGTAGCGGTTTTGCGTTTCAAGACTGAAGCGCCTAGAACCGCTCGACCACTCCGACCGGCAGCTACTGTTTACTTAACTTCGTTTGTCGCAAATTATATTTTCGGAAAGTTTCGAACTGTGTCAATAATGACTGATGTAATGAAGTTGCTCTACAAGTTGTATTTATTGATGTGTACCACAATGCGTTTCGAGAATTTATTCGCATGTTTCGAGTGCTGTGGAAAGATAAAGCATTTTGGGAGGAATGGTCTATAGGTGCAGTCCGTTTCTCTCCGGTCGACTTTAGTTCTTCATTTGACAAATGTCACCGCATGGTTTGCCTTTCTCTTTTGCAGATGGTGCGTCATTATGTACGGAAAACGGAGAGACAAAATTGGTCCACGAAAAACATGGAACAAGCTGTTGAATCGGTAATTACTAAAACGGTGACCCACGAAAAAGCATCGAACCAAATTGTAGTACCTTGGACTACTTTAAAAAGATACGTGAAAAAGAAAAAGGACAGTCCCATTTCAACAAGGGACAGAACCTGCGGCAAATATCAGTGCATTTTCAATAAGAAGCAGGAGTTAGAACTTGTTAAATATCTTAAGGATCTGCAGAAGAGACGTTTTGATATGACTATCAAAGAACTGCGCAGATTAGCGTACCATGAAACAGATGTCCGCAGCAATTCCATAACGAAACGAAAACGGCTGGAGAAATTGGGTCTTTGGATTTCTAGCTCGCCACCATGACTAAAATTTAGGAAATCAATGGAAGCAGTTGGCTCATAACTAGTGTACTGACGTAGATATTGAGGGCGATGAAGGTCAACGTACTTGTAAGATTTGTCTTCAAGGAAACAAAAAAAGACATTTAGTTTATTGATGTAACAAACGAAATATATTGCTTTAGCTTATCTTTATTTGCAAATTTTATTAAAAAATTGTTTGAATAAACGGTTCCTAATTTTTCTAAAAACATTTTTCCATCATTGAGACCTCCAAGCGTTAGGCCCAGTGTACCCTACTAGCCAGTTATATGAGGACCTACATCTTAATGTGGATTCCAAAACATTTCTGACACCAACAAACACTGCCAGAGGTGAAACAAGTGATAAGTGACAGATTAAAACCACAGGGCTGAGTGGGCATCGAACCCTCACAATCGGAAAATATTGGAAAAAATCTTAAAATTTTTGCACGGCACAATGAATTAGCAGAAAGAAATCTTAAATGTGGAATCTCGATAACGAATCCATTAATTATTAAATGTTTTTCTTGTATCTAAAACTGTAGTTAATGTATAGAGGTCGCCAATATTTGGCTAAAATTTCTGATAAGTAATAACTATAGTCGCAGAGTAAAGACCCTAAGCAAAAAAATAGTAAAGAAACATGACATAAAGAATAAGTGGTGTTTTTTTTTTTTTTTTTAGAAACAGTATTTATTTCTACTAACAGCAGTTATCAGTGAAAGCTTAATGCAAATGAAAAAATGAAATCAACTAAAATGGACATCATTGGCTGTACCCTGACTTTTTGACTGGCAATTCTGTCACTATATCTTTGTGTTATATTATCATTTGCCGCACACCGTGGATAATGTGTTTCGCGTGTATGAATTTCTCGGTGATGAAAGAGTCACAGTACTTGGACATGCTGCTAAAAGATTGTTATTCTGTAACATCAACATGTAAGTGACAATAATGTACCTAGTTTTCTCTATTTCTCCGATTGTAGTGAGAACATACAGGCGACTGCAGGAAACAACACACAGAAAGCGAAAAGCGTTGTATTAAGCGTGACAAAAGTGAATGGTACACTAAGTTTATTATTTAAATAATTAGGTACTGTTTACACTCTACATCCAGAACTGTTAATTCCTAAGAGGCGGTACTGCTACATTGGAGTATCCGTTCGAATCTTAAAAGCGTGCCAGTGTGAGTCTAACAACCAGGATCTAACATTATCATTCATAGAGCTGCAAGACGATTCCGCAGTCGTTGCCTGACAAAACTTTTGCGAAGCGTGTGGATAAGAGTAAGCACTTTGTGAGAAAGTTTCATGAAATTATGTCCAGCAAGAATTCAACTTGTTGACGGAACACCCGCCTTTTTATGCTGATTGAACTGGGGTTTGGCATGGTGTCATTCAGCAGACAGTACTACTATATGTACGTGGGTTGGAACTTTATAATAGTAGCAACTATTTATTTACAACTCATACAAACTAGATGCGTGTTTCGAAGTTTCACTGACCTTCAGGGTAGTCACCAGCATAGTGCATAACCTGTTACCAGCGATTTGGAAGTCGTAAGATACTCTTAGCAGTGCCAGTTGTGTTGACAGTTCGAGCGGCGCGGTCTATTGCCCGACGAATTTGTAGCAGTTCTGAAGCGAATGCCGTGAAGTGAAGTCGAGTTGAACTCACGAGGGCTTAAGTTAGAGGAGTGCAGTAGGTGGTATAGCGCTTAGTAGCCCCATCAGTCAAACAAATCAGAAACAGCTTGCACTGTACGTGCTTGAGCATTGTCCTATGTTGTTCATTTTTGGAACACACCCTACGACCAGCTTAGAGACAGAAGTGATGACACTTTCTGCAGGACCTGACCATCATTTTGCAGGACAATGCTCAGGCCGAAGTGGTCGTGCGGTTAAAGGCGCTGCAGTCTGGAACCGCAAGACCGCTACGGTCGCAGGTTCGAATCCTGCCTCGGGCATGGATGTTTGTGATGTCCTTAGGTTAGTTAGGTTTAACTAGTTCTAAGTTCTCGGGGACTAATGACCTCAGCAGTTGAGTCTCATAGTGCTCAGAGCCATTTGAACCATTTTTGCTCAGGCACGTACAGTGCAAGCTGTTACTGATTTCTTTGACTGGTGGGCCTGCTAAGTGCTACACCACCTACTGCACTCCCCTGACTTAAGCCCTCGTGAGTCCAACTCGATTTCTAAACTGAAGGAAACACATTCGCTTCAGAACTGCTACAAATTTGTCTGACAATAGACCGCGCCGCTCGAACTGTCAACACAACTGCCACAGCTAAGAGTATCCTACAACTTCCACATCGCTGGCAACGGGTTATACACAATTCTGGTGACTATTTTGAAGGTCAGTAAAACTTTGAAACACGAATCTGTTTTGTACGAGCTGTAAATAAACAGTTGCCACCATTAAAGTTCCAACCCTCGTATTTGTCAGTCTTCCGGAAAATGTATGCTCCTATCACTGCTTGAGGAACACCGTAGCAATTGTGTGAAATTCATAAACATTTTTGGCTTAATTCAAAAGAACAAACGATCTGATTAATGTTCTCAAATAAAAAGCTGCGTGTCTTAATTCCGCGTCCGTGCCGGTGTTCCACTGGTTCTTTTGTAGAGAGCGGAAAGCTTCACGGGCATATTGCCAGAACTAACTGTTAAGATAGAAACCTAAGGATCGTTGAAGTGACGTGTTGTCTGCCAGCTGCCTTACGGATGCAATAAATTTACTAGGAAATGTGGGAATAAATCAAAGGCCTGCCAGTGGTCAGTAAACAAAACGCGAAAAATTGCTCAGATAAATCGGCAGACTAGTTAACAAGGGCAGTCACTGCCCTTGTGGAAGAATGTGTGCATTGTCGCAGAATAAGAACTTTATCTCTAATGAGCTCGATTTGATATCCGCTGCAGAGTATGTTATTTATGACTTCTGTTGCTCTTTCCTTTCATACTGTTTTCCAGTCAAAGATAAGACTTCCTGTAATTTACGCTGTAATAATGAGGAGTGACTCTAATCTAGGTTATAAACAAAGTATGAAACCATTCCCTTGTGATCAATGAGACTTTTTTCTCCTACATTTATTCTGACAAAAAGTGGAAGTACCTCTTTTCTGCGTTGTTTCTTGACAAAGTTGTTTTACAGTGTTTTACTCCCAGTGTTCAAAATATGTATAACGTTAATGCTAAAAATTAATGCGTTGACAGGAGATCTGGGTGAACCTTATGAAATAAATTGTTTCTTTCAGGTGTCTTGAGAACTTTACTGAACGCATGACAGTAGAGTTAACAGAGAATAAGTGTATTAAGAAAGGCAAGCTGCCGCGATTCATTCGCCTGAAACATTTATTTCACAATCGAAATTTTGTTTCCTCGGCACAGCGTAGTACCAATGTCAATAAATCTTTTTGTGTTGGTACGTGTGAAAGACCAGAGAAAGAAGGAAAAGATGGAACAAGCAAACACTGTTAAATCTCGGAAAACTGGAGGAAGTCAAAAAGACTGTAACAAAGTGTAAATGGATATTTGAGAACCATGTGAAACAAGAAGGGTTGGAAGTGCTGACGTTAGGTCGGAAGCTTTCAGGATACACGGCGGAAACCAAAAGTCATGTAAGAACAGAGTAGCTATTGTATTAACAAAGAAATGGATGCATAATATAATGAACACCTACCGACTGAGTGATAGGATATTAATGATACATTTGAAAGCTAGCTCACTGACATAACAAAATTTTAAGTATATTTACCAACGACGAACTGTAAAGATAAGAGACAGAAAAAATGTACGACTCCCCAGAAGGCATTAATTGAATTGATTAACACCAAAGACAACATTATCCTCTTGGCAGATTTTAATGCATCAGCCGGCATACAGGAGAACCACAAATGTCCTGGTAATTTCGGACTGGGAGGAAATTATTAGAAATTTTTGAACACCACGAAGTGGTTATAACGAACACATGTTGTAAAGTTTCAAAGAGATGTCGCTACCCGTGGAAGACATGTGGTGATAATGGAAAAAACTCGTATATGACTGATGATATAATAGTAAAGGAGAGGTACAGGAACCAAGTGAAAGCTACTCATAGTTCTTCAGGTGCTGATGTAGATAGTGACCATACACGTTTTGTGATAAAGTACAATATCAGATTTAATAAAAACCAGCAGAAATATCCAAGGAAATTGGCACTATATAAATTTAAGGATGCAAATACTGCGCAGGAATTCAAACATATGATAATGAAATCAGACAGGGAAGAAAGCAGCTAGTATATTATCAAGTCAAATAAACAAATGCAGCCACAGGCGTATTAGGAATAAAAAAGTTAGTGCCATGAAAACCTTGGATGAGCTCCGAAATATTCAAACTTAATGACAAAAGAAACAGACTAAATAGAAAAGGCCCTCATCAACACAAAACAATAATAAACAAGGTAACAATAATGTACCGCACAGAGAACGAAAAGTGGCTGGAAAAATTTAGCAAGGAAATGAAAGTAGATGATTTTAAATACGGGGAATAGGATGTAGCTTCCTCCAAGATTGAGCTGTTGCAAGAGGAAGGAGAACAAAGAGTAACATAGTGAGAGACAAAAATAGGAAATTGGCACAGAAAATGCAAGTAGCAGATGGAAAGAGTACATTGGAGACCTGTGCAGTGGTTCTGATATCGGAAATTTAGAAGAGTATATTGAAGATGAAAAACTAATTGATGAAAACACAGATAACAAATGAAGAGTTCTTCCTGTCTCTAAACAGGTTAAAATCAAATAAAGCAATGGGTATGGATGGCATACTCCTACCAAACAGTAGTGACATTACAAATAAATTATTTACTGTGGTATTTAAATGTTATGAAAAGGGTATCGTACCTCATGACCTGACCTTACGAAATGTTTAACTATTGCATTACCCAAGAGGGCAATTTCTAACGACAGTACAAGCTATAGAACACTAGCCCCTCCACCACTTGCATCAAAAATAGTACTGTCAATAGTTAAGGAGAGGATTAAAAAGAAATTATTCTGGGAACCAGTGATCAATTTGGCTTAAGAATAGAGAGAGATGAAGTATTAGCTCCATGTCAAATAATGGAAAAAAGATTAGAAGTAAACAGAAAGCATATATAGCGTTTATTGTCCTAGAAAAAGAATCTAATATAATTGATTGGAAGTTATTATTTAAGACAATGCGCAGAGCAGGGCTTGACTGGAAGGAGAGGCGATTAATTCTGAGTATATACAAAAATGAAAGTACCGAAATGAATATTAATATTAGCAAGAAAGGAGCAAAAATCAGAAAAGAGGAACACAAGGGTGCCCTCTGGCACTTTACTTATTTAATATATTCATCAAGAAGGCAATACCAACAATGGAAGAGAGGACGACTGGAATCGAAATTAATAGCATCCATATTCACTGCATCAGATTTGGTGGTGACATTGCAACAGTGACAGACTCAGAATAAGAATTAAGTAAAATGCGTCATGTCTTAGATCAAGAGATAATAAAAATAAAACTGAAAATAGATACCAAGAAGGCAAAAGTCATCGACACAGACAAGAAAGGAGGTGTAGGCAAGACTGATGTAAAAATATGTAGTGAGGAGCAGTGCCACATTAAGTGAACGCGGGGCCCGTAGTATAAATTCTGACAAGGGGCCCTTGGTTTGTTTAGGTCGTATGGTTAGTAGGCCTATATAAAATAAACTTTTCTCTATTTAATTTCGGCAGATTTACAGATAATACAAGTTAGATCAATGTCTCTGAGAAAATCGTATTCAATGTTCATCATACCGAGGCCATTTAGACGTTCCAGTCCCATCGTATATCTTAATTCATTTCTAATGCGCTTTAACGTTGAAAAAGAACGTTCTCCACTGCAGTTGATGATCACTTAAGATAAGTAAATGCGTAAGGCAACTTCTACATTTGGAAAACACGATCCTAACGAATTTTCCATTAAAAATTTGTAAATTTGTAATTCCAAAGCTTCGTTCTTTTTTCTGTCAATGGTAGCAGCTATATCCGTTTTCAGCAGCTCAGCGAACTGTACCAGTTCGTCGCCTAGCGACTCTTCTAAATCGTCTAGGTAAGCATTCACGATATTAGGAGTTCTTTTCAAGATCTCTTCTGCTGCAAGAGATTTAAAGTCCCGTAATATACCAAAAACATTAATCGGCTGAAGGCATTCTTTCATGCGTTTAGCTAATGCAGCCAGTTCGTTGTCAATTATCACAATAAACACCTGAAATTCAAAATGTTCTCCAGGTGTTTGATTATGTAAAACTTCATGGAATGTAGTTGACCCACTAAAATGGTCGTACTTTGTATTTCGCTTGTATCTCTTTAAGTTTGTTGTTGATATTCCTCACAGCTAGTCAGAGATTTGGCTTTGCCCCAATTTCTGAAAATATGAACCTCATTGCTTGGATATATTCATATAATGAGTTACACAGCGCAATATCCGGTGTTGAGATCTTGATCAGTCGCCTGTAAGCATTCAAGCATTCTGTTCCATGCGTCACACATTATTCCCGTTTCCAACTTACTCATTTTCAAAACCAGTCCGTAAGTCTGATTGCGGCACTCCACCTTTTGATGCATATCAGTAGATATGGCATTCAAAACTCGTTTGATTGTATGAAAACCAAATAAAAGCGCCTTTTTAGCATCAGCTCTGGCCGACCACCTAGTGTCCGATAACCTTTTCAAAATCGAAATTTCAGCACTATCATTTTTCAGTGCTTTCAAAAGAAGGCCCCATCAATAGGTAGAAGCGGAAAAAAATATAGTGAGGCTTTCAAGAAAATGAAATAAAATGGATGCTTCTGTACAACATTTTGCAGCACACTTGGCGACCAAATTTAGCGATGGGAAAAACAAGAATATATTCAGCGTATCTTTAAATCGTGCTTCTAAGCCGGTGTACCTGCCACTCATGTTACTAGCATTCTCCTAGCTTTGCCTACGACACTCTTTGATATTAATGCCATTCTCTGTTAAAGAAGATAGTAAGCTTTGGGAGAGTTGTTCAGCAGTAAGACCTTCCATATCCAAAAAACTTCACAAATCTTGCCACTGGTCCGAATGGTAGGGCATAGCACACTATCAGAGTCAGTTGATTTACGTGAGATATATCAGGAGTAGCATTCAGTGAGACTGAATAGTAATTGAATCTCTTAATGTCGCAAATGATATGATCCAGTACGGCTGATGTTGGGCCAGAAACACATCAAATTTGGACAGTAACTGTAATAACCTTAAATAATGTCCATTGTGGGATGAACCAACAATTTCATCACTACGTCGCTCAGCTAAAAAACTTATAATTGCAACAGTTCGTTCTAAGAGTGTTGGCCAATACTTTTGTTCGCTCTCAGTTTGGCTTACAATTTGAGAGTCGACACTTGCATCCTTGTTTTTTAGAACTAACAGGGAAATTATCGCTTTTCTATGCGAACTGCTTTCTTCATGTCTCTTCAGCAAAATACTTGCATTCTTCGAATCCTAATCCGTCTTTCGTAAACAGTGGGGAGCCGTCAGAATCTGCCGCTTTGCAAACAAAACAGAACAGTCGCCCTTTGCTTTCTGTGTAGAACAACCAGTCTCTCATGTAAGTTTTATTCGTTAGTTTATGTTTATATGTGGAAAATGTCTTTCTGCAGAATCTTGTCTTATTTTCCTTCTCATGTATTTCCATTGAAGACAAAAAACTACTCTTCATATGCTGAACTTCGCTACTTCCTTTCATAATCCAATAATCTCTGTCAAAGTTGTTTGGCCACTCACCAATTTCGTTAGAATACATTTTACTTTCACTTTGTGTTCCACCTGTGCAAGATGCAGTAACATGAGAAGCCTGTAACATTTTTTCGACTTCTCTTTGCCTTGAAGACGAGGTCTCTGGGAGGATAGGACTTCCTATGCTTTTCAGTTCAGTTTGGCTTGGAGAGGATGTGGCTGAACTGGAAAGACTTGTCGTCTGTTCAGTTGCTGTATCACTTGTGGAAAACGTAAATACATAGGAAAAATTTGCGTATTCTGATGAATTTTCTGTAGTATAACTATCATCCTTATAATCAACTACAGCTTTTGTATGTTGTACTTCGTGTCCTGTATATTCGGCAAAATCATTCTGAACGTTAAAGAACTGACAGTTTTGCACTTCCAGGAATGTAGTGGCGTCTGTCTACTGCTCATGGTGGTTAGCTCGATCTGTGTAGAAGAGGAAATAAATTACAAAATAAAATGGATCACTACTATTTAATCGGACAGCGTAACGCATAAGTATCATAAATAATATACGTCCATTTTCTATTGAAGCTAGTGCAAGTTGTCTGCAGAAATGCTAAGCTATATATATATATATATATATATATATATATATATGAGAGTTTTTCACCCTCAGAGCTTTTGCGAATGATACGTGCCGTGTAAGCAGAAGCGAGTGTCTGCTCACTAGCACTATACTAGACTGGGGCGAAACCGACAGTTTAGACTACTACAGCATCCCGCCTATCGAGATCTATTGAATCTCTGCCCATAAAAATTATGCAGGAAGAAGAAGAAAACGAGTTGAGAGTGAGCTCTCAGCTATTATCTACCCATCAATACAAACTCAGGCGCATCTTTAAATTATTCGTAATTAGCGCTCTCAACAAAACATCATTCTCTTAGCTTCATGTTTTATATTTAATACAGGAAGCACGCTGGTAAAATGTCGGCGCCCACAAACGACCTATATTGAGACTGTGGGTCATATAGTGAAAGAATGCAGTTAAGACCTGCGCACTGGTTGTTCGTCACTCGTTCTGCCACACTGCAGCCATTTTAAGGCTAAGCGCGAAGTACGTAGGTAGCCTCGACTTACCGGCAACCCCCGAGCTACAGTGCTGCAGGTCTTGGATTTGAGTGGAAAGACGGTTACATTGAAACGGTTGAATGTAAAACAGCGAGAGCTAGTAAAGACATGACTGACTAAAATCATTATTTTCCCGCTATTTCACATACAAATGGAAGTGTATGGGCTTTTATCTGTGCTTTTATTTATATGTTTCAGTTTCGTTGCAGATATCATAGACAACTTTCCAAATAAAGATGCAAATCATGAACTTACGTTCGATGCTTCTTTACAACCTCCAGTAGTGGTAAGACAATGGACGCTAAAATGAGGAAGTAAGTGATAATGAAGATTGTTCTGAAGATTTAAAATCACCAGTAATAGCTTGAGATGATAGCAAAGGAGTATACGAAACCGTCTGTCACTTTCTGGAAGAGTAAAAAGAAGAGAATCTTTCAGGGCCGTTAAGAAAATTTTTTAATTATTATAGCAAAAACGATCTGTAAATTAACGGTAAATAGGTCAGAAAGCTATGTACGCATGTGCAAATGTTTTCAAAGGTCAAGATAGTCGATCTACATAAATTTAACATCGTATCCTATAATAATGTGACGATGTGCGTCGTCAACATATTGAGCAATGGGACGTTGTAGCCACAATACAAGTGGGCCCAATTTTTTTTAAAATAATCCGTTACGTGGGTGTACGTATTCAATAGTCTATTGTTGTGCGAAAGGTAACGCATCTTACTACAACAAAATAAGTAGGTATCGTTACGAAATATTCATATTTACTATGTGTGAAGAATGTTTCAACGACAACCTAGCTACTATGCCTATGTGAGTTTTCGATAGATAGAATATGTATAAGCGTATTTTCATTTTAGAAATCACGTATGGTCGTCCTTCTATCAAAAAGGGACGAAAGACGACACACTAGCACAGTCTGTGCGTCAGTAATTCTATATAAAGCTAAACAACAAGCCACCGGTATGTGCAGATCGACACTTGCTGTCGGCTCTGTTTCTACTTCTAAAAGAAGCGACGTGCATACTAAGGGCACCAGATGAGAAAAGTTTGTTTTATGGGGGTCATATTTTAGCAGACAGGTCATTTTATAGACAAGGAATACTGACGGATGTCGCGAGAAGACGTGCTTTCTAAAATCATACAAGATTACAATAGATTAGTTTTCATTCCGTAATAGTTTTTAGGTCACAAAACCTTGTCAATGAATGAAGAACGTGGAAGTAAAGAGTCAGCTGTTTCCGGAGTCACGATAAAACCAGGTAGAAGAAGATTGCCTAGTGGTTTAGAGCTGTCACAAGTCTGGCTTTCTCTGGATTTCTCTTCGCATTGCGTGGAGGGACTGTCTGAGATAAGCCCGAACTTGTTTCTGTTGTCGGAGAAATGAGAATGATCTAAATAAGACACTGATAAGCACTCTTTGTTAAAAATGTACTAAATGGTGACAGTTGTGTTCGTAGTTTCGTTCAGTGGACATTAAAAAAAGCCAGTGCCACTCACACTTAACCGCTCTCCTCAGACGTAATTTTTTTTTTTCGCCATTTCCCGCGAAATATAGTTTTGAGACAGTTCACGTCCTTTATTAGTCTGTAACTGATGCCAGAGACATCTTTGCTTTGTACATTTTTATACTGCGACTAGCTTTTACGCGTGACTTCGTCCGCGCATAAAAGACGTCGACGATGGTGGCCGCTCACAAAGCTTTGCAGTCCTGCCGGCACATTTGATTGTTTGCAGCAAGCGACAATATCCTATGGTGTGTAACAGCTTATGCTTTTATGGCAAAACTGCGATAACTTTGCTTCTACCCGGCGTGTCAAAATGAAAGCTGTATCACATTTTAAGTTAGTCCTGCAAAAATACAACAGAAAATCGAATCCAATTCCGTGCATTAGTTTTTACGTGGTGCGCGAACAAACATAAAAGCAAAAATTCTAAAAATAATTTTTTTCGCTTCGATAGCTGTTATAAAAAACACCCTCATATTCAGTTTTCTTAAATATCTCCTACGTAGAGACATCTTCAAGTTACAATTGTATTATATAGAAACCACTGAGCACATCATTGAAAGAGTGCCTGCTTATTTGCAGCAAAGCTCTGTCCAGTATTGAATGATTTTCGCTGCCAATGTCTTGAGTAGCTGGGTGGGCGTCACTCCAGATCACCATCTTTTGAAAAATTGTTAGAGGTACCGTTAAGGGAACACTTGCTTTGAATTGCAGTTGACAATCTTAGTGTGAAGTACAGATTCAAGAGCTAGACCGTTCTTCAACGCTACTGGTTTTATAAATTGAAAATTATTAACCTGTTATTAAAATAATTGTTTAACCAAGTAGCTGTGTTCGTGCTTCACGCTTTACCATTAAGAGGATACAGTGGGGTGGGGTAATGCAACATGCTAGTGCTTAAATGTACATCACAAATGGTCAAAGCTGCGCACTACCAAAATTATTCATCCAAATAAAAACTACAGTGTTTTATGATGATATCAAAAACAAATAGCTAATTCCTATATAGTTACATACCGAGAACCAACATATTTTTTTATTGTTTAAACTTCGGGGTATATATGAACAAAGAAGGACCTTACCTTATGCTTCAGTGGTTCCCTCTTCAGTCAGCAACTTTGGAATCACTATATAAAATCGATGTCACCCACTTAATAATCTTTGTAAAAGAAGTTGACGATTGGCCTCCAGGCACCGATTGTTTGATGTCTGTACCTCTCTGAACTTGGGGCGACTGCCCTTTTTGAATCGCCGTTGGCAACGTCAAACACTCCCTCGCTTTTACATGTCTAATTGTTGTGCTGTGTCGCGTTATTTGCACGCAAGGGGTTTGTTGCATGAACTAAATGTCACTACGAAGCTATTGCTGGCCATCGAGATTAGCTCCGACACACCGATTACCCTGTTCTTCATCGTGACGCCAGAAATTATTAATCAGTGGGCAGAATTCAGCTTTTTCACTAGTCTCCTTGCAACAAATAAATGCTATACTTGAAATGCCTGTCAAAAAAAAAGAGAAAACAAAAAAAACTCTAGCTTGACAAGAGTTATCGCGCTCAGGCGCGGAGCGCCCCCAACGCGCGGGGCCCCTAGCATTTGCTAACTCCTGCTACGTGGCTAATCCGGCACTGGTGAGGGACTCGACGAAGTAACCGAATCTCGCTCTCTCGGTAGCTCTGTCGAAGAAGAAACTCCATGCCTCAAGGAAAGCAAGAGAAGAATAACACTGGCCAAGAGTTCCTTCGAAAACAAGAACCTTCTATTGAACAGGCACATCAGCTTCCACACCAAGAAAAAATTTGTGAAGACGTTTATGTGGAGTGTCGTGACATTCGGATGTGAAACTGGGACGTTGGCAAAATAGGGAGAAAGCTCGAATGAGGTGGTTCTACAGCAAATGTTGTTGTTGTTGTGGTCTTCAGTCCTGAGACTGGTTTGATGCAGCTCTCCATGCTACTCTATCCTGTGCAAGCTTCTTCATCTCCCAGTACTTACTGCAACCTACATCCTTCTGTATCTGCTTAGTGTATTCATCTCTTGGTCTCCCTCTACGATTTTTACCCTCCACGCTGCCCTCCAATGCTAAATTTGTGAGCCCTTGATGCCTCAGAGCATGTCCTACCAACCGGTCCCTTCTTCTTGTCAAGTTGGGCCACAAACTCCTCTTCTCCTCAATTCTATTCAATACCTCCTCCTTAGTTATGTGATCTACCCATCTAATCTTCAGCATTCTTCTGTAGCACCACATTTCGAAAGCTTCTACGCTTTTTTTTCTTTTATTGTCCACGCTTCACTTCCATACATGGCTACACTCCATACAAATACTTTCAGAAACGACTTCTTGACACTTAAATCTATACTCGATGTTAACAAGTTTCTCTTCTACATCTACATCTACATCTATACTCCGCGAGCCACCTTACGGTGTGTGGCGGAGGGTACTTATTGTACCACTATCTGATCCCCCCTTCCCTGTTCCATTCACGAATTGTGCGTGGGAAGAACGACTGCTTGTAAGTCTCCGTATTTGCTCTAATTTCTCGGATCTTTTCGTTGTGATCATTACGCGAGATATATGTGGGCGGTAGTAATATGTTGCCCATCTCTTCCCGGAATGTGCTCTCTCGTAATTTCGATAATAAACCTCTCCGTATTGCGTAACGCCTTTCTTGAAGTGTCCGCCACTGGAGCTTGTTCAGCATCTCCGTAACGCTCTCGCGCTGACTAAATGTCCCCATGACGAATCGCGCTGCTTTTCGCTGGATCATGTCTATCTCTTCTATTAATCCAACCTGGTAAGGGTCTCATACTGATGAGCAATACTCAAGAATCGGACGAACAAGCGCTTTGTAAGCTACTTCTTTCGTCGATGAGTCACATTTTCTTAGAATTCTTCCTATGAATCTCAACCTGGCGCCTGCTTTTCCCACTATTTGTTTTATGTGATCATTCCACTTCAGATCGCTCCGGATAGTAACTCCTAAGTATTTTACGGTCGTTACCGCTGCCAATGATTTACCATCTATGGCATAATCGTACTGGAGTGGATTTCTGCCCCTATGTATGCGCATTATATTACATTTATCTACGTTTAGGGAAAGCTGCCAGCTGTCGCACCATGCATTAATCCTCTGCAGGTCCTCCTGGAGTACGTACGAGTCTTCTGATGTTGCTACTTTCTTGTAGACAACCGTGTCATCTGCAAATAGCCTCACGGAGCTACCAATGTTGTCAACTAAGTCATTTATGTATATTGTAAACAATAAAGGTCCTATCACGCTTCCCTGCGGTACTCCCGAAATTACCTCTACATCTGCAGATTTTGAACCGTTAAGAATGACATGTTGTGTACTTTCTTCTAGGAAATCCTGAATCCAATCACAAACCTGGTCCGATATTCCGTAAGCTCGTATTTTTTTCACTAAACGTAAGTGCGGAACCGTATCAAATGCCTTCCTGAAGTCCAGGAATACGGCATCAATCTGCTCGCCAGTGTCTACGGCACTGTGAATTTCTTGGGCAAATAGGGCGAGCTGAGTTTCACATGATCTCTGTTTGCGGAATCCATGTTGGTTATGATGAAGGAGATTTGTATTATCTAAGAACGTCATAATACGAGAACACAAAACATGTTCCATTATTCTACAACAGATTGACGTAAGCGAAATAGGCCTATAATTATTCGCATCTGATTTATGACCCTTCTTGAAAATGGGAACGACCTGCGCTTTCTTCCAGTCGCTAGGTACTTTACGTTCTTCCAGCGATCTACGATAAATTGCTGATAGAAAGGGGGCAAGTTCTTTAGCATAATCACTGTAGAATCTTAAGGGTATCTCGTCTGGTCCGGATGCTTTTCCGCTACTAAGTGATAGCAGTTGTTTTTCAATTCCGATATCGTTTATTTCAATATTTTCCATTTTGGCGTCCGTGCGACGGCTGAAGTCAGGGACCGTGTTACGATTTTCCGCAGTGAAACAGTTTCGGAACACTGAATTCAGTATTTCTGCCTTTCTTCGGTCGTCCTCTGTTTCGGTGCCATCGTGGTCAACGAGTGACTGAATAGGGGATTTAGATCCGCTTACCGATTTTACATATGACCAAAACTTTTTAGGGTTCTTGTTTAGATTGTTTGCCAATGTTTTATGTTCGAATTCGTTGAATGCTTCTCTCATTGCTCTCTTTACGCTCTTTTTCGTTTCGTTCAGCTTTTCCTTATCAGCTATGATTCGACTACTCTGAAACCTATGATGAAGCTTTCTTTGTTTCCGTAGTACCTTTCGTACATGATTGTTATACCACGGTGGATCTTTCCCCTCGCTTTGGACCTTAGTCGGTACGAACTTATCTAAGGCGTACTGGACGATGTTTCTGAATTTTTTCCATTTTTGTTCCACATCCTCTTCCTCAGAAATGAACGTTTGATGGTGGTCACTCAGATATTCTGCGATTTGTGCCCTATCACTCTTGTTAAGCAAATATATTTTCCTTCCTTTCTTGGCATTTCTTATTACACTTGTAGTCATTGATGCAACCACTGACTTATGATCACTGATACCGTCTTCTACATTCACGGAGTCGAAAAGTTCCGGTCTATTTGTTGCTATGAGGTCTAAAACGTTAGCTTCACGAGTTGGTTCTCTAACTATCTGCTCGAAGTAAATCTCGGACAAGGCAGTCAGGATAATGTCACAAGAGTCTCTGTTCCTGGCTCCAGTTCTGATTGTGTGACTATCCCATTCTATACCTGGTAGATTGAAGTCTCCCCCTATTACAATAGTATGATCACGAAACTTCTTCACGACGTTCTGCAGGTTCTCTCTGAGGCGCTCAACTACTACGGTTGCTGATGCAGGTGGTCTATAGAAGCATCCGACTATCATATCTGACCCACCTTTGATACTTAACTTAACCCAGATTATTTCACATTCGCATTCGCTAATAACTTCACTGGATATTATTGAATTCTTTACTGCTATAAATACTCCTCCACCATTGGCGTTTATCCTATCCTTGCGGTATATATTCCATTCTGTGTCTAGGATTTCGTTACTGTTCACTTCCGGTTTTAACCAGCTTTCCGTTCCTAATACTATATGCGCACTATTTCCTTCAATAAGAGATACTAATTCAGGAACCTTGCCCTGGATACTCCTGCAGTTTACCAATATTACGTTAACTTTTCCTGTTTTTGGTCTCTGAGGACGGACGTTCTTTATCAACGATGATAATGTCCTCTCTGGTAAGCCGTCAGGTATTTTATCGTTTCGCCCAAGGGGGGTCCCTCTAACCTAAAAAACCCCCGTGTGCACGCCACACGTACTCTGCTACCCTAGTAGCTGCTTCCGGTGTGTAGTGCACGCCTGACCTGTCTAGGGGGGCCCTACAGTTCTCCACCCAATAACGGAGGTCGATGAATTTGCAACCATTATAGTCGCAGAGTCGTCTGAGCCTCTGGTTTAGACCCTCCACACGGCTCCAAACCAGAGGACCGCGATCGACTCTGGGCACTATGCTGCAGATAGTAAGCTCAGCTTGCACTCCACATGCGATGCTGGTTCTCTTCACCAAATCAGCCAGCCGCCGGAAGGAACCAAGGATGGCCTCAGAACCCAAGCATCAGGCGTCATTCGTTCCGACATGTGCTACTATCTGCAGCCGGTCACACCCAGTGCGTTCAATAGCTGCCGGAAGGGCCTCCTCCACATTACGGACGAGACCCCCCGGCAAGCACACCGAGTGCACACTGGCATTCTTCCCCGACCTACCCGCTATTTTCCTGAGGGGCTCCATAACCCGCCTAACGTTGGAGCTCCCTATAACTAATAGGCCCGCCCTCTGTGACTGTCGGGACCTTGCCGGAGAATCGGCCACTGGCCCAACAGGCGAGGCATCCTGTGGTGGCTCGGAAACGATGTCATCACCACTAGGAAGCACCCCGTACCTGTTGGAAAGGGGTAAGGCAGCTGCCACGCGGCCAGATCCCACCTTCGCCTTTCGGCCAGGCACGCGCGAGCCCACCACTGTCCGCCATTCACCCTGGAGTGATGGCTGACCGGTAAGATGCTCACTGCCGGAAGACGCAGCGACATCAGGGGTTCCATGTGATTCCAAGGCCACCGAAGTAGGCATAGGTCTCACCACAGTTGCCCCAACACCACTACGAGCCGACGCCTGCGCCTCGAGCTCGATGAGCCTAACAGACAAAGCCTCCACCTGCCCCCGAAGAGTGGCCAATTCTCCTTGCGTCCGCTCACAACAACCACAGTCCCTACACATGACTATGTTTACCCTACTCTATACGGTGACAAATTCCCAAGATAATCTTCTGATGAGCTACTCTGATAATCAAGAAACACTCACTGAAATACGAGACGCGAAAACTACGCTAGGTTTTCCCAGAAAAACTATTTAAAAGCTAAGCGCAGCAAATAAGTACAAAAACGCTTTATACAAACGCTTTCCTTGCCATTGCCAGTCTACATTTTATACCCTCTCTACTTCGACCATCATCAGTTATTTTGCTCCCCAAATAGAAAAACTCCTTTACTACTTTAAGTGTCTCAATTCCTAATCTAATTCCCTCAGCATCACCCGACTTAATTCGACTACATCCCATTATCCTCGTTTTGTTTTGTTGATGTTCATCTTATATCCTCCTTTCAGGACACTGTACATTCCGTTTAACTGCTCTTCCAAGTCCTTTGCTGTCTCTGACAGAATTACAATTTCATCGGCGAACCTCAAAGTTTTTAATTCTTCTCCACGGATTTTAATACCTACTCCGAATTTTTCTTTTGTTTGCTTTACTACTTGCTCAATATACAGATTGGATAACATCGGGGAGAGACTACAACCCTGTCTCACTCCCTTCCCAACCACTGCTTCCCTTTCATGACCCTCGACTCTTATAACTGCCATCTGGTTTCTGTACAAATTGTAAATAGCCTTTCACTCCCTGTATTTTACCCCTGCCACCTTTAGAATTTGAAAGAGAGTATTCCAGTCAACATTGTCAAAAGCTTTCTCTAAGTGTACAAATGCTAGAAACCTAGTTTTGTCTTTCCTTAATCTTTCTTCTAAGATAAGTCGCAGGGTCAGTATTGCCTCACGTGTTCCAACATTTCTACGGAATCCAAACTGATCTTCCCCGAAGTTGGTTTCTACCAGTTTTTCCATTCGTCTGTAAAGAATTCGCGTTAGTATTTTGCAGCTGTGACTTATTAATTTTCACACCTGTCAACACCTGCTTTCTTTGGGATTGGAATTATTATATTCTTCTTGACTACAGCTAATAGGGGAGAAAAATAACTACTGAAAGTTATGGGCCAACGTAAATCAAAACTTTTTTGGCACTTAATCAGACACGATATTCTGCTACAAAACGTTTCCTATGGCAAGATCGTACGAACGGAAACGAGGGGACGACTGAGAATATCCCATTTAAAAAAGTATGAGCAGTGAGATGAGATGTTATTCATACATGGAGGTGAAGAGTAATGCTGCAGAGAGGAAGCTGTAGCTGCAGAGGTAAGGTTTAGCCTTTTGAAAGAAGAAGGCATGTTGCGCAGTAATGTAAGTTACGTGTCAGTATGATCTGCTGAATATTATACGACTTTTTAAGTACCGTAAAACGGGTAAACTGTGACCGATTTTCAGATTCAAATGTGATTATCATGACTGTTTTTTAACTTCTGTGATATTTATCTTAGTGAACATAGGGACTTACGTGAAAGTATTTCATACTAATTAGTACAATAGATTTTTCTAAACTGCAGAGGATGTAACGTAAAAAATTGTAGGTGATCAAAGTTAGCATGGATTTAAGGATACATTGACCGGCCTATACTTCCACTACAACTGCCAACTACCATTCCATTTGCGGTCAGTATTTCAAACACGCAATGAAACTACGACCACTCAGAAGTAAATACACCGATCTATAATTTTCTTCAGCGCTTTACCAAGACTCACAAAGGGAAAAACGTAGCATGGAACGTAAATAAAACAGTATGATCATCAAGATTTTAAATATAATGAAAGATACTAGGATGGAGTACTACACACATAATTCCAAATTTAGTTCAGAATAATATCTCAAATTTTATCCATCTTAAACCTAAATCCGTGTTTCAAAATATTCAGTGCAGTTAGAACTTGGGCTATCCATTCTTCATTTATTGAGTCAATATCTGGCATGCGTGCCCAACAAACTTCAGTCCTTCTTTCTGTAGATATCTAACATTATGTTATACCTGAATCACGCCTGAACCGTAATAGCTTGCAATTTAAGCAATATATGACTGAAATTTGCTTTTCTTAGTTGTAGACACATTAACAGTTACAAATGGGCATTCGTCTACATGCTTATGGTTAATTTTTGTATAACTTTAGTTCCACATTGTCATTGGCATCAACACTGTTTAAAATACTGTGCATCTCTAATGTTGGGGTAACAAAGACCAATGGTCAAAATAACCCCAAAAAAGAAAACCCATGCACATGACCTCAAAAATCTTAATATACTAGCAAACTTGCACATTTGAACAAAAAACTAATCTGTGGTCTGTTCTGAGAATTAATCGACTAATATAGACTGATCAGTCAGAACATTATGGCAACCGACATACATCGATATAAACCCGTCCAGGCGATAGCAACATCACCTGGCTAGGAACGACTGCTAGGCAGACACACACATGGAGCATGTAGTATCAGTGAGCATGCTGTCCGTGTGTAGAAGGAAGGTGCGCGATCTATCTGAGTTTGACCGAGGGCACATTGTCATGGGCCAGAGGCTCGGCACGAGCATTTTGGAAACTTTACGACTTTTCGGGCGTTCAAGGAGTGCTGTGGTGAGTGTCTTCAAGGACACGACCAGACGTCGTGGCTTTGGGCGGCCACCCCTCATTACAGATATCGGACGTCATGGGCTGGGCAGACTGATAAGACAGGACAGGCGGCGAATTGTGGCCGAACTAACATCAGACTTTAATGCTGGGCAGAATACAAGTGTGTCTGAACACACGGTGCACCGAACATTCCTAAAGACAGGCCTCTGCAGCCAACGACCCATGCATGTGCCAACGTTAACACCACGACATCGGCAACGACTATTGAAATGGACATGTGACCATAGGCACTGGACGTTGGCGCAACTGCAGAGCGTTGAATGGTCTGATAAATCCCGATACCTGCTTCATCACGCCGATGGGAGGCCGCGAATCCTTCGTCTTAAAGAGGAACAGAACCTTGACACCTGAACTGCGGGACCGAGACAAAGCTGGCGGTGGCTCCATTATGCTCTGGGGAACATTCCCGTGGACATCCATGGGTCCAGTGGAGCTCGTACAAGGCAGTGTGACAGCCAAGGAGTATCGTACACTGGTTACAGGCCACGTACACTCATTCATGACGATCATATTTCCCGACGGCAGTGGCATTTATCGGCAAGATAATGCGCCATTCCACAGGGCTAGGAGTGTGATGAAGTGGTTCGAGGAACACAGGGCTAGCTCCAATTGATGTACTGGCCCCCCAGCTCGCCAGATCTGAACATGATAGAACACATCTGGCATGTGATTGAACGTGGCGTCAGAGCTCATAGCCCATCGCCCCCCCCCCCCCTCCCCGCATTTACGGTAATTAGGTGTCTTGTGTGTGTACAGATGTGGTACCAGCTGGCTCCAGTGACCTACCAAGCTTCATTGTTTCCATGCCACGACGCGTCGCGGCTGTTATTCGTACCAAACGTGGATGTACAGGCTATTTCGTAGGTGGTCATAATCTTCTGGCTGATCAGTGTAAATGATGTACAGTAGCTGAAAACACTGATGGCTTTGCAGTTACATGATATCGGTGGATTTTGCACAACCAGATTTTAACACACTTTTTCATATACAGTTATAAGTCGCAACAGATTCTCCAACTTTTACTCGAGAAAATCGGCACCACATGGAGCCATATAGCGCATATTGACGGATCTTGACCACCAAACAGTATATACCAAACACCAAACTGAGAGTCAGCAGAGAGCTGTAAAATTTTGGTGTATGAGTAGTCAAAGAAACAACGGTGGTAAATGTATACATGGCTTACGGTAGACATACATTGCGTATTTCCTTCACACAGATAAAGTACAGTATCGGGTAATTACAAAATAATTCCTTTTGAACTGTTTAGCTGAAAAATAACTACCGTTAGTGATAGTTATGAGAAATTCGCTCCTTCGTTTTCGACAATAGAAACGTACCGTACTTTTCTTGCTCATGGCTATTGTTAAAGACTGTAAATCAGCGGTCGAAAAATTCCGGCCTGAGGGCCGCGTGCGGCCTGAACCAGTTTTCGTCCGCCCTGCTGAAGTTTAAAATATTACACGTCTACTAAATCGCAACGTAACTATAATTTGCCGCTGCGCCAGCACCAGTGAACGTGACAATGGGTGACATAGGTGGTGTCCACAAGGGATGGGGGGGGGGGAGGTGGAATAAGA
The DNA here is from genome assembly GCF_021461385.2 of Schistocerca piceifrons. Lineage (NCBI taxonomy): Eukaryota > Metazoa > Arthropoda > Insecta > Orthoptera > Acrididae > Schistocerca > Schistocerca piceifrons. The sequence goes on from NC_060149.1 coordinate 726,596,744, forward strand.
GGGGGCTCTTGTCCCTCTTCCCCCTCCCCCCCCCCCCCCCAGCACCATCTGGAATACAGAGTTTTTATTCATTAAAGAACTCTCATACACTTCTAGAAGTGATTTCCCGAGTTTCCGCGAAACCTGTCGTTTAGCCAGTTGTAGCATTATGTGGCTGATTGCAGTGAGACAAGAGGACTGCAATTACCATCATCTCTTTAGAAAGTGTAACACCAGACACTCGACTATGGAGCGCGGGCTTCATTTGTTTGTGAGTCGTTCTCCTTTCCATAATAATGAGCACGCTGCTGTACAGCTGATCTAACCAAGGCGGGAAAAAGCTTTTTCGAAGTGTTGTTGTCAAGTTAGCTTACGAGGCAGTCTTTTTAACATAGTCAACAATAGCTAAAGGCAGCGCTTTCTGGAGCAATGTTTGGTTACACAAAACGCCAAGTATGTTAAAGTCGTGTACACTGCGCTATGCCTTAATGGCTGATTTCACAGCATCATTTTCGTCTTCATCGTGAGAAGACAACCAAGAGCATGTTACGCCACTTCATAGTGCTAGAATTAATTGTAGCCCGCGTCAGGAAGATTGGTCAGTTAATTTAGTGTATTATGTTTACTTAACAACAAGGGAACGCTTCCCCCAGGTCCGGACATTCAGACTCGAAATGTGGACTTAAGGAAAGCTAAAGCCGAAAACAACGATCTTTCGAATTTTTTAGGACTGGCATGGCCTGATCGGAGTCAGCGACTGACGGTTTAAATAGTAAACAATTCGTCACAAGTTGTCAGGTGACCTCATTTCTAAGTAATTCGATATTGAGGAAGAATGATGTACATTCCAGCACGGGAAGGCGGCAGAGCAGTCTGCTTTACTCTCTCTGGAGAATTCTCCAGTACTTCTTCCTCTTTTGTAAAAACATCAACTTCCGACACACATAATCTGATACTCTTGACTCGTAATCCGGTGGCGAAGGCTATATAGGTGGCGACCAACTTTGTAAGTTATATTTTACAGGTTTTCTCAAATCACAATGCTGGTAAGATTCTCTCTGCAATTTTCTACACGTATCTGACATCAGGATGTGCCTTGAATTGCTGCCAGTATTTCTCTTATCGAAAATGCCCACAAGAAATTTGGTATGCTGTGACATGTGTACTTGATAGTCAACAGTGCGTCGAATGTAAGTGGTTCCTGAGCCAAACGGCTGAAAATGTTATAACGTAACTTCTTGTCTGTACCAACATTGCGGTATGATTTTTTGGCCCATGAGAGCACAAACACGTATAAATCCATCGACCACTTGTGTTATCGATAAACATACAGAGTTTTTTCTTGCCATGAAAAAGCCTCTATTAATTGCTCTAGTTTTGCCTGCAGCTACACGCAAAACTGAAAGATCCTGCAGTATTCTATGAAGAGTAAAACTGTTCCTGATCTCTGTTCGTACAAAGAGTGAAGACATGTTTGTGAGCTGTACATGGTAAGTGTTCATAGAATAAACTGACCGAGAAACCTGATTTTACTAACTTAGTCATTAACAAATTTTAGTAACAGCCTTACCTTCAAAGAGGACCGGGTGTTGTAAATCGTACCTGAAGTCCTGCTAGAGGTGTGTGACCATAATAACAGTAACTATGAAAGTTAATTTAAAAATGCTGATAAGTCTCCTAAGTAATACAGATCCATATGGTATTAAATCCTTTATTGCGCTCATCAGATGACCTTATGACAAATAACAAAAAGAAATGCAAGTAATATCATACAATACAGCTTAACCAAAAGAATATTATATAAATCTAAAATGAAATTAATGGTACACAATTTTGAAGGACGTCTAAGCTCATTTCCTGCACTGATGAGGACGTTGATTAACGTATGTACAAAGGTCAAGCAAAACATGTGCTGTCGTGTACAAGAAATAGACCTAACCACTAACCAGTAGCTGAACATAGTTACAGCGTCAAGGCACCATTAAAGGAGCCATGACGTAAGCTCGTATGGCTAGAGGGCAGCACTTACGATGATGTGTAAAATAAAAATATTAATACAAAACAATAAAAGCTCAGTCTGCATTACTAAAATAGTAGAAGACATTTTTCTTACAACAACGTCACATCGAACCACATTCGCTATGATCTGTTCATAAATTCAGTAGATGGCATCACATTCGATACAAAGTTAATCTAAATAATTATTTTTCAATAAAACAAAGTTAATTAAGATAATGAATGAGATTTTACCTGCACAGTTGTGCAAGAAAGTCAACAGTAAAACACAATGAAATAATGCAGGGTTCGTAAAACAAACATACTGTAACATGGAATCTTTACGTTTGAAGTATGACTTATGAAAACCAGTGCACTAGTAAAATTACGCGGGGTCATTGAGAACTCCATAAAACAAAGAGAAAGTTAAACGAAAGGGTAGCCGGATGGGGACTCTTATTTCCTACACACAAGTAGATCATTGAAAAATCAGTGAACCACCTACGACTGCTTGAGACCTGATCATTTATTAATAGTTCTAGGTCTACCCGATAACTCGGCTATATCTCAATTTCTTCTGAAATGTCCAGTACTATACTTTCATTATCAAAATGCAAAATGGACATGTCGCCTTCAGTGTTTTTAAGCTTATGTGCGTTCTCCTTTAAATGATACCCCAAACGAAACCCATACCGGTGCCTGGGCCCTGTAACTGTATTCATCTACTGACTAGGTCTACTTATTGTATAGAACAGTTTTTGCTTGTCACTTGTACGGACATTATTCAGTGCCCTTGTCACTGCATTCAATGATCTTAGTATATACTTACGTTCTTCAAAATTGTGTACAACTAATTTCATTTGAGATTTGCGTAATCTCATTTCTTTGGTTAGACTGTATTGAATGATACCATTATTTGCCTTTCTTTTTATTATTGTCACCAGGTCATCGCGTCATGAACACAATAAAAGATTCGATACCATATAGATCTGCATTACTTTTGCGACTTACCAGCATTTTTAAATTCATTTTCATTGGATCAGGCGTAATATTAAAATTTGTGTAGCTTCATATCACATTTGATTCTTCATGGTTAGTCTTTTCTTCATCAGTTCTCACTAGGAAAACAATTGACTATTTTATTATTTCGATCTGTAACTTGTAAGCTGTCATTTGGTACGACTGAAATTGCACTTTTTGTGAATGTGAATGCTTGTATTTTTTAACAGTTATAACAGTAAAAAACCATTTTTAAAATTTGTTCTCTTCGTTTTCACTTTCGAAGAAGATTAATCAAATGCTCTTCATGATTGCTTATTTTTTGTTTACAACTAACAGTACTCTCATTTCTGATTTTTTCCTCCTTAAGAATTTTCACATTCAGTATCATTTTGACATTATTGCTACATGACTAAAAATGTCTTTTGTAAATAATTGCCGGCCGTGGTGGACGAGCGGTTCTAGGCGCTCAGTCCGGAACCGCACGACTGCTACGGTCGCAGGTTCGAATCCTGCCTCGGGCATGGATGTGTGTGATGTCCTTAGGTTAGTTAGGTTTAAGTAGTTCTAAGTTCTAGGGGACTGATGACCTCAGAAGTTAAGTCCCATAGTGCTCAGAGCCATTTGAACCATTTTTTTGTAAATAATTTGCTGCTTTACTTTCTAACTTGTCGATCATTTTGTTGGATTTATATCAGACTTAATCGTAAAAGGATGTCATTTTAGATCATCAATTTCAAAACTGTGTCACATCCATAGTAATTTTAATAATACAAAAAGTTTTACCTTGAAGGTAACAGTGAAATCACGCTTATGTTTCAAGTTCAAGATAACCTAGCTATAACAAATATTGAGTGGATAATCATCATTTCTCTGGAATTTTAGAGTCTTGCCCCCACCCGCAGCAGAAAAAGTTCAGCTGGCGCCCATGTCGGACAGCCAATGTGATGCGACGGGACGAGGTACTGTTTATGTGTGTGTGTGTGTGTGTGTGTGTGTGTGTGTGTGTACACTGTAGAAAAGATAAGTTGACCTTTGTTCTGAAGTTGTGGTCAGTATACGACGTACGCAACCTTCGTGTCTACTTTCTTCTGTTTATACTGCCAGTAACATCAGTAAAACTAGGGAGCAAAGTGGTACTGCTGTGGGGACAGACGGTAGTACCTATTGTTTGTATTAAATCGCTTGGTTTTATTGTTTCCATTCTAAGAAATTAGGTTTTAGAAGCCTATATTTCAGAACATTTTTAAAATACAGATTGATCAGAAAGTCAGTATAGATTTGAAAACGTAATAAACCACAGAATAATGTAGATAAATTGACACACATGCTTGGAATGACATGGGGTTTTATTAGAACAAAAAAAAAAAAAAACAAAGTTCACAAAACGTCCGACAGATGGCGCTGGACAGCAAAACGTCAGTAACTGCTACCGTGACGGGTGAGAGGTACGCCGATATTTTACAGAATCACATCATCCCCAGCCTGGCTGATAAACACCTGCTGGATGGCGCTCCACCCCATATTGCTAGATGCGTGAAAGATCTCTTGCGCGCGTCGTTTGGTGATGATCGTGTGTTCAGCCGCCACGTCTTTCGAGGAATCGTTAGCGCTAGGATTTCACCCGGAACAAGTCCCGCCCACTCACCCCCGGTTTTCCCGGTCTTTGTTCGGCGCCTGGGCATCGTTTCAGTTGACCCACATGGCTTACCGCGTTCGGCTGCACTTGGAGTGAATGTTACATTAATATCTTGCTAGGTCTTAAATTTTCCCAGGTAGTTAAAAGACACATTACAAGAAACGTGCACAATTGGCCTCAGCTGTGTCAGGTACTTCCACAGCAACCATAACAGAAAACAATGTAGCACTGAATCCTTTAAATACGAGAACTCAGTGTCCAGATGAATAGCCTATGATGAAACATACTTCTATGTGAGGAAAAGCACCCAAAGCTAAAACACGATAAACCTACCCTCAAAGAATAATTTGTTTGGAGATAGAGGAACCACGGTATACTTGACACTTAAGTTTCAGAACTCAGACAGTATATGTGAAACAAGCACCAATGTTCACTATACTTCCAGAGGGCATCAAAATTACTTTGTTGTTGCTAGACCGAACCAAGCTGATTTTGCGTGCTATTCACTGAATAGTTTTGCTGAAAAATTTTAAGGGTGAAAGAAGAACTAGCACAGCATGAAGGACGTTTTACAGCCGTGAAACACCGCAGCGTATATTTCCTCCATAACTGCTCTGTGACAAACATAAACATCACATTATTATTTTTAAAAAATGGTTTGAATGACATTTACGAAATTAATAAATCTTTTGGTTAAAAACAGGCGGGACAAAGAATAACGACACATTATTTTCCTGAGACGTTTGCAACAGCATATAGGTCACTAATCACACAGAAACAGCCACAGTTCTTTGTAACCTCGTTTATAATGCGCAGGTATGGCACTGGAAACATTTACAAGTTAAAATTAACCCATTGCCCACACAAACACTAACGAAATATGTCATACATGCAAATATCTTACTGCTTTCATTAGGCATTTCTACTTTATGACATTCTTATATTCTTTAATTTTCGTGAGCTACTATGAGGGCCTACATAAACAAAACAACCTTCACTTATTTCTATATAACGGTGATTTTAGACAACAGAGTTATTCGAGTGCATCCGTGGCTTTACTACCGACATGACAGATTCAAGACCATTGTTTTCGCATTGTATGTTTGCTCTGCCGTTTCCCTCAAATAAATGTATTATTTGTATTATTATTTTGAGCTTACCTCAGTACAGAGGCTTCTCTCCAACATAATAATTTACTTGGAAATTACAATACAAACAATAAACGTTCTTAAACTATATTTTCAAAATATTCCTCCAGGTGTTTCGATCTTGTGTGTCCTCTTCCTCTGCGCCCATTCTCCTCATTGTGTGCTGTACATTTTGGAGCCAGGTGGTCATTGGTCGTCCTCTTCTTCTTCTCCCCTCCGGTTCCCACTCCGGTATCATTTTTGGTATTCTGGTTTTCTCCATTCGTCGTACATGCCCGTACCACTGTAATTTCTTCCTATCCATTACGTCATATATTCTTTCTTTAATTTCCATTCTCCTTATTATTTCGGTGTTTCTTATCTTTTCTTTCCTGGAGATTCTTGCCGACCTTCTCCAGAAGTCCATCTCTAGAGCTTGTAATTTTTTAATGTGCTTCATGTTAATTGTCCAGGTCTCCGTTCCACACAGAACTACACTCTCTAATATGGCTTTGTATATTATTTTTTTAGTTCTACTCATTACATTACTGCTCCATAAGACTGAGTTAAGCATCCCAATGACCCTCCGTCCGCTACTAATTCTTTTATTGATTTCTGACTCTGATTTTCGCTCGATTTCTAAAATGGATCCCAAATAACAAAAAGTGTTTATCTTTTTGATTTTCTTTCCTTCAATGTATAGCTCATCTGAATCATTAGTCATGTATTCTGTTTTTTGGTAATTAATCTTCAAACCCCAAGTTTTGTATGCTACTGCTAGTTGATTGCACATATAGTTAGTATCGTCCCCATCTTGTGCTACGACTACTTGATCATCAGCAAAAGTAAATGATGCAGGTAAACCCCATCTCTTTATTTCTAATCCCATACTGTTACATTTACGAGACCATGTTCTAAGGCTAATATCTATATAGATTTTAAATAATGATGGTGGCATGGGACAGCCCTGTAAAAGGCCTTTGCTTGTTCTAAATTTCTGTGAAAGTTTATTACCAACGTTCACTTGGCAAATGTTATCTTTATACATCTGTTGTATTATTTTAATCAAGTAAGGGTTTATGTTTGCCATATGTAGTGCTCACCAAAGTAATTTTCTTGGAACAGTATCATACGCTTTTTCTAGATCTATGAAAATTAATCCTATATTTTTTTATTTTTCCCTATGTTTCTCCAAAATCTGTCTTAATGTGAAAATATGGTCTACACATGATCTCCCAGCCGTGAATCCACATTGTTCTTGTTGGGTTCTAAAATTTGTTTCCAGTTTGTTTTTAATTAATTTCGCAAAAATTCTAATTAATGTATTTGTAACACAAATTCCTCGATAGTTTGAACAAATTTTGCGATCTCCTTTCTTAAATATTGTATTAATGTAACCTAGCTTCATCTCGTTGGGTACTGAATCTCCATGTATCATTTTGTTGAAGATCTGTGTTATCAGTTTCAGAATTTTGTCACCCCCATATTTCAGACACTCCAGATTGATATTGCCTGGTCCCGGTGATGTACCATTCTTTCCTGTTCTCAACGCCTGAAGTACTTCACTTTCTAAAATCTGCATCTCATCAACTTCATGTCCTTTTTCTTCAGCTGTTCTTTCTTCTAGATATTCTTCTCTGTCCCCATTTAATAATTTTTGGAAATACTCTTCCCATTCCTTTTGTGTTAGCAGCGTATTATAATAGGCGAATTAGTTAATGAAAATTTCTCCTTATTGCCCTTAAATAACATCACGTTATTTTTTGTTTTCTATTGCTGGCGATGCTTTCAATTCTCTATAAATATTTTTATCTCTTTAATAATGCAGATTCATATTACATTACTATCCCGAAAAGCTTAAATTTCTTATCGTTACTGAATTTCATCACAGTATAACACGTGTTGGACTGTGACGATAACAACTTTGTTGTAGCTTCCAGTTTGCGGAACTGGCGGCCGTTTAGGGGAGGGCCTTACACTATGGATAGGCGTGGAGGGGGGTGAATGGGCGGGACTTGTTCCGGGTGAAATCCTAGCGCTAAGGGCACGTCCACTTTCGTCATGCTTGGCCTCCCAGGTCCCCAGACCTCAGTCCGTGCGATTATTGGCTTTGGGGCTACCTGAAGTCGCAAGTGTATCGTGATCGACCGACATCTCTAGGGATGCTGAAAGACAACATCCGACGCCAATGCCTCACCATAACTCCGGACAAGCTTTACAGTGCTGTTCACAACATTATTCCTCGACTACAGCTATTGTTGAGGAATGATGGTTGACGTATTGGGCATTTCCTGTAAAGAACATCATCTTTACTCTGTCTTACTTTGTCATGCTAATTATTGCTATTCTGATCAGATGAAGCGCCATCTGTCGGATATTTTTGAACTTTTGTATTTTTTTGGTTCTAATAAAACCTTATGTCATTCCAAGCATGTGTGTCAATTTGTACCTCTCTATCCACATTATTCCGTGATTTATTAAGTTTTCAAATTTATACTGACTTTTTGATCACCCTGTATATTTCTCAGCGAAGTTTTATCACAAGTTTTCAAAGATCGAAACTAGTGAGAGGGTCGTATGATTGAAGACGTGCATTACAGTATCTAAAATTTTAGAAATTAAGCACTGCTCTTAACGACCAGTACATGGTGGCCAATGGCCAGCTGATACTTCCCTTGCTACAGATTATTTATTAGGAGCGCATAACAAACTAATTTATATGGGTTATCTTTTAACACATATCCAGCGGCCACAGGCCCTGCATACCATGCGCGTACCAATTGACTGGAGAAGGAATTAGAGTTTAGGGAAAAAAACTAAAAAAAATTGATGGTGCCGACGACATTGTAATTCTGTCGGAGTCAGCAAAGAATTTGGAAGAGCTGTTGAATAGAATGGATAGTATCTTAAAAGGAGGATAGAAGATGAACAGCAACAAAAACAAAACAAGGGTAATGGAATGCAGTCGAATTGGTTCAAATGGCTCTGAGCACTATGGGACTTAGCACCTGAGGTCATCAGTCCCCTAGAACTTAGAACTACTTAAACCTAACTAACCTAAGGACATCACACTTGTCCATGCCCGAGGCAGGATTCGAACCTGCGACCGTAGCAGCCGCGCGGTTCCGGACTGAAGCGCCTAGAACTGCTCGTCCACCGCGGCCGGCTCGAATTAAATCATAGGGTGCCGACAGTATTAGATTAGGAAATAAGACACTGAAAGTAGTAGATGAGTTTTGCTAGGTGGACAAAAAGATGACTTATGATGGCCGAAACAGAGAGGACATAAAACAGACTAGCCACGGCAAGAAAAGCGTTTCACAAGAATAGCAATTTGTTACTGTCAAATATAAATTTAAGTGTTGGGAAATATTTTCTGAAGCCATTTGTCTGTAGTGTAACCTTTTACTGAAGGGAAACGTAAACTATCATCAGTTCAAACAAGGAGAGAATAGAAGGTGAAGTTTAGATGGTGAAGGGGGAGGTACTGAAGAGAATTAGAAAGAAAAGAAATTTGTTGTATAACTTAATTAAATGAAGGAATAGCTTGATAGGATTGTTCTGAGATATCAAGGGAACACCAGTTTAATACTGGAGGGAATTGTTATAGTTCATTTAAAGTACATAAGACCAAAAACCACATGAAGACCGTCAAACTTTTGGCGATGTCACAGAGGCAAGACAGATAAGCGAATTCTTGTAGTCTAAATGACTGCATCATTTGTGTCAAATGAAATTTCCACTGGCACCCCTCTCAGCTTGCCGGCCCCAAGCTGCCACATGGAACAGGCCCTCTGTGCATCACGACGAACCAGGAATAACACGAAAGAAGAATGCAATCTAGAATCCTAATGCTTAAATGCTATATGTCGCCATCGACATAGAATATTATTAGTGTCTGACATTATTAGGTAAAGCTAAATGCCAGCCGGGGTGGCCGAGCGGTTCTATGCGCTACAGTCTCGAACCGCGCGACCGCTACGGTCGCAGGTTCGAATCCTGCCTTGGGCATGGATGTGTGTGATGTCCTTAGGTTAGTTAGGTTTAAGTAGTTCTAAGTTCTGGGGGACTGATGACCTCAGCAGTTACGTCCCGTACTGCTCAGAGCCTAAAAGCTAAATACAGGGTGACAATCATTGAACTATGTGAAAAAAACGTAAATTAGTTACAAACTCCGGCGTGTACACACTTTATTCAACATGTAAAAGTTACTACAGATATTCGGATTTAGGTTATAACATGTTCGATATGCCTACCATCATTGGCGGTGATGTGGCGAATAGCAAAAGTCTGCATGACCCGCTGAAGTGTCGGAACATCGATGCTGTCGACGACCTCCTGGATGGCTGTTTTCAGCTCAGAAATGGTTTTGGTGTCATTGCTGTACACCTTGTCTTTAATATAGAACTCGCATGGCAGTCAATCGAAGCCCCTGCCGCCGGCCAGAGCGGCCGAGCGGTACTAGACGCTTCAGACTGGAACCGCGCGACCGCTACGGTCGCAGGTTCGAATCCTGCCTTGGGCATGGATGTGTGTGATGTCCTTAGGTAGTTAGGTTTAAGTAGTTCTAAGTTCTAGGGGACTGATGAGCTCAGATGCTAAGCCCCATAGTGCTCAGAGCCATTTGAACCATTTTTGAAGCCCATGCCAGTGGCCTCTAGTTATCCAGAGCCAGAATGCGGTTCCCATAGTGCTCCTCCAGGACATCAAATACTCTCCTGCTTCGATGGGGTCGAGCTCCGTCTTGATGATGGTGATGATGTTTGGCTTCTGTGGCGCTCAACTGCGCGGTCATCATCGCCCTTACAAACTCCCAATTTTTTCACAGTTCAATTTTATACACTGTCCATTCTATTCACTGTCACGAATAATGAGGATAATAATGAAATGATAAGGGAAACAAAAACACCGAGTTCCTGGGGAGAGAAAATGCCCAACCCGGCCGGAAATCGAAGCCGAGACCCCGTGATCCAGAAGCAGCAACGCTAGCCACTAGACCACGAGCTGTAGACAGCTACGTCTTGCATGAACCATATATTGTTGAAATCAGGGTCAGCCGGCCGCGGTAGTCTAGCGGTTCTAGGCGTTCAGTCCGGAACCGCGCGGCTGCTACGGTCGCAGGTTCGAATCCTGCCTCGGGCATGGATGTGTGTGATGTCCTTAGGTTAGTTAAGTAGTTCTAAGTTCTGGGGGACTGATGACCACAGATGTTAAATCCCATAGTGCTCAGAGCCATTTGAAATCAGGGTCACTTTGGATAACAGAGATGAAATCATCTTCCAAAACGTGCACCTATCGTTCGGTAGTCGCCGATCCATCAAGAAATATCGCACCGATTGCACATCACATAATAATCCGTTGAGGGTGAAAGACTTCACGAACGCGAAATGTGGATTCTCAGTCCCCAAAATGTGCCACTTTTGCTCATTGACGAACCCATCCAAATGAAAGTGTTCAATAATTGTCACCCTGTAATAGCAGTGTTTGAGCTAGAACGTTCAGGATTCACATCCCCGTCCGCTCACGTGGATTGAGATTTTCCGTGACTTTCCTTAATCGATCAAGGGAAATGCTAGTATGGTTTATTCAGGATGCATGCAGCCCATAGCACCCTTGCGCTACATGCAGCCCATCGTACCCTTGCGGTACACGAGCTTGTACTCCATCTCCGATGAGTTCGTCGTCAGGACGTCAGACCTTAACCTTCCTTCCTTTCCTTTTGGTCTGCTTTGCAGTAACTGCAGTTGACAGTATATGATTTGAGCTCGCATGGCTTCAGTACTTGACTCGTTAACAGAATATAAAGTGATATAAAAGTATATTTCTGGCTATTTTGGCTATTCCGTAGCCTATCCTTTCCGAAGACCGTTAGGTCCTTCGCAAAAAAGTCGTCTGAATTTATGTCCAGCTTATCCAGTTTTAGTGCCTATAACGAACTCAGCATCAGTGCTTTCTAGCCGGCCGCGATGGCCGAGCGGTTCTAGGCGCTTCAGTCCGGAACCGCGCGACTGCTACGGTCGCAGGTTCGAATCCTGCCTCGGGCATTCATGTGCGTAACGTAGTTAGGTTTAAGTAGTTCTAAGTTCTAGGGGACTGATGACCTCAGATGTTAAGTCCCATAGAGCTCAGAGCCATTTGAACCATGTTTGAACCATAGCAGCTGATCGGCGCTAGCTACGCACGATTGTCGGTTGTCAGCACTGGAAGATAAACAATAAAATATTCCCCCTCTCACTTCTATTAATCCCGTAGTGATCGCGCTACATACCACGCTTCCGCCGCCGTAAGCGGCCAACTTTAGTTAGCTCAAGGCCGAAATCACCAACGGAAATTAAAATTAAGCATATTTAAAAATATTACTGTCTCTGCGAGTAGTTATGTTTATTGCTGAACAAGAAGAATACACTATTAAGAAGCTCTTAACATTATTTCACGTTTTTGGACTCTTACTCAATAGAAACATATTGTTGTAAAACACAGCTGAGAGCCGCGGGCCGCAGGAAAACTTTATTTAGGTCGCGTGCGATCCGAGGGCCGCAGTTTGACGACCACTGATCTAAATAGTATGTTTCACGTAGCATCAAGAGACCACAATTTTCATTTTTTAGTTTCGGTGTTGTATAATTTGCTTGTGGATAAAACTCACTAATCGTCATTATCTCCTCCTGCAACATCCTCCTCACAGTTCATGGTCTGCCATTAAAAAGATAACTGTATCGTGTACTGCAAGCAACAGGTCATGTGAGCGTTGACGAAATCACCACATCCTACACGGAGCTATCCACCCGGCTGTCCCACTTCGACTCACTGGTAAAAGGATTCAGAGGAGCGTCGCCACCGTTGCGGTTGTTTGACCGGAAGATAGGGCCGGGGCGAACTACACGTCCAGACTGGAACAACACCTCCTGGCCCATGATATCACAGGTGACACCTAGGACCGCGCGTTCTTCCTGGCCTGTGCAGGCCTAGAAGTTGCCATTTGCTACAGCAACTCAATCTTGAAGTGGAGCCCCATGCCCTCTTGTACGATCGCTTGAAGTCTTATTTATTAGAATATTTTGACTTGCAAGTGCACGTTACAGTGCCCTTTCATAAGTTCTTTAGTTGCCACGAGCTTGCTGGAAAACCTTACACGGAGTGGATAGCCGAAGTGTGGGGTTTATCCCATGACTGTCGGTTCTAGTGTACTAACATTCAATGTAAACAGCCTTACCCAACTTCCCTGACCAGAGACATGATTCTTGTTCATTTACCAGATGACGAGCTTCCTATCTACCTCTTCAAACTCAAGGACTCCACGTCAGAGACTTACTCCTACTTGCATCTGTTTGCGGCCTTTGCTCTAAGCATGAGTCAGATTTTTTTTTTTTAGCCTATTACCAACGTGATTGATTTTGAAGCTCATTTCATCCTCCTTCTAACAGCTACACACTGCTTCTACAAAGCTCGGATTATTCCGTTTGCAATCAGAGATAAGCTGCATTTAGAACTGCATCGCCCTCAGGAGGAAGGCATTCTCAGTGCAGTTACCAACAAAAGGTTCAAATGGCTCTGAGCATTATGGGACTAAACATCTGTGGTCATCAGTCCCCTAGAACTTAGAACTACTTAAACCTAACTAACCTAAAGACATCACACACATCCATGCCCGAGGCAGGATTCGAACCTGCGACCGTAGCAGTCGCGCGGTTCCGGACTGAGCGCCTAGAACCGCTCGGCCACCGCGGCCGGGCAACTGCGGAAAAACCGAATGGGTCACTTCGGATCTGTGGTCATTTCAAGGCCACAATCAACGTAATTCAGTTACTGACGCCTACTCAATTCCAAAAGTGAATGACATTATGGCAAGACTTGCAGGAGGCAAGATTTTCGCCAAACTGATTTGTGGGATTCTTTCCTTCAGCTCCCTCTGGACGAGCCATCATGGAACATTTTACTCACTGCTGTCCGCCTACTTAGCTGGATGGTAACGTCCTTGCCTCCAATGCATGTGGGCCCGGCCGGGTTGGAGATTTTTTCCCGCACGTGGACTGGGTGTTGTGTTGTCCTCGTCATTATTTCATCCTTATCAGCGGCGTGCAAGTCGCCCAATGTGGCGTCGAATGAAATATCTTGCACTTGGTGGTCGAACTGCCCCCACTGGGGCCTCCCGGCCAACGATGCCATACGCTCATTTCCATATTTTTTTTTAGTCATTGACATTCCTGTTGGCATTGTCCGAGCCCCAGCTATTTTCCAACGGTACTTGGAACAGCTGAAGCGGTATGTTCCTGGCATGGTGACCTATCTGGACCGCACTGGTAAAAACACTCATGAGTTGGCGACCAATACCACAGTTTGTTCAAGCTGTCCAGCAACTTCCAGTCCCAAGGGATATTAAGCAACTGCAGTATCTGCTTGGCCATCTTAATTACTATCCGAAGTTCGTCACAGATGCCGTGGGCAAAGTAGAACCTCACCATCAGTTGTTACGCAAAAATGTGAGGTAGAATTCGACTTCCGCCTACGATAAGGTCTTCGGAGATCTCAAGCAAGCCCCGCTGCGTCTGACGTGCGTTACGGCCTACAGTCCATCAAAAACTTCTGATTATGGCTTGGGCATGGCATTATCTCACGAAATAGATGATATCGAAGGTCCTATAGTTTTCATATCTAAAACTCTGACAGGTGCAATGCAACTACTGCCAAATAGAAAAGGCGTAATTGGATACTGTGTTCACACTCAACAAATTCGAAGGTTATTAGTAGGGCCGAAGTTTCACAAGGCGTACTTCAATATTCTGACCAAATCAGTACATCGCCTCCAGAGATGGGCACTGATTTTGTCTAGCTACTCATATGAGATCAGATTTACACTGAAGCGGAAGCAACTGCGGACACCCTTCCCTTGTATGCAAAACAATCGCGCGTCATTCCTCACAGGGCCCAGTTATCCGGGACTACTCTACCTGGTACACCGAGAGTGGCCGACAGATCGGAAACAGTTGGCTCATGTAGAATTCGATGCATTCTGGCACAAATGCCGAGAATTCTCCACCCTCAACGGAGTCCTTTTGTTGCATGGAGAAAATGGTCGCACCTATGTCGTGATCCCTTCCACCTTGCAGCAACGGATCCTGTCTCTCCTATATCAGGACCAATTGGGAGTTGTGCTAACGAAGAGGGTGTCCCTTCATCATGTGTACTGGTGAGGGATCGATGCAGATGTTACCAACATCTTGGTGGCATGTGAAACTTGCCACACCAAACAGGCTGCAGCTGCTCACAGATACTTACCGTGACCAGATCTTTCAGCGCCCAGGTCGTGATCCCATCTAGACATTGTAGGCGTTTTCCTTGGCTATGCTTGGTTTACTGTGAATAATGTGAGAACCAGATTCCGCAATGTTTCTCGGATGTCTTCATCGTCCTAAAGACAGACTATCCTGGCTCTGGCACAGATCATCTTCTCTCTAGAAGCACTTCCAGAAACCTCTTTTCAAAACAAAAATTTTTCTTTGTATGTAACCACACTGTCAATGTGTAAAATTCTCTGACATCTTGGCAACCGTTGCAAATGACCTACCTCATGGAGACCATTTGGAACTTTGGCCCAAACCTCAGACAATTTTGTACACTGACAATGTGGTCACATATCCAGACAATTTTTATTGACCGTAACAATGGCTGCGGAAGCCTACACTTTCAATTACCTTCTTCTGTTCTTCCAACGGCATTGAACTAGAGCAAACT
This sequence comes from Schistocerca piceifrons, assembly GCF_021461385.2. NCBI lineage: Eukaryota > Metazoa > Arthropoda > Insecta > Orthoptera > Acrididae > Schistocerca > Schistocerca piceifrons. Next base: position 726,612,215 of record NC_060149.1, read on the forward strand.
GCACCTTTTTGTAGCGCATCCAGTGAATTAGCAGAATACTTTTGTCGTACGTTAAAGTCATAATTAGCAAAATTACACCCCATCATGATTTAGATGAAGTCATCACTCTGTTTTTGTCACCTTATTGTTCTGGTCCTCAGGACAGCGTCAGCCCGACCGAAAAACTCAGTCAACTCTCCATCTTCCACCCTACCAGATCTTCCACCGCCTCGAGACCCCGTTATTCCGTCAAAGACGACGTCTAGGCGTCGGTATTCTCCAAAAAACGCCACCGATTGGCCCCAATAGTAGTAACCCATTTATTGGAACAGAACATGGTGGAATTATCACTACACAACGGCACAATTTGCCGCAAGCGCCCACGGAAAGCAGTGGAGCTTGCTAGAACCGGATTGTAACGATCTTTTGTCCAAGAGTCAGACGTCCTCCTCCCGGAACCTTCGATGACTAAGCTCCACTAGTTATATCAGCAGGTAACAGCGCTCAACCATACACACCGCTTAGGACAGCGGGCGCCAGCGTGAGAACCGCCAGAGGTAACTGGCCCTGTCGACCTGTTTGCCTCTGCAGGCCATGTGATCGCATGTACACTACTGGCCATTAAAATTGCTACACCACGAAGATGACGTGCTACAGACGCGAAATTTAACCGACAGGAAGAAGATGCTCTGATATGCAAATGATTAGCTTTTCACAGCATTCAAACAAGGTTGGCACCGGTGGCAACACCTTCAACGTGCTGACATGAGGAAAGTTTCCAACCGATTTCTCATACACAAACAGTAGTTGACTGGCGTTGCCTGGTGAAACGTTGTTGTGATGCCTCGTGTAAGGAAGAGAAATGCGTGCCATCACGTTTCCGACTTTGATAAAGGTTTATCGTATCGCGACATTGCTGCTCGCGTTGGTCGAGATCCAATGACTGTTAGCAGAATATGGAATCGGTGGGTTCAGGAGGGTCATACGGAACGCCGTGCTGGATCCCAACGGCCTCTTATTACTAGCAGTCGAGATGACAGGCATCTTATCCGCATGGCTGTAACGGATCGTGCAGCCACGTCTCGATCCCTGAGTCAACAAATGGGGACGTTTGCAGGACAACAACCATCTGTACGAACAGTTCGACGACCTTTGCAGCAGCATGGACTATCAGATCGGAGACCATGGCTGCGGTTACCCTTGACGCTGCATCACAGACAGGAGCGCCTGCGATGGTGTACTCAACGACGAACCTGTGTGCACGAATGACAAAACGTCATTTTTCGGATGAATCCAGGTTCTGTTTACAGCATCATGATGGTCGCATCCGTGTTTGGCGACATCGCGGTGAACGCACATTGGAAGCGTGTATTCGTCATCGCCATACTGGCGTATCACCCGGCGTGATGGTACGGGGTGCCATTGGTTACACGTCTCGGTCACTTCTTGTTCGCATCGACGGCACTTTGAACAGTGGACGTTACATTTTAGATGTGTTACGACCCGTGGCTCTACCCTTCATTCGATCCCTGCGAAACCCTACATTTCAGCAGGATAATGCACAACCGCATGTTGCATGTCCTGTACGGGCCTTTATGGATACAGAAAATGTTCGACTGCTGCCCTGTCCAGCACATTCTCCCGATCTCTCACCAATTGAAAACGTCTGGTCAATGGTGGCCGAGCAACTGGGTCGTCACAATACACCAGTCACTACTCTTGATGAACTGTGGTATCGTGTTGAAGCTGCATGGGCAGCTGTACCTGTACACGCCATCCAAGCTCTGTTTGACTCAATGCCCAGGCGTATCAAGGCCGTTATTACGGCCAGAGGTGGTTGTTCTGGGTACTGATTTCTCAGGATCTATGCACCCAAATTGCGTGAAAATGTAATCACATGTCAGTTCTAGTATAATATACTTGTCTAATGAATACCCGTTTATCATCTGCATTTCTTCTTGGTGTAGCAATTTTAATGGCCAGTAGTGTAGTTCCTCTGGTATCTCTACGTGGCGTGGGTATTTAGGGTGGCGCAAAGCCACTCCGAAGCGTCTTCCATTGATCTCTTGGCCAGGTGCCATCTGCACCCGAAGTTCCACAATCAGAGCCGCGATTGGAACCTTCGAGACACACATCGCTGTGAACATTGACTTCGATTGTTTCATCATTACGGCCTTCAGCCTAAGTTGTAGTTTTATAAATTCAATGTTAGTCACGAACTACCTCGAACTTGTAGTGGTTAACTTTGCTCCAAAAGAGGAGCATTTTAGTTTATGCATTTACCAATAAAACTGTTATACATTGTTTATCGTTGCACCTCAACCAGCGCAAGACTTAGCATACACGATGCTGTTCCTGGTGGCAGGGCAAATCATCATTGCCCAAACGGACACAAGCAGGTATCTCACACATCGAGACATTTACACTGCAGTTTGGGCACTAATGATCTACCGGAATGTAGTAGAAGACGACATAGGAATATATATGGTTTCTGACAGATACATTTGTCGTATTCATTGCATTGTTGAAACATGTATCTTTACTTTTCATGTAAATTTAATTGAGAGAATTACGCACGTCATTATAGGGACACCGGTGAATACTTACTTCGAGACATTTTGGACTGATTGCGGTGTGTTTTCGTGGAAAGACAGTGGTGGATCCTGCATTCTACTACATAGTGCCAGTGCTTTCGTAGGACGTGATGCTTAAACTCTTAGATGGCAATATCAAACATATGACAGAAGTGGACATGCTGCAGTAGTTCGAGTGAGGTATTCGTTGGGTGAGTTTTCCAATGTGTTTATAGGCGCACCAAGGCAAATAACCTGTATTTGCCAATGGAGATCTATTGTTTATTTGTTCACCTGGTGAAGAATTTTGTTTAATTCGCACTTCAAGATATTTTACATCCATAATACATCGAGGATTTTGTTAAAGATGTGTTTGAGAAGTAAACTTGTGTTACTGTGGCTGCCTGCCTCTTTAGTGGATATCACTGGTGAACCGAATGTATCACAGTCAGTTTTCAAATGCAATTTTTGAATGAGAAAGTTTCTTCGTGGTCTTTCCTTATGTGGGGAATACAGATGGCGTAACTCGTGCCTACTTTGCGTTGTTGGGAATACGGATGGCGTTACTCCTACCTACTTCGCGCAGTTGTGTTGAAATACTAATCATTTGCATATTCGAGCATATTCTAACTTAAGAATAATCTACTTGTATCGGTTTCAGAAATAGCCACGAGTCTGTACAACGCTTCGCACAAACCAGAATATGCAGCGAAGGGCTGTGGCCGCCATTTTTAATTTTTATGAGGTAAAAAATATTATTTTCACACAAAAATATGTATATAACAAAGTGGAAAGATCCACATTTTAATAAAAATAATCCTTGTAAGAAAAAAAGTTCTGAACGTCGCACATTTTTCGTGCCTCTCGAGCAGATCCTCCCCTTAAACTCCGCTCTCGCCAGTCTGCATGAGTACAAATAGATGTGTCCCCAATTGTCCTCGCATCTTTCGTGTTCTGTGTCAACACGATAAACAATGACGCACACCAGTAGATACAAGTCTGATTTAATTGCTTTGTGGTATACAACATGTCCGAAAGACTAGTACCCATGGGAGGTTCAATGGTTCAAACGGCTCTGAGCACTATGGGACTCAACTTCTGAGGTCATCAGTCCCCTAGAACTGAGAACTACTTAAACCTAACTAACCTAAGGACATCACACACATCCATGCCCGAGGCAGGATTCGAACCTGCGACCGTAGTGGTCGCGCGGTTCCAGACTGTAGCGCCTAGAACCGCTTGGCCACCCCGGCCGGCCTCATGGGAGGCTATAATTAAAGTGCAGCTCCACACAGAGGTCAAGTGTGGGCCGTAATTATCATATGGCACTGAAACTTGGCGGATATTTTAATGCGTTAATGTAGAACCAATTTACTCGGAAAAAAAATTGCGCTGTGAATGCAAGAAAGACGAATGGATATGGGCAGAAAAGGTCAAACAAGTGATAAAGGCATGCTGTCGATTTTGTTATGAACTGTCGCTTCTACTATTTGCTCATTATGGGTACCGAAGAAGCTGTATTCGTAAAACGAAGTGATCAGCAGCTGCTCGCAGCAGTTTCTGTGGGGGTAGAGACCGAATGTGCCTCTGGTAAACGCTGTCTTGTAGATATCCCCGGAGCCAAAAATCACATGGATTCAGATTAGGTGATCTCGCAGGCCATGAATCTGAAAATTCTCCGAAGATAATACGTTCCTGAAAGGTTGCATTAAGCAGATGTTTCATTGGGAGCGTTTGAGATCCCTATCAGGTCGATGGTTCAAATGGTTCTAATGGCTCTGAGCACTATGGGACTTAACATCTATGGTCATCAGTCCCCTAGAACTTAGAACTACTTAAACCTAACTAACCTTAGGACATCACACAACACCCAGTCATCACGAGGCAGAGAAAATCCCTTACCCCGCCGGGAATCGAACCCGGGAACCCGGGCCCTATCAGGTCGGATTGAGGGAGGACATAGAAGCAATTCAGAGGCGGGCTGCTAGATTTGTTACTGGTAGGTTTGATCATCACGCGAGTGTTACGGAAATGCTTCAGGAACTCGGGTGGGAGTCTCTAGAGGAAAGGAGGCGTTCTTTTCGTGAATCGCTACTGAGGAAATTTAGAGAACTAGCATTTGATGCTGACTGCAGTACAATTTTACTGCCACCACCTTACATTTCGTGGAAAGACCACAAAGATAAGATAAGAGAGATTAGGGCTCGTACAGGGGCATATAGGCAGTCATTTTTCCCTCGTTCTGTTTGGGAGTGGAACAGGGAGAGAAGATGCTAGTTGTGGTACGAGGTACCCTCCGCCACGCACCGTATGGTGGGTTGCGGAGTATGTATATAGATGTAGATGTAGATGAGTTGTTGCCCCATCTTTCATGAAAACAGTGGTTTGCACACAGTTGCGCTCTTCCAAAGCAGGAATCACATGCTGCACAACGCGGTCTCGATAACGTGCAGACATCACGGTACGCCTGACACGCCCTCTGGGTGCATTATCTACGAAGAAAATCAGACAGAGACTAAAGGTGCTTGCGAATCCACACCACACAGTTGCATACGGCGAGTACAATGGCTCTTCGTGCACAACACTCATTTTAACAGCACCCCATATTTGGCAGCGTATTCAGTGCATCTCGTAGTGTAAAATGTGCCTCGTCACTCTATAAAATATTGCACGGCCACGAGTCATCAACTTCGAGATGTGCCAGAAACCGAAGAACAAATTCAGAACGTTGCTCCGGGTCATGAGGTTTCAGTTGCTGCACACGGGTACCAGTGTAAATAGACTGAAAAACTTTGGTACTGTTCACCACGGGATGAACAATTCTCGTGGCACTGGCAGTACCGGGGGCACGTGCTGCATGGTCAGTTACAGCAACAGCAACCTCAACGTCCACCAGATAGGACGCCTTCCGCTTTCAGGTGCCACAGCGAGCTCACCTGTGTTTTAGAATTTCGTTGTCATTTTCTTTGAACTGCAATGAAATGAATACCCCTAGCTGCATACAGGGGTTCATATAAGTCAACGGGGACAGTTGAAAATGTGTGTCCCGACCGGGACTCGAACCCGGGAAGAACAGATACCATATATATATAAAGGCTCACCGGCCATTTGACCATCTTCTTCTTCTGTGCGTATGCACAAACAGTGCCCGAACTCTTACGGGAATCGGCAAAAAAGCGGCGAGTAATGAGTATATTGGGCAGAGGCACTATGAATATAGTGCGGAACAATAAGTTGGGAATGTGGGTCTCACGGGAGGCGTGCCAGAGATAATTTCCTGCAGTTGCACTATCCTCTGTGTCCTCGATGGCTCAGATGGACCGGTTTCGATTCCCGGCTGGGTCGGAGATTTTCTCCCTTCAGGGACTGGGTGTTGTATTGTCCTAATCATCATCATTTCATCTCCACCAACGCGCAAGTCGAAGTGGCGTCAAGTCGAAAGACTTGCACCCGGCGAACGGTCAACCCGACGGGAGGCCCTAGTCACACGATATTTACATTTGTAAGTCTGATTACATGTTCTTCAGTTGGTGCAATAGGTACAGTTTTGCCGGCACGGTAGCTCAGCGTGTTCGGTCAGAGAGCTGGCTGGCGTCTGTAATAAAAAAACTGAGTGAAACGATCAACAACGAGCTTCAACGAATGTCATGTGCCGTCCGCTACGACGAAATACATCAAACCGTAACGAACAAAATGCAAAAAAAAAAAAAAAAACAAAAAAAACAAATGGATAGAGCGTCTGCAATATAAGCAGGAGATCCCGGGTTCGAGTCCCGGTCGTGGCACACATTTTCAACTGTCCCCGTTGACTTATATCAACGCCTGTATGCAGCTAGGGGTATTCATTTCATTGTAATTTCATTCTAACGAGCTTTCGAAAGAACAGACGCCATCTTCATATATTTCTTTAAACTATTTAATGACACCGGTCTTCTCCTCATACCTTCCAGTCGACGATACTCTCTCAATGCAGCACTGTAATTGCTACCGTTCACATAAAAACGGTTCACTAACAGTGCACGGTCTCGATTCTGTATTAACGCATTAAAATATCTACAAGACTCGCTTACATATGATAATTACACTTCAACTGGATCACCGATATTAGTTTCACTTTAATAGTTACCACCCGGTATGAATGAGATCTATGAGAAGGCGAACAGCATTATGAAAGGACTGTATCGATAAGGAAGAGGGCAGGAATATGTGGCAGCGTTTGCTTTCTGTTTCCTTCTATTATTGTACATGATGAAGAGTTAACGAATTTGTGCCATATTAAGCTGTATGGGACCAGCCTCTGTCAATAAGGCTCACTTACGTGGTGACGTTCAGCTCAGAGGTGGTCGGTCCGAAACCTGAGATGAAAGATGTTTTCATCGTTACTATTTGGAGGCGTGAAGTTCCTGACCTCCAAACCTAGCACCTATGTCTTGGCTTGAATGCCACACAGCTCCATAACCTCTCATAGAGTGGGGGCATGTAACATTATTGGCAGCTGGTTGGGGATGTTAAGCTAGGCAACGCCCTAGGGGCTGTTCAAGGAAAGACGCTTTATGTGCTGAGCTCACTAGTATCTTGATCTTATTACACAGTTCTATGAGCTAGATTTCTTTGTCAAATACCAGCTTAAAAGTGCACTAAATGGAGTATACGATTACTTAAAGTTAGAAATCAGAGCACTCGCCGCGAGTGGAGAGAAATAGTCTGAAGGTGGTTCGAGGAACCCTCTGCGAGGCCTTTAATTGTGAATTCCAGAGTAGTCATACAGATGTCACATCTTTTATTCAGTTATCAAAAAACGTAACTTCTTAACTTGCTACAAAGAGTCCCATATTGGCTTCACATAGCGAAACAGAGACAGTTAAAGATATACACTGTTTAATAAAACTGGCAGCTGTCTATAGTTCGGCTTTTTGTTGAAACTGTACATATTTCAGAGTGTGAGCTCAATCTTTTGGGCTCTCAAAAATGATTGGGACACGAGTTTGCTTGCATGGCCATACTCCGCAGCCAGCACAGAAATATTTGTTTTTATTCTCCCAGAAGCGTTTCGCCTTTTTTCACTTTAAGGCATCATCAGTGGGATTTATAATGATACAGTTATGATATACTTCTGTTGTGATATGTATTATTCGTAGATTATAAAACAGTTCGCTTTTCGCTTTTATATAAATAAGTAGTTACAGTTCTTCTCGTTTTTAGTTGGCATCTGCGTTCTCTCTCTCTCTCTCTCTCTCTCTCTCTCGCACGCACGCAAGCACATACACACACACACACACACACACACACACACACACACACAGATATAAAGATAACAGAAATGAAGAGTAGGGTTTAGTTTTCAACATATGCTTCGAAACATGTACGTAAACAAACCAAACAAGGTGGGATACACAGTGAACTACAGGTATTTGTATCTTTAACTTACAGTTTTGCATCAAATGTCTATGTTAAGGACAGAATACTGATAGTGCATCACTACGATAGGGGGAAACCAAATTAAAAGTGGGAAGAGAACTATTTGAAAAATAAAAAGCATGCTTATGTTTCGTAAGTAGTGCGGTAGTGCGACCTCCAGCATGTGACCAGATGAGAGGAAACGCAGACGCCAACCAAAAACGCGAGAAGTTTGCTGTTTTATAATCTACGAATAATGCACATAAAAACAAAAGTATATCATGACTGTATCACAATAAATCCCACTGATGATGTCTTAAAGTGAAAAAAGGCGAAACGCTTCTGGGAGAATAAAAACAGTGCAGCAAAAGAAGGCGTTTTTTGTTTACAAATCAAATATAATCGAGACACTCCGTCAAAGACTGATAAAGCAGTGTGCTTCACTGTTTAAACATATATCCTTTAATTATCCCCTAATTGCGTGAAAATATCATTATACAGCACTGACGAACATTCGGACAAAGAGTCAGTGTACATACTCCATAACTGCACAGTTGTCAGTTGCGTTGTGCAGTCTGCTGTCACATTAAAACGAGAAATACAGTACGTTTCTCTCACATTCAACACTGACAGCTGAAATTTTATAGACATTACATGTAACGAACGTTCATTTAATATGAAATAAGTCTGTCACCCTGGCTTAATCTGATCTGTAAATTTGGAGAGAATATGGTGTCACCATTGTAAGGTATGGATAGGTTGATCAGTTTCGCAAGACAAGACACAGAAATAAAGCATAATGGTGACGTTACACACTGTTCGAGTAAGAGAGCGGATCTTAAATAACCTATTAAAACGACAGTCCAGCTGGCAGGATGATTATATGTCGTCACTGGTAAGCGCGTTGGGAATCCACTCGCTATACTACCAGGAACAGAAGAGTGCTTACATTCATCAGAACGCTCTCTCTAATCGGCTGCTCATTATCCTGTCTGCCGTAGCAACTTGGCAACGTCGGCAGGAGAAACTTATCGCACCAAATTTCGGTGAAAGCTCCCGTCCCTCATAATTTAGCGTTCCTTTCATCGAATCTCACCCGTGAGTTTTGTAGTGTATGTATCTCACAACAGCCTATCCGTGAGGTAACTACGAGGGTTGGAACTTTAATAGTGCAACTATTTATTTACAGCTCGTACAAAATAGATACGTGTTTCAAAGTTTTACTGACCTTCAAAGTAGTCACCAGCATTGTGTATAACCCGTTGCCAGCGATGTGGAAGTCGTAGGATACTCTTAGCAGAACCAGTTGTGATGACAGTTCGAGCGGCGCGGTCTATTGCCCGACGAATTTGTAGCAGTTCTGAAGCGAATGCCGTGAAGTGTTTCCTTCAGTTCAGAAATCGAGTTGAAATTACAAGAGCTTACGTCAGGGGAGTGCAGTAGGTGGTATAGCACTTAGCAGCCCCATCAGTCAAACAAATCAGTTACAGCTTGCACTGTACGTGCTTGAGCATTGTCCTGCAAAAGGATGATCAGGTCCTGCAGCAAGTGACAGCACTTTTGTCTCTAAGCTGGTCGTAGGTTGTGTTCCAAAAATGAATAGTACATCTTCTCCTTTAAAATTTCATTTTAATGTTGTAGCTTCGATGATATTGTTCATCATCTTTTTCGCTGAAAGTCTGATACCGTTGTAAACTCATGGTGGATTAATATTTCTGTGAAGAATGAGAGACACTCCAATTTTTAATACCAACACGTGCGGTGCCAAGCCCGGCAAATAATGTGAATTCAAGAAGTCAGTCGGATAATTTACAACATCATCTTGGATAATTAGGGTTTCGACCGACTTATACGTTTTCGTCTCGAATGCTGTAATTGATGGCGCTGACATAGCTGTTTTCAGCTACTAATTTAATACATTCACTGAGCCACTGGTGACTTTTGTAGCTCTGTGCGCCGGCCGGTGTGGCTCAGCGGTTCTAGGCACTTCAGTCTGGAACCACGCGACTGCTACAGTCGCAGGTTCGAATCCTGCCTCGGGCATGGATGTGTGTGATGTCCTTAGGTTAGTTAGGTTTAAGTAGTTCTAAGTACTAGGGGACTGATGACCTCAGATGTTAAGTCCCATAGCGCTCAGAGCCATTTGAACCATTTGTAGTTCTGTGCGAATTTGGTAAAACTTTGTGAATCAACTGGTCGCTGGTTGCTGTGATTCTACAAACGTCTGGTAGCATGTGATCCACTGTGTGGATTCATAGATTGTCATTTTCCCATTTTCTATTTCCAATAATTGTTTTGTGAAACAATGAGAGGATGTTTCATTTTGTACTTGTACACACACACGTAAACGCAAATTCTTGACGGATTAATTTGAAATTTTGACACAACGTTGCACTCGAATACGCCCGTGGTTTTGTATACTTTTTAAATACATTTGCCAAAAGCGTTGGGAATAGATTAAGGAGTAATAAAACCAAACGCCATGCCTGACGTGACATTTTTTTCCCTCATCTCAATATTTATGACGACATATCTCCTGAACTATATGTCGTAAAGTTATACAAATTTTAAGACACATTTACTGATATATACACATCAAAAAAATTTTACATCACCTCGATTCCGAGAGTTCTGGAACCTGTACACAAAATTGGAATAGAGATCCACATAAACACCATTTCCGACATTTTTATTGCTCATGAAAACCACACATTGCGTGTTGTACCACCATATTGCGAGACCTTCAGAGGTGGTGGTCCAGACTGCTGTACACACCGGTACCTCTAATACCCAGTAGCACGTCCTCTTCCATTGATGCATGCCTGTATTCGTCGTGGCATACTATCTACAATTTCATCAAGGCACTGTTGGTCCAGATTGTCCCTCACCTCAACCGCGATTCGGCCTGGATTCCTCCCAGTGGTTGGTGGATCACGTCGTCCGTAAACAGCCCTTTTCAACCTATCCCAGGCATTATCGATAGGGTTCATGTCTGGAGAACATGCTCGCCACTCTAGCCGAGCGATGTTGTTATCCTGAAGGAAGTCATTCACAAGATGTACACGATGGGGGCGCGAACTGTCGTCCATGAAGACGAATGCCTCGACAATATGCTGCCGATGTGGTTGCACTATCGGTCGAAGGATGGCATTTAGGTATCTTACAGCCGTTACGGCGCCTTCCATGACTACGAGCGTCGTACGTCAGCCCCACATAATACCACCCCAAAACAGCAGGGAACCTCCACCTTGCTGCACTTGTTGGACAGTGTGGCGTTTAGCCTGACCGGGTTGCCTCCAAACACATCTCCGACGATTGTCTGGTTGAAGGCATATGCGACACTCACCGGTGAAGAGAACATGATGCCAATCAAATGGTTCAAATGGCTCTGAGCACTATGGGACTTAACATCTGAGGTCATCAGTCCACTAGAACTTAGAACTACTTAAACCTAACTAACCTAAGGACATCACACACATCCATGCCCGTGGCAGGATTCGAACCTGCGACCGTAGCGGTCGCGCGGTTCCGGACTGAAGCGCCTAGAACCGCTCGGCCACACCGGCCGGCGTGATGCCAATCCTGAGCGGTCCATTCGGCATGTTGTGGGCCCATATGAACGTCGTTGCGTGGTGTCGTGGTTGTAAAGATGGACCTCGACATGGACGTCGGGAGTGAAGTTGCGCATCATGCAGCCTATTGCGCTCAGTTGGCGTCGTAACACGACGTCCTGTGGCTGCACGAAAAGTATTATTCAACATGGTGGCGTTGCTGTCAGTGTTCCACCGAGTCATAATCCGTAGGTAGCAGTCATCCACTGCAGTAGTAACCCTTGGGCGGCCTGAGCGAGGCATGTCATCGACAGTTCCTGTCTCTCTGTATCTCCTCCATGTTCGCACAACATCGCTTTGGTTCACTCCGAGACGCCTGGACACTTCCTGTTGAGAGCGCTTCCTGGCACAAAGTTAACAATGCAGACGCGATCAAACCGCGGTATTGACCGTCTATGCATAGTTGAACTACAGACAACACGAGCCATGTACCTCCTTCCTGGTGGAATGACTGGAAGTGATCGGCTGTCGGACCCCTCCGTCTAATAGGCACTGCTCATGGATGGTTGTTTATATCTTTGGGCGGGTATAGTGATATCTCTGAACCGTCAAAGAGACTGTGTCTGTGATACAATATCCACAGTCAACGTCTGTCTTAAGGAGTTCTGGGAACCGGGATGATGCAAAACATTTTTTGATGTGTGTATTTGGGTAGTGTATGCAAAACATGTTGCGAATAGAGTTAGTAGTAGCGAAGTAACACATTAACACTTCCTGCTTGATGCGGCAGTTTAATGGCGTGTACAGAGAAAGTGTAGTAAGCGATAAGGTTTTCCTTTTTTCATATTGTGTGGGGTGTCAGCGAGAAAATTTTTCGTAAAGGTCTGAAATTATAAATTGTGTAAAGCTTGTTGCCAGCCACTAAGTCCTCTCATTATCATATAGTGGATGCATAAATCTGGGTATTTTCGCGTGGTGGCATCTCATTGTTTATGACGTCATATCTCCTGAGAACAGCTCACCAATGTTTCATCGCAATCGGATGAATGGTTTAGAAACACATAGAGGAGAAACATTTATATAAGTATATATAGGTATAGAAATCTTATAAGTTATGACGGTTCTAAACAATTTTAGAATTTCAGGTTACCATAGACTACTAAGGGGGAGAATAAAAGTAAATACAAAACTAAAACAGGAAAAACACATCAGATATTATTTGAGAATTTATTTAGTACTAAATTGAAGGATAAATTTAACGAAGTACTTATGTATTAAAATTACGAATAACTTAAATTGTGGCCGGCCGGTGTGGTCGAGCGGTTGTAGGCGCTTCAGTCTGGAACCGCGCGACCGCTACGGTCGCAGGTTCGAATCCTGCCTCGGGCATGGATGTGTGTGATGTCCTTAGGTTAGTTAGGTTTAAGTAGTTCTAAGTTCTGGGGGACCGATGACCTCAGAAGTTAAGTCCCATTGTGCACAGAGCCATTTGAACCATTTTGAACCATTTTTGAACTTAAATTGGAACCATCACGTAGACAATTTTGTGGCGAAAGTTAACCAAAGACTGTGATTTATTTGGCAGAACACTTAGAAAATGCAACAGGTCTACGAAAGAGGCTGCCTACGCTACGTTTGTCAGTCTGCTTCTGGAGTATTGCTGCGCGGTGTTGTATTTGAATTAGGTGGGATTGACGGAGGGCAACGAAAAAGTTCAAAAAAGGCAGCTCGTTTTGTACAGTCGCGAAGTAGGGAAAAGAGTGCCACGGATATGATACGAGAATTGGGGTGGCTGTCATTAAAACATTGCGGCAAGATCTTCTTATGACATTTCAATTACTAACTTTCTCCTCGGAATGCGAAAACAATTTGTTGACACCCATCTACGTAGGGAAAAACAGAGCATCATAATTAAATAAGAGAAATCAGAGTTCTCAGGAGAAGTTGTAAGTGGCCGTTCTTCCCGCATGCTCTGAGTGTGTGACGGAACAGAAACAGCTTGCATGCGGTTCTATGAGCGCTCTGCCAGGCATTTAACTGTGAATTGCAAAGCAATCATGTACATATAGAAAATGATACGTGTAAGTAAAAATATGACATGGCCGAATATTAAACAAAGGTGTTTATGGAAATAGCAAAAGTTGATGTAGGCGCTACAGTCTGGAACCGCGCGACCGCTACGATCGCAGGTTCGAATCCTGCCTCGGGCATGGATGTGTGTAATGTCCTTAGGTTAGTTAGGTTTAAGTAGTTCTAAGTTCTAGGGGACTGATGACCTCAGAAGTTAAGTCCCATAGTGCTCAGAGCCATTTGAACCATTTGATTGGCATCACGTTCTCTTCACCGGTGAGTGTCGCATATGCCTTCAACCAGACAATCGTCTTCTCTACTGACAGCACAATATTCCCACGTCTTTTTATACTGGCGGGTCTGCCCACCGTGTCATCTAATGGTCAATTCCGCATTACTTAGGAGTGTCTGGATACTTTTGATCAGTGAATGTACCTGAGACTGAAAAACGGCTGAACACAGACTGATAGATTTAGGAACACTTTCTTCTGCTGTTCACACATCACGCATGTGTAAGTTCTAAATATATGAACTGTTTAAGTGTGGTGGATCTATGACAAGGAATCTATTTTGTCTAAAACTGACATGGTGAGACCGTGGCTGTGAACAATTAATGTAGGTTAATTCTTACTAAGAAGAAAACAGCAACCAGCCACTATTAATACTGCTATTTATTTAGGTAAATAGCGCCGTTACCGGTTTCGAACTGGCAAGTTCATCATCAGACGGCTTTTCACATGATTTTCAAGATACACTTTACATTATCGTCCGTTTTCGATTTTTATTATTCCACAGTAGCGAAGTATTTTTGGTGTGTTGTTGCCCTACGGTAGAAAACAGTGTTAGAAGCGCCCTATGTGAAAATAACTAACCTCCAAACGATGAAATACAGCGTAAATAAATATGTAAGGTTAAGTGGTTATGGCACTTACGTCGAAAATTCCGCGCGATTTTGTTGCGAAGTTGCAGGATTGTATTTTTCGAATCTTCCTAAATATGTCCAACACTTACGTAATTTGTACAAATTTCACATAATTTCATTGTATTTACAGTATGGAAACTATACCCAAAGCAGTGTGACCAATATTTGTTCACACGTTGACCACAGATGTTTGTCTTTGCCATTCTTTACGCCCTAGGTATAATCTACACAGCCAAACATATGAAGGCGTGCTAAAAAGGAATACCTCCGAATTTTTTGTGTAAAAACTCTTAAAGCTTTTTAAGTAAAGCAAACGTTATTAAGCTTTTACATCTTCATTCTTCGTGGCTGCATATTTGCAGCCCTTTGCTGCTGGACGGCTCCGAACTGTAGCGTGTGACATGGCGGTGCGTAACTTAATTGTGTGGGTGCGTTAGAATCTACATGCTGTAATCGAGTTTTGAATTCGAAGAGTCCGTCCAAACATGGAGCACCTTCTCCTTCACCCTAACGATACCAGACCACACACGAGCGCTGTGATGTCTGCAACAATCCGATACCGTAGGTTCAATGCCATCAATCATCCTCTATACAGTCCCGACTTGGCCCCATCAGATTTTCATCTGTTACCAAAAATTAAAGAACGCTTTCGAGTACTTCACTTTGCTCGCGTATCATGTCATTTCTGGAAACCTAGAATCTACTCTGTAGGAATCAACATGGATTCCGGAAACAGCGATTGTGTGAGACCTAACTCGCTTTATTTGTTCATGAGACCTAGAAATAATTAGATACAGGCTCCCAGGTAGATGCCATTTTCCTTGACTTCCGTAAGGCGTTCGATACAGTTCCGCACTGTCGCCTGATAAAGTAAGAGCCTACGGAATATCAGACCAGCTGTGTGGCCGGATTGAAGAGTTTTTAGCAAACAGAACGCAGCATGTTGTTCTCAATGGAGAGACGTCTACAGACGTTAAAGTAACCTCTGGCGTGCCACAGGGGAGTGTTATGGGAGCACTGCTTTTCACAATATATATAAATGACCTAGTAGATAGTGTCGGAAGTTCCATGCGGTTTTTCGCGGATAATGCTGTAGTATACAGAGAAGTTGCAGCATTAGAAAATTGCAGCGAAATACAGGAAGATCTGCAGCGGATAGGCACTTGATGCAGGGAGTGGCAACTGACCCTTAACATAGACAAATGCAATGTACTGCGAATACATAGAAAGAAGGATCTTTTATTGTATGATTATATGTTAACGGAACAAACACTGGTAACACTTACTTCTGTAAAATATCTGAGAGTATGCGTGCGGAACGATTTGAAGTGGAATGATCATATAAAATTAATTGTTGGTAAGGCGGGTGCCAGGTTGAGATTCATTGGGAGAGTCCTTAGCAAATGTAGTCCATCAACAAAGGAGGTGGCTTACAAAACACTCGTTCGACCTATACTTGAGTATTGCTCATCAGTGTGGGACCGTTCCAGCTCGGGTTGACAGAGGAGATAGAGAAGATCCAAAGAAGAGCGGCGCGTTTCGTCACAGGGTTATTTGGTAAGCGTGATAGCGTTACGGAGATGTTTAACAAACTCAAGTGGCAGACTCTGCAAGAGAGGCGCTCTGCATCGCGGTGTAGCTTGCTGTCGAGGTTTCGAGGGGGTGCGTTTCTGGATGAGGTACCGAATATATTGCTTCCCCCTACTTATACCTTCCAAGGAGATCACGAATGTAAAATTAGAGAGATTCGAGCGCGCACGGAGGCCTTCCGCCAGTCGTTCTTTTCGCGAACCATACGCGACTGGAACAGGAAAGGGAAGTAATGACAGTGGCACGTAAAGTGCCCTCCGCCACACACCGTTGGGTGGCTTGCGGAGTATAAATGTAGATGTAGATGTTAGTGACGAAGCGGTGCAAGCAGAGATGAGGTTGTCATTCCGTCATCTAAGTCAAACATTCTATAGTGATGGTATCAACAAACTGTTCTCTCGTTGGGAGAAATATGTTCGTATCCAGAGTGATTATGTTGAGAGATATGTAGGCACGAAGAGTAAAGATGTGGAATGTTATTTAAAAAGTTTTAAGGGTTTTCACATAAAAAAATTATAGGCATTGCCTACCAGCACGCTCTTGTACAAGCGTAAGCATTCACTGCCTCAAGCAATCATGACTGCCCTATAAACGATCTTCAGATCCACTGCAGAGCCTGAATTGCTACGAAAGTGGTTGCGTGGAGAAATTCAGAATAACAACGGAAGTTTTAATAATTTAATTTTGTTAAGATGTCCAAAACCAACTTTCCGTGTTGCAAAAGTGCTAAATATATGAGTTTCTGTCCGCCTGCTTAGCTGAGTGGTAACGTGCTTGCCTCCCATGCAGCGGGCCCGGGATCGATTCCCGGAGATTTTCTCCGGTCATGGACTGGGTGTTATGTCGTCCTAATTATCATTTCATCCTTATCACTGGCACGCAAGTCGCCCAATGTGGCGTCGATTGAAATAAGATTTATACTCGGCGGCCGAACTTCCCCGGATGGGACCTCCCGGCCAACAATGCCATACAATCATTTCATTTCCTTTATATCAAATTCTGTTTCTTTGCTGTATTTTAATGAAGGAAGAGTGATCGGAATTAGTGAGCTTAAAAAAATCTGGTGTTGAACCTCGGATCGTTCTATGTGAGCCTGTCAACCGACATTGTTCAGAGGAGTATATCGAAGGCCGAAATAACAGTTTCTGAACTAGATGAGTGCCAGATTGCAAAACAGATTAAGTAAAAGAAAGCATACGAATAAGTCCATTCAAATTAATGCGGTGCTTACTAAATATGATGAATCAAGTTTTTGTTGAATACAGTAAAACTTTTATCCATAGTGGATGCTGTTGAGCCGGCCGCTGTGGCCGAGTGGTTCTAGGCGCTCAGTCCGGAACCGCGCGACTGCTACGGTCGCAGGTCCAATCCTGCCTCGGTCATGGATGTGAGTGATGTTCTTAGGTTAGTTAGGTTTAAGTAGTTCTGAGTTCTAGGGGACTGATGACCTCAGATGTTAAGTCCCATAGTGCTCAGAGCCATTTGAACCATTTTTGATGCTGTTGAACTCCATGACTGTTCCTTTATATTGTGTAGAAAAATAGGAAATTTTTCTACATGTACTCAAAACTGTGTCTCAAATCCACATTTTTCAACTCAAAGGTATACTTCGTTCTGCAAGTTTTTGTAGCATCATCTTCAAAATTTCTGAAATAGTTAAAGAAACATGGGTCTTGGTGTGGAATTCAAATTACCTTCATTATCAAACTATAACACAATGTACATAAACATATGCTGAAAAAAAACATTTCTTTTATAAGAGTTACAGTTAATGTGCCAACATTTCACGTTTGTAATGGCTTATCTCGTGCTTAAATTAACATGTCAGCTTGCAATGTTAATCACTTAAATATGTTATCTAGACAAACGTTTTCTCAAAATTTCATTACTTTGCATTAATTATTTTTTGATGTTGCGATTTTTTCCGTCAGTGTATTTTGGCTGTACGTGTTGATCACTTGATAATGGTCATAGATCCCAAAATCGTGACAATAATAAATAAATATATTAAATATTTCCTAATTAAGGGAAAATGTAGTCATTTAACAAATACAGGATTAAATTGCAGCTGAAAAGTTTGCCCAAGGTAATATCTTACTGAAAAAGTAAATTAAGAACAGACATCTATGACAGCAAGTTCAAATACTACCAGTACCAACAAGAAACTAAACAGACAGAAGTGACTCGTCGATCTCATTAGTGATGTTTTCATTTCCTTCAGATTGTTACATTTCTTCTTCACAGTAAATGTCATTCGTGGAGTGGCTAGATAATGCAGCAGAGAACTTTTAACAGAGGGAAAAAGTAGAGTTTCTGAAAGAGGATACAATAGCCTTATTTCCTCGTCAGAGTCCTGGATCTCTAAGCATTATGTCAGCCTCAGATTCCTCTTGTCGATATTCGGCATCACAGAAACCGAGCGGGTAAGAAATTAGTAGAATTCTTGAGAGTTATCAACAGCTTGAACTGAACTGAGACTGTTTTGACAGTACAGTGGTGTTCCAAACGCACAAAATACTCAGCAAACGACAGGACGGTGTACGGCGGAGAGTAGTCGGAACAGTTACTAATCGCTCTCTCTTTGACACCATCGTCGCATAAAGTGAACGAAAAATATGTGTCGGTATACTTGCGTACTCTCATATCTCTTGGTGTACTGAAAACAGAGCCCACTGAGATTTGCGCCCAGTGAAAGTTGCGCACAGAAAGGGTCGAGGAAGGGTCCATTAATCCCTTTGTCCTGCAGGTATCCACTAATCCCTTTGTCCTGCAGGTAGAAGAGCTGAGGGACGCTACCTAGAGGTTTACTGGCCCGCATTTTGAAAACCATACTACACAGAACGTTGGGAACTGAGAAGATCAATGTTAAGAGAGCGCAAGAAATCGATACACTCTGCAAAACCGTAGAACTTGCATCACATGCTGTTACAGATCCTAATCATTTCATTAAAACTTCATAAACGAAACTTACCACGATTGTATAAACATCAGTTGACAATTATTATGAGATTCCTTGCACAAATTTCATAAATAAGAATTTTTTTTTGCTAAAACTGTTACCAACTTTATTTTGGCGCTAAGAGTTTTCTTAACTTTGCGTGTTTCGATAGTGTTATGTAAGCGAATTCCATTTTTCAGAAGTTAAATTCATAAAGAATTACCGTTAGTCCCTTATGAGTAAGGTACGAATGTCTAATTTACATCGATACTGATGAGGCAATTTCAAAATTTGCAGCAGAAACGGAATGAAGAAATTCTACGTACTCGTCACCTGTCACTAAAGAAATGTTCGGTTACTCGTTCTGCTTTCTTAATAATCGGTTAACAGTGTGTCTGCTTTTTTTAATGCGCTGTACTTATTTGCGCTAGATCACAGGTTCGAATCCTGCCTCGGGCATGGATGTGTGTGATGTCCTTAGGTTAGTTAGGTTTAAGTAGTTCTAAGTTCTAGGTGACTGATGACCTCAGATGTTATGTCCCATAGTGCTCAGAGCCATTTGAACCTTTTTTTTGCACTTATTTGTTTTCATCCATACAAAACTGTTTGCGAAGTAGTTAACATTGTACTTTGATTACATAATCACACATATGAAAAAGCTTCTACTCACAAATGTTGCATTTTATGCTTTTGTGAGGTTCACAATTTCTGCTCTTGTGGGGTGCCGGGCGGGGGGTGGGGGTCACAAATTAATCGTCACCGGGTACCAAACTATCTAGCTACGCCACTGCGTAAACGTCAGTCTAAACCAGAGTAATGTGTAGGTAAAAAATACGGAATGCTTTGTACAGTTCTGTACAAGTTCGAAATTGATCACAGTAAATATCGCAAGACATTCAATAACATTTAAACACCTCATGAGTCTTATCTTTACGTCATTAAAGTGTGTGTAATGTGTGTTAGAAGCTCTATAAAGTGAATGACAATTTCACATACAGAAACAAAGTTTTCATTCCACTGAAATGTTTAATTTTAGCTCAGTATATCTTCACTCATCGTCATAACAACCTAACAAAGACAAATTTTGCGTTTGGTGCTTCATGTCGCGTCAACTGTTGCCATCGTTACAACTTTAGCTTTTGTAAACATGCGAATTTCTTGTCTCACTTCTTCATTTCATTTGTATTCATGAGTAAGTCGTAGATCTTGTACTTTTCTCCAGAGAGTCTTTTTCATGGACCGCTACAGTCACAGGTTCGAATCCTGCCTCGAGCATGGATGTGTATGATGTCCTTAGGTTAGTTAGGTTTAAGTAGTTCTAAGTTCTAGGGGACTGATGACCACAGCAGGTAAGTCCCATAGTGCTCAGAGCCATTTTTTTTCTTTTTCATGTGGAAATAACATCCACGTACTTCGGCTATCGGTAGTACAACTTCAACCGCAGAAATCACCGCTGATTCGAAATCTGGGGTCATTCCCTTCGGGAATATTTTCCACCAAATTTCCGAAAAGAAGGATATATGTCTCTCTTCTCTTGTTGGGCAATAATGCAAAGGCAACTGGATATGTGTTTCTCTCATTATTTGTACTCGCAAAGTCGGCGTGAATTGTGTACACCTGGGAAAACTCTTTGCTGCAACACTTGAACGTACCATCCATAAAGAAGTCTTATTTACTTCTTATAACCTCTCCCCTTGCTCTTCCGCTAAAAACAGTTGCCTTTCTCCTAATAGGTCATCGCTTAATAGATAGCTGCTACCATCGCTCATAGCTAGTAGCTCTCCCTTGAGGTCAATATCTTCTCTTGCCTGTATTTTCCTGTGATTTAGCCCGCTGATAGAATAAAGTTCTTTTAGTTGCTTGCTGCTCTGGCATTTCAGTGACAAAATCATATTCTCGATTATGCAGACAACCCAGCTCCTATGAATATATTTTGGAAACAGAAGTCGCTTCCTCTCGTACCCTTTTCTTTGTCCGGTTCAAGTCTTTTTTACTTTCGACCAAGGGTAATCCTGAGCTCCACATTGATACTCGATTGAAAAAAGCACCGTCGAATCCTTCGTTTAAAGTATTCCTCGGCAATGGTTTACGTTCCGTCTTGAACAGCGCCACGCCACAGTCCCTTCTTCTTTCGTTCTCTTCCTATGTAAGAATAACCATCGTAGTGGCAACATAGTTTACCGTGAATGATCGTTGAAATTTCCATATCGGAACTATTGCGACAGAAATACACAAGTCGCACGATGTCAACTAAAGGACAGCTAGAGCGGTACTAAGGCGGTTTCTTTTTTTCCCAGACAGTCGGCTAGTGTGGTAGAGAAGGTCTATCGGGGAGCAATTCGGCAGTGTCTCGGAAACAGGTAGTTTAGAGTGATTACGACGGTCCGGGCGCCAGAGTAAGCCGTGTCACAAAGGGAGCAGATACCGGGCGCAGATTTCACAAATTCCTGGTTGGGCGCAAATTTCACTGGTCGCAGTTTTCATCGATTCGCCTCTCTCGTCTCCCCTTCACAGTTCTTGAAACGGACACTAAAACTGATAGGCATGCGCATAACCAGAGAGAGAGAGGGAGGGAGCGGTGGTTTGGGGGTTCAAATCCCTCCCTAAATATTCTCGAGGATAAAAGAAAGTGAGAAATGATCTTAAAATCTGTTGCAATGTAATCTTTATTTCAAAATTACCGCCATACCAAACCGCGGCCACTGCCAGTGTGACGTTGTGTTTGAGAGGAATGCGGCAGCCATGAGCCAGCGTTGGTGACAAGCCTCAAAGGAATGTGGTTTGTCTGTAGTCCTGTAAAGTCCAGGCAGAGTTGTCCCACCGTGAGCGCTACCCTCGGAATTGTAAGAATTGTCACAGCTGCTAAGGCTGGGCGCAGTCAGAAAACAGTCGCCGCACTTCCTGGAAACTGCGGAAATTGTTGTTATTTTGTAATTTTTAAACATTTGAGTAATGTTATGTAGCACACAGGAATGGCTAGGTGCACAACATCATAAGCGCCTTGTTTTTTTATTTTTTATTTTTATTTCTTTTACAATTACTTTTCTATATTTGCGTGAGATGTGCAATATGTGAGAACTGAACTCTCCGACGCACAATTGTAGGAGAATAGTTGTAGAGCATCAAAAAGGTTTCCAAAAAGTCAAAGAAAGTGACGAGAAACGTAACTGATAAGTACATATCACCATTGATTTAACTGAAATCGCATGCATCGCGATAATACACTGGTGTCCACAACTTAGCGACAAGAGTAACTTCCGCATAAAGTGTCACTACCAAGTAATATAGCTCGGCGAAACTTGGACCGTACGTAGAGAGAACTGCTGCATTTTGGTACAGAAGGTAACTACAAGACATCAATGAGACGAACAGAAATGGCCCTTTTATTCAAAGACAGTAATTACACTGAAATCACAGCAATTTATGGTGGTCTCCTGGACATTACAAAAGTCAACATATGGTTTTTAATAGGGTGTGTGGTCACCATGGACAGCAACGCATGCTCTGCAATGTCGTCCTAGGCTGGTCACGAAGTCTCGAATTTTGTAATGTACAGGAGCTGTCAGCCAAGCAACAGCCGCAACCGAGAAGTAACCGATTTTATGACAGTTTACGAGTTCCTAACCAGGAGCGAATTATATAGTTTCATCAATAAGCTTTTGTAGTTTAGTTTTTGAATTTCTGCGTGTTAACCTAATTTATTAGACGCAGTTCTCACGTTTTAGTTATTGTCTACAGTAGAATTCCGCAGCACCTGTCTATAGACATTGGTTTGTCTGTGTAGAGTAGTTTTCCATCCCACCGTCTTTAGTATGGATAACGACTATGATTGCTGTGTGCGGATGTGAGCTGAGTTGGTGACACTTCACTCTCAGCTCCAGGCCTTGTTGGCTTCGGTTACACAGCTTGAGGCCGCAGTGGATGGGCATCATTATTGTGGCTCGGCCGTGGGTATCCAACGGACGTCCAACACGACCCACGAGTTCGCTGACCAGTCTGCACCAGTGGTTAACCCAGTTATTGCTTGCACTGAGATTGACCCTCTCCCATGGTCAAGTAGGAAGTGTCAGTAGGATGTGTCAGGCTACGACAGACGTCCTGGGGGGAACAGTTAATTTGACAAACAGGTTCCTGTGCTTTCTGTGACTGACAATGCCGCTCAGCCAAACGGAGTCGATTGTCCTCTTTGAAAGAAAACCCCTCAGCCTGTGAGATCTGGACAGTCACAGACGGTGGGATTATTGGTAGTTTGGATATCCAGTGTTAGGTGTGTTATAGGGCCCCTTAAGAACATGGCTGCAAAGGAGGGGAAGAAAGCCAGTGTGCATTCCGTGTGCATACCGGTTGGAGTCATTCCAGACGTGGAACCGGTCTTTCTAGATGGCATAAAAGCACATGGTGCATCCAGCTGCAGGTGGTGACTTACATCAGTACCAGTGATGTGTGTCACTTTGGAACGGAGGAGATTCTTTCTGGTTCCTAACGACTATCTGAGGTTTTGAAGGCTGTCAGTTGTGCTTGCAAGATGAAAGCAGAGCTCACCATTTGCAGCATAGTCGACAGGACCGACTGCAGACCTCTGGCACAGAGGCGAGTGGAGAGTCTGAACCAGAGGCTCAGACGGTTCTGCTACTGTGTACGCTGCAGATTTCTCGACTTCCGCCATAGGCTGATTGGTTTTCGGGTTCCACTAACTAGATCATGAGTCTATTACACGCAGGAAGTGGCTACAAGGGAAGCGTAGGTTGTGTGGCGTGGATTGAGCTGTTTTTTGGGTTAGAGGGTCTCGGAGAATCACAAAAAGGGTTTCAGTGTCAAAGAGTGCAGGTCGAACATAGGAAGAACGTAGATCTAGTAACCATTGGTAAACAGTTATAAATAGTTCTAACTCTGTTGAGAGAGTACCAGAGCTCCAAGTATTAATAGAAAGCACTGATAGTTCAAATGGCTCTGAGCACTATGGGACTTAACAGCGGAGGTCATCAGTCCCCTAGAACTTAGAACTACTTAAACCTACCCAACCTAAGGACATCACACACATCCATGCCCGAGGCAGGATTCGTACCTGCAACCGTAGTAGTCGCACGGTTCCCGACTGAAGCGCCGAGAACCGCTCGGCCATCGCGGCTGGCTAGAAAGCACTGATGCTCAGTTCGTTATAGGCACTAAAACTGGATAATCTGGACATAAGTTCAGACGACATTTTTGCGAAGAACCTAACGGTCTTCGGAAAGAATAGGCTACATACAGTTGGCGGTGGCATGTTTGCTGCTGTTAGAAGTAGTTTATCTTGCAGCAAAATGAAGCAGGTAGTTCCTGTGAGTTAGTATGGGTAGAGGTCATTTTTGGCAACCGGAACAAAATAACATTGGATCATTTTGCGGCCATCCCAACTCAGATGATATAGTTGTTGAAAGGTTAAGAGAAAACTTGAGTCTAATTTCAAACACATACCCGACTCAAACAACTGTAGTTGGTGGGGACTTCAATTTACCCTCGATACGTTGGTGAAAATACATGTTTAAATCCAGAGGTACGCATAAAATATCATCCGAAATTGTGCTAAATGCATTCTCTGACAATTATTTCTAGCAGTTAGTTCATGAGCCCATTCGAATAGTAAACAGTTGTGAAAACACACTTGATCTCTTTGGAACGAATAATACGGAGCTAATAACGAGCATCAAAACGAATACAAGGATTAGTGAACACTGGGCTGTCGTAGCGAGACTGAATACAGTAACTCCAAAATCTTCCAAAAATAAACGAAAAATATATCTATTCAGAAAAGAGATAATAATTCTCTTGACGCCTTCCTGAGAGACAATTCCCACTCCATCCAAATTAACAGTGTAAGTGTAGACCAGATGTGGCTTGAATTAAGAGAAACAGTGTCGACAGCAATTGAGAGACTTACACCAAATAAATTAACAAAAGACGGAGCGGATCCCCCATGGTTCACAAAACAGGTGAGAACACTGTTGCAGAAATAACGAAAAAGCATGCCAAATTTAAAGGAACGTAAAATCCCCAAGACTGCCAGTCTTTTCCAGAGGCTCGAAATTTAGCGCGGACCTCAATGTGACATGCCTATAATAGTTCCTACAACGAAACTTCGTCTCGAAACTTGGCAGAAAATCCAAAGAGATAATGGTCGTATGTAAAGTATGCTGGCGGCAAGACACAATCAATGTCTTCTCTGCGCGGTAGCAATGGAAATACTGTCGATGACTGTGCTGCTAAAGCAGAGTTACTAAACACAGCCTTCCGAAATTCCTTCACAAAAGAAATCGAAGTAAATACTCCGGAATCCAAATCAAGAACAGCTGTCAACATGAGTAGCTTCGAAGTAGATATCCTCGGAGTAGTGAAGCAATCTAAATCAGTTAATAAAAGTAAGTCTTCCGGCGCAAACAGTATACCAATTAGGTTCCTTTCAGAGCATGCTGATGCAGTAGTTCCATACTTAACAATCATTTACAACCGTTCGCTCGAAGAAAGATCCACACCGAAGACTGGAAAGTTGCACAGCTCACACCAATATTCAAGTAAGGCAATAAGAGTAATCCACTAATTTACGTCCATATCATTATCATCGCAGGGTCTGGAACACACAGTGTGTTCGAACACTATGAATGACCTTGAAGAGAGCGGTCTGTTGACACAACACGTATTTAGAAAACATCGATCTTGTGGAACACGAAGTGTTGAGTACTATTGACAAAGGATTTCAACTTGATTCCGTTTTTCTAGATTTTTCAGAAGCTTTTGAAACCATACCGCGCAGGCGGCTTGTAATCAAACTGCGTGCTTATGGAATATCGTCTCAGTTAAGCGATTGGATTTGTAACTTCTTGTCAGAGAGGTCACAGTTAGTAGCAACCGACGGAATGACATTGAGTAAAACAGAAGTGATTTCTAGCGTCCCCCAAGGTAGTGTTATAGACCCTCTGCTGTTCCTTATCCCTAAATCGATGTAGGAGACAATCTGTTGTTTGCAGATGATGTTGTCGTCTATCGTCTAATGAAGTCATCAGAAGATCACAACCAATTGCAAAACAATTTAGGTAAGATATCTGTATGGTGCGAATATTAGCAGTTGACACTAAATAATTAAAAGTGTGACGTCAACCATATGAATGCTAAATGGAATCCGTTAAACTTCGGTTACGCGATAAATCAATCAAAACTAATGTCGGTAAATTCAACTAAATACCTAGGAATGAAAATTACGAACAACTTACATTGGAAAGAATACATAGAAAATGTTGTGAGGAAGGCGAACCAAAGACTGAGTTTTATTGCCAGAACGCTTAGAAGATGCAACAGATCTACCAAAGAGACTGCCTACGCTTGTCCATCCTCTCCTGCGCTGTGTGGGATCCTTACCAGATAGGATTAATGAAGTCCATCGAATAAGTTCAGACAAGGGCAGCACATTTTGTATTATCGAGAAATAGGGGAGAGTGTATCACGGACATAATACAAGATTTAGGATGAACATCATTAAAACAAAGGCTTTTTCAAAAAATGGTTCAAATGGCTCTGAGCACTATGGGACTTAACATTTGAGGTCATTAGTTACCTAGAACTTAGAACTACGTAAACCTAACTAACCTAAGGACATCACACGCATCCATGCCCGAGGCAGGATTCGAACCTCCGACCGTAGCAGTCGCGCGGTTCCGAACCGAAGCGTCTAGAACCGCTCGGCTACCGCGGCCGGAGAAGGCGTTTTTCGTTGAGGCGGTATCTTCTCACGAAATTTCGATCACCAACTTTCTGCTTCGAATGCGAAAATATTTTGTTGATGCTGACCTACATAGGAATAAATGATCATCATAATAAAATAGTGAAATCTGAGCTCGCACGGAAAAAACTTAGGTGTTCGTTTTTTCCTCGCGCTGTTCGAGAGTGGAATAACAGAGAATTAGTGTCAAGGTGGTACGATGAACCCTCTACCAGGCACTTAAGTGTGATTTTCAGAGTAGCAATGGATATGTAAATGTAGATGAAGCACAGTGAATTCAGTGTATTTACTGTCTTTGGATAAATGTGTCATTTCTGTTGTTCTCATTGCGCATTTCCTTCATTTTCCTTTTTACCATACTATAGCAGTTGTTTCTAGCTATGGTCCAAGTTTCATCGAGTCATGTTACTTGGCGGTGACACATCATGCGAAAATTACTTTCGTCCTTAAGTTTGGCACATGCATGTTGATTTGAAAACAGTAAAACACAGAATAACATTAAATAAAGCTCAAAACATTTGCTTACATGGATACTGGTAATGTTCGTTATTAATTTTGTTAAGATGGACGTCCACATTGTGTAGCAAATAGTGAATAAAAGAATTGTCTTGCGATTTTTCTACTGGTTTTTGCGTACATGGATACTTCACACTGTCTGACATTATAGGGTTAAGCCAAAACCTGACAGCACATCTACACGATCTCTTGATCTATATTTTTAATATAAGTTTCTCAACGTCTAGTTGTGTATTAGAATCGAAGGATCTCGGTCTTGCAGCTGAAATAATAGAATGTGAAAAGCAGTTGGTTGTCGTCTTTAGATCCGAACGGTCTCCTTTCTTTTTAGGACAAATGATCATTCTAAGAAGTAATTTCAGTGATTCTTGATGCCACTTTCAACTTTATGCGATAACATTTCTAAAGGGAGATATGTCTCCACTTCATAAACTCGTGGTCTAATGTCCTCCAGGATTACTATAGCACTTCCAACAAATCGGATGCGTTTCTGTCTTTGGTCTCTGCTTTTGGTCTTATACCACATATCCGATAAGATGGAATACCTTGTGTTTCGAAAGCTTATCATGGTTTTCTTGAGCTGGTTTGTTTTTCCAACGGCTGCAAACCTGTGAAGACTATTTAATAACAAATCTTCATCGTAGGACTTTTACAACAGCCATTTTCGTATCGTGTCCGCGTCTGGAAAGTATCAATTATAATTCTTCATACTGTCTTAGAGTGCGAACTTTCATTCATCATCAGATGCTTGCAAATGAAATTCACCCACGCAGATAATTTATATTTTCGTCGTTCAACTGTACTGTGAATTGCAACATCAGATTTGAAAAACTTTGTCGCTCAATTACAAGATCTTCGATGTGCACTACCCGAAATTTTACTGGAGTGTCCCAGTCATTGTGCCATTTTGTTACCATTTCCGTTTTCGATCTTGAAATTGTCTTTGTGACATTACGACCAATATACATATTTTTTAAACCAACAAAACCTTGTAGAACAAGATATAGTAACAAGAATTCTAGCTGGAGGAAGATGTCTAGGACCTATGCACAACATCATAAGATCGAAGTTACTATTTAGGCAGACAAAAATAAGAAAATATCAGACCATTATCAAGTGTGCTATGCAAGTGAGACATGGACCCTGACAAAGAAAATAGAGAAAAAAACTCATCACTTTTGAAAATAAAGTGCTGAAAAAATATATGGACCAGTGAAAGAAAATGAACAGTGAAGCGTAAGGAAAACAGAGAACTCAGACAATTATACACACTGCCTGACGTCGTAGCGAGTGTGAAAATTAAGAGACTAAGAGGGTACGGACATGTGAGGAGGAGAGGGGAGAACACGGTAATAAAGGCTGTAATGGATGGAGAAGCTGAAGGAAAGAGACAACTGGGACGACCCAGAAAGAGATGGATGGATAATATCATTGGAGATGAAGATGCAGGTGATAGGAAAGTGTGAAAGGCTTGTGTGGCCGGTATAAGTTTTTTTTTTTAAAAAGAAGAAGCAGCGTCTTCACTTTGTTTTTGAAACAGTCCTGTAACGTGACTTTCCCACAAAATAAACAGTTGCGTTTAAACTAAAATTTTTGAACTGACGATCGATAAATGTGGGATTCATATTCCACTGTACCCGATCTAGCGCAGTAATCCTTCCATTAAGATTTCTTGCTCTTCATGAACAACAACAACGGTACAGTTCACCAAAACAACGAGTTTCCCATCTTTTCTCGTCATAGGCCTTTCAGCTGAAACATCCCCTTAGAAAAATTTATGAATTACTGTGCTGGCAAACCTCTTGAGTTATTTGATTTTCAAACAACTGAGAAAACTGAATGTACTGAGACATTTCTCTCTTTACTTATTCTGATCATCACTAAACTGACACATTATTTTTATCGCAACGCAGTCTGACTTTCAATAATCCCTACAAAAGAATGGCCGTGACTAACAATAACCTAAACCTTTCATGAATCACTTACCTCACAAAAATCTTCGTTACTCGAACTACTGCAATACAGTGAGCGCCAATACTGCCAGCTAAATAAAAGATTCTAACTACTGAAGGCACTAACTACTGATAGGCATAGTTAGCAAATGAAAGATTTTGATAGAGAACAAACAATGTGTTTACCTTAATAGTGTTCAAAACTCATTATATATATACATATATATATATAAGTTTTGAGAGCCGACGATCTAGACGTGTGTCCGTCAGAAAAACGAAATTTGTAAGACTGAATGTCATGAACTGACGGACACACGTCTAGATCGTCCGCTCTCAAAACTCTGCCATCTCTCTCCCCACATCCACCACTGCTGGCGGCTCACCTCCAACTGCGCAACGCTACGCGCTGTTCACATCAAACTGCCCAACACTACAATAGGAAATATTCCAACAATGCAAATCAGCCACAGACTGCACACAGCACAGCCAGTGATTTTCATACAGACCGCTACGTGACGTTACCAACATAAAAACCTAAACAGCCTACTTACACAGCAAACGTTTGTATGTCTTACCTTCACTGTGTCAGATCAACCCCGTCCGTAACCCTTTCACACAAGTTAAACATTGAGACTTCTCTCTGACTTCCACTGACGAACGCAATTAAACAGTGGTCAGTGGACGACTGATGCCTCCTCCACTGTAAGGTTAAGGAGTGGCCAATGAAAGACACGGCAGAAAGTACGCATCCTCGATAGCGGAGCACCAAAACACACACAACGATTTTACTCATAAATGAGGAAAACAACAAGAATGGTTATTGGAAGACAGCACTGAATGGAAAGTAAAAAATGACGATCATTAATCACTCGATTTTCCATAAAACTGAAAAATGGCAATATTTACTAATCAACTAGGTTTCTCGACACTTTCTTTTACTTTTCGAAAATACATTTAAATGCTCTGCAACTTTTCTCATAAAAATGTTTCCTTCGAATTGGGAAATTCTCTGATATTGCACGTTTTACTGCGACGAAACAGGCGTTTTTCGAAAGGTGAAACACTAGCGTTGAAGGCATGGAAGTACCAACTTTTCGTAACAGGGTATTATAGATACTTTCACAGTCAAATGTGGTGCTTGTATGGAGTAATGAGGAGAAGATTAAATTAATCCTGTTCTAACACTTATTCAGTTGATTACTAAGGTTAGCAGGGGCCTCAAACAGAATACGAACGGCATGACGATTTCTGACTTCTAACGTTAAGCACCGATCAGAAAAATGGGGCGAAACTCCCAAGAAAATCTTTACAAGCTATAGCAGGGATCAGTAGGCCTATATGTCGGCAAAAGTCAGCAAACTGCGTGTAGTAGCCGGCCATTACCAACCTACGCAATCTAACATTGTTACAATAAGTAATTTGATATTCGTTACTATTAATCAGTACCATATTTGAACATAAAGATTCCTATTCTGCGCTTTCAGGAAATCTTATCATTTTAATCTGCCATTTCCACCATAGAACTGAGTGTGGCGGCATAGTGCCTAATGCACTAGATTAGCATTCCGGAGATCAGGCTTCAGCCCCAGAGCCAGCCATCCAGATTTGGTTTTTCCGTAGTTTCCCAGCTCACTCTAGGCGAATACCGGGATGGTTCCTGGCAAATACCACGCCCCTTCCTTCCATTCCAGTATTAAAAAGTCCGAACAGTGCTCCGTCTCCAACGACCTACTCTGACGAAACACAAAACACTAAACTTACTTCCTTATTTCTACCATAGCAGACGAACTATGGACCTACGAAGTGGAAACCGTGTGTCTGTTGTCAACATTGATCAAGATGGAACTTATTTTCCTTGTACTCTCTTCGTGGCGGTCGCTGTGCCGCTTCCCTCGCTCGGCACTTCATTATTGTACTGCCGACACGCATGCGCAAATGTTCGCTATCATCTCTAAAAAAGTTTGCTGCGATATAGAAAGACATCTCCATGGAGATACCAACAAAAAAAGAATTTTGCTAATCGAGTTCTGCTTGATGACGAATGTTATAATTTATTAGCTAAATGATCCACAATAACTTAAATTTTAGATGGAAATACACACAATATAGTGTCACTTTGTGTTCTATTATAAATCCACTTTGTTACTATGTCCATTTGTTGAACCCCCCTTCCACCCAGAAATAAAATCCTGGCTACGTCTATGCTGGTAGGAATTTTGCTGGAAGTAGTTACCCAACAGGATGTCGTAAGAGGAACTCCGCAAGAAATTCCACGTGCGGTCTTTGAGCATCTGTGCAACACATACTCGTGCGTTAAACCGACCAGTTACAGTTGTAGCAACACCTTCCTGAATTTCATTGATTTATTCCTTCATAACGTTTCCAAGTGCAGTACTCAACAAGAGGGCATAAGACAGTCTTCTTGGTAAATGTCGCTACACATTTCCAGAAATATTTCAGCTCATCGGAGATTTCATTTCTAGTGTTTATGCGCATTACCGTGGATGTATTCAAATGTGTGGGCTCGGATCTCTCTAATTTTATCTTGATGGTCTTTCCGGGAGATATATATAGGAGGAAGGAATATATTTGTTGACTCTTCTAGAAATGTGGGCTGTCGGAAATTAAACAATAAACTACGCCCTGATGTAAAACGCCTCTCTTGCAGCGTCTCCCACGGGATTTGGCTGATTATCTCTGTGGCGCTTTCGTGCTAACTAAATGAACCTGTAACGAAACGCGTCGCTCTTCTTTGGATCTTTTCTATAATAAGTCCTATCTGGTACGAATCCCGCACTCACGAGCAGTATTCCAGCATTGGTCGACCGAGTATTTTGTAAGCTTTCATGGACTACATTTTCTGTGTTTTCTTCCAATGAATCTCAGTCTGGCATCTGTCTTGCTAGCGATTAATTTTAAGTGTTTGTTCATTAAAAATTTTTCTGTAGGCATACTCCTGGGTATTTATGGAAGTAACTGGTTCCAGTGGCTGTTTTACAATTGTGTAACCATACAATATAGGGCACTCTGCTCAATTGCGAATCCCTGCACCAAGCGTCGATCCTCCGCCTATCTTCCTGCATTTCGCTAAATTTCTTTTTTTATATACAACAGTATCATCTGCGAAAATCGTCATGCAACGTGCGAAGTTATCTACTGGGCGATTTATATATATTGCGAAAAGTAACAGTCCTACAGCATTCCGCACATAACTGTTTAAAATGTATAGCATCAATGTCAAAGTAACGCATATATTGTCTCTTACACAATAAAACAGTTTCATACACAACTTACTCCCATAGAGAAAATGTACAAAAAAAAGAAACATTCATTCAGTTATAAGGTCATAGGGGAGACGATCACGAGCGACTATATCTGCACCATATATGTGCAGGCCTACTACGCAAGCCACCGCACGACAAGCGCAGAAGGTTACATATTGCACCACATTTATACCATTCCTGTTCTAATCGCCCAGAAAGAAAGAGCTTTGACACCCGTCTGTATGAGTCGGAATTTCTCTTATTTTGCTGTCGTCGTCATTACACGAGATATAACAAAAAATAAGCCAGCCCTAGGAGATATCTCGGTAACACCGCCTGTGACCTTGATAATGGTCTCAGTTCGCTGACGAAAAAAATTCCACAAATTTCTTCTCGTATGCCGTATTCAGCTGAAATCAGTAATCGGTAGTCTGATTCCGTAGAGCTATCAACTTTCGGGGAAGTTGATAACTATGTGTCACCCCCTGTAGATCCAGACATTTTCTATGGGATTTTA
Source organism: Schistocerca piceifrons (assembly GCF_021461385.2). NCBI lineage: Eukaryota > Metazoa > Arthropoda > Insecta > Orthoptera > Acrididae > Schistocerca > Schistocerca piceifrons. Next base: position 726,645,233 of record NC_060149.1, read on the forward strand.
CTTTTACTCCTCGGCTCTACAGCTCTTGAAGGGCCTGCATCACAATATCCTGCCATTCTATCCGATCCATGGCTTTCCGTCTCCATCCTCTGACACCCAGCTTTTTCATGTCCTCTTCAACTCCATCCATCCATCTCTTTCTGGGGCGTCCCCTCCGCCGTCTGCCTCCAGCCTTGCCATCAAAAATCCTCTTACATGCTCTGTCTTCTTCCAATCTGACCACGTGCCCTGCCCACCGCAGTGTTCTTATTTTAATGGTAGTAACAATGTCAGGTTCTTCAAAAAGGTGTTGTAGTTCTGCATTCGCACGAATGTGCCAACCTTCTTGCTCATATACTGGGCCATATATTTTACTTAGCACCTTTCTCTCCCACATGCTAAGGATCCTTTCCTCATTTACAGTCACAGTCCACGTTTCCGCACCATACATAACAACTGGTCTTATAATTGTTTTGTAAATGAGGGTTTTGGATTTTCGCGATAGAAGCGAACTCCTAAGCATGGGTAATGCGGCAAGGTAGCATCTGTTACCTGCTGCTATTCTGGCTTTCACCTCGCTGCCAATGTCTTTTGTCTCAGTGATAGTCGACCCAAGGTACTTGAAGTCTCTCACCCTTTCAAACTCACTGTCGGCTATCCTGAGATTTGGTAGGTTTTGTTGGTTGGTCACTGCCATATACTTCGTCTTTTCGACGTTGACTGTTAGGCCAAGTTCCCTTGCACCTTTCTCCAGTTGTTGATAGGCTTCGCCTAGCACAGCAGTGTTTCGTGCGAGTAATGCGACATAGTCAACGTAGGCTAGGCACTGTAGTGAACGATTTAAGAAGGTTCCTCCTTTATTTAACTCTATCTCACTTATGACTTTATCTAGGCAAAGGTTGAATAGCAATGAGGAGATATTGTCACCCTGTCGAAGTCCCCTCTTCACTTCCTCTTCTCTGGAGATTTCGTGCTGTATTTTTACTTTACAGTTGGTTTCGCTGAGGGTCATCATAGAAAGTTTAACGAGTTTCTTAGGTATTCCAGCCTCTTCCATTACATTCTGCAATGCCACTCTTGCGATGCTATCACAGGCTTGTTTAAAGTCGATATAAAGCTGGTGTATGTTAATTTGATGTTCTTCTATGGGATTAAAAATAGGTGAATTAGTGGGTTAGTCAAGAGGCGATAGGGTTCCTCAATGTTAGCAAACCAGAAATGTATGAGTGCAGCCCCGTGGAAATAGCTGTTGTCATCTTGCAAAACGAGAGTGTCCACACTCTTCACGATCACTAATGTCGATAAACATCCCCTTTCGCCTTCTCTGCGAATGTGAAGGGGTGGGCCCCATACATGGCATGTAAAACATCGCCAACCCATCACAGTACCATATAAGGCCTGAACTGACTCTCCAAACAGTGACGTACCGATTGTTAAACAATACAGGTAGATTTTCTGATCAGATTCCATACCATATTTGCTACTTACCAAATTAAGGGACTGCTGGTCAGTTGGTATCTGGGCTATGCACGGCTCTGTTCATAAGATGTGGCTCAGCGTTGTCGTAGGGTCGAGCCATGGATGTCTGCTTTCATGCTCATTACCTAAGATAGCTGAACTAGCTATTGCATATTATGATAATTCGGTCAAATAGCTAAAGCACTGGGAAGTTCAGTGAAATTTTAAACAGACACGAATTGCTATTAAATGAATAATGATGTATCGGAATGAAAGTTTATTATCTCTTGACCATAAATCGACGTAGATGACACCACGAATCTATGCTGAATAAAGTAATAATTTCTACAATTAATCACATGAAAGAATAGAAATGTTGACCCTACAATAATTCAGTTTAAAAGATACAAACAGATAAATATTCAATTTCAGCTGAGGCAGCGTGACTATGCATATTCATAATGGTAGTAGACTCTCTAGAAATCAGTAAATCCACACTATTTCCCCAAATAATAGTCCCATGCTTTTAACTAGGCACATATAATCCCAGAGCAACAAGTAAATCGCGTCAAAGGCCTTGAAGCACATCTTACGATGATCGGTGACAGTTCATACTAACTCACTAAGTCACAGTCTCACTTGCCTCGGAATTTTACTAAGTACGAACAGAGTTTAAAGTATTCGCGACCGCTAGCCGCCCAAAAACAATCACTTCACCACACTAACTGCTCTACACATAAAGTCTCTCCTCTCTATCATCTCCACACCAAGTCTTTCCTCTATCCGCCCTCGACACGAAGTTCACTGTAGCACATCTCCACAGCAAGTTTTCCACTCTCCATCACCTCTCGACGCAAAATGTTTCAACTTTCTTCCTGTCCCAGATATCCCACCTTGCACTCAAGAGCCACTCCACGAAACAGAATGTCATAGAGCCTCACCGCTGGCGCCAATAACAAACATTCGCTCTCCCACCAAAGAGCATGATTTACTGAAATCTATAAAATGCACCACCATTTGCATAGTAATAAATTTACAGGTTAGACATATATCTTAAATTAAAGATCATTTTCCCCCTCTTCTGTAGAGACCAAAGACTACATTTTACATATAAAAGTAAAGACAAAATTAATCGGCCGGCCAGTGTGGCCGAGCGGTTCTAGGCGCTTCAGTCTGGAACCACGCAACCGCTACGGTCGCAGGTTCGAATCCTGCCTAGGGCATGGATGTGTGTGATGTCCTTAGGTTAGTTAGGTTTAAGTAGTTCTACGTTCTAGGGGACTGATGACCTCAGATGTGAAGTCCCATAGTGCTGAGAGCCATTTGAACCATTTGAACCACAAAATTAATCAGATATGATGTAGAGCATACGCGCTTATAACAAATAGTAAATAATACTCGTTAAAACGTATGAAACATAAGTTTGGCCTGCTCAATTGATGCGTCTTTTCACGCTCAATCTATTTATGGCATTAAATGTTACGGATCATTTACCGGTTTTAATTTAAAAAGGTTTTAATAATGGCCAAGGTAGCTTTTAGTTACCATTCAGAAACAGTTAATAATTCGGATAAACGTAACATATTCTGTATCGCTAGACCTCAGAACTGCCATACTGCTTTCATTTGCTGTGTACCTTTGGAGGATATCATGATCTGGTGCATTACGTAACAAAAGGACATAAACACAATAATCTTGTGACTTTCAGGAATGGTAGCTAGGGTTCTAAATTCTCATCCAATACTTCATTTATGAAGTTCGCATGAGCCGTTCAGCAGTTATTAATTTGCACTGACTATTGTGAGTATATTTGTTAAGTGAGTTCAGCTAAACTCTACAGTTTTTGTGATATTTATAATATGAAAGTCTGAACGCCGCACAACTGTGTGCTGTACTACGATCTGCTTCCCCGAGATGTAACCTTCACTCCTGACGTATATTGTCAACAACTGACGTCTTGCAGACGCAATCCAAGAACAACGACCAGGAAGACTGCGTAAAGTGATGTCATTCGACTATAACACCCGCCCGCATGCTGCTAGTCTGACAAAAAAGACTATTGGAAAGTCATTCCGCACCCACCTTATTCACCTGACCTTGCGCCATTAGATTTTCACCTTTTCCGCTCTCTATCGACTAGCCTCCAAGGAACTTCCTTTCTGGATGAAGACGCACTCCGAACATGACTCGACGAGTTCTCCGCCTCAAAACCACCAGATTTCTACAGTTGCGGAATCGAAAAGATAATCCCATCTTTTGTAGACTTGAAAATAGTGAGGGAGAATATATTATCGATGACTAACGTCTCTGTTATGTGTGTCTGTTGTGTTTATTAATCTTATGAAAAAACGTTACGAATAGTGAAACATCGAATTATTATGGAATTATGACGTATTTCAATAGCCGGCCGGAGTGACCGTGCGGTCCTAGGCGCTACAATCTGGAACCGAGCGACCGCTACGGTCGCAGGTTCGAATCCTGCCTCGGCATGGATGTGTGTGACGTCCTTAGGTTAATTAGGATTAATTAGTTCTAAGTTCTAGGCGACTGATGACCTCAGAAGTTAAGTCGCATAGTGCTCAGAGCCATTTGAACCATTTTTGAAGTATTTCTATACGGTCATCTTTCAAACTGCAGCAAAAGCCGCTATTGTACGGGACACTCACTGGAACCCACCCGGGATGTCCGCCGCTTTCTACCTTGCAATGGGGGAAAGGCCCTCCTATTGTCCACCGCGGCCGGTCTTTTGTCGATGCACGTCGGCTATATGGAAAGCCCCGGTAGCCACACCTCAGTCTCATGGTACATTTTAAAACTGCTCTCTAGCCGATTTCTCTATCATATGCGTTGTGGTAAAACACACTGCGGGTTAAACGCCTAATAGGCCGTCGGTGCACTGAACGCCATGTGTTGTTTGAAAAGAGGAAAAATCGCGACCTGTTGAAGCACACTTCACGCCTTCAGTCATCAGCCCAGTTCCTGTGTCGCTTGACCCAGTTAAGTCTTTGAATGATAACCGTTCTTACGCTGTGTTATATGGCTGCGAGTGGTGGACCACTGCTTGTAGACGAGTTGGACAGTCCGCGTTGGTACGCCAACAAATCGTGCTTCTTCATTTACGAAGTGCTCATGGGCGCTTGTTCGGTGAGCTCGTGTTGGACGATGTAATAAATTACTTGACTCGTTTCGAAGCCTCGGACGAAATGGAGCTCATCTTCAGCTTTCTGCGATTTATTTTCCTTGAACTTTGCATACATCGAGGAAAGCCGAAGACTCCGGAATCTTTCAGACAGATTGTATAATTGCAGGACAAATATTTAGAAACAAGATTTGAAACAGCAAAACGTTTACATGAGCAGATGTTTTCTATGACCCTAATTTATTGGTTATGAGCTGCAGATTAAAACTGAAGAAGTCGGTGAAAGGTATGAAATGAAAGAGATGGAATCTGGATCAACTGAAACAAAAAGAAGTCACAGAAAAGGACCGTTAAATAACAACTGACTGAAAGAGAAGAAAGGGACAAAAGAGAAGACGTATGTGTAGCTTTGAGATATTAAATAGTCGAGGTGGCAGAGGATTAAATGACTAACAGACAAAGCCTAGAAGAAATTCTTGGATACCACGAAAGCAGAAAATACTCTGACGGAAAAAATCGCAACACCAAAAGATAATGCAGAGTAATGAAATTTCGGGAATACATTTGTCTAGGTAACATATCTAAGTGATTAACATTGCGAGATCAAAGGTTAATGTAAGCACGAGATAAGACATTGCAAATGTGAAATACTAATACGTCAGTAACTGGTGTAACCATCAGACTGTTGAATGAAAACATGCAAACGCGCTGGAGGTCAGTTTTTGGGATGGAGTTCCATGCCTGTTGCACTTGGTCGGTTAGTACAGGGACGATTAATGGTGTCTGCGGGTGACACATATGTGCTCGATTGAAACAGATCTGGTGATCGAGCAGGCCTAGACTACACGTCGACACTCTGTAGAGCATGTTGCATTACAACAGCCGTTACCCTGTTGGAAAATGCCGGCCGTTGTGGCCGAGCGGTTCTAGGGGCTTCAGTCTGGAACCGCTCGACAGCTAAGGTCGCAGCTTCGAATCCTGCCTCAGGCATGGATGTGTGTGATGTGCTTAGGTTAATTAGGTTTAAGTAGTTCTAAGTTCTAGGGGACTGATGACCTCAGATGTTAAGTCCCATAGTGCTCAGAGCCATTTGAACCCGTTCGAAAACATCCCTGGAAAGCGGTTCACGAATGGCGGCACAACAAGTTGTATCACCAGACTGACATATAAATTTGCAGTCAGGAAGCATGGGATAACCTCGAGAGCGCTGCTACTGTCTTAAGAAATGGTATCCCGGATCACAACTCCAGGTATAAGTCCAGTGTATCTAGCATGTGGACAGGTTGGTTGCAGGTCCTCAACTGGCCTTCCAACCAACACACAGCCATCACTGGCACCGAAGCAGAACCAGATTTGATCAGAAAACACAGCAGATTTCCACCCCGCCCTCCAATGAACTCTCGCTTGACACCATAGAAGTCACAACCGGCAGTGTTTTGGGGTCAGTGGAATGCACGTTACAGGCTCGGTGTTGTCTTTGAAGTAACAGATTTGTAACAGTTCGTTGTGCCACTGTGGTTCCGACTGCTGCTGAAATTGCTGCTGCAGATGCAGTGCGATGCAACAGAGCCATACGCTGAACACGATAGTCTTCCATGTTGGTACTGCCACGTGGCCGTCCAGAGCCCGGTCCTCTTGCTACCGTACATTCTCGTGACTACCGCTGCCAGCAGCCATGTACAGTGGTTAGCCGCGTGGTCTAACGGCGCCTTGCCACGGTTCACACGACTCTCCCCGTCGGAGGTTCGAGTCCTCCCTCGGGCTTCGGTGTGTGTGTTGTCCTTAGCGTAAGTTAGTCTAAGATAGATTAAGTAGTGTGTAACCCTAGGGACCGATGACCTCAGCAGTTTTATCCCACAGGAACTTACCACACACACACACATACACACAGTGGCTATATTCCTGCCAAGTCCTTCTGCAGTGTTGCGAAAGGACGACATCGTTCAGTGACGTGTTGATAAAGGCGTCTTTGTCGCCTCAAAGCTAACTACCGCTCACGCTCGTTACAGCGTGCACGAGGGCAGTTCAATAAGTAATGCAACACATTTTTTTTCTCGGCCAATTTTGGTTGAAAAAACCGGAAATTTCTTGTGGAATATTTTCAAACATTCCCGCTTCGTCTCGTATAGTTTCATTGACTTCCGACAGGTGGCAGCGCTGTACGGAGCTGTTAAAATGGCGTCTGTAACGGATGTGCGTTGCAAACAACGGGCAGTGATCGAGTTTCTTTTGGCGGAAAACCAGGGCATCTCAGATATTCATAGGCGCTTGCAGAATGTCTACGGTGATCTGGCAGTGGACAAAAGCACGGTGAGTCGTTGGGCAAAGCGTGTGTCATCATCGCCGCAAGGTCAAGCAAGACTGTCTGATCTCCCGCGTGCGGGCCGGCCGTGCACAGCTGTGACTCCTGCAATGGCGGAGCGTGCGAACACACTCGTTCGACATGATCGACGGATCACCATCAAACAACTCAGTGCTCAACTTGACATCTCTGTTGGTAGTGCTGTCACAATTGTTCACCAGTTGGGATATTCAAAGGTTTGTTCCCGCTGGGTCCCTCGTTGTCTAACCGAACATCATAAAGAGCAAAGGAGAACCATCTGTGCGGAATTGCTTGCTCGTCATGTGGCTGAGGGTGACAATTTCTTGTCAAAGATTGTTACAGGCGATGAAACATGGGTTCATCACTTCGAACCTGAAACAAAACGGCAATCAATGGAGTGGCGCCACACCCACTCCCCTACCAAGAAAAAGTTTAAAGCCATACCCTCAGCCGGTAAAGTCATGGTTACAGTCTTCTGGGACGCTGAAGGGGTTATTCTGTTCGATGTCCTTCCCCATGGTCAAACGATCAACTCTGAAGTGTATTGTGCTACTCTTCAGAAATTGAAGAAACGACTTCAGCGTGTTCGTAGGCACAAAAATCAGAACGAACTTCTCCTTCTTCATGACAACGCAAGACCTCACACAAGTCTTCGCACCCGAGAGGAGCTCACAAAACTTCAATGGACTGTTCTTCTTCATGCACCCTACAGCCCCGATCTCGCAACGTCGGATTTCCATATGTTTGGCCCAATGAAGGACGCAATCCGTGGGACGCACTACGCGGATGATGAAGAAGTTATTGATGCAGTACGACGTTGGCTCCGACATCGACCAGTGGAATGGTACCGTGCAGGCATACATGCCTTCGTTTCAAGGTGGCGTAAGGCCGTAGCATTGAATGGAGATTACGTTGAAAAATAGTGTTGTGTAGCTAAAAGATTGGGGAATAACCTGGTGTATTTCAATGCTGAATAAAACAACCCCTGTTTCAGAAAAAAATGTGTTGCATTACTTATTGAACTGCCCTCGTATTTAAAGGAAACCTGATTTCCATCTTCATAGTGACGCTACTAGCGCCACTCTCATATCACTCGGCGAAATTTAAGTAGACTATCTTCCAGATATAGAAACACGCTTAACAACTTTCGTTTACGTCGCACGACTCCTTTGTGGCGCAACGATTTTTTCCCATCAGTGTATAAAAATGCAGCGAATGAACCAAGTAAAACTGAATACTAACGCCTACAAAGTGAGGTTGACAGGAAGGGCAAACTGACAAAGTAGGAATGGCTAGAGGAGACAATAAAAGCATGCGTGGCGCTAGGTACGATATATGCCACGTATAGAAAAATAAAGGAAATTTGTAGATATAAGAGAACTGTATGAATGTCATGGGTTCATATGGCAAGCCAGTACGAAGCAAATATGGGAAGGCTGAAAGATGGAAGGAATGTACAGAAGGCCAATACAAAGGGAAGAAATTGGAAGACAATATCGCGTTGAACAGTGCGGCATGTAGTGTGGCTAGCGGTTGGTGTCGCTGGTTGGTGGGCTATGGGTGGCCACTTCAAACCCGACCACCAGCAATTATTCGACATTTAGTATTTATCAATCCTGGAACATTCTCGAAATGTCTTATGTTTGTATGTTCTGGAATATTCGACATATGTGTAAGCGGCATTCAAACGGAAACCGAACACTCCTCACTCCAGTCAAAAGTAACCACCACATCCGTTAAGACATTTATTCCGCTTAGTGACGAGACCATCAATTCATGTTTCGTAGAATGTGGTCGGCCGCTGACGGATCCACAACCGTACCAACTCTTGCAGTTCCTCATCCGACAGAAACCGACATCCACCCACGTGTTTCTTCAGGTCCCCAAAGATGTGAAAATCACACGGTGAAAAATCCTGGCTGTACGAAAGATGTTGGAATATTTCCCAACAAAACTGCTGAAACGTAGCCTCCGTTCGATTGGTAGTGTGGGGGCAGGCGTTATCGTGCTACAGGATGATTCCGTCCGACAGCATGTCGACAGCCTGAGGGCTGTAGTATCACCTACTGCTAAACTACATCTGAGCCATCGTGAGATGCTTCGTTTGTTGGGACTGCGGACGATTTTCTGGGAAGGTACTAACAAGTACAAAGGATGGCATTGCTTTTCATGGGAACCTCTGCTTCAGGCGAGTGATGGAGTCCCTCAGACAAATATCAGGCAGGTCGGGAAAAAAGGCCAGTGTCCACTCTGCTTGCCAATGGGTGTTGTCCGAGATGTAAAGGAGCTTCTGCAGGCAGTGACTGAAGGCACTGGCTGCGCCCGGCTGCAAATCATGACTCATGTTGGCATCAATGACGCCTGCGGCCTGAGCTCAGCGGCCATCCTCGATTCCAACAAGCGGTTGACTGACTTCGTGCAGACAGCTAGCCTCACTGTCAGAGTGGTATAGTTGAATTCTTTTATCTTGGCGGTTCGCGCATGCCCGCTCAGACGCGGGAGATTGCTGCGTTGCCAGTTGCACGTGCCAAGAGAAGCAGCGCCATAGTATAGTATTGTTCGCAAACTTACGTTTAGGGGCGAGCGCGCAGTTTATGAAATAAAGCCACCACGGCTGCATTAACCCTTTTGCTGCTACAGAGACGTGCTCCCCGCATTCCGTGCAGTGCGCGATTTTGTCATCACTGCACTGCTCGCCTGTGCAGACACATGGTGTTCCGACTGCTTTGACACACTTTACCATTCGATTTCACGAAAACTATTTGGCCCAAAAATTTGATTTTTACACATCTTCTTGACTGATACCTTCCCCCCATAAATGACTTAATTTTGTTTCGATGTTCAACGCAGTTATTGTGCAGCATTAAATGTAGTAAACCACTGCATGAAATTTTGAAGAGTTTGCAGAGGTAAAAGTCCATAGCGTATACTTTTCGTATGGTCGATTTTAGTTGCCACTAAAAATTTCAAAAAATTAAGACACTTCGATATTATTTTTAAATAAAAAAATATTAAGCACAGAACAAGGTTTGAACCCAGACCCTCTTGCTAAGTAGTCAAACTATTTAACCATTACGCTAACGCAGCTCGTAATAGCATAGATCGCCTGGAGGACTTTAAAATATCATGCAAAATACCGTCAAACACTGTTGTTATGACTACGTTTCGTCGAAGTACAATAGGAAATAAATAATTACCGCTGTTCTTTATTGCGAAAAAGCGGTTAGTGAGAATGATACAAACACCATTCCTTGCTATCGCCTGAATTAGGAGGCCTATTACTTGTTTGGTTTAATTAATTAATAGAATATGAAGGAATTGGTATAAAGAATGCTTTTTCCAAACTTTCTATAAAAGAAATTCTGCTATCAAGACATTGCTTTTGTTCAATTACTTTATTTATGACTGAACGTTTCTAAAACTGAAGACACTCGTCCGTGTTCTGCACTGCAATCGAGCTCTGGCAACATAGTTCTCTGTTCATTGGCTGACTGTGTTTTGTGACGTAAGATGCCCAGAACGATCCTAAACTCGGCCGCCGTCATAAATGACGCGCACTTTAGTAGAGCTATCGTTGTGCAGCATCGTTCCCAGAACCAGTGCTCGTTTGGAATCTAGTGGAAGAATTGAACCAGAGGCTCAGACGATTCTGTGACGATGTTGGATGCGGATTTTGCGACCTAATGTGACGGATGGAGGGTTGTAGGACCCCTCTTAATATGTTAGGCGCGCATGACAAGCGGGAAGCTGCTACTACGCTAGCGGAGTACAGGTGGCGTGCACATTTGGTTCTTTTTAGGATAGAGAAATCCCTGCGCAAGCTCTATAAGATTCATTCTGATTCCAGAGAGGGTAGGATTGTCCATTGAAGACTGAAGAAATAAAATTTTAATATACACTGACAGAAAACAATTGCGACATAGTTGTGCGACATAAACGAAAGTTGCTGGGCGTATTTCTACATCTGAAAGATTATGTTATTCAGATTTCGTACCAGTCGTGCAACAGTTACGCTAGCAGCGCCACTACGAACATGCAAATCAGGTTTGCTTTAAATACACGCTGTAACGGTCGTGAGCGTTAGTTACTTTTGAGACTGGATTTGGTGAACTGATGTTAGTCAAGAATGCCTTTAAGGTGACAAGGACGCCATTATCAACAACTCACTCAGTTTGAACGAAGTCGTGCAATAGGGCTGCGAGAAGTTGGATGTTCCTTCTACGATATTGCAGAAAGGCTTGGCAGGAATGTAGCTACTGTACAGGATTGCTGGCAACGGTGGTCATAAGAATGTACGGTCGCAAGAAGACCGGGGTCTGGACTGCCACATCGCACAACCGAAAGGGAAGACCCTCGTGTTCGGTGTATGGCTCTGGCACATCGTACTGAATCTGCGGCAGCAATCTGAACAGCAGTTGGCACCACAGCGACACAACGAACTGTTACAAATCGGTTACTATAAAGACAGCTCCGGCCAACACGTCCTATAGTGTGCATTCCGCAGACACCAAACCACCGCCGTTTGCGAGTTCAGTCAAGCTAGAGCTTAGTGGAGGACAGGGTGGAGGTCTGTTGTGTTTTGGGATGAAAATTTGTTCTGTCTCGGTGCCACTAATGGGGTGTTTTGATTAGAAGGTCAGTTAAGGGCCAGCAACCAACCAATATGGACCTACATTTCGAGTTATGGTCTTGGGTGTGATTTCGTACTACAGCAAGAGCACTCTCATGGTTATTCCACGGACGCTGACTGCACAATTGTATGTCAGTCTTGTGATTCAACCTACTGTGCCGCCATTAGTGAACAGCATTCCAGTGGGTGTTTTCAAACAGGATAACGCTCGCTCACATCACTGCACATACCTTCTCAGCCTCTGAAGTTTCATTTCATTTTCTCCTCCCTTTCTGTGTGCTTTACTTTTTCGTCAGCCAGTGTATATATAATATCTTGAATCGTAATGGTCCTACCAAACTTCCACGAACTACATCGGACGTTAACTTCGTTTCTAGGATTGTCTACCCGTTCAAAACCGCATGCAAATTTCTGTCCCCAAAGAAAACTTCCACCTAATCGCGCACATGCTCTTGACATTGCCTGTATAAACCTGCTAATTATGTAGTGTGGTCCGTTTGATTGGTTACAAGTAGTTGCACTCGAGATCTGGCGGTAATTAATGCTGTTTTTGGAGCCAGAGACGTTGTTTCACCTATAAATATGGTCTGAGATCTACTTGCGTGTTCAGTAGGCCTGGTCCCACTTCTGCTGCAGAGGACAATTCCTTGGGAGTACCAAAAATCTAAAACGGGTCCTCGGTGCGACAGTCAGAAAAGTCGAAACTTTAGATGCAGGGCCCCACTAAAGTAGATACACTAATTGATTCTTTTGGTCGTGTCTGGTAGTACAAACTGTGAATGTTAGAATACAGAGAGTATTTTATCATTTTTACACCGGTGTCCAAAACAAAAGCAAGAAACTGCTATTTCTCCGTTCTGTGTCTAATACACGTACAATCATACAAATTGTAAACAGATGTCATTACGATCGTGTTCTACTCGGAAGATAGCATTCCGATCAATGGACAACCGCGCCAGCAATGACGTCAGGGCACCTATTAAGCGGGGCAGTGTTTGCAGGGTAGTCCTACGTCCACAATCGCTGCATACACAGTCGCAGACGGTGCAGTATGGCACAGAGAAGAAGCCTACAGACTCTCTACTGTGGATGGCCATAGGAAGAATGGAAGCAGGACAATCGCAAACTGATGTCGCCCGATGGTTTAATGGGAATCGCTCCGTTGTTTCGCGGATGAGGCGACAGTTTATAGAGACTGAAACTGTATCCCAGAGACCAGGACAGGACGAACCACGTGTGACATTAGAAAGAGTGTGGCGTTATATGGCTGTAAGGGTACGACGGTACCGCCTTGCTACTGCACTGCAATTGGCATCTGACCTTGCAGCATCCCCTGGACGTTTTTTATCGAGGCAAACGGCGTACAGAAGGCTTCAGCAGAGTGGCCTTTGTTGTTGGAGACCTGCTGTTTGTTTATCTCTGGTGTGTCTTGATAGAAAGAAACGTCTATAGTGGAGCCGTCAACATGCCACCTGAACGGTCGAGCGGTGGGCCAATGTTCTTTTCACAGATGAGTCCTGATTTCGTCTGGAGAGTGATTCTCGACGGATTCGCATCTGAAGGGCACGTGGAACACGATTTCGGGACTCAGACATTGTGGAAAGAGACCGATATCCAGAATCCGTAATGGTGTCAGCGGGGATTATGTTGTCCGCTCGAACACCTCTTCATGAAATTGTGAAGTTGAATCAGCAAGATTTAACTGCTGTCAGGTGCCGTGAGGAAATCTTGGGATCTCATGCGCTGTTGTTGCGACGTGTTGTGGGCCCAGACTTCGTACTTATGGACGATAATGCTCGACCTCATTGAGCACGGGTGGTTGATAATTATTTTTTTGTGCTAACGGAAGATACTGCACGCATGGCGTGGTCTGCTCGCTCTCCTGGTTTGAATCCCATAGAGCATGTCTAGGGGAGACGGGTTGCATAACGAGCATCCACCAACCACTCTCCAAGACTTGTGAGCAGCTCTGCAGGAAGAATGGGCGTTATTGTCTCAACATGAGGTTGATGACATCGTTCACACCATATCCAGTCGTTTTTAGGCCTGTACTGATGACAGAGGTGGTCGCACCCCATACTGAGCACAGAAAGTGTGTGCAAATCTCTTAAGTTGTAAGAAAACGAAGAACATTTTTGTCTACCGTTATGCATGTTGCAATTGATTGTGTTCTGTATTCTTTACGTTGTTTCCACTTCACTATCACCTGTTTATACCGTTTTGTGGTAAAATAAACGCAACCATGCAAAATTTCCGTTTGTTGCTATAATTTTGGACACCAGTGTATTTCATCCGTTGTCACTGTAACTGTATCAGTCTATATACAACATAGACACTATGAACCATGTGGCAGATTGTTTTAAGCGCTGAGTATGTGTATGTGTGTGTGTGTGTGTGTGTGTGTGTGTGTGTGTGTGTGTGTGTCTGTGTGTGTGTGTGTGTGTGTGTATTCAAATCATTAAACCATCATTGCACAATAATGTCATCTAGAATTCGACTGCAGTGTTAGTTTTTAATTCAATGTTACAGGGAATTGATTCAGTCGATATTTACGGCGAGTGATCCGTTGTCGAATTGATCTTGAAGTAGAAACCTCAGATACAGATAGTGAAATGAGGCTATTATTAGTTAAGTTCTACATCTGCACGATTCATTTTGAAGCGTATGCCCGAGCCAGGATTCGAACCTGCGACCGCAGCAGCAGCGCGGTTCCAGACTGAAGCGCCAAGAACCGCTCGACCACAGCGGCCGGCAGAAGATATTTTTATTCTGCATTATATTGGGGTTTCTAAGTGCTCCATTCTTCATGTTCCATTCCATGGAATGTGGAAAGAATTACTGCTTTGTGCAAACTACAAGTTGTCTGATTTGATCTTCACAAACCTTAAAAAAGCAGAATGTAGGGCTGAAGGGTATTCATGATTCTGCACTGGAAACTGGTCCTTGAAACTTTCGCAATACGTTTTCGTAAGACAGTGTTATTCCGTCGTAGTGTAAATGTCGTTTTCAATTACGTTGCTTTTATGTTACGTTCTCCCGCGAAAGAATGGAGTCTATGACCATTAGGAATGCCGTTTATATAAATTAAATGTTCTCTTTCTGTGGAGTATTATAAGGACCACAAACACTACTAAGTATTCTCTGTAAATTTTAGTAATCCTTTCGTACACTAACTGTCGTTTTCTAGAATTTTACCCATAAATCAAAGCAGGGCGCTTCTGTTGGCCACGAATGAACCCATCAGATTTTTCCGCTTCATATCGTGTCAAGATCAGACTAGACATTTATTCGAGCACACGCAAATGTGGCAAATTTTAATGAACACGAGAAGGGTATTGGAAAAAGGCCAGTTAATCCCTCACTCGAATTCGGCAACTCTGCATTGTATGAGTCACAAGGGATGGAACTTCTGGCGCTGAACATACCTTGTCAGTTCCGTGTTTGCCATCAACTGGCTAGAGTCTGTGCAGGCTTATATAGTGATTCATTGTGTTCTTCAGGTTAAGGTTATCGAAGAGAAAAATACGGCAAATAGACATATTTTGCGACCGGTCTACAGTTGTCGGCTAACGTACACTTAGTTTGCGATGTGTAAAAATTCGTCCGCAGCTCGTGGTCGTGCAGTAGCGTTCTCGCTTCCCGCGCCCGGGTTCCCGGGTTCGATTCCCGGCGGAGTCAGGGATTTTCGCTGCCTCGTGATGACCGGGTGTTGTGTGATGTCCTTAGGTTAGAGTGGTTAGCACACTGGACTCGCATTCGGGAGGACGACGGTTCAATCCCGCGTCCGGCCATCCTGATTTAGGTTTTCCGTGATTTACCTAAATCGCTCCAAGCAAATGCCGGGATGGTTCCTCTGACAGGGCACGGCCGACTTCCTTCCCCGTCCTTCCCTGATCCGATGAGACCGATGACCTCGCAGTTTGGTCTCTTCCCACAAAACAACAACAACATCCTTAGGTTAGTTAGGTTTAAGTAGTTCTAAGTTCTAGGGGACTGATGACCATAGATGTTAAGTCCCATAGTGCTCAGAGACATTTTAACCATTTTTTTGTAAAAATTTAAACCTTATAAAAGCGTTTTAGAATATGAAGAACGTGAATGACGATGCTGCGGTAACATTTCTCTGTGTTCCGTGAAATTGTTGACTATAGGCAGCGAAAACTTATTTTCGTGTTTGGAAGGCCAACATGACCACACACCAATTCCAGAACACTTAATAAACAGAAGAATGTTCTAAAATTCTATTCAAAGAAAGGGTGAATCTTTGGATGAAAGTCGATGAAAGTGTAATCGTGAAGAAGTAGGTAACAATTCATCAACAAGAAACGCTTTAACCAGAAACGATGTAGAGTATATACGCAACATTAGTCATGCTCATTTGAAGAGTATGCCGAAACTGCGAAAATCTACGGCGGAAGTTCAGATTGCCTTACGCCAGATGAAGGTAATAACTATAAAAGGCGACACATTTATTCTTAATAATGACATAGAAAATGGCCATGTTATTTTTTCTGTCTACTCAAATCTAGAATTTCTAAGTCAGCAGGAAATTATATTGATGGGTGCTACTTTTCAATATGCAGCAAAGTATTTTCTCCAGCTAGTTACAATACACTGTTACTCTGGAGATTCTTACATACCACTAGTACTCAGCTTCAAGGAAGATACGAATGAGGAAACCTATATGAAGATTCTGAAGTTTATTCATGATGAATGAGGGAGGAGACAACTGTGTTTTGCACCAAAAACGCTGGTCATTGACTTCGAAGAATCCATCCATGCGATTGGGAGGATTATTTTCCCATCATTCAAGATTGTTGGTTGTCGGTTTCGTCTAGCTCCAGCTTGGTAAGTACAATTATAAGTGTTGTATTGTGAAGGAGATAATTTTGTTAGACAATAAACGGCTATAAATTATGCAGAATGTTTATGGAATCTTCCGTCTACTTGGAAGAACATGGACATAATATGAATTGACATAGACACTATTGATGTTTATGGAACATTAATACCGTGTATTTCAATTATAAAATAGAATGTTATTCATCCTTTTTAACTCCTGACGTAAAAACAATGTGTGTTGCAAGTTCGAGGCGTCTGTGTGTCTGTCTGGCATGGGTGCTCGCAAACCAATGGAGCGATTTTAGCGCAGTTTGAAAACTTGGGCAATCGGGATAGCTCTTAGTTTTATTCTATAACAAACTGTTCACTCGTTTAATGATCATCAGCAATAACCAGTAAAAAAGTAGACTGACAGCGCGCTTTCTTGCAAGACCCTGCCTAAATAATGTGAGATTCAGTAAACTGTATAGTGTCGAATTGTAGATCTGAAAACTTTCTAAATAAAAGTAAGGAAGCACATACATCAACTATTACGGCTGAGTCAAGACCAGGCGCACTAGACAATTTGAAAAGCCGAAAATGGTCATTGGGGGTCAACATCAATGACGCTAACTTTTGTGTTGATAATTTCGAGCTCTACTGTCTGATAGTATGTAATCTGGTGTTACACTTATAGTTTAGGAAGCAACAGCAAAAGAGAGCATTGGCGACAAGCTTCCAGGCGTGATCCGCTGTTATCGCCACGCATATTCCTAATTTTAAGGAACTGGAGAAATATATATAGCAATACGTAGCAAGAGAGTGTATCTATGAAACGAACATCCGGTTCTCGAGTGCAACGTCCATTTGTATACCCTGACCTGAATTCTGTCATCGCATATGTTCTTCCGCCACACAGAATCACGCTTCAGGTCGCTTGTATTGGTTTCTTTTTCAAAATTTTGAACACATATCTCTTTTTATTCCTAAAATTGTCTAAAACAGTGGCCGTCAAACAGTTTTGTTTAAGAGACAATATTGACATTGTAGAGCGACACATCGAGCCGCATAGCAGGAGTGGATGGGGGGAAGAGGATGTGGGGAATTGGCCATTTAAACAGAAATTCATTTTCCGCCAAAACGTGGTTATTAATAGACCCTTACTACTTATAAATTTCGATTCTACATACATTGTAAGGTATCGCACCAAATATTTTAAGCGCAAGGGAAAATAAAACACGGAAGAGCCAAAGAAATTGGTACACCTGCCTAATATCGTGTAGGGCCCCCGTGAGCAAGCGGAAGTGCCGCAACACGAAGTCACATGGACTCGACTAATGTCTGAAGTAGTGCTCGAAGGAACTGACACCATAAATCCTGCAGGGCTTTCCATAAATCCGTAAGAGTACGAGGGGGTGGAGATCTCCTATGAACAGCAAGTTGCAAGGCATCCTAGATACGCTAAATAATGTTCATGTCTGGGGAGGTTTGACGCCAACGGAAGTGTTTAAACTCAGCAGAGTGTTCCTGGAGCCATTCTGTAGCAATTCTGGACGTGTGGGGCGTCGCATTGTCCTGCTGGAATTGTCCAAGTCCGTCAGAATGCACAATGGAGATGAATGGATGCAGGTGATCAGACAGGATGCTTACGTACGTGTCACCTGTCAGAATCGTATCTAGACGTATCAGGGGACCCATATCACTCCAACTGCACACGCTCACACGATTACAGAGCCTCCACCAGCTTGAACAGACCCCTGCTGACATGCAGGGTCCATGGGATCATGAGGTTGCCGCCGCCCAGGGTGGGCGAGCGGTTCTAGGCGCTACAGTCTGGAACTGCGCTACCGCTACGGTCGCAGGTTCGAATCCTGCCTCGGGCATGGATGTGTGTGATGTCCTTAGGTTAGTTAGGTTTCAGTAGTTCTAAGTTCTAGGGGACTGATGACCTCAGAAGTGAAGTCCAATAGTGCTCAGAGCCATCATGAGGTTATCTCCATACCCGTAAACACCCATCCACTCGATACAATTTGAGACGAGGCTAGTCCGACCAGGCAACATGTTTCCAGTCATCAACAGTCCAATGTCGGTGCTAGCGGGCCCAGACAAGGCGTAAACCTTTGTGTCGTGCATTCATCAAGGTATATGAGTGGGTCTTCGGCTCCGAAAGCCTATATCGATGGAGTTGTTTGAATGATTCGCAATCTGACACTTGTTGGTGACCCAGCACTGAAATCTGCAGCAGTTTGCGTAAGAGTTGTACTTCTGTCACGTTGAACGATTCTCTTCCGTCGTCGTTGGTCCCGTGTTTGCAGGATCTTTTTCCAGTCGCAGCGACGTCGGAGATTTGATGTTTTGCCGGATTCCTGATATGCACGGTACATTCCTGAAATGGTCGTACAGGAAAGTCCCCGCTCCATCACTACCTCGCACATGCTGTGTCCCATCGCTCGTGCGCTGACTATAACACGACGTTCAAACTCATTTAAATCTTGATAACCTGCCACTGTAGCAGCATTAACCAATCTAACAACTGCGCCAAACACTTGTTGTCTTATATAGGCGTTACCGACGGCAGCGCCGTATTCTGCCTGTTTACGTGTCTCTGTATTTGAATACGGACGCCTGTACTAGTTTCTTTGGCGCTTCTGTGTGTATTGGAACTACTTGCATTTTTCCGAAAGCTTACACAGTGACTAGTTTTCCGCAACTAAGCTACCCACTGCCCACGGTGATCACCGCCATTGTAACAGGATCGCATGTTTGTTTTCCTAGTCGGCTACGGTGGCCGAGCGGTTCTAGGCGCTTCAGTTCGGAACCACGCGGCTGCTACGGTCGCAGGTTCGAACGTATTTCCCGTGCACCAAGACCAACGCTGTCACGTGGATCCGTGAGCATGCGGTGCACTACTTATTTCACGATAGACCTAAAGATGTATTCGACTTTTGGAACTACCTACAAGAACGTCATTGCAAGATCGTACGGAACCCAAAATACAGACAGTATTTTTCTAATTACTTAGGGAGTGCCCTATGCGACCCTCCACGCAGCTGGATCATCAACAGGTAGGAGAAGACACCCATTGAGTGAGCTGACAAGACTAAGTTCGATTCTCGATGGAATAACATACGACATACGTGAAGACATACCTGGATGATGAAGTGTAAGGAGAGAAGCTACGCACCCTTCTGCATCATGTACGCAGCACTTTTTTTTTTTTTTTCGTTTTCCCCATATGCATTACTTCGGTGTAGGAACGTGCCGAGATATTGATTTCTTTACTCAGAGCACGATGCGGTGCTAGGTACATTTATTTTTGTTGTGGTATAAAGTAAAACCAAATTAAGAATATATTAAAAACATCATCATCATCATTTAAGACTGATTATGCCTTTCAGCGTTCAGTCTGGAGCATAGCCCCCTTATAAAATTCCTCCATGATCCCCTATTCAGTGCTAACTTTGGTGCCTCTTCTGATGTTAAACCTATTACTTCAAAATCATTCTTAACCGAATCCAAGTACCTTCTCCTTGGTCTGCCCCGACTCCTCCTACCCTCTACTGCTGAACCCATGAGTCTCTTGGGTAACCTTGCTTCTCCCATGCGTGTAACATGACCCCACCATCTAAGCCTGATCGCCCTGACTGCTACGTCTATAGAGTTCATTCCCAATTTTTCTTTGATTTCCTCATTGTGGACACCCTCCTGCCATTGTTCCCATCTACTAGTACGTGCAATCATCCTAGCTACTTTCATATCCATAACCTCAACCTTAATGATAAGGTAACCTGAATCCACCCAGCTTTCGCTCCCATACAACAAAGTTGGTCGAAAGATTGAACGGTGCATAGATAGCTTAGTCTTGGTACTGACTTCCTTCTTGCAGAAGAGAGTAGATCGTAGCTGAGCGCTCACTGCATTAGCTTTGCTGCACCTCGCTTCCAGTTCTTTCACTATTTTGCCATACTGTGAGAATATGCATCCTAAGTACTTGAAACCGTCCACCTGTTCTAACTTTGTTCCTCCTATTTGGTACTCAATCCGTTTATATTTCTTTCCCACTGACATTACTTTCGTTTTGGAGATGCTAATCTTCATACCATAGTCCTTACATTTCTGATCTAGCTCTGAAATATTACTTTGCAAACTTTCAATCGAATCTGCCATCACAACTAAGTCATCCGCATATGCGAGACTGCTTATTTTGTGTTCACATATCTTAATCTCACCGAGCCAGTCTATTGTTTTCAACATATGATCCATAAATAATATGAACAACAGTGGAGACAGGTTGCAGCCTTGTCTTACCCCTGAAACTACTCTGAACCATGAACTCAATTTACCGTCAGCTCTAACTGCTGCCTGACTATCCATGTAAAGACCTTTAATTGCTTGCAAAAGTTTGCCTCCTATTTCATAATCTCGTAGAACAGACAATAACTTCCTCCTAGGAACCCGGTCATATGCCTTTTCTAGATCTATAAAGCATAGATACAATTCCCTGTTCCACTCATAACACTTCTCCATTATTTGCCGCAAGCTAAAGATCTGGTCCTGACAACCTCTAAGAGGCCTAAACCCACACTGATTTTCATCCAGTTTGTCCTCAACTAATACTCGCACTTTCCTTTCAACAATACCTGAGAAGACTTTACCCACAACGCTGATTAAAGAGATACCTCTGTAGTTGTTACAATCTTTTCTGTTTCCATGTTTAAAGATTGGTGTGATTACTGCTTTTGTCCAGTCTGATGGAACCTGTCCCGACTCCCAGGCCATTTCAATTATCCTGTGTAGTCATTTAAGACCTGAGATTCCACTGTATTTGATGAGTTCCGACTTAATTTCATCCACCCCAGCTGCTTTATTGCACTGCAATCTATTGACCATTTTCTCCACTTCCTCAAATGTGATCCTATTTCCATCATCATTCCTATCCCATTCTACCTCGAAATCTGAAACATTACTGATTGTATTTTCACCTACATTGAGCAACTCTTCAAAATATTCCCTCCATCTGCCCAAGGCATCCACAGGATTCATCAGCAGTTTTCCTGACCTGTCCAAAATACTTGTCATTTCCTTCTTACCTCCCTTTCTAAGACTGTTAATTACACTCCAGAATGGTTTTCCAGCAGCTTGATCCATAGACTCCAACCTGTTTCCAAAGTCTTCCCAAGATTTCTTCTTGGATGCTGCAATTATCTGTTTGGCTTTGTTTTTTTCTCCAACATAACTTTCTCTGTCACCTGAGTTCTAGTATGTAGCCATTTTTGATATGCCTTCTTTTTCCCTTTACAGGCTGCCTTGACTGTGTCATTCCACCAAGCTGTTTGCTTCATCCTACTTTTACACACTACTGTTCCAAGACATTCTTTAGCCACTTCTAGTACTGTGTCCCTGTACCTTGTCCATTCCTTTTCCAGTGACTGTAATTGACTACATTCAACTAACTGGTACCTTTCTGAGATCGCTGTTATGTACTTGTGTCTGACTTCCTTATCCTGAAGTTTCTCCACTCTTATCCTCCTATATATGGACCTGACCTCCTGCACTTTCGGCCTCACAATCCCAATTTCACTGCAAATTAAATAATGATCAGTGTCATCAAAGAATCCCCTGAATACACGTGTGTCGCTCACAGCCTTCCTGAATTCCTGATCTGTTATTATATAGCCAATGACAGATCTCGTTCCCCTGCCTTCCCAAGTATACCGGTGAATGTTCTTATGTTTAAAAAAGGAGTTTGTGATTACTAAGCCCATACTGGCACAGAAATCCAAGAGTTGTTTCCCGTTCCTGTTGGCCTCCATATCCCCTCCAAATTTATCCATAACCTTTTCATACCCTTCTGTTCGATTTCCAATCCTGGCATTAAAATCACCCATGAGCAGTACACTGTCCTTGTCCTTTACTCTAACAACTACATCACTGAGTGCCTCATAAAAACTATCCATCTTATCTTGATCTGTCCCTTCACAATGCGAATATACTGACACAATCCTAATTTTCTTGCTAGACACTGTCAAATCCATCCACATCAGTCGTTCGTTTACATACCTTATTGCAACTACGCTGGGTTCCATTTCTTTCCTGATGTAAAGCCCTACACCCCGTTGTGCTATTCCTGCTTTGACTCCTGACAGGTAGACCTTGTATTCTCCCACTTGCTCTTCTTTCTCACCCCTTACCCGAATGTCACTAACAGCTAAAACGTCCAGCCCCATCTTACTTGCAGCCTCTGCCAGCTCTACCTTCTTCACAGAGTAGCCCCCATTGATATTAATAGCTCGCCATCTCATTACCATTTGTTTGCCAAGTCGTATCTTAGGAGTCCCTGGTTTGTCAGTTAGAGGTGGGACTCCGTCACCTCCAAAGGTCCGAGGCATTTTGCTCTGATTGTTGCCAGCATCATATTTAACGTACCAGGGAAGCAGGTTGCTAGCCTTACTTGCCCCGAGTCCCATTGAGTTTTACCCTAACGGTTGAGGGACTAACCGGTGGATTTGGTAGTCTTTGCCGTATGAGCACAAAGGTGACCACGACTCAGAATATGTCCGAGATGCCCAGCCTTATTCCAAAGTAACTGGTATCCCGACTGTCGGGACCACTTACTTGGCCACTCATACGTTGCCCGTGGTTCATGAACTAGGACATGACTACAGGAACCCACACCATGAACCACTATATTTATTTGTTTTTATTTATATTAAAAACAGTAAATAAAAATAAATAAATAAATAAATAAAAATTCCCACAAAAGATTCCCCCTTACCATCCCTGATTCCTTGATTCCTTGACGGGCGAGGGGGACACTGTGACCAGGCCTCGGGTTACGACCCGTGACCACTCTGCCCTCCCCGTCCTCATGGAAAAAAAAAATCCTGCCTCGGGCATGGATGTGTGTGATGTCCTTAGATTTAAGTAGTTCTAAGCCTAGGGGACTGATGACATCAGATGTCAAGTCCTATAGTGCTTAGAGCCATTTGAACTTTTTTCTTGTTTTCCTGATGTCCGGTTACATTTTCTAGGTGTCTTCACGCCCTAGTACCTGTAAGAGTTCCAAGCGGCTGCAGCTGATCACTTTCAATCGAACTCTTGTATTAGGCGAAATATAACAAAACAGAGACCGTTTTAAATAATATGACCTAATTAATGCAAAATTGTCACAAAGGGATAGACTGGGGAACAATCGCTTTGTGTATAAAAGGTCTTGGAAGTCAGTTTAATCTGTTGTAATATGTGTGTCTTTTGGTACCTTTTTTTTTTTTTTTTGGTCATCAGTCTACTGACTGGTTTGATGCGGCCCGCCACGAATTCCTTTCCTGTGCTAACCTCTTCATCTCAGAGTAGCACTTGCAACCTACGTCCTCAATTGTTTGCTTGACGTATTCCAATCTCTGTCTTCCTCTACAGTTTTTGCCCTCTACAGCTCCCTCTAGTACCATGGAAGTCATTCCCTCATGTCTTAGCAGATGTCCTATCATCCTGTCCCTTCTCCTTATCAGTGTTTTCCACATATTCCTTTCCTCTCCGATTCTGCGTAGAACCTCCTCATTCCTTACCTTATCAGTCCACCTAATTTTCAACATTCGTCTATAGCACCACATCTCAAATTCTTCGATTCTCTTCTGTTCCGGTTTTCCCACAGTCCATGTTTCATTACCATACAATGCTGTACTCCAGACGTACATCCTCAGAAATTTCTTCCTCAAATTAAGGCCGGTATTTGATATTAGTCTTAGGACTTTTGGAACTAACTGTCTCTTATTGGGGTGAACGCCTTGATCACTTTTCCCGACTAATAGTGTGGCCACTTTTCCCCATCGGATGCCATGTCGACATTACTGATTCTCAGAAAAAACTATCACACTGAAATAAATAACAAGGAATTACATTTTAGGCCCCAAAACAAGTTGTTTAAACATTGACGTGGTAAAAAATTATTACTCTCTAGACAAGTGAAGTAACAAGAATAATATAAGTGACTTACCTTACATCAGACGATTAAAAAACAAAAAAAGCTTTTAGTAACAAATGACGGAACAAGCTTCCTCTAACAATTTCACTGACAACAATGGCGATGTGTATTAGAACTAGTCTGACCACTTCTCGACAGGCACCAGCGCTGTTCAGGGCAAAAAAATATGCAACGGCGATTTTTTCCGTCTTGGCTACTTTACCACGCCATGCAACCGATCTTACTATGAATTGGTAGCCCACATAAAATAGTATCTTATGTTCCCAGAATCAGATTTTCACTCTGCAGGAAAGTGTTCGCTGATATGAAACCACTGAATGGTGGGTAGAACACGCCAAACCATAAATAAGAAGAGAACTGATAAGGTACAGCGCTGAGAAGGCTTTTTGGAAACGAAACACAGCAGACTTCTACACAAGATGCTTACGAGGCGCGATGAACGCCCCTGCGGATTATGAACTGTTCTGCCGCGAATTAAACGACTCAAGGCGCGTAAACTGAGCCTGGAAAGGGAGCAAATGAAAGGTGTCATCTCCCGCAGCCAGACAAACGGCGAGATCGAGGAGGAACCTACCACGCTACACTACACCACTTGCACAGGGAGAGACAGAGGGCTAACAGTAAGCAAATAAGGGAACTCGTCGACAAGGACGGAAATAGGCTATCGACGAAGAAAGACATCATTAGCCACGTCGAAGATCATTTCAACGACCTGTCCTGAGGGGAAGAAAATGACGACGCAGAAATGGCGAGGATCCTGCAAGAAACCCGCCGGATCCTTAATATCGCAGACCGGGCACTCTTAAATGAAAATGTTTCAGAAGACGACGTCAGAGCCGCCATCAAAGACAGCAGACACGGAAGAGCACCAGGAGCAGACGGAATGCCAACGGAACTCTACACTACGCTCTGGGGCACAGTCGGTACGATACTAACGGATATAGTAAATGAAGTCTTAAACGGGGCAGAAATGCCACCAAAATTTCTGCAAGGGGCGGTGATTCTGCTCCCCAAAAAGCAGGCAGCCAATAAAATTGAAGATTTTCGGCCCATGACGCTCCAAAATTTCGATTATAAAGTAGTAACAAAGTGCCTGGCTGCGAACATCAAAGTCGCACTGAAGAAAGCCATTAGCCCAAGGCAGACCTGTGTAGTGCTTGGCAGGAACATCTTCGACGACGTCTGCACATACAGGGACATCATAGCTCACGCCGCAACAACCAGGAAACCCGCAGCCATAGTTTCTGTTGATTTCCACAAGGCTTTCGGCAGGATCGGTCATAGGTACGGACTGAAAACTATCTCACGCCTCGGATTCGGACCAAAATTCACAAGAACCATCAGGAATATCATCACGAACGCCACCTCTAAAATATCAGTAAACGGATGGACTTCAAAGTCAATAAGACTAGGGAAATACGTCAGGCAAGGGTGCCCTTTATCGGTGGCACTATTCACAATAGCCCTGGACCCTTTATTACGAAAGCTGACAGCTGACATCAGAGGCTACACATTAGGGGTTGGGTTGGGTTATTTTGGGGGAAGAGACCAAACAGCGAGGTCATCGGTCTCATCGGATTAGGGAAGGAAGCGGGCCGTGTCCTTTCAAAGGAACCCTCTCAGCATTTGCCTGGAGCGATTTAGGGAAATCACGGAAAACCTAAATCAGGATGGCCGGACGCGGGATTGAACCGTCGTCCTCCGGAATACGAGTCCAGTGTGCTAACCACTGCGCCACCTCGCTCGGTCTACACATTAGGAATATCAAACATCGCATGCATGGCCTATGCCGACGACATGGGCATTTTCATTCAAAACGAAGAAGAAATAGAAAAGATTCAGCCAATCATGGAATTTTCGAAAGAGCTTCAGTCGCCAAAACGAATGTGAGGAGGACAGAGCTACGGCGGATAGGCAACGGCAGAGCCGGTGTGGCCGAGCGGTTCTAGGCGCTGCAGTCTGGAACGGCGCGACCGCTGCGGTCGCAGGTTTGAATCCTGCCTCGGGCATGGATTTGTGTGATGCCCTTAGGTTAGTTAGGTTTAAGTAGTTCTAAGTTCTAGGGGACTGATGACCTCAGAAGTTAAGTCCCATAGTGCTCAGAGCCATTTTTGGGCAACGGCAGATTGAGAACAGCGAGAGAGTGGTACGGAGTGGCAGATAACCATAGGGTACTAGCAGTAGAAATTCAACAGTGCCCACTGAAAATGGCAACACAAAACTGGCGCAGCCTCTTAAATACAACAAGAGGGCTCGTGACGACACACGCGAACAGAAACCTGACGCTGAGCCAAAGAGTGCAATTGACAAATGAAACGATTCTGTTGAAAGCGTGGTACGTGGCGCAAATCCTATGTGCACCGGCAGAAACTGTGCGAGCGATAACAAGCGGGGCGTACTACCTGCTGTGGAGGCGGGAAATTTTCAAAGTCTCCCAGGCGACGTGCTTCCTGTCGAAGGAAGAAGGCGGACTCGGGTTGACGGACGTCAAGACAAAGTGCGCGGCACTACTTCTACACCGAGCGCTGAAAATTGAGAACCAGAACGATACCTGCATAACGTCCAGCCTGCTCAACGCCTACAAACCACAGTCGGAGGAGGCACCAGTAGACACCGCCCACATCCCGTTTAAGCTGCGGCACGTCAAACAGCTCATTGTCGGCAAGAGCTACATCATCGCAGTTGTTGCCGACCCACAATAAATAATGGCGAGGAAGATCTACAGCGCTCTTAGGGGGAAGACAAGCAAAACCAATATTGAGATGAGACTTCAGGACCACGACTGGCCACAGGTCTGGAAGAACATCTCTGAACAGATACTGCCCGAGCACGCCAGTACAAAATCGTTCACCTGACAGTGCCAACCAACGAGAAACCGGCGCGCATTAACTTGCGGGAACCGCCCAACTGCGAACTCTGCAACCACACCGACACCATCGAGCATCGCTTTAGTTGCAGAGGGAGCAGGGAAATATGGGCGACAACCAGAAGAATGACCGCTCACATCAACAGAAGTGACGAAAGGGTAATACACCTCACAGCTGTCACTGTCCCGGAAGCAAAGCCTTTCCCCAACCCCAACCCAAAACGCCTGGCCACGATGTGGATTCTCGCCACGACAGCACACGCCATCGTCAGCAAACGACAGACCGACAAGGCGTAGTTCCTCACGGACCCGTGGAAGGAACAGCAGAGGGCCAAACAACGCGCCACGTACCGCGAGAACTCCCAGAACTTGCTGCAGGTCCCGCTGGACGCCACCTTCCAAGACGCCGTGACCGACGTCCTCCCACAACCCAATCCCTCCAAAACACCAACGTCAAGAGCAGTGTAGTGGGAAAAGCGTGCGCTAAAATGTGTGCACAGTACAAAGTGAAAGTGTGCAGTATCAAAGTGAGTGTCAAGTGTGCAAATTCTATCGATACAGTGTCCTTTCCTCATGGCCAAATAAAGCAGGAAAATGATCGGCCGTAAATAAAGTGCAAAGGGCACCAAACAAGTGTATCGATGTAACAACGAAATTTAAATAGTGTCTTTCATATTTTGATGTGCTCTCTCTCTCCACTCAAGCTTTGTTTTGGCCATTAAAATTGCTACACCAAGAAGAATGGCACATGATAAACGGGTATTCATTGGGCAAATGTATTATACTAGAACTGACATCTGATTACATTTTCACGCAATTTGGGTGCATAGATCCTAAGAAATCAGTACCCAGAATAACCACCTCTGGCCATCATAACGGCCTTGATACGCCTGGGCATTTAGTCAAACACAGCTTGGATGGCGTGAACAGGTACAGCTGCCCACGCAGCTTCAACACGATACCACAGTTCATCAAGAGTAGTGACTGGCGAATTGTGACGAGCCAGTTGCTCGGCCACCATTGACCAGACGTTTTCAATTGATGAGAGATCTGGAGAGTGTGCTGGCCAGGGCAGCAGTCGAACATTTTCTGTATCCAGAAAGGCCCGTACAGGACACGCAACATGCGGTCGTGCATTATCCTGCTGAAATGTGGTGTTTCGCTGGGATCGAATAAAGGGTAGAGCCACGGGTCGTAACACATCTGAAATGTAACGTCCACTGTTCAAAGTGCCGTCAATGCGAACAAGAGGTGACCGAGACGTGTAACCAATGGCACCCCATACCATCACGCCGGGTGATACGCCAGTATGGCGATGACGAATACACGCTTCCAATGTGCGTTCACTGCGATGTCGCCAAACACGGATGCGACCATCATGATGCTGTAAACAGAATCTGGATTCATCCGAAAAAATGACGTTTTGCCATTCGTGCACCCAGGTTCGTCGTTGAGTACACCATCGCAGGCGCTCCTGTCTGTGATGCAGCGTCAAGGGTAACCGCAGCCATGGTCTCCGAGCTGATAGTCCATGTTGCTGCTAAGGTCGTCGAACTGTTCGTGCAGATGGTTGTTGTCTCGCAAACGTCCCCATTTGTTGACTCAGGGATCGAGACGTGGTTTCACGATCCGTTACAGCCATGCGGATAAGATGCCTGTCATCTCGACTGCTAGTGATACGAGGCCGTTGAGATCCAGCACGGCGTTCCGTATTGCCTTCCTGAACCCACCGATTCCATATTCTGCTAAGTCATTGGATCTCGACTAACGCGAGCAGCAGTGTCGCGATACCATAAACCGCACTTGCGATAGGCTACAATCCGACCTTTATCAAAGTCGGAAACGTGATGATACGCATTTCTCCCCCTTACACGAGGCATCACAACAACGTTTCATCAGGCAACGCCGGTCAACTGCTGTTTGTGTATGAGAAATCGGTTGGAAACTTTCCTCATGTCAGCACGTTGTAGGTGTCGCCACCGGCGCCAACCTTGTGTGAATGCTCTGAAAAGCTAATCATTTGTATATCACAGCATCTTCTTCCTGTCGGTTAAATTTCGCGTCTGTAGCACGTCATCTTGGTGGTGCAGCAGTTTTAATGGCCAGTAGTGTATGTATATAAACTTCTGTTCATCATGTGCCTAAACGTACCATGTTTCTTTATGATTTATTATATTTTTCACCTTATATATCTTTTGCCTCATTAATATGTGTGCAGATTGTTGCGCCCACCTAAATGTAGTGCATCAGTACCATTCATTTATTTATTCACATAAATGTTTTTTCCTTTGTCATATATATATATATATATATATATATATATATATATATATATATATATATATATATCGCGAACATGATACAATATGTGCAGTTTCTATTACCATACAGCATACATCTAAAATAAAATAAAATATTTAAACTCAAAATACAACAAACCAAAGTAAGGCTAGTTTGTAATAAATGCGTGAACACATTATGCAAAAATTATTTGAAAGACATTCAACGAATAAAAGGGTTGTTACTTAGCAAAAGAGAATTCAAGAACACTAACAAAAGAAAAACGAGAAAAATGCCCATCTTCTCTTAATAATATAGCAGAAAATTTCATGGAAAAATCTGTAACTGTTAAAATCTGTAAATAAAAGTTTATATACGTTAAAATCAAAGTCCCAGTTTTAATCTGTCAGGAAGTTTCAGTATCTTATGTTAATTAATAACAGTAATTACGGTATGAGACACCATCACAAATGTGTACTAAACGTTTTGAATGTCGTTTTTCTTTTACTCGTTGCTTTTTATTACAACAACCTTAATATGATTGCATATTACTTGCTACAAACATGTACCACATTTGAAAAATACCGTCTCTGTAATGCGAATTCACGAAACCATGCTGCATCCGTCTGTCACTTATGACGGAACACATAAGCTGTTCTCGTGATGACTGGGTGTTGTGTGCTGTCCTTAGTTTAGTTAGGTTTAAGTAGTTCTAAGTTATAGGGGACTGATGACCATAGATGTTAAGTCCCATAGTGCTCAGAGCCATTTGAACCATTTTTAGAAGCTGTTCTGTGCTACTTGCGCACGCTCGTGATTTGACAGCATTCGAAGACAAACAGTAAAATATTCTCCCTCTCACTTCTATTAACCCCTCGGTGGCTGTGCTAAATATCACTGTGCCCCTGACGTAAGCCGCATTTTTTCTTAGTTCACGGCCGAATTCACCATCCTCAATTAAACTGAAGCACAACTTGGAATATTACTGTCTCTGTAAGTATTTTTGTTAGTCTCTGAGCAAGCAAAATATGCTATTAAGCTCTTAACGTTAGCTGACGTTTTCGGATTCAGCTGTTAATTGCTAGAAGTGTGTCAGATACAGCTGAGAGCCACAGGCAGCATGAAGACTTGATTAGGGCCGCACGCGGCGTGCGGGCCACAGTTTGATAACCACGGGTCTAAAACAATGCGACTTTGGCGCCCTTTCTGCTCAGGGCTACCAGAAATAGTGAACATGCTTAAGTGACAAACTTTACCTCAAAAAACTTTTGTCTCTTACATTTTCAGAAATAATAAAATTATTCTACACGTTTCATGTGGCGAAAAATACAAAAACTTGGTTTGTTATCGTTGTACCAAGACCAGAACAGTGGAAAAAGGACAGAGGCTGCACTAAGCCCACAACATGATCCTGTTGTTTTTTGCAACCTGGCCAGCATACAAGACGAAAAACTGAGTAAGTTTGCAGATTACATAGTGGAAAATTACATCGGTGTGGAAAAAAGTGCATTGTGTCCTCCATAGTTGGTTGGTTGGTTTGGGGGATTAAAGGGACCAGACTGCTATGGTCATCGGTCCCTTTTTCCAAAGACAAAGAACACCCACAGAGAATAAAAACGAGGAACAAAAGAGATCACAGACGATACAGGACAAGAGAAACTGAGACAAAGACAAGACAAAACGAACTAAAAGCACACAGAGTGTGACGGTGGTTGGCCGACCAGAGAAATAAAAAAGGAAAAGCCAACCACTGGAAACACATTAAAAAAGATCAGTTTAAAACCGGAGGCCAAAGGCCAGAATCAACACAAAACAATAAGATAAAAACAGAAACACTCAGAGTAAAGAATAAAAACCCCCTGCCCGAATAAAACGTAAAACTAAGTCAGCCATAGCCGGGTCATCTGTTAAAAGGGCAGGGAGCGAGTCAGGCAGTGCGAACGACTGCCTGAGCGCAGCTAAAAACGGACACTCCAATAAAACATGAACCACGGATAAAACGGAGCCGCAGCGACATAGAGGCGCATCCTCACGGCGCAATAAGTGGCCGTGGGTAAGCCGAGTGTGCCCAATGCGCAGCCGGCAGAGGACAACAGACTCCTTGCGAGAAACCCGCAAGGAGGAGCGCCACACACCGGTAGCCCCCTTGATGGCCCGAAGTTTGTTGCGTGAAGGCAGGGCGCGCCATTCAGTGTCCCAAAGGTCCAGAATTTTGCGGCGTAGGAACGCCCGCAAATCTGTCTCCGGGAGGCCAACGTCCAGAGATGGTGCACTAGTCGCCTCTTTCGCCAGCCGGTCAACATTCTCGTTGCCGGGGATCCCAACATGTCCTGGGGTCCACACGAAGACCGCAGAGCGGCCGCAACGCGCAAGAGTATGCAGGGACTCATGGATAGCCATCACCAGACGGGAACGAGGAAAACACTGGTCGAGTGCTCGTAAACTGCTCAGGGAATCGCTACAGATAACGAAGGACTCACCTGAGCAGGAGCGGATATACTCTAGGGCTCGAAAGATGGCGACCATCTCAGCAGTGTAAACGCTGCAGCCAGCCGGCAAGGAACGTTGTTCGGAATGGTCCCCTAGAGTGAGCGCATACCCGACTCGACCAGCAACCATCGAGCCGTCGGTGTAAACAATGCCAGAGCCCTGATACGTGGCCAGGATGGAATAAAAGCGGCGGCGGAAGGCCTCTGGAGGGACTGAGTCCTTCGAGCCCTGTGCCAAGTCTAGCCGAAGGCAAGGGCGAGGAACGCACCACGGGGGTGTACGCAGAGGTGCCCGGAAAGGAGGTGGAACAGGGACAAGCCCAAGCCCGGAGAGGAGCTCCTTGACGCGTATGGCGAACGGACAACCCGACCGGGGCCGACGTTCCGGCAGACGGACGACTGACTGCGGGAACAGGAGACGATAGTTAGGATGCCCGGGCGAGCTTAGAACATGGGCAGCATAAGCGGCCAGCAAACGTTGGCGCCGGAACCGCAGTGGAGGGACACCTGCCTCCACGAGTAAGCTGTCCACAGGGCTGGTGCGGAAAGCACCAGTGGCAAGGCGTATCCCGCTGTGGAGGATTGGGTCCAGCACCCGCAACGCAGACGGGGATGCTGAGCCATATGCCAGGCACCCATAATCCAGACGGGACTGGATTAACGCCTGGTAGAGCCGTAACAGTGTAGAGCGGTCGGCTCCCCAGCGGGTGTGGCTCAAACATCGCAGTGCATTGAGATGCCGCCAACACGTCTGTTTGAGCTGCCGGATATGAGGCAGCCAAGTCAACCGGGCATCGAAAACCACCCCCAAAAACCTGTGTGATTCCACCACCGAAAGAAGTGCGCCGTTAAGAGAAAGCTGCGGCTCAGGGTGGACAGTACGTCGCCGGCAGAAATGCATAACGCAGGTCTTGGATGCCGAAAACTGAAACCCATGCGCTACAGCCCAAGACTGCGCCCTACGGATAGCGCCCTGTAGCTGACGTTCAACAGCTGCAATGCCAGTAGAGCTGTAATAAAGGCAGAAGTCGTCAGCATACAGGGAAGCAGAGACAGAATTTCCCACGGCCGCAGCAAGCCCGTTAATGGCTATTAAAAACAGACAGACACTTAAAACAGAGCCCTGTGGCACACCGTTCTCCTGGACGTGGGAGGAACTATACGAGGCCGCGACTTGCACGCGGAAGGTACGACACGACAGAAAATTGCGGATAAAAATCGGCAGAGGACCCCGAAGACCCCATCCATGAAGCGTAGAAAGAATGTGATGACGCCACGTCGTATCGTACGCCTTCCGCATGTCGAAAAAGACAGCGACCAGGTGCTGACGGCGGGAAAAGGCAGTACGGATGGCCGACTCCAGGCTCACCAGATTGTCGGCGGCGGAGCGGCCTTTACGGAACCCACCCTGAGATGGAGCCAGAAGGCCCCGAGACTCCAGTACCCAATTCAAGCGCCGGCTCACCATCCGTTCAAGCAACTTGCAAAGAACGTTGGTGAGGCTAATGGGACGGTAGCTGTCCACCTCCAGAGGGTTCTTTCCAGGTTTCAAAACGGGGATGACAATGCCTTCCCGCCATTGCGACGGAAACTCCCCCTCGACCCAAAGACGGTTGTAAAGATCGAGAAGGCGCCGCTGGCAGTCCACTGAAAGGTGTTTCAGCATCTGACAGTGGATGCCATCTGGCCCAGGAGCGGTATCAGGGCAAGCAGCAAGGGCACTGCGAAATTCCCACTCACTAAATGGAGCATTGTAAGATTCTGGGTGGGTGGTGCGAAACGAAAGGCTCCGACGTTCCATCCGCTCCTTAATGGAGCGGAAGGCCTGGGGGTAATTCGCAGAAGCGGAACTCATAGCAAAATGCTCTGCTAAGCGATTTGCAATGACGTCGGAGTCAGTACAAACTGCTCCATTCAGTGAGAGCGCAGGGACGCTGACAGGTGGCCGATAGCCGTAGACGCGTCGAATCTTGGCCCACACCTGCGATGGAGTGACATGGAGGCCAATGGTGGACACATACCGCTCCCAGCACTCCTTCTTGCCTTGGCGGATAAGGAGGCGGGCCCGCGCACGCAGCCGTTTGAAGGCGATAAGGTGGTCGAGGGAGGGGTGTCGCTTGTGACGCTGGAGCGCCCGCCGGCGATCTTTAATCGCTTCAGCGATCTCAGGCGACCACCAAGGCACAGCCTTCCGCCGAGGGGACCCACAGGAATGGGGAATGGCAGATTCGGCGGCAGTAACGATGCCGGTGGTGACCGATTGAACCACCGCATCAATGTCATCGGTAGAGAGAGGCTCAAAAGCGGCAGTGGAGGAGAACAAGTCCCAGTCAGCCTTATTCAGAGCCCATCTGCGAGGGCGCCCAGAAGAGTGGCGCTGTGGTAGCGACAAAAAGATCGGAAAGTGGTCACTACCACACAGGTCGTCATGCACACTCCATTGGACAGACGGTAAGAGGCTATGGCTACAGATTGAAAGGTCAATGGCGGAGTAGGTGCCATGCGCCACACTGAAGTGTGTGAAGGCACCATCATTTAACAGCGAGAGATCGAGCTGCGACAATAAATGCTCAACGATGGTGCCTCGACCTGTTGCCACTGACCCACCCCACAGAGGGTTATGGGCGTTGAAGTCGCCCAATAGCAAGAAAGGTGGCGGCAATTGGGCGACCAGTGCAGCCAGGACATGCTGCGAGACATCACCATCCGGTGGAATGTAAAGACTGCAGACGGTAACAGCCTGTGGCGTCCACACGCGTACAGCAACAGCCTCTAAAGGCGTCTGGAGAGGGACAGACTCGCTATGCAGAGTGTGAAGGACATATATGCAGACGCCACCAGACACCCTTTCATAAGCTGCTCGGTTCTTGTAATAACCCCGATAGCCACGGAGGGCGGGGGTTCGCATCGCTGGAAACCAAGTTTCCTGGAGAGCAATGCAGAAGAAAGGGTGAAGGCTGATAAGTTGACGGAGCTCGGCTAGATGGTGGAAGAAACCGCTGCAGTTCCACTGGAGGATGGTGTTGTCCATGGCTGGGAAAGGCGTGACGAGACTGGGAAGGCAGATTACGCCACTGGGTCACCTGCTGCCTCCGATGGAGCATCTGTACAAATGCCATCCATTGCGTCCGAGGGACCGGCAAGAGCGAGGTCCTCAGCGGACGCCAGAATCTCCACCTCGTCCTCAGAGGCAGAGCTTGTAGGAAGCGGTGGGATCGGTGCCACCGCAATACCGTTGGTCTTGGGGACTTTCTTCTTTGTCTGCTTGTCACGCTGCGCCTTCGGCGGTTCAGGCGGCATGGGCTTCACCGGGTCAGTCTCAGGGACAGACGACGACCGCGAGGCCCGACGACCAGGGACTGGCGGTTGTTTCAACCACTTGCGGGCGTCCGCTTTTCCACTGGTCGGAACTGGTGAAGGGAGAGCCCCAAGGGATCCCTTCCTGGCGAGAGCAGCCGAAGAAGCCTTACGCTTCTCCGGCTGGGAAGGGGGAACTGATGTCCCCGATGGTTGGGAGGGTGTTGCTCCTGGAGAAGATGGAGCAGGAGCAACAGGGTGTGAAGTGCCCCCCACAAGCAAGGGGGCCGGTGGATGCTGACTGATCTTAGAGCCGATTCGTGATGACGGGAGAACCGTCGTTGCAGCAGCGGCGTAAGTTGACGGCATTGCCACAGGATGGAGCCTCTCATATTTCCGTCTAGCCTCGGGGTAGGTCAGCCGGTCCAAGGTCTTATATTCCATTATCTTCCGTTCTTTCTGCAATATCCTACAGTCCGGCGAGCAGGGGGAATGGTGTTCTCCGCAGTTAACACAGATAGGAGGCGGGGCACATGGAGTATCGGGATGCGAAGGACGCCCGCAATCCCGACACGTCATGCAGGAAGTACAGCGCGATGACATGTGCCCGAACTTCCAGCATTTAAAACACCGCATCGGAGGAGGGATATATGGTTTCACATCACAACGGTAAACCATCACCTTAACCTTTTCGGGTAAGACATCACCCTCAAAGGCCAAGATGAAGGCACCGGTGGCGACCTGATTATCCCTCGGACCCCGATGGACGCGCCGGACGAAGTGAACACCTCGTCGTTCGAGGTTGGCGCGTAATTCATCGTCGGACTGCAGAAGAAGATCCCGGTGGAATATAATACCCTGGACCATGTTCAGACTCTTATGTGGCGTGATGCTAACGGAAACATCCCCCAACTTGTCACAATTGAGCAACCTCCGTGACTGGGCAGAGGATGCCGTTTTTATCAACACCGATCCAGACCGCATCTTGGACAAGCCCTTCACCTCACCGAACTTGTCCTCTAAATGCTCTACAAAGAACTGAGGCTTCACGGATAGAAAAGATTCCCCATCAGCTCTGGTACAGACAAGATATCTGGGCGAATACGTCTCAGTGTCACGCAATGCCTGTCGTTCCTCCCATGGTGTGGCGAGGGAGGGGAACGATTTGGGGTCATAAACGTTACCTTTAAAATGGGCTCTCGAACGCTTAGAGACTGCTGACGGCTGGCCGCCAGCGACAGATGATGTACCACGCTTCATTGCGGGTCATCCGCCCTGATGCCACCTACTCCGACCAAGGGCCCTCCCCACGGGCGCCACCCAGCCGCAGCAAAGGCCACCTGGCAGGATGGCCATTGCCGGGAGTCCCGATGCCCCAGGGAGATGGGCATCTACTCCTTGGCATACGTGGGGAGTGAACGGCGCAGGCATCAGTAGAGCGATCCCTGTGTTGTCAGGGGGCTACAACCAAGAGGGTACATGGCGACCCCACCACAACGGACTGGCTACCGTGCTGGATCTTAGGTGCAAAAATGGCCAAGGTCGTCGTCACAGTTAAAAGAAACACTGCAGAGTGCAGCGTGGTAATCGCCCATGAGATCGAAAACGAGCGGGACACCATCGCAACGACGAGAAAGACGGCAATAGGTCTAATTGCACGAAGGATACAGTGCACCATGTAAGGTGCCCTTCCCCAATTGGCTCGCTCTTCGGAATAATTTGGATAGATGGAGGTCAAACCCGAAAGGGGACCATCACATAAGGCCGAAACGTTTGAGACTCCTTTTAGTCGCCTCTTACGACAGGCAGGAATACCGCGGGCCTATTCTAACCCCCGAACCCGCAGGGGGAGTGTCCTCCATACATTTGGGCAGCAGATTCTGGGTCCTTGCGGCGGACTGCTAACGCTTGTGACAGTTTTCACACCCAAGTGTCTTCAAATTTTTAAAAAGTTTGAAACATGCACAAACCGATACGCACATAAAAATTAATTCTGCCAGAAATGGCCACATCAGCACAACGAATGCAAATATCAAAGAGAGGCAAGCTTTCATACAACAAAAGTGAGGGTCACTGCGTATCGAAGCAGCCTCAAGATTAGCATGAGCATGTCAAATAAATGCAGTTGTTTTCATGAAATATTTTAGTGTGTCTAATGTAAAATAAAACCTTTGTTTCTATGTACATTTTACTTTCATTTAGATCTCTTTCATTCGATCGCTGTTTTCAATATTGTTTTCGAACCACTGCAAACAATAGCAGCAGGTAGAAGTTGCCAAATTCAGGTGTTCTGCTCGGGGACTGATTAGGAGAGTTGCCGAATCCGTGTTTGGTTTTCCACCAGCAGGTAGAAACTGCCGAATGCGTGTGAGCCGATTTATATAATTTTTGTCGGAATGTCAGGCACCGGTAACATGTCCTCAAAAACAAATACGTTCCTTATGAAAATCTTGAGTCGACAGTTAACAGGTTCCTCTGTGTGATAAGTATATGACGCTAACAATGGTGGCCTTTTTTCATGTGGCTGTGGCACCTGCAGAAATTAACTCCGTGTTCGTGGGTAATCTTCCATTCAAAGTAAAATAGTGCGTTCTTGCCGTCTTTTGTATGTTTCATAGTCATTTTAGTTTACACTTACTTATTACATCTACGAACGGTTATAAAATGACGTATTTATCACAACTTGTCGAGTATATTATTCACCTATGTGATGGTAGAGCCATAACGTTAAGAGAGATCTATCCTTTAACAACGTTGCCAGATTCGCCATGGTAATATTATTGTATTTAAATAATTTCGGCTGAACTCTAAAATGTCTTTTTAATGAAAGTTGTTGTATGCGCGCAAATGTCAATGGTCTATAAAATGAACGACCAAGACTATTAGCATGAATTCTAGGCGTCATATTGCACTGAGATACGAAGTAGCAAACTTTTATCGAATTGCACAAATCGACACATATTTGCAAATGAAATAATAAAAACGTTTTTTATTCAGTTCATTGTTGCGTGGTCTTTTCTCACGGTGTTCGCGAGACTTACTACAAAGTGTAAAGTGCGTTGTGCTGCCATCTCTGATGGATATAGTAAAAGATGTCGGCATTGAGTCTTTCACAGAGACAGTTTGCTGTGCTGTGAGAATCAAGATGGCGACCAGCGACGACGAGCCCATGCACCTATACGAAGTGTTTCAAAATTGTTTTAATAAGATTGCAAATAAACAACCCGGTAAGTCTACCATTTGAAATTAATCGACCGATATCATTACATATATAATGGGGCTGCTGACATTGAGAAATGCTGTAGAATGTCTTGCATGCATCATTTCGCTTCTCTGTTTGGTTTCTGTCTCAGACGTTTTGACAGAGGTTTTTGACAGGCGTTTGGCGGAATTCTTGAAAATTAAAGTCTGACTGTTCCATAGAAGCTTTTTCTAACAACAAGTGGCTGATATATCTTGATATATATGCTTCGTTCATACATTTGTTGCGTACAACTTGGTGTGGTATCGACATTGTTTTGGTTTTGGAAGGTCATCACAGACTGCGGTATGAAGCCCAACAACTGTCTGAAAGTAAAGAAAATTGCACACAGACATCATATATGCTAAGTTTCCAATAGAACGTACCGCCATCTGTTTGCTTTCGATGTTTATACTGTGGTTTCTTTGCGTGACAGTGTGATACTGACAGACATTTTCTCCAGATACAACGCTCATGTCATATAATGCTCGTTGTCGTTGCCTAGCTGACTATACGTGAAATTGACAACAAAATACTTAACATCCACAAGCTGGTATAATGGATTTGAATTGACATAAATCTGCTGGAAACATTTCCTTAGTCCAGTGTATATGTCAATGACTAAAGTGAACTGATAAATTTACAATAATAATGAAGTAGTACGATGAGAAATACCGAAATATTTTTAGAATGATAGCCTTATAAAAAAGATTAATTTTCTTGTAAAGAAAACGTGCGATTTACTTTCGTCTCTCAATGTTACTTCCCATGGTATGAACGAATCAAGCAGTATGAAATGCGACAATTGAGTGTATTTCACGTTCCCAGTGTGTATTATGTTCTCTAAAACATTGATCTGAGGTACTTATTAAAAAAATTGGCCCTGTAAACATGAATTGTAATTACAGTTTTAATTAAATGTAGTCAATGAAGTTGTTTATGTAGTGTCTTGAGCACACTGGTTGTTTTCACCTTGTTTTGATTTTCTTTAAACACAGTATTTCGTCATCAACAGTTTTACCTGTATTAGGTTTGAGACACTTGTTGACAGAGCTAATATCCTACTGAAAGTTGTGTTGATAAATATTTGCAAGTTCTTTACATTCTGCTTTGTGTAAATTAAAACACTAGTCTAAGTGAATAATACTCAGATTAGATCCTGTGTACATAAATTTTGGCATAATTGTTTAGGAAGTCTTAAGTATATTTGATAAACATGCATATGTCAATGGATGAATTCATGCACACACATTGATAGGGTTAGTATGTGTTTGACTGTGTTATTTTGCTCTTCTGGTATCCTTTGCAGAATGACTACTATTTCACAGGATTCGTTTATTTTTAAAACAATTGCTCCTGCATTAGCTGTAACGTTCTGTAGTATTGTGTGATTGGTTTATAGGGGACTGTAACTGTCACACTAATTGGTAATAAGTTCACAGGAAATGGGAGATTTTAACGGTGACTGAAATGGCCCACTTGCTCCCTTTCTTGGCCAGACATAAAACTTTTTGTTAATGCTTTTGTAATGTGATACGGGAAGTTGACATTTACTACCCATGCATGAGTTCCTTTTATGGATTACCATATGTTGAAGGGTGGAGGTTGTTCATTTCACTACTGTGTTAACTTTCTGTGAAACAGTCATAATGGTGCCTTATGAGCGTCTGTAAATGAAAATAGCCATGACATGTAGATTGGAATGAGCCCACGTACCCCGCCATCTTGTGCGGTTAATGCTGCTGTCGCTGTCTTCTACAAAGTGGATGGATATATCTCTCTTTAAATCATTTTTTTTGAAGCAGTAGAATGAAGTTCTCTACATTGCACTGTTCATTAAATGCTTTGTTTGAGTGGTATTGCCTTGACGTGTGAAATGTAGCTTAATCAGATGTTTCTGTACTCCATTCTGTGAGAATCCTGTGATGGAATTGTGAGAAATCCGGACTCTTCCACAAATAATTTCTCAGTTGACTGTTTCATTCTAAAATACACAAAAATAACAATCCTCACAATATCTGTCATGTTAGAACTTTGTTTGGGACTCATATTTTCATGCATCATTACATGAAACCATTGATGTCGTGTCTTCCAAAGTGTGTATGATACTGTTTGAAGATGCTATAAATTCAGATTTTTGTGAAGATTAATGTATTTTATTACACACACACACACACACACACACACACACACACACACACACACACACACACACACACACACACACACACGGTGTCTTTCCATTTTTGTTTAGTGCAGTCTTGCAAAGTTTTAATGGTTTGGAAACTCATGACCACACGATGAGGAAATTATTTTATTTCCTTTTTTGATTTCATTCTTTTAGAAGAGTGAATATTTCTGCTAATGCTCTTTTACAAGAGTAAGCATAAGGAGGCCATATGTCAGTGGGTACAAAATAACTACTACAGGTATTTGTGTTCGGGAATAGTACTGGAAAAAATGAAAGTAAATATATGAATTTTGGAATAAATTTGTGTGATGTATGTTCACCCTATTTGCTTGATGGAAGAGCCTCAGCACAGTGTGTCAGAAAATTATCACAACTGTTCAATAATAGTGGTGTTGGTTGTGCTGGTGGTAGCAGAGTTCTTAATTTGTGTACATCACTGGACTACATTGTAGATTTTTTGTAGTTTATGTATGATACACATTCATAAAATACTTACACAAAATACTTGCTGTGCATTTTTAATTTGTGTGGCATAAAGTGCATTAAGTATGGTGCAGGCATAAGTGGTGGGTTATGCTATGGAACTGTATCTCAATACATCCATTTTTTTTCTGCATTCACATTTGTTGAATTCACTAACTCGCAACCAAACTGTCAGTTTCTAACCTGATCGTCAGTTGGGCTATGCAACAGATCAGTCGTGTTGCCACAACCAAGTTCACAGGTGGGGTGGTCTGTAATACTCCAGCATTATTGAGAGAGTATTAATTAGAAACTACTTTATACTTTCTCCTACATTTGATGCAGTGACAAAATATTTGAATACAGTTCTATACACAATATAGTTTCAAGTGTTATAGGCTAGTGTGTTCTATTTTACGTTCAGTATGAAAACAAGATACAAAGGACATTTGTTAGCTAGCTAGCAAACTGCTGCCCAAACAGTTTTTCTTTTGTTAATATCTAGCTTGGATTTCATGCTCCACTCTTGTTCATTTTGTTTTGGATGGTGGTAGTTCATGTTATTTTTAAGTCATTGCAACAAATTTACTATATTGTGAAATGGCTCATGAGATGTTTCAAAGGGAAGCTTAAATAAAAATGTTCATTATTAAAACCCGTTGCTAACAATGTCGGAAAGCCGTGCAGCATAGTATATGCACATAATTGTTCCGGTGTGTGCATATGTTGAAGCTAAGTTGGACTTGGGAGTATAGTGTATTATTTATAGAAATTGCGTCTCTAAATCACCATGATCAATTCTTGTCACCAGAATATTTGTCTGTCTGGTTCACAAGTGCAGATCATAAGATGATTACTGGATTTCGTTTTCTTAATAGCCACTTTCCAGTACGACAGCAGTAGGTCTATCATAAGCGTATTGTAGAGTATACTATGTTTGTGTTTTCAATAAAAGAAAACAATTATTCAGTAAAATGTGTCTGCTTGTGATCCTAACCGATGATTATTCTGTTGTAATCATAAATGCCGTACATTCCTGATAGGCAGATTTAAAAAAGAAAAAAATGAAACAAGAAAATACACCAGTAGTCATTCTGAAATTCTCACATTTTAAGTCCCTTCATGCCAAGTAGTATAAAGGTTAGAAAACCTCATTTCATCATTAATCAAAGAACTGTTCTCTGGGAGTACAAACTTCTTGGAAGTTTTGATGTTATAATCACGATGTTACTTTTGTATCACACATTTGTCTGTGAGATACTGTGCAATTTCAGCCTTGTCCACTAAGTTCGTATGCTGTGTATGTTTACCGTCATTCTTGCTTCTGTTGGTGACTGGACAAGTAACATATTTCTGAGTGTGCAAATAAAGACAAGCACTCAATAGAACAAAAAAACCAGTTCAACATTGCAAATTTTTACTTTTTTTTTTTTTTTTTTTTTTTTTTTTTTTTTGGCAGAGGCAAATTTTCAAATCATCATAACATAGTCAAAAAGAGATTTCCAAATATGTCAAAAGTGTGCAATGAACATTTACTGCTATCTGTATGCATTGTAAACGTTCATTGCACATTTTTGACATCTTCAGAAATGCCAGTTTTGTCTGTTATGATGATTTGAAAATTGATCTTGGCGCAAAACTAGTCATCCAGTGAAAAATTTGCAATTTTGGCCTAGTTTTTGGTTCTGCTGCTTAACAGAAGTTGCTGACCCAAGCTACTTCAGCATGTTGGAAGTTCATAGTGATAAGCATGTTAATACACAGCATTGCTCATTCTTGGTGGTATATTTATCACACTCAACACTTCAATACTGTGTTGAATTGTGTGTTCAGAATCACCATGAGATTGTGAGACTTTCTTAACAGTGATAAAAGTAGGCTTTAAACATTCCAATTTTCATAAATAAGCTGTTACTTTAATTTCCAGCTTGTGCGGTGGGCATGTCGGACACCGCTCTGAATCTTTTATTCTGTTCTCAGTATTGGTTGAGGTAGTGTGTATCATGCATATTACTAGGTTGATTTTCACTGATGCTGGTTGCAGCCTTCTACCACTAGAGGGCTCCAAATTGTAGCATGTAATATGGCAGTGTTTTACTTAACGATGTTGGTACAAGAGACACAGCATGCTGTAATCGATTTTAAAACTGCAGTAAATGGGCCTCCAATCGAAATTTCTGAGAAGAATGAGAGCTGTGTATGGTGATCATTGTATTGACATCAGTAGCCTAACCTGCAGTGTTGGGTGTTCAACGTTTTGACCCCTAGAAACAACAGAGCAACAGTAAAGTTCTACTAAGAAAGTTCACCGACCCCAAAAAAGTTAAAGACCATGTCATCAGCAGAAAAAGTTATGCTTACGGTGTTCTAGAGTGTTCAAAGTGTGGGGCATTTGGAAATCATATCTAAAGGCATCACCATAAACTCTGCACAGTACTGTGAGACCCTTGGAAAACTGAATGCATGAATGCAAAGAGGTTGTCCACACAAAGAGCACCCTGTGCTTCAGTATGACAATACCAGGCCACACACAGGTGCTGCAGCATCAGCAACAATCTAATTGCCTTGGGTTCACTGTCGTCGATTATCCTCCACACAGTCGTGACCTGGCCGTAACCAATTTTCATCTGTTTCCAAAACTTAACTGTGTGTCGCACAGTGTCCACTACATTGTACAGCTTTGAATGTTTGATTTTTTGACATTTTCAGTCAGTCCTGAGGCTGCAAATGCACACAGTCCACTGCAACG
This sequence comes from Schistocerca piceifrons, assembly GCF_021461385.2. Classification (NCBI taxonomy): domain Eukaryota; kingdom Metazoa; phylum Arthropoda; class Insecta; order Orthoptera; family Acrididae; genus Schistocerca; species Schistocerca piceifrons. The sequence goes on from NC_060149.1 coordinate 726,689,139, forward strand.
GGCAATCCCATCTGTTTTTGTGCCATACATGCATTTGCAGTCTCAAGACTGATTGAAAATGCCAGAGCAGTGACTATTAAAAGCTGTTCACCGCAGTGCAGATCATGTGCCATGGGATTATGGAACACTTCAGAGGATTCACTTCAATAGTGATGAAGCAGTACAAACAGAGGTGAGGTTGTGGCTCTGTCGTCAAACATTTTGCGGTAATGGTGGGAACAAACTGGTATCTTGTTGGGAGAAATGTGCTCATTGCCAGGGGCACTATGTTGGGAAATAAATATTCAGACATGAAGAGTAATTATATAGAATGTTAATAACATTTGTTTATTTAAAAAAACTTCAAGAGTTTTCACTTAAAAAATTCTGGGGCATTACATATTGGCACACCCTTGTAAGTACCAAATTTAGAACCCTTGTATTACCTTCCCATTGCAGTTAATGGCTTTTATCTTAGTTTCACGTTACTTGTTCAAAATTCATCCTTTATGTTGACTTAACATGTTATCTTTTATTAAGGGGTTACTATGAATAACTGCTTAATATAACAGTAAAAAATTTGATACCTCTAGAACAGCATGAAGGGTCTTGTGATCCCTAAAGAGATTTACATTAAAAATCAACAGCATGATTAAAGTAAGGCTTGTACTTTTGTGCTCATTAATATTGCATATATACATGGTAATCAAAGCCTTACCTCAAAGGTCTAATACCTTTAGATTACCATTTTGGATTTAAAGAAATCACTTGTCTATCAAGTAATGTGGCCCATCATTAAAATCGTTCAACAGTTGTTCATTTATTTTACTTGTTTGTTGTTAAACATTGATATTAGCCATGGAGTGAATTATTGGTAATTTCAGAAACCATTTTCAGCTGACAGCACTTTTTTCTAGATGTCATTGGTCTAGTTATCTTTGCAAATTCCTTAAATACGTATTTTGTATTTTTAGTTGTGCAGTGTGACATCTGCCTCTTCATTCCAGTCTTCCTGCTATACTGCCCTTTGTTGTTTCCCATTTGTGAGTTCATTTGCCAGTTGAAGAGTGAATGCCTTCCTCTTTTGGTTATTTGCTAGTAAGTGATACATGCATTTATTGCTGCTATGTCTAGGATATTGTAAGAGAGATACATCAGCCATCTCCTGCAAGGAGTCGTAGTCAATCATTTGATCCACATCATTCATATCATATTTTATGGTGTTATAAATGGTAACACTTTCTGCTTTCTTCTTTCTTTGTCACTCATAGCCGCTTCCAGATGTGGTGTGCTGAGAATAATGAAGTTGTTATTCTTCTACCCTTTGTAACTCTTTGGGTTCATTCTGGCTTATCATTTTTTTTCTCAAGGTGATGAAGTGTAAATCAAAACAGTTCTTCTTCACACAGTTGGGGATATCTCAGGAAAGCTTGTTCATTCTTCCTGCTTACATTTCCTTCTGTTGAAGTGAAGAAGCTGTCTGTTGGGACATCCATTCCTTCATTTAGAAATGGTTCCATGAGACAAAGTGTGATACACCGATAGCTGATTGTCGGGTCAGCCTTCGTTCTCACCATTGTAGAGGAAGGAATTGCAAAAGCACTTTGATGCCTTGCCTATAGCTATCCAAAACCTGTGTCCACATCTGTCAGATTTATTTGGCATAAATTGGAGAAACCCGCACCTGATTTTACCTGGAAGTAACTGCTGATAAAGTGTAATACTCTCACAGTGATAGGAGCAGCTGAGGTAATTTTGCATTAACTTCTTCCATATTCCATTTCCTTGCAGGTGTGCATCTGGGATAGCAATATTTCATCTTCTGGTATTTCAGAAATAACATTTAACTTGTCAGCAGGAATGTGATGAGCTCAGAACATCTCGTCAAATCGAAGAAATCTGATAAGTTTGAGGAACCTTTCTCTAGTCATTTTACCCCATGATAAAATTTGGCCCCCAGGTGCACAATCAAGTCATCCAGGGACATGCCTTCAGCAGAAAAAGCACCTCTGGCATACATGATATCAGTCATTGGCTCAGATTTCCCAAGTAACATTAATGACAGTCATGTACTCAGTGACAGGTATATGCTGTGAGGCCCTCTTTCCAGATGATGGCATGATAGGAAGCTTCCTTTCCACTCCATCTTCAGCAGTCATCATCACTGTTGGATCAGTTATCAGTTCACTTCTCTGACTGCGGCTGTTGTGAAGAGAATTGAGACATCTGGCAGGGTAGTGACAGTATCTCTTCATTCTCACTCTGATCATCATCTGTTGTCTCTTGAGGAAAATCATCATAACCATAAGGCACATCATATTTCATTATCTGTGTTCTTCTGAATATACTAAATTTCTCACTTACTAAGACGATGCTGCTGTGACACATGCCTCTTATAGGCAAAAAATGCTGACAAGACCAATAACGTCAATATTGCCGAAACATTCAATCACATTGTCAGGCACCCTAACCTTTCTGATAATGTGTGGATACTTCCTGTGCTCAAATTATTCTCAAGACCGTGACCTTGCTGAAACCCAAGGTAAACAGCTCAGAGTTATTTATTGAGTCAAGGAACATACATTGGAAAGAGAAATTAGATCCCATCGAAGAGGATGTGTTCATTGCAGTTGACAAAAATATTCTCTCTATTGAGGTCAAATTTAAATGTGACAGTGAAGTTATCTGGGCACTTAAAACAGGTCTAGATGAAATCAAGTTACTTATCTTATGCTTTTACCGGCCACTAAATTCCGTGTGACAGCTTTAGAACCATTCAGAGAAAGTCTACGCTCAGTGGTGCGTAAATACCCAAATCATGAAATATTAATTGGAGGACACGTCAACCAACCAAGTATAGACTGGGACGTCCGTGGATTCACTGCAGGTGTTACAGACAGATTATCTCGAAAGTTCCTTTGAAAACGTTTTCTGAAATCTGTCTTGAGCAGCTAATTCAACAACCCACACGCAGTGGAAACATTCATTTTAGACCTTGTTGCTACAGGCAGACATGACCTAATGAATGGCATCTGTACAGAGACAGGATTGGTGACTGGTGATATCATCATAGCAACTTTGGTTACTAAAGTGAATAAATTAATCTAGAAGGCTAGGAGAGTATTTCTGATAGAGAGAGCAGGTAGGCAGTTGTTAGCACCCACTTAGACAGTGAGAGGACATTTATTTAGTTCCAGTGCGATGGACGCAGAGGAATTATGGGCAACGTGTGTATGGATTGTAAATCGTGCTCTGGAGACGTACACTATGTGATCAAAAGTATCCGGATATCTGGCTGAAAATGACTTAAAATTTCATGGCGCCCTCCATCGATAATGCTGGTACTCGATATGGTGTTGGCCCACCCTTAGCCTTGACAGCTTCCACTCTCACAGGCATACATTCCGTCAGGTGCTGGAAAGTTTCTTGGGGAATGGCAGGCGATTCTTCACGGAGTGCTGCACTGAGGAGAGGTATTGATGCCGGTCGGTGAGGCCTGGCATGAAGTCGGCATTCCAAAATGTCCCAAACGTGTTCTGTAGGATTTGGGTCATGACTCAGTGCAGGCCAGTCCATTACAGAGGTATTATTATCATGTAACCGCTCCACTACAGGCGGTGCATTATGAACAGTTACTCAATCGTGTTGAAAGATACAATTGCCATTCCTGAATTGCTCTTCAACAGTGGGAAGCAAAAAGGTGTTTAAAACATCATTGTGGGCCTGTGCTGTGATAGTGCCACACACAACGAGGAGCGCAAGTCCCCTTGATGAAAAACACGACCACACCGTAACACCACCGCCTCCGAATTTTACTGTTAGCACTTCACATACTAGCAGATGATGTTCACCGGGCATTCGAAATACACACACCCTGCCATCGGATGGCCACATTGTGCACTGTGATTCGTCACTCCACACAACGTTTTTCCACTGTTCAATCGTCCAGTGTTTACACTTTTACAGAAAGCGAGGCATAGTTTGGCATTTACCGGAATGATGTGTGGCTTATAGCCAGCTGCCTGACCATGAAATCAAAGTTTTCTCACCTCCCGCCGAACTGTCGTAGTACTTGCAGTGGATCCTGATGCAGTTTGGAATTCCTGTGTGATGGTCTGGATAGATGTCTGCCAATTACACATTACGAACCTCTTCAAGTATCGGCGGTCTCTGTCAGTCAACAGATGAGGTCGGCCTGTACGCTTGTGTGCTGTATGTGTCCCTTCACATTTCCACATCACTATCACATAGGAAACAGTGGACGTAGGGGCATTTTGGAGTGTGGTAATCTCACGTACAGACGTATGACCCAGGTGACACCCAATCACCTGACCACGGTTGAAGTCCATGAGTTCTGGGGAGCACACCATTCTGCTCTCTCACAATGTCTAATGACTACTGAGGTCGCTAATACGGAGTACCCGGCAGTAGGCGGCAGTGCAATGCACCTAATATGAAAAACGTATGTTTATGGGGTGTCCGGATACTTTTGATCGCATAGTGTATGTGCTGGGTAAGTGGATTGAGAATGGAAGATGCTACTGTGGGTTAACAATGAAATTCACAATATGCAGAAGAAACAAAGGCTGTTGGACTCGCAGTTCAAAAGAGAAGACACAAATGAAAACAGGTAAAAGTTACTATAAATTTGCGTGTCTGTGAAAAGATCGATGCACGAAGGTTGCAACTACCACCACTTCATGCCTTAGCAAAAGACTTATGTGAGAACCTGAAAAAATTTAGGTCCAGTGTAAAATCGCAATGTGGATCTAAAGCTTCTAGCCCATCAGTTGTTGCCAGTCTGATGTGGCATTAGAAGATAACAAAATTAAGCCAAGGTCTTAAGTTTTGCATTTTAAAAAAATTGTTCACATAGGAGAATCGTGCAAATATACCGTTGTTTGACCATCACACAAACTCCTGTGTGGAGGACATAGTAATAATGATCCCTGGTGTAGAAAAACAATTGAAAGAGTTGAAAGCAAATAAGTTGTCACATCCTGATGGAACCCCAGTTCGATTTTACAAAGAATACTCTACAGTATAGACCCCTTACTTAGCTTGTGTTTATTGTGGATCTCTCGTGCAGCGCAAGCCCCAAGTGACTGGAATGAAGCACAGTTGACTCCTGTTTATAAGAAGGGTAAAGGAACATACTGTCAAAAGTACCGACCAGTGGCTTTAACATCGGTTTGCTACAGAATACTTGAACATATTATCAATTCGAATATAATAAATTTCCTTGAAAGAGAAAAGCTTCTGTCCACAAATTAGCATAGACGTGAAACCATAGCTCGTGTGAAACTCTGCTTGCTCTTTGCTCACATGATATCCTGCGGACTATGGACGAAAAGCAACATGCAGATTGCATATTTCAGTGTTTCCAAACATCATTTGACATGGTGCCTCGTTGCAGACTGTTTACGAAGGTGCAAGCATATGGAATAAGTTCACAGATGCGTGTGTGGCTATAAGACTTCCTAAGTAATAGAACTAGGTATGTTGTCCTCGATGGCGAGTATTGATCATAGATAAGGGTATCATCAGGAGTGCCCAGAGAAGTGTGATAGAACTGCTGACATTTTCTATATACTGGGTGATCAAAAAGTCAGTATAAATTTGAAAACTTAATAAATCACAGAATAATGTAGATTGAGAGGCACAAATTGACACATATGCTTGGAATTACATGGGGTTTTATTAGAACCAAAAAATACAAACGTTCAAAAAATGTCCGACAGATGGCACTTCATCTGATCAGAATAGCAATAGTTAGCATAACAAAGTAAGACAAAACAAAGATGATGTTCTTTACAGGAAATGCTCAATATGTCCACCATCATTCCTCAACAATAACTGTAGTTGAGGAATAATGTTGTGAACATCACTGTAAAGCATGTCCGGAGTTATGGTGAGGCATTGGCATCAGATGTTGTCTTTCAGCATCCCAAGAGATGTCAGTCGATCACGATACACTTGCAACTTCAGGTAACCCCAAAACCAATAATCGCACGGACTGAGGTCTTGGAACCTGGGAGGCCAAGCATGACGAAAGTGGCGGCTGAGCACACGATCATCAACAGGCGACGCGCACAAGAGATCTTTCACGCGTCTAGCAATATGGGGTGTTTTTTGTTCTAATAAAACCCCCATGTCATTCCAAGTATGTGTGTCAATTTGTACCTCTCTATCTACATTATTCCATGGTTTATTAAATTTTCAAATTTATACTGACGTTTTGATCACCCAGTACATAAATGGTCTGGTGGAGAGGGTACATAGCAGCCTGCTGCTTTTTGCTGATAGTGCTGCGGTGTATGGGAAGGTGTCATTGTTGAGTGAATGTAGGAGGATCCAGATGACGTAAACAATAATTCTCTAAAGATACAAAAATGTAAGCTAATGCAGATGAGTAGGAAAAACTAAATCATAATGTTCGAATACAGCATGAGCAGTGTACTGCTCGACACAGTCATGTCGATTAATTATCTAGGTATAACACTGCAAAGCCGTGGGAAATGGAATGAGCATGTAAGGATTGTAGTAGGGAAGACGAGTGGTTGACTTTGGTTCATTTGGAGAATTTTAGGAAAAAAATGGGGTTCATCTCTAAAGTGCCCACTGTAGGACACTAGTGTGACCCATATTATAATAATATTTGGGATCTGCACCAGGTCAGATTAAAGTAATAAATCACAGCAATTCAGAGGTGGACTGCCAGGTTTGTTACCGGTGGGTTCAAATAACACACAAGTATTGCAGAGATGCTTCGGGAACTCAAATGGGAATCACTGGAGGGAAGACTACATCCTTTTTGATGAGCGCTATTGAGAAAATTTAGAGAACTGACATTTGAGGCTGACTGCAGAGTGACTCTACTGCCACCAACATACATTTCACGTAAGGACCATGAGGGTAAGATTAGACAGATTAGGGCTCGTACTGTGGCATATAAACAGTCGTTTTCTCTTGTGCTATTTGTGAGCGGAACAGGAAGGGAAATGACTAGTAGTGGAACAGTGTGGCCCTTTCCATGTGCTGCATGGTGGCTTGTGGAATACATATGTAGAGGTAGAAAATGCTGTTCATATACCTTTGTAATTATGGCACCCGTAACATACTAAAAAGGAGTTACAGTATGGTTTAGTTGACCCCACCAGTTGTTCAGTATTTACTTCATAAAATTTTCATAAATGTGTGCAAACCCAGTGTTGTCAGAAGTAGAATACAAAGGAAAATTAATGGAGTTTGTTGGGAAAATGTTAAAAAAGTAAATTAATTATTGCAGAAATGAAAGTTGAAAGGTGCCGTTTTACACCATTTGCTGCTCTAGTGTTCTACTTTGTTCCTGCATGTTTAAATGGAGATATGCTGTTCAGTAGTAATAACACATTTGTGACTTCATAGTATTTATTTTAATTGCAGAATCAGAAGCAATGATACTGTCATTTCGTGTATCATACAGAAGAGCTTTAAGACAACTGCTATATAAAAATAAAACAAGATTTCTATGTATACTATTAAGATATGTTGCGCGGTGGCTCAGTTGAAGTCAGATCAGAAATCCAAATGTTCAGGTTTTGAGTCTTGAATCCCATACTGAGAAGTAACTCTCAAATCAGGCACTGCACTACAAATGTAAAAATTGCCAACTTGCATAGTTTCTTAAAGTGCCTTCCTCCCTCCTTGGGATTGATCGGAGATGAATTGCCAATCAAAGTAGAATAAACAAGAGCCACATCATTCTCGGAGAGTGCTTATCTGTGCATATCAGAAATAGAAAAGGTTAATGTGATATCAGAAAACTGCAAAAGCATCCGTGATAAGATACCAGAATTAGAATCGTATGTTAAAGGTAATAATCCACAGATAGTATTATTAACAACTGGTCAGTTGAAACCAGAAGTGAATAACCATGAAATAGTAAATTCAGATTGGAATATTTGTCATACGGATAAGTTAGACGCTGAAAGGGCGGTGTATTTATAGCTGTAGAGAATCTTATAATATCTACTGTGGTTATCATGGAGTCAAAATGGAAAGTAATCTGGGTGATTTTAAGCATCAAAGGTGGGTTAAAAATGGCAGTCGGGTGGTTTTATAGACAGCCTGTATCAGGAGCTGTAGTGATAGTGCTTCAGTGGCAACTTGCAAAATTTTGTGACTAAGTTTCCTGATCGTCTTATTGAAATTTGGGGTGGCTGCAACTTGACAGTTATAGAATGGTAAAGTAATGTGATCAAAACTGGTGCCAGGGGCAGGAATTTGTGTGACATTTTTCTGAATGTCGTGCCCAAACATTAATTGAAGCAGATAGAGAATCAATTTGAGAAGGTAATGTCGTAGACTTCTTAGCAACACATGGACCTGTGTTTTCCAAATAGTTACTGTAGAGAAGGGTATCAGTGATCATAAGGCTGTGATAGCAACCATGACCATGAGTTTTACAAGGAATTGTTGAGAAAAGTTGGAAAATATTTTTACTTAGCGAGAGTGATGGGACACAAATTGCCACCACAGATTCAGAAAATATCGTTCTTGTGCAACACAGCAAGCTCTTTATTCCCATGAAGTAATAAGTGCTGTCGACATGGGATCTCAGATTGATTCCATATTCCTAGATTTCCAGAAGGCTTTTGATACCGTTCCTCACAAGCAACTATTAATCAAATTGCGTGCATATGGAGTATCGTCTCAATTGTATGACTGGATTCGTGATTTCCTCTCAGAGAGGTCACAGTTCGTAGTGATAGACGGTAAATCATCGAGGAGAACAGAAATGATATCTGGCGTTCTGCAAGGTGGTGTCATAGGCCCTATGCTGTTCCTGATTTACATAAATGATCTAGGTGATAATCTGTGCAGCCCCCTTAGATTGTTTGCAGATGACGCTGTAATTTACCATCTAGTAAAATCATCAGACGATCAATTCCAATTACAAAATGATCTAGAGAGAATTTCTGTATGGTGCGAAAAGTGGCAATTGGCACTAAACAAAGAAAAGTGCGAGGTCCTCCACATGGGTACTAAAAGAAATCCGATAAATTTTGGGTATGCAATAAATCGCACAAACCTAAGGGCTGTCAATTCGACTAAATACCTATGAATTATAATTATGAGCAACATAAATTGGAAAGACAACATAGATAATATTGTGGGGAAGGCGAAACAAAGACTGTGCTTTGTGGGCAGAACCCTTAGGAGATGCGACAAACCCACTAAAGAGACAGCCTACATTACGCTTGTCTGTTCTCTGCTGGAATATTGCTGCGTGGTATGGGATCCTTACCAGGTAGGATTGACAGAGGACATCAAAGAAGGGCAGCTCGTTTCATGTTATCACGCAATTGGGGTGAGAGTGTCACTGATATGATACATGAGTTGGGGTGGCAGTCACTGAAACAGAGGCGGTTTTCTTTGCAGCGAGAGCTATTTACAAAATTTCAATCGCCAACTTTCTCTTCTGAATGCGAAAATATTTTGTTGACACCCACCTATCTAGAGAGAAATGATCATCATAATAAAATAAGAGAAATTAGAGCTCAAACGGAAAGATTTAGGTGTTCCTTTTTCCCACATGACATTCAAAATTGGAGTGGTAGGGTAGTAGTATGAAAATGGTTCGATGAACCCTCTGACAGGCACTTAAGTGTGAATTGCAGAGTAACCATGTAGATGTAGATTGCTGAGTGTCTGAGTAGTCAACATCAGGTATTCAGTGCTGAGGATGAATATGTGGAATACAAATTGAAAAAAATTCAAGAGCATTGTTCAGTATGCATTAGACAAACATGTTCCGAGCAAGTTCTTTATGGATGGGAAAGACTTACTTTAATAGCCATGTTTGAAAACTATGTAAACAAAGAGAGCTTCATCGCTGAGCCAAGAGAAGTCAAAACTTAGCAGGCAGACAAAAGCTAAGCGAAGCAAAAATGAGCATAGGGAGAGCAACGAGAAAAGCATCAGTGACTTCAAAATTAAAATTTTGCCAACTGATCTGACTAAAAACCCTGAGTGGATTTGGTCTATATAAGTGCAGTAAGCAGATTGAAATCGTCTGTTGAGTCACTCAGGGACTATACTGGCATTGAAATACGAGAGAAGCCTGAAGTACTGAATTCAGTCTTCCAAAATTGTGTCACTATGGAAGATAGTGATACAGTCCCTCCTTTCAATCATTGTATGAACCCTGAAATGGCAGATACCCAGATAAGTGATTGTGGAATAGAAAAGCAGCTACAATTGCTTAGTAGTGGAAAGGCATCAGGACCAGGTGAAATACCTGTAAAATTCTATGGAAATTATGCAAAAGAACTTGCTCACCTACCAGCAGGAGTTTATCGTAGGTTGCTGTATCAGTAAAGGTTACCTAGTAACTAGAAAAAGTGAGTGTCATTTCCGTTTGAAAAAAGGGTCATAGGACAGATGCACATAATTGTAGGTCTATATTGCTGACTTCAGTTTTGAATATGTTGTATGGTATTTATTATAAAATTTTTGGATGAAAAAAAAAAAAAAATATTCATTCTGCAAACAGAGATCTTGCAAAACTCGGCTCACTCTGTTCCTCCCAGCGATCCCAGTGCTGTAGAGATCAGCATAAATTGATGTCATGTTCCTAGATTTCAGGAAATCCTTCCTGCACTGCCGTTTACTGAAAGAAATACAAGCTTACTGAGTATCGAACTAGATTTGCAATTGGATTCAAGTCTTCCTTGCAGAGAGAACTCAACACTTCGCTCTTAATGGAACAAAATTGACAGGTGTAATGGTAATTTCAGGGGTACCCCAACAAAGTGTGATAGGACCATTACTGTCCACAATGTATACAAATGATTTTCTAGAAAATGTTGGAAACTCTGTAAGACTATTTGCAGTTGATACGGTTGTCTACAAGAAGGTTTGCAATGCCAGATTTTCAAAAGTACCTGCAGAGGACAGAAGAGTGGTGCAGGGACTGGTAGTTGACCCTGAATGTAAATAAGTCTAACTTATTCTGTGATCACTTACCTTGGTATTTGCCATTTCTGTGTGTATATGATGATTGAAAGGAGGGACTGTGTTATGGTCTTGCACGCTGAACATAGGAGGAGAAATCCACTACTTTATAATTACACCATTGACGAAGAAATGCTGGAAACAGTATCTACCATAAAATATCTAGAAGTAACCATCCAGAGGGACCTTAAAAGGAATGACCACATAAAACAAATAATAGGTAAAGCAGATGCTAGACTGCGATTCATAGGAAGAATCTTACAGAAATGTTACTCATTCATGAAAGAAGTGGTTTACAAGATACTTGCATGACCGATTCTTGAGTATTGCTCATCACTCTGGGACCCTTACATGTAGGACTGATTTGGGGAGGGGGGAGGGGGGGGGGGAGAGAGAGAGAGAGAGAGAGAGAGAGAGAGAGAGAGAGAGAGAGAGAGAGAGAGATCCCCATGAAGAGCAGTGCATTTCGTCACAAGATCGTTCAGTTGACTGTAGAGCATTACAGAGATGTTCAACAAACTCCAGTGGCAGGCACTATAAGAGCAGTGTTGTGTGTCACAGAGTGGTTTATCACTGAAATTCCAGGATTGTATGGGATGAGGTGGATAACATATTAAATCCTCCCACATACGTCTTGCGAAATGACCATGATGAGAAATTACAGCTACTGCAGAGGTTTACTGACAATCATTTATTCCACACCATTCATGAATGGGACAGGAAAAGGGGAATCACGTAGTGGTGTCAGAAGTATCTTCCATCACACGTAATCAGGTGGCTTGTTAAGTAATGCTGTAGACATAGTGATGAAAGGTTAGACTGAAGTTTATCAGCACTAGAACTTTGTGGAAACACTGTTACTCAATTCGAGAAATTAAAAATCACCCTTCAAATAATCTATTTTGTATTTTCTAATATTTCCTGAATTTATTACTCCCTTTTTGCCAATCAAACCATGAACTCCATTTAAATTTCCTACCATTCTTCTGTACATGTGAATAACTTGACTTTTTCAGGAAGTTGGATATTTGAAAGTAATGGTACATCGTTTGTTGAATGAACACAACTTCTGTACAAAAATGAATGTTACCGTTATTTTTTCTGAGCAGTTTCTTCCTACTATAGCACCCTCTATAGTGTTACAAAGTAGCTTATTATTGTTGTTTTTCATCCCTGTTTGGTCTTTGGCTCTTCCGTTTCATGTATATTTATGTACTCATATGGTCCACAGCGCAATGCAAGCATTTCTAGTTAGTGCAATTTTTAACGACCTGCATGTTATGTGTCACAAGAGCAACTGTCTTCATTGACTACTTGTAGGATACTATATTGGTGAAAAGAGAGATTCCAGCTGACAGATCTATCACCATGAAACACACACATGCACTCTCTCTGTGACACACAACTGAGATGTTTGGAATGTAACAGAGGACATCGGCCTAATATCTGCTGATCTTAGGCCATATGCCATCACTTCTCCTCCCCATGCTGGACATTTAAAGTTAAAATTATTTCAACAGATAACCTGCCAAGAAAAATCAGCATTCTGTCAAACGGAAGTATCCAACCTTTTAAATGTTAGCTATAGTATCTTACTACACCTAAGATCACTTAAAATACACAGTACTCAGATGACCAGTTTCAACTTTTGATTTCCATCTCCAGATGTGATTTCTCCTTATGTAGGTGGACACCAACAAAATATTTTCACACTCTAAGGAGAAAGTTGGTGACGAAAATTTCATGAGAAGATCCTCCCGCAAAGAAAAATGGCTTTATTTCCCATGTCCTCCATCAGTCCTATGTGACGCGGATACCATGCACAGTGACACTCCAGGAGATGGTGGGCAAGTGTAGACCTAATGTAAGCACTCCCTTTAGTAGCCTTTGCATTTTCTATGTGTTCCATCAATAAATCACAGCCTATGGTTTACTTTCCCCACATTGTCATAATCACATATTAGGACAGACTGAAACTAAAGTATTATCATGTGCTACTTAAATCTTAATTTCAGTTTCTTCTGATATATGATTATATGATATACACTGAAGATCCAAAGAAAGTGCTACACCTGCCTAATATCATGTAGGGCCCCCATGAGTACCCAGAAGTGCCGCAACACGATGTGGTATGGACTCAACTAATGTCTGAAGTAATGCTGGAGGGAATTAACACCATGAATCCTGCAGTGGTGTCCATAAATCTGTAAGAGTACGAGGGGGTGGAAATCTCCACTGAACAGTACGTTGCAAGGCATTCCAGATATTCTCAATAATGTTCATGTATGGTGAGTTTTATGGTCAGCAGAAATGATTAAACTCAGAAGTGTGTTCGTGGAGCCACTCTGTAACAATTCTGGATGAGTGGGGTGTCACATTGTTCTGCCACAATTGCCCTAGTCCATCAGAATGCACAATGGACATGAATGGATGCAGGTGATCAGACAGTATGTTTATGTACATGTCACCTGTCAGAGCCGTATCTAGACGTATTGGGGGGGGAGGGGGGTCCCATATCACTCCAACTGCACACTGCACACGCCGCACACCATAAGAGCTTCCAACAGCTTGAACAGTCCTCTGCTAACATGCACGAGTCCATGGATTCGTGAGGTTGTCTCCATACCTGTACAAGTCCATCTGCTAGATGCAATTTGAGATGAGACTGGTCTGACCAAGCAACAGCTTTCCAGTTATCAACAGTCCAATGTCTGAATTGATGGGCGCAGGTGAGGCATAAAGCTTTGTATCGTGCAGTCATGAATGGTATATGAGTGGGCATTTGTCTCCGAAAGCCCATATCGATGACGTTTTGTTGAATGGTTTGCAAGCTGACATTTGTTGATGACCCAGCATTGAAATCTGTAGCATTTTGTGAAAGGATTGCACTTGGGTCACATGGAATGATTCTCTTCAGTCGCTGTTGGTCCCGTTCTTGCAGGATCTTTCTCTGGCCACAGTGATGTCAGATATTTGATGTTTTATCAGATTCCCGATATCCACGGTACACTCGTGAAATGGTCGTATGGGAAAATCCCCACTTAATTGCTACCTCGAAGATGCTGTGTACCACCGCTCGTGCACTGACTATAACACCACGTTCAAACTCACTTAAATCTTGATAAACTGCCATTGTAGGAGCAGTAACCGATCTAACAATGGTGCCAGACACTTGTTGTCTTACGTAGGTGTTCCCGACTACAGAGCCATATTCTGCCTGTTTATGTATCTCTGTATTTGAATATAGATGCCTATACCAGTTTCTTTGGTGCTTTAGTGCTTAATTCATTGACATATTTTATAACACTTCATGGTGATGAGAATGCTTATCTGGAATTGTTATACATCTCGACAACGCTGTTAGATTAATCACATCTGAAGATGGCAATCGAGTGCTGAACTGTAATGTGTATATCGTAAATTTTTAGCAATCATGGGTGTAATAAATTATTATACTTATATGAAAAGTTGAGCAGCATGTTATTTCCTAACCTATGCTATACCTAACAAAACTATAGTGACTCTAAAACCAGATAAATTTGCACGTACACAGAGGTGCACCAAAAGTAGTTTTTACTGTGAACTGATCATAAATTAAACAAGAAAGGAGCTGTTGCCTATGTTATGTAGATGTGGGTGTAAAAGAAATGATCATCAAGAGTTGTCATGGCATAACAAAGAAATATTTCATGCAAAATTGCTCTGCAGTCTTTCTAAAGAGCATACAGTAGTGCAGGGCTTTGAGAAGTATCCTGGGTGTTAGATGGGTCAAAAGCCTTCTAAAGAGTAACTTTAGCATGGAGCTTGCTCCTTGCTTCAGTGAACCTTCTCATTTTTGTGATACAGAATTTTTCTGCATTAAGAAAACTTCTGGAGTATGGCTGATGTGTTCCATATCACGAGAAGGAACCACCAGTTAACTGTACTATTCATGTCATTCTGCAAAACAGTATTAGAGAGAGAGAACTTCATTCCTAGCATGCTCTGACAGAAGAGGTAATTACAAGTCAAATCTTCTGGACCAAGGAATTCTCAAAAGTTTGCAGTGAAACAGAGGAAACCTTTCTTTATTGATATGATGTTCCACAGTTATCACAAAACAAGAACTTTTTTAAAATTAATGTGCATGTCTCGGTCAAAATTTCTGATTAGTGACGAAGGGAATATCGCCTTTTATGGGGAACTTGTATACAGATTAATACCTCCATCGAGATACAGATCTACCAAAGTTCAAAAACCAGCCTTTGGTTCAAGGTTTTGCTACTCTGTTAAATTGACCAAAAATTTCTATGCATTATTTTACTGCAGTTCACTAGGACCTCTTGAGTAGCCTTCCTATAGCTCTGATATTTTCCTATGTAGCCCAGCCTTGCAAAGACTTAATGGACTTGCAGTGCTCCACAGAAAATGTGCTCAACAAGCATGATACAAAGCAGTTGATTAGAAATTATTGTGTATAGTTAAAATGAGGTTGGTCTGCAAAACTTTCCTTTTTTTCCATTGCTTATGGGTGACAGTTGATACTGAATTTCATAAATTATCTGGTGTTACGATGATTGAAAATCCACTTGGGCAGTTGCTTTATGTGTTTGTGTATCATCCAGAGTAGGAAGATACTGTTTCATAAAGTACCCTTTCACCTGACTTAAGAAACAATCGAAGAAACAGTCAACTTTCCTTTTTTGGCTGTCAGATTTTAACACTCAGTTTTTTGATTTGCAATTCTGCACACAGCATATGCCTGTCCATTACCTTCGATTAAGCCTCACGAAATCATGTTTCTTCTTAGATATAGTATAAAATTGTAAATGAAAAATTTGATATATTGCTCACTAACATTGAACTATCCTTCATAAATCTGAAGGCAATCATTGGAATGACATGAGCATCTATTTTGCAGTATGTGAACAAAGCACTCAAAGTCAGTTGCTTGTGGAGTGTAGGCGTGGATGAAGATTTTTTTGTCGCCGTTTGCAAAATGGCATACAGTTTTGTTGGAGTGCCATTATAACATGTTGTTGTTGTTGTTGTTGTTGTGGTCTTCACTCCTGAGACTGGTTTGATGCAGCTCTCCATGCTACTCTATCCTGTGCAAGCTTTTTCATCTCCCAGTACCTACTGCAACCTACATCCTTCTGAATCTGCTTAGTGTATTCATCTCTTGGTCTCCCTCTACGATTTTTACCCTCCACGCTGCCCTCCAATACTAAATTGGTGATCCCTTGATGCCTCAGAACATGTCCTACCAACCGATCCCTTCTTCTGGTCAAGTTGTGCCACAAACTTCTCTTCTCCCCAATCCTATTCAATACTTCCTCATTAGTTATGTGATCTACCCATCTAATCTTCAGCATTCTTCTGTAGCACCACATTTCGAAAGCTTCTATTTTCTTCTTGTCCAAACTATTTATCGTCCATGTTTCACTTCCATACATGGCTACACTCCATACGAATACTTTCAGAAATGACTTCCTGACACTTAAATCAATACTGGATGTTAACAAATTCCTCATCTTCAGAAACGCTTTCCTTGCCATTGACAGCCTACATTTTATATCCTCTCTACTTCGACCATCATCAGTTATTTTGCTCCCCAAATAGCAAAACTCCTTTACTACTTTAAGTGCCTCATTTCCTAATCTAATTCCCTCAGCATCACCCGACTTAATTAGACTACATTCCATTATCCTTGTTTTGCTTTTGTTGATGTTCATCTTATATCCTCCTTTCAAGACACTGTCCATTCCATTCAACTGCTCTTCCAAGTCCTTTGCTGTCTCTGACAGAATTACAATGTCATCGGCGAACCTCAAAGTTTTTATTTATTCTCCATGAATTTTAATACCTACTCCGAATTTTTCTTTTGTTTCCTTTACTGCTTGCTCAATATACACATTGAACAACATCGGGGAGAGGCTACAACCCTGTCTCACTCCTTTCCCAACCACTGCTTCCCTTTCATGTCCCTCGACTCTTATAACTGCCATCTGGTTTCTGTACAAATTGTAAATAGCCTTTCGCTCCCTGTATTTTACCCCTGCCACCTTTAGAATTTGAAAGAATTATAACATACACGTCAGAAAAAGTTTTGCATCACTTCCGTTCCGAAGTTCCGGAACCTGTACAGAAAAATGGCAGAGAGAGCAACACAAACATCATTTCCATTCTTTTTATTGCTCATGAAAACAAAACATTGCATGTTGTACCACCATACAGTGAGACCTCCAGATTGCTTTGCAGACCGGTACCGCTAATACCCAATAGCACGTCCTCTTGCATTGATGCATGCCTGTATTCATCATGGCATACTATCAACAACTTCATCAAGGCACCGCTGGTCCAGATTGTCTCACTCTTCAATGGGGATTCGGTGCAGATCCATCAGAGTGGTTGGTGGGTCACGTCGTCCATAAACGGCACTTTTCAATGTATCCCAGTGATGTTCAATAGGGTTCATGTCTGGAGGACATGCTGGCCACTCTAGTCGAGCGATGTCGTTATCCTGAAGGAAGTCATTTACAAGATGTGCACTATAGGAGTGTGAATTGTCTTCCATGAAGACGAATGCCTCACCAATATGCTGCCACTATGGTTGCCCTGTCGGTTGGAGGATGGCAATCACGTATTGTACAGCCGTTACCGCACGTCGGCTCCACATAATGCCACCAGAAAAAGCAAGGAACCTCCACCTTGCTGCACTTGCTGGACAGTGTGTCTAAGGCGTTCAGCCTGACACAGTTGCCTCCAAACACGTCTCCGGCGATTGTCTGATTGAAGGCATATATGACACTCATCGGTGAAGAGAACATGATGCCAATCCTTAGCGGTCTATTCGGCATGTTGTTGGGCCCATCTGTACCGCGCTGCATGGTGTTGTGGTTGCAAAGATGGACCTCGCCATGTACGTCGGGAGTGAAGTTGCGCATCATGCAGCCTATTGCACACAGTTTGAGCCGTACGACGAAGTCCTGTGGCTGCACGAAAAGCATTATTCAACATGATGGCATTACTGTCAGGGTTCCTACAAACCCTAATCCATAGGTATCGGTCATTCGCTGCAGTAGTAGCCCTTGGGCAGCATGAGCGAGGCATGTCAACAACAGTTCCTGTTTCTCTGTATCTCCTCCATGTCCGAACAACATCGCTTTGGTTCACTCCGAGATGCCTAAACACTTCTCTTGTTGCGAGTCCTTCCTGGCACAAAGTAACAATGCGGACGCAATCTAACTGCAGTATTGGCCGTCTAGGCATGTTTGAACTACAGACAACACGAGCTTTGTACCTCCTTCCTGGTGGAATGACTGGAACTGATCGGCTGTTGGACCCCCTCCGTCTAGTAGGCACTGCTCTTGGATGGTTGTTTACATCTTTGGGCGGGTTTAGTGACATATCTGAACAGTCAAAGGGACTGTGTCTGTGATACAATATCCACAGTCAACATCTATCTTCAGGAGTTCTGGGAACTGGGGTGATGCAAAACTTTTTTTGGTCAGTGTAAATGTAGACAAGTCTAATGGTAAAAGCAAATTAGGTTTACATTAAAAAAGAGTTAAATGATTTATTTTCTCAAAATTTACCTTGTAACCTTGAAGTCTGTAATGTCAGTCTTGGTTCCTATTTTTGATTTGCATTATTCTGTAAATGGCAGGAATTGTTGCTTGTAAACAATGGAATGGAAACTGGATGATTCAAAAAGCAGCAGTGCACATTATACTTCATAACTCAACCTACGGTGTGCAGTAAAGGGTACATGTGTATCACTATTGTTTCTTCCTTTCCTGCCCCATTTGCAAGTACTGCATAGGAAGAATGACTGACAAGAGGCTTCTGGTTAAGTTAGAATTTCTAATTTTGCTGTATCATTTCGTGAGATACGTATGAGAGGAAATAATAGAGTATGTTACTTCGGTCTGCTTGAAATGTGCCCACTGGTTTTTAAAAACATATCTCTGTGACATACAACTAGTATCTTCCATCGGCTTACTTCAGTATCTCCTTGACATCCTTGTTTGATTAATTAGAGATTAAATTTATTCTGCAGCAAACCAGTGATCCTTCTTGTCAGCAATATGAAATGTTTACCCTCTCCCCTTTTGCTGCAACCAACATATGCATTTATACTGTAAAAAAGCAATATGTGTTGTTTATCTTTCTGTATAAACTTAATAGTTCTTTGCCACTTACCTTATTCTGCTGTTTCAAGTTTATGGGCGTTAAATGTGTGTTGTTGCATAACATGCAGGTAGCAATGAATTTCCTAACTTAACACCTAGTAGGCAGGTGATTTATCTGCTACTGGTATGTGAAAACTATTCTTAGGTTGCCATGTTGTCATAATACTCCATAATTGAATTTAGTTTCTCAAGTGGAATAAACTGATGCTAGACTTAAAATACCGTTTGCAGCTTAACCATATTATTTCTTATTTATAGTTTTATTTCCACAACCCATTATGTGTGGATACTGTGGTGAGTCATGTCGTACTCTACTGAAACCTGTGCACGAAGAACAGCCACCTATTTTGCCTGTGAAACAACATTTGCATGACTGTGGGGCTTCATTTTAAGATGCAGTTTTGCATTATATGTTTAACTGACAAAGGTTTGGCAGTTGGATATGTTTTCAATACTAATCATTTCTGTTGTCAGGATCCTACCATCTTTTACACCAGACCCTTTAAAACTGTGGGTAAGAAGAGATACGCTTTTACATCCCCTGCTGATTCACTGCCAGGAACATTTAGTGTTTTTACAGTGGAGCTGGTAGACGAGACCTCCACTTTACTAAATTTTCCTCCCTTGACCACCTATTTGTGTGTAGTAGCTAACGAGCTGTCTTCAGGCCACAGACCAGTGTTACTCTCATGACACTGTGGTGTCTGCTATTTGTGACCTCACTGACATACTGATTGCTTTGTTGTATTCCTCTGGGTCCCAAGTCATGTAGGTATCCCTGGGAAGTAACAAGCTGACCGTTTGGCAAGAGGAGCGATTACTTGCCACCCATTCTGTCCATCATCCTGTGACACCTCTGCAATGATCGTACCTGGATATCCCATAGTTTTATTTTGTGTAATGAGCCAGACCCAAGTTATAGTTATGGAGCTGTAGAGAGACAGAAGCTCGTATCATGACGGAATGTCGGTTTCTTCTGGTCCTAAATGCAATGTATTGACTTCGGAATTTGCTGTCTCAAACACTCACGGATGATTCATGTACAGTTGTTATGATTCTCCTTTTCTTCCGTGAACCTTTCCTGCCCCTTCCTATTTTCTATTTTAGAGGTAGCACTCTGCTGACTGGTGCTCTTTAACACCTTGACTACTCTGGAACAGGGGTGGGATGGCTGTGGGTGGGGTGACTCCCTCTGCTTGCAGAGCTCTGGGAATGCCCACTTGCTGCCTTACCTGTCTATCTCCCCTCTTGTTTTTATTATAGACTTTCCAACTGATGTTAATTACGTTTGTAGCCTTCTTACTGTTACTATTCCAAATCTATAGACTTGAAGACATTCTTTGATCTGTAATTGACTTTGCCCTTCATCGGGCTGGCACGAGTCAGATGCTGGGAGACTCTTTGTCTGCTCTGACCTATGTACTGACTCGACCCATACTCTTCTCCGTTCAGTCTTTCTCAGCTCTGACATCAGTACTGCCTTCAGTGTGTCTGTCGTACCACTCTTACATACTTTCATCATCAAAACATGTGCTTTGTGGACATCAGTGATTCCAGATGAAATACTCCTGGACTGAGGGACTGATGACATTGCTGTTTAGTCCCGTAACCCCCAACCAAACCAACAACAATTTCTGCTGTCAAAAGCCATTAGCTGATATTGAAAAGTCTGTTAGTAATAACAGGTGTGGCCAACCAGGCCTGACAAGTTTTGTAATTAAGCAGCTAAAGAAAAGGGACAGTGAAGGGTCAGGCTTATTTTTCAATAGTTAAATTTGGCAAACATTCCTTCAAACCAAGTGGAACTATCATTCTGATGATATTTTTATCCTAGTTTACTTGGCTGACTGAGAATTATAGTGTAGTGTGATTTTTTTTCTATCACAAATAATAATAAGACCATAATAAAAATAGTAGTTTGAAAGTGGAGCTTGAAAAGAAAATGACATTCTCATGTTTTGGAAGATCAGATAATGACAGTTGTTTGGGAAATGTGTTGATTCATGAAGGGGTGGTTATCTCGGACCTAGACGTAAAGTGCTAAAAATAGTAATAGAGCAGTAAAATATTTTGTATATGCACTGACAGATGTGACCTACATTGTTTGCAGAGAATATGAACTCTTGTTGAAAAGTAAAGTAGAAAAAATTAAACGCTATTGGACTACCTGGCAATTTGACTAAATTACAATGAAATGAATACCCCTAGCTGCATACAGGCATTGGTATAAGTCAGTGGGTACAGTTGAAAATGTGTGCCCCAACCGGGACTCGACCCACCAAGGACACAGAGGATAGTGCGACTGCAGGGACTTTTCTCTGGCACCCCTCCCATGAGACCCACATTCCCAACTTTATTGTCCTGCACTATATTCATAGTGCCCCTGCCCATTATACTCATTACTTGCGGCTTTTGCCGACGTGTCCGAAAGAACAGTATCATCTTCATATACAGGATGGGACACCTAACGTTACCGCTGGATATATTTCGTAAACCACATCAAATACTGACGAACCGATTCCACAGGCCGAACGCGAGGAGAGGGGCTAGTGTAATTGTTTAATACAAACCATACAAAAATGCACGGAAGTATGTTTTTTAACACAAACCTACGTTTTTTTAAATGGAACCACGTTAGTTTTGTTAGCACATCTGAACATATAAACAAATACGTAATCAGTGCCGTTTGTTGCATTGTAAAATGTTAATTACATCCGGAGATGTTGTAACCTAAAGTTGACGCTTGAAACCTCCGACGTTCAGTTGCGTGTTGTAACAAACACGGGACACGGTCGGCGAGCAGCATCTGCAGGGACATGTTTACGATGACGACCGTGTTTACGAGTGTGGCTGTAGTGCACTGTTGTGGTTTGGTCTATCTGTCGCAGTGTCCGCATGTAGCGCTTGCTGCTATTGTTATTCTGCATTCGTCTCCGCACGCAGACCAACTGTAGTACACCGTGTTACCAGACGTCTGTGATAGTGTAGTGTTGTAGGAACTGTGACCATGGTGTATTCGAACTCTGAAAAGGCGGAGATGATACTCATCTATGGCGAGTGTCGACGAAATGCAGCTGAAGCCTGCAGGGTGTATGCAGAACGGTACCCGGACAGAGAGCATCCAACGTGCCGCACATTGCAAAACATCTACCGCCAACTGTATGCAACAGGTATGGTCGTAGCACGCAAACGGGTCCGTAACAGGCCCGTCACAGGAGAAGCGGGTGCAGTTGGTGTGTTAGCTGCTGTTGCCATGAACCCACGCGTGAGTACACGGGACATTGCGAGAGCCGGTGGACTGAGTCAAAGTAGTGTCATGCGCATACTGCATCGTCACCGCTTTCGCCCGTTTCATGTGTCGCTACATCAGCAATTACATGGTGATGACTTCAATCATCGAGTGCAATTCTGTCAATGGGCATTAACAGAGAATGCGTTGCAGTTCTACCTGTTTACCGATGAAGCGGGTTTCACAAACCACGGGGCAGTGAATCTACGGAACATGCATTACTGGTCCGTGGACAATCCTCGCTGGCTCAGTCAGGTAGAGCGACAGCGACCGTGGACTGTAAATGTATGGTGCGGAATCACTGGCGACCACATCATTGGTCCTCACTTCATTACAGGGGCCCAAACAGCTGCAACATACATCGCGTTTCTACAGAATGATCTGCCAACGTTGCTCGAAAATGTCCCACTGGAAACACGTCGACGTATGTGGTATCAGCATGACGGTGCACCTGCACATTCCGCAATTAACACTAGGCTGACCCTTGACAGGATGTTCGACGGGCGTTTCATTGGACGTGGAGGACGCATAAATTGGCCAGCCCGTTCTCCTGATCTTACACCTCTGGACTTCTTTCTGTGGGGTACTTTAAAGAATGTGTACCGTGATGTGCCTTCAACTCCAGAGGATATGAAACAACGTATTGTGGCAGCCTGCGGCGACATTACACCAGATGTACGTCGGCGTGTGCGACATTCATTACGCCAGAGATTGCAATTGTATGCAGCATATGATGGCCACCACATTGAACATCTATTGGCCTGACATGTCGGGACACACACTATTCCACTCCGTAATTGAAAACGGAAACGTGTACCTCACCCCTCATGGTAATGTACATGTGCGTCAGTGAAAAAGACCAATAAAATGTGTTAGCATGTGGACGTAATGTGCTGTTCCAGTCTCTTCTGTACCTAAGGTCCATCACCGTTCCCTTCGGATCCCTACGTAATTCGGTGCTCTCCGATACACACGATCGAACAGCGGAGGAGTGGTACTCAAGCGTCAACTTTAGGTTACAATACCTCCGGATGTAATTAACATTTTACAATGCAACAAACGGCACTGATTACGTATTTGTTTATATGTTCAGATGCGCTAACAAAACTAACAGGGTTCCATTTAAAAAAACGTAGATTTGTGTTAAAAAACATACTTCCGTGCATTTTTTATGGTTTGTATTAACCAGTTGCACTAGCCCCTCTCCTCACGTTCTGTCTGTGGAATCGATTCGTCAGTATTTGATGTGGTTTACGAAATATATCCAGCGGTAATGTTAGGTGACTCACCCTGTATATAAATTGACTAAAAGTTACATTCACATTTGTCGTACCTTCTATCAAATGACGACTAATTTCAAGCAGTTTTACCGCTAACCTATATCTCCTTTCAATGCAGTATTTATTTGTTGGGATGAAGTGTACAACAGACTTTAAGAAAAGATTTATTTTTGAGTTTAACATCTTTTGTAGGACCATGATTTGGTAAGTCATTTATTCATACAGTTCACGTTCTTTCTTTTCTTAGGTTTTCGTGTTAACAAAATTTATCAGCATGTGCAAATATTGAACAAATCTTGCAAAAATTATTTTGAACATGTTCTCATTTTGAAGTATGCACTGCTAGTGATTTTTGAGTTAAAGACAAAACTGAGTAAGATGTGGGACATTCCTAGTGAAGTTTGGGCAGGTGAGCCTTCCCTGTGGTTTGAGCATATTACATCATTGCTAGAAATAAAACTGCGGTATTAGAAATGTTCTGCCATATGACCACTGAATGTGGTGGTCTACTAAGCCACACAACTGAGAATAGTTTTTGAGGTAAACTTGAACAAGGCTTTTGCTCTGTTCCTGAGACAACTATTATTATTATGTCACTGCCATTACCTGCACGTTTTGCTCATTGACATGGTATCAACAGTCCTTGCTTGCCCTTCTCTCTTAGGAAGAATGTGATTACCCTTTTGTCAGTGGGTTGTAACAGAATTCTTATTTAAGTAACATGCACTGCACTTTTTTCTCAGCATCAGCATATTGGTGTACATACAGCCATTTTCCAGAATTGACTGCTTTCTTACAATGTCTGTTAAAACTGATGTTAATAGTGAATAACAATGCCTTTGCTCAACCGTCTAACCAGGGCGGCCAAAACAGGTTATTAAAGTTGAATGGAAAGTAATTGGGCCTTAGAGATAACTAGATTACCTTATTCGTTTATTGATGAGAGTTTATCTCTAATTTCTGTGGAAGACGAAAGGTCCACACCACCCCGAGATGATCACTGTTGGGCGTAAGTGAAGAGGACAATCTTTCTAGAAAATGCGATAGCTGAAAAAAGTTTTCGTTAATACGTCGTTTGCCGTATTGGAGAAAGTATTGTTATTTTAAGTTGCTGAGAAACCGTCTCAGTGAATCCAACTAGAATCAGAGGAGTATGTTAGGAGGCACTTGAGAAGTTGAAAATACGGAGTGTGGCGCACAACTAGTGTTCTAATGGATAAGTTATCAGGAGCAGCAAGCAGTAGGATAGGAGGCAGTGTATTAGTGAACTAACTGCTTGTACCGGAAGTCATCTCACATTCCCGTAGGGAGGTGATAGCGAATATTGCAGCGAGGAAGCTGCCGGCGGAAACTGCTAGAGATTCTTGGCGAGAATAGTTGCTAGTGGTGGGAGAGGGAAGCGTAGTCTTGGCTGCGTGGCCTCCATCGCTTGTTTATTTGAATATGATACGCCACTCGCTGCAAGCGGCAATGTAAACTAACGGAAGCTGTTCACGCTCTATGCAGAAACGGAGATATTAGTTTGTAAAAGCTGTTTAGCTATTTCGTTTAGTCAAAGCAGAGAGAGGTGAGAATTGCTTTCGGAAGGACGTTGGTTAGGTCCCGCTATTGGCCATTCTACCTTTTTTTACTGCGGAAGTACGCAGTTGAATAACACATACAATAAAAAATACTGAATTGCGTTGGTAAGCCAGTTTACAAAAAAATGCTAGTAATAACAAACATCCAGAGAAGAAAACTAATACTAAGAAATTAAATAGGACACAACTCTTACCTATTGTCCATAAGGTTTTATTTGTAAGTGGAGGAACACACATGTATTTGGAACAGGAAGCCTGGGTGAAAGAAAGCTTACAACATTGTAATCGGGGTTGAAAACAGGAATGATGAGGAGCGATTACTTAGTGAATTGATTAGGCTGTTGAGTCAAGAACTAAGCTTAAACTGCAGGAACAGAATGAAGCGAGTCACGAGTAGTAGGAGAAACGGCACGAAGTTGTCATATTGATATCTGTGGAGGAGAACGTGGAAGACTGGAGACTGCAATTTATGTGTTGCTGTTATAGAAGTCACTGAACCAAAGGAAAGATAACTTGAACGGGAAGGAAAACAGACCTTAAACAACATGAATCAAATGGTGCCAAATATGGATTTAGAGTTAAGCCTGGAACTTTATGTTGATATTACGTGTTGAAAATTATCGAATGAAGCTAATCGTGAAAGTGGCAAGGCTAGTAGAGATGGATTAGAAGCTTTACTTTGCTCTGATGGAAGAGTGCCACAGAAAGCGAAACCTTTCGACAGAAGAGGCAACGGTGGTAGTTGACAAAGGCAGACACTATGAGACGCCTTCCGGTATACAAAATCAGATAACATGGTATTAGAAGAGAATTACCTTTCCAAAAGTGTCTCGGCGAACGGTTTGATTGTTCGCAAATTAGTGTTATGACAGGCTGCATCATGGTCTTTGCCAGAAATGATCAGTAAAAGCACAGCTACTGAGGATGAAGCTTCATAGTTTCTCGCCAGTGATAACAGAAATCGCGTTGGAAGAATGTAAGACTGAAAAACTCCGTTGGCTTATTGTCACAAGCCAGAGGTACTAGTGAAGTGGAGGAGGCCATTAAGTTGAATTAGTACAGCTACTTAAGCAGCATATCCTGCTGGTATACCAGTCTCGGATTTTGTAGACATTGTCATCACCGTAAGGAAAAAGGCGTGGCCGCTTGAGATATTCTATCATTGCTACATGTCCATATAAGCAATAGTTGTCAATGCCAAGTTCTTTTTTACCTCATATATTCAGAAGTGTATTAGAGGCGTCGTTTATAGTCGCTAACCCCTACTTTCCTCACTTGCACACGGTTAGTTTCAGCTACCAGCAGTGAGCTCTTTATTTTATCCATTTTGATTAGAGAAAGCCGCAGCTATTTTCATAAATTAGACTGTAGGAAATAACTGCAACCAGCCACGAGCCTTTTGAAATGATTTTTTTACAGCATTACTAATCTTGGGCCTGATTTCTTTGCAAGTTTTACATTTGTTATATTTTAAGGCGCAAATGTGGAACTAGCAGAGAAGTCAACGATGCATTCAGGCATGAAACAAGTGACGGTGCAGTAAAATTGGTTAAAAAAAAAACTTGTGGCTGGTTGCAGTATTTTCTCAGTGTAATGAGCTCTTTGTTGACAGTTTGTGGCTTCGTGTATAAATTATGTATCTAAGCTTCCTTCCATCGTAAGGAAAATATTCTCCTCACGAAGTAGCGCAGCTTCGAATTTCCGACGTACTCTGAACAGAACTTTCACAATAAGAACAGCTCATGCTTTTTAACTTTTTTTGGGGAAATGAGAGTAATGTGTCATTTAGGAGCTGGAATGTCCCGATAAATTGTTCACACTTACTGTGAATGATTCACTTTTTCGCGATGTCTGAGTTGTCTTGTGTGTGTTTACTATAGGCGACGGTGACGGCCGCATATAGAGTATAGAGTTGTGTTCTTGATGGCGAAGGAAAAAGGTGGTATGTGATGTCTGCACGTAGCTTACCCCATCTCAAATAACCCACTGGTGCCATTCAGTGGACGAATCACAATACAAGAGGACACATGTCCTCAATTAGTGAGATGCCACAGAATTATGGGATCGTTGCTGCATAATCTGATGATTAGGCATCCCCCTGCTTCCCACCGCCCGTAAGAGGAATAATGATGATAATTCATCTTCAACTCATCATCCTCCCCCAGGAATTCGAATCGGTTTCTTCCATGTCATGTGCTAGCGATTTCGGCCATTCGTCTAAGGAGACGAGTATTGTAGAGAGATGCAGGGGGTGGGAGGAAGGGAGAGGAGGGGGGGGGGGGGAGGAATGGTATTTGCACGAATGAACTGGAACTAGCTCTTTCCTACTGTATGCCGGCCGCGGTGGTCTCGCGGTTCTAGGCGCGCAGTCCGGAACCGCGCGACTGCTACGGTCGCAGGTTCGAATCCTGCCTCGGGCATGGATGTGTGTGATGTCCTTAGGTTAGTTAGGTTTAAGTAGTTCTAAGTTCTAGGGGACTGATGACCACAGCTGTTAAGTCCCATAGTGCTCAGAGCCATTTGAACCATTTTTTTCCTACTGTATCAGTTGCTGTGTGATACGACCATATTCACATGGGCACATTCAGAAGCTGTAATTATGTTATTGAAATATGTAAAATTTACTAAAATGTGTGTATCCTCGTACGCATTTGTAAATAATTCGGAGCCGAAACGAGCAATTATAGATTGCGTGACATAATTTTTATTTTCCGAGAGAACTGACGTAGTGGATAAAGACACTTCATTTGCATTGGCGAGGAGCGGGGTTCAAATCCCCGCCAGGCCATCCAGATTCCAGTTTTTCATGATTTTTCTAAATCATGTGAAACAAATACGGGGTGTTTCGTTTGAAAAGGACGCTGTAGATATCCTTTACCAAGTAAGAGCATCAGAATGATATTTTATCGCTTGACGCTATGTTATGGTTGTCGTTAGAGAACCAGCGGTCGCTGTGTTTCATAGCACAAAATGGCCCTTCTGTACCGTGTAAGCGGCGCCTGGCAAGAAACATGATGAAGCAGTAACAGACAAACGCATCGGTTCGTATGTTCGGCGGTACGTAACTGTGTTGTGTGGTGGGAGCGCGGATGGGGTCTTCCGCTGACCGTATTGGAGCCGGGGAGGAACGTCTTAGCAAGCAAACACATTGTCTCAAAAGATGGTTTGACAAACTACAGTGACTGCTTTACATTTTTTCTAAGAAGACAATGCTGAAATATGTCACATGTTTGCAGTACGTTCTTGTCAGGTTCTCGTGCTTGATCAAATACTAACAGTTAAACACGTGGTCTAATCGGACAAGTGTATCTTGTCGAAAGAACAAATTTGTCACCCCTTCCACGTTACTCATATTACTCAATGTCGTAATCGATTCTTTTGCCTACTCAGCTTAATATTTTTGTTCGTTCCTGTGTCTAAAGACCATAGACAAAATTTTGTCTTTTAAGAGTGCATGACACTAATGCTTACTTATATTTTATTTTTGTTTTATTTGCCAACCTGTTTCAGCCCAAGACCATGTTCACGGTACTGTACAAAATACAAAAGAAAAATGCAGTAACACACAGTGACAAACATGACCTGCAAGCTCAAAATTAAGAATTACATCAAAATGACATTACAAATGCAACGCTACATGTCATATATCTTGCGAAAATAGAAGACTCATAATTAAATTCAAACAGTACAAATCCAATACACAATGACAATATATAGACAAAACTGTCGGCTAAAGATTCAAATCAATCCGCAGATGAGTAATATAAACGCACCTTTTCTTTCACACAGGACAGAAATCTCATGTACATATTAATGTTACTACTTAATTTTACTATTAAACTGTTCAGTTCAGTTTTGCGAATTCGTTGTCATCATGTCCAACGAAATCAGGTGAAGATACAGAACTCAAGTATTAGTAGTCAAGTCTCCATTTTGTGTTTTCTTTGACATTTTCTTTGTAAACACCACGCTTTCAGATTAATTCTGTAATTAATTGCCACCGTATTAAAGAGCGGTGTCTGCAAGAAATGAAAAGTGTATACTGTTTCCGAAAATTGTATGCAAAGTACGTTAATTGAATTAAATTCCTAGAACAATGAACATGAGGTTTTTCAAATACTTGGAATTTAAGAGAGAGAGAGAAATTAAGAAAGACTGTCTGTTTGGAAGCAGGCGGTTGTCACTAGGCACGGCGGTTATAATCGAAACAACCGGTTTTCGAGATATATAGTTTTTTTTATTTTCACGCACCTGACTGTCAAAACCGCTTAAAATAACCATTTTCTTAAATAACTTATTTTCTATTTTGTATTCCTATTTGCGGTAATAAAAATAGAAATCGAACAAAGATTGAAAACTTTAGACTGTCTCAGTTTCAAAATACACAGAATCAAAATATTATTAAATAGGCAAGTAAAAGAAAACTTATTCCGTCCACCATTCGCCGCTTTTCTCGAAAAGCGACACTAAAAAAAAATCACCAGTATTCTTCCATTGACTAATTTTTTGAAACTGCTCAAAAATCATGATGTGTTTGGGGATCATATGACTTTTGGACATTACGAATAGTCAGTGCTAAAGGGTGAAAACTGAGCTTGAAGAACTCCCTTTTTTGTGTTAATTCGTCCGGTTTCGAAGGCTGCAAGCATATAATGGCATGTTATGTACGCACATGTAGCTCATCAGCTAACTCCTGTTTTAATAATATACTATGAATTAATTGTTAAGTTTTTAATTTATTGCTGTTTCCATAATTTTATTCCACGTTTGTTAATTCGTAGAAATGGCAGGGACATCTTTAATCTTTTAAAGAAAATGAAGCTTTGTGCGTCATTGGTACGGCACTTCGTAAAAATATTTCCAGAGTAGGGTTGGTGCCATTGTGCAACACAACGGATGTCCAGCGACGACAGTGAGAAATTCTGCACCAGTTGTTACGCCGTGTGCTTGTTGGTTGTTTCTGTTGACATTTTTATTAAAATAGCACTGATCGATTTTCCCATTTTCTGTAATAACAGTGTTTCAGACCAATGCAAATTTTACGAATAAGAATTACTTACTTTTAAAAAAGTTTGTGTAAAAATGTGAAATTAGCACTGCTACTATGTGTAACTGATATTTTCATTTTTTACTCGCTTATTAGTAAAAAGTAGAAACACCAGTTATAACCGAGACCAAACAAATACAAAAAATCACCCGTTATTCAGAACTAAAATACCGATATCTGTTTTAACTGACCGACTTGTCCCGTCCCTAGTTGTCACATATTGTAGAGTACAAAATCAATCTGATTGCAGCGATATTTTTTTATCGTATGAAGCTTTTATATACTTCACTGACGCTTGATATTTCAATTTTAATGGTACGAAAAGTATTCACCTCAATAAGAAGCAATTAGCAGGTGGCAGTTAATACAGCTTATACTATTTTCGATATCCACAATGAACAGCCCAGTTGTTCTTAAGGCTGGGCGTTAACATATTAAGCTACTATGAGAACTTTACTTGTCCACTCTTTAGAATATTTTTAAAAAATCTATCGTACTGAAAATGTTAAAACGGGCACTTAAAATCTAGTTGTATCTTTGTGATGGTGCCTTTAATTAGATTGTTTCACAGCCAACATCAGTTTCGCCCTTCACGTTTCAAACATAAATTTTGAGGTTAAAGTCTTTTATAAGAACTCACATAATGTCTTATGAAAGTATGCGACCTTTTAATGTTCAGATAATTTACTAGGTCAAGATAGCCACTAACTAGTTTATAGTAATAAAGAAATAAGTGTAATAGTAATTGGTGGCGAGATTTACATACTAAATTAGCTGAAAGTGTCACGCTGACTCAGCCTTTCCTGAGATCGTTTCGTGGCGTGTGAGGTGGATGTCATTTGTAACTCTCTTCTCCTGTTTATTTGCCCTGACCTTTGCCTAAGGAATTGAATACTTTCGCGTTATTACAATTTTACCAGTGATTACGAAATCATGCGTGGAAAGCCTGCCAAACCAAATATAAAATTTCTATGTTTCTAACCATATTCGCAGGGCAGGGATACTTGAATGGGGATTGCGGTGACACATTAGATTCCTCATCCGTGAGAAGGTGTTCGTTCTGCAGGTATGTGGTAAATACCCTGGCAGGCTGTATACGCTCCGGGGCATCCGGGGAAAACCCGTGAATTTTTTCATCCGGGAGAAAGTCGGGAAAAACACGGGAATTTGTAAGAATTCCGGGAATTTTTCATTGTTTTAGTTTGCAGTTAATTTTTTTACTTTTTACTGGTAAGAACTGATACTCTAACAAAGAACTTTGCTTTAGCCCGTTACTGCAATATAATACTGCATCAATAAAACATAGAAAGAAAAAAAAAACAGATAAAACTTAAGCTGCAAAGGAAATGCGCCATTTACAGTACACACAAGCGTCTACCAACAGCAAAATGTTTCAAATGCCTTAGGATGAAGACTATGCCATACTTCATAACAACAAACTGCTTCCGATGGGCGTTACGTCACAACGGTTAACATTGGGTTCGTTTGAGTAGTTGGCAGAGGGCTTATGCGCATGCGCTGTTGAGTCGCGTATGAGCCGTACCTTCTCCCACTTCTGGTTACTTCAAGTGCGGCTGTTAGCTGTATCCAAGGTAACAAGACAAGAGCTGTATCAGCAGTAGCAACAAGTAGCCAGATGCTACCCAGAAACATTTTTGTGGTGCACCCAAGCTGCCAGATTTGCGCATGCGCAGAGCAGTCTGAGTTGTAGTGGGATGAGGGGTAGTCTCCACGTGAACCATATTTACGTTTAGCGATCTTGTCGTTTCCTCTTGGTTTACAGCCCTCAAGTACAAAACGGAT
The DNA here is from genome assembly GCF_021461385.2 of Schistocerca piceifrons. NCBI lineage: Eukaryota > Metazoa > Arthropoda > Insecta > Orthoptera > Acrididae > Schistocerca > Schistocerca piceifrons. The sequence goes on from NC_060149.1 coordinate 726,721,289, forward strand.
TTCTGTGATCGGGAGCTATAAAGAGAATTATGGAAGGCTAAAGTATGTTATTAGTTTGTTTTCTGAACTTATTTTATTTCCAGGTTTTTGACAATCGGGTATTAATTACCTTGCAGAACAATGAAGTTAGCCGGCCGGAGTGGCCGAGCGGTTCTAGGCGCTTCAGTCTGGAACCGCCGACCGCTACGGTCGCGGGTTTGAATCCTGCCTCGGGCATGGGTGTGTGAGATGTCCTTAGGTTAGTTAGGTTTAAGTAGTTCTAAGTTCTAGGGGACTGATGACCTCAGATGTTAAGTCCCATAGTGCTCAGAGCCATTTGAACCATTGTTGAACAATGAAGTTATTTTTGTCGATTTACTTAAAAAATTGGCTTTAATTAATCTTTTCCGTAGAGGCAGTCAATTTATTTGAAACACTATTGAGTAGTGTCAACTGTTTGCGGAATTTGAAGTGCACATTAACTTTTGGGACGTATGGCATTATGCCATAATAAAGAACTAAACATGAGATAATACAGTACTGGTACTCCAAGAAAATTTGATTCCGAAAACCACATTGAAAAGTTTAATATCAGCTTGGGGCCTACTTCTTTGTGAATCTGGACATACGAATGTGCCCTTTAAGTCGACTTATTCATTCCGATGCTCTTGGAGTATCCTCTTGATGTCCTGTTTAGTTTATGACGTAATGTAAGATCTCTTCATGCCATATACATACGAACATAGGGCTACCTACGTCATCGTAGCTGTACATGCACAGTAACGCCGTTTTCTGGCGCTCTCTGACAATTGCTGAAACGAATTCTGACAGGTGGCGGGAAAATATTGCAATTGGTCGTTTGAAAAGCGTTACTTTCAAAGTACATTTTATTATACACAATATGAGTTATGTTACGTGGGCGAACGTGCTTTGAATTTCTTAAATCACGGAGCGTTTGATTTTAATTTAAAGCTTAATACTTTGAGGGACAGCCACTTAGAATAATTTCGAACCCAGAAGACAAGACATTTACGTCATTACTTTAAATTTTACTGTTACATTTGTGTGATGTATCGAAGTTTAACACACGTAAAAAAGACATGTTATATAAGAAAGCTTAGCTTTTCTTGTAGCTACACTATGTACATTTACACCATTAACTTTCCCTATTTGTGTGTTCGCGCTACTTTACAGTGGTGTTGCTATTGGCTGACTACATCACGTGTCCCTGTGCTGAGAATCACTTCGTTTACATCCGACCCATCTTCCAAAAGACGAAAACCGAATTTCGAAAACAGTTTTTCGCTGTCGTGTTTACACGTTAAGGTCTGTAGTGGATTTGCTAGCGCAGTTAACTACGGCGCCTGGAAAACAGCTGTTACAGTTTCTGATTTTGTCAGCACAATCGCTCTTTCTCTTCAATTAGACTAGTCGTAAATAGTTAGTCTAACATTTCTACTTATCGTTCACTGTACAAAAAGCCACTCCGTCCATATTACCCGAAAATTTTTAAAAATAAGACGATATCTGACAGCCCAAGCTCATTTCAAAACCGGTTTCGTTTACGTGGGAGCGAAAATCGATTGCGGGATTGGAAAACCGGCAACCAGAAGCGGATTTCCAGAATCGATTTTGAAATGTTTACATGATCACCAAGGAACGGTATTGGGAGATCGGTTTACGAAATCCGGTTTTGGGAGCCTCATGTAAACGCGATGAATATCTGCTGTTATCGGCTGGCGAGATCACGTGACATGCGCTATGATTGGCTTACAAAAGGGCCTCGCGATCTCGATTTCAGTGCTTCTGTGTTTGGTGAAATTCGAGTGTATACTTTCGCAATACGAAAATATGCAGCGTACACGTTGCTGCGCATCAAAGATCTTTCAAAAACGCACCTTTTTTCTTGGGTTGTTTTCCTAAAGTGGCGGGAGGTTGTACGCCGGTGAGTAAAACCTTAACCATTCAAAGGATTGAAATGAAAAATTTTACGATCTCGAGGGAAAGTATATTGTAATTTAACACGGAAAAAGAGTATTTTCACCCGGGAGAAAGTGTATTTTTTAACCGGAAAAAACCTGGGAATTTTTCTCCCTTGTCCACGTATACACCCTGCCTGGTGACTTGGAGGCATGCTATCATACGTTTCGAATGCATTGGTTGGAGGACATTGGGGATAGAAGGGGTAGGGCCACATAATTTCTTTTTGCACGCGTCCACGCTCTTCATCTGTGCTGACGTCCATCCTGGAGGAGCACTACCGCTCGCTAAAAGGTTAACCTTTCATTAACTGAGGGTGGCAGCTTCTCACTGCGTTAACTTTACTCATTTAATGCCTGGCGCCCATTGAAATGACGAATATACAATCTCCAGCATTTTACGCTGATGATATTGGCTGCCTTATGATTTGCCTGATCCACGTTAACGAATTGTTAAAGTAGGAAACCGAGCTCTATTAAACTTCAGGTTGTTGACTAATTTGATGTAAGGAACTCTTTGTCTCCAGTAGATGCAGAGCAATTCGCTAGGTGTATTGCCCTTAGAACATGACGGCATTGTACTAAGAATACAAATGCACACCAGCGCAAAGCCTTGTGCCGTGTTCGGAAAAAAAAAGTTTTGACTACGTGGGGCTCTCTCCTCCCATCCCCCACGAACCATGGACTTGGAAGCAGTACTGAACATACGAATTAATTTACGAGAAAGGTTGAGGAAAGGCAAATCCATATTTATAGCATTTCTAGATTTAGAAAAGTCTTCTGACAATGTTGACTGGGAGTGCGCCTTACCGAATTTTGGCCTTATCAGATATATAATGGAGGGAGCGACTGATTATGCACAACTTACACAGAAGGGGGTGAGTCAGTTGTAGCCAATCCCACATGTTGTTCAGTTTGTACACTGAGAAAGCAGTAAAGCAAGCCAAGTACAAATTTAGGAAAGAAATTAAATTTCAGAGAGAACAAAGAAAAACTATAAGGCTTGTCCATTGATATTGTAATTATGTCCGATACAGCAATGGAGTTTGAAAAATAGTTGAACGGAATAGATAGTGTTTTGATAAAGGGGTGTAAGATCATAAAAAGAAAATAGTAAACGCAGAGTTGTGTAGTGTAGTGTAGCCGAATTAAGTCAGATAAGCTGTAGGAACTAGTCTAGTAAACGGTAGTAGTAGAAGAGTTCAGCAATTTGGGCAGCAAAATAACTTCCAAGATGCCACGATATTACAGGCGGACAAGGCGTACACTTCATACAGTCTATAAAGCAATAGACAATATTGCTATTAATATGACGATGTAAAAATGTAAACTGGTAGTAGAAAAACGTATCCATAAAAATCTATTAATGTCGAAAGAAATTTCTTATAAGTCTTTTCTGAAAGTACTTATTTAGATGTTAGCCTTACGTGGAAATGAAATGCAAACAAACAGTACAGGCAAGAAGAGAATTGAAGCTTTTGAAATATAGTACTAAAGTATAATACTGAAGATTAGAGGGATAGATCGAGTAACAAATAGAGATTTACTGAATCGTATTCGAAAGGCGAGAGCATTATACAGCACTCTAACTAAAAAGAAGGGATTGATTGCTAGAGCTCATTCTGAGACATGAAGGAATCGTTATTTTGCTGATGGAGCCCAGTGTGGACATGAGAACTGTAGTGGGAGACCAAGGTTTAAATAAAAAAAGTAACTGTTTAGAGCGCAGTTATGTCCTCTAGCCTCTTCGCCACTAGGCTTGAACTCTGACGACGATAGGACACTGATGTTAACAGCAACAGATGACGAAAACTCGACAGAGTTCTGTACAGAAGCAGTTACGATGTTGACCGACGGTCACGACAGATTTTACAGCCACGCACCATGGACTGCTCTACCGTCTCAAAAACCTAAACATAGCCACACTGTATCACGACATAAAGTGAAGTAAAGCTGTCATCTAAGCGAAGGTTGTTTTTAACATCTTCACAGTTCCGTAGTAGCCATGGTCCTGTTTAGGTGGGGTGCCGTTGCCTTCCTACGACGTTTGAACTGATTTACCCAGCCAGTTAAAGGGAACCTACAGTTTAACGTGGATTCCGAACCACGGCGCAACTCGGAATTTTTCACATCAACAGACATTGCCAGAGGTGAAGAACCTAACAGTTAAAAATTCTAGGATTGACAGGTATACGTGTAGCTATAACTGTCGCAAAAAATCTGAGAGAGGGCTTAGTAATAAAGGTTCAAAGTCAGAGGATGAAGAGCGAATAGGGGATTGAACCGTAATCTCAACAGCAGCTCCTTTTTATAGTGATAGTTTTTCGTATGGTGGTTGTTTCTTAGAGTACTTCATAAAACAAAATTGCAAATCATGCCTGTTTAGTGCTGACAGATGGAAAAAGAAATAAGAAACGAAACAATATATTAATTGGCTGAATTCCCGAGGAGTATTCATCAGTGCAGTTAGCTGAAGACGTCTGCCATTCTTTCATTTACGGGACAGTTAAGGGCATTCACCTGTCTGTTAAAGCAGATGTCGTATAACGTCAATAACTGTCGTAGTTAAACTTGTTTAACGTAAGCAGCACTATATTGGAGAGACGTGTTCACTGTGGATCATCTGCTGCATGAAGAGTGTTGGGTATTAAGGTTACGTATTTTGCTTATGGCTTGACCTAGTGTAAACAGCGAAACTATGGGCAGACCACCCCCTCAACTTTTTACGGATGATTGACGAAGTGGCACGTTGCCTCACTATAACTACGAGGGCTATATTATTATTATTATTATTATTATTATTATTATTATTATTATTATTATTATTTCAGGGTCCAATAGGTCGCGAAATGGACACCACAGTGAAAATTAGAATTTTTTTCCCCCTACACCTTACAACTCGTTCTCTACGTAGTAGCAGCTCAAAGGAGAAGCCACGTCGTTCGGATCACGGATTTACTTCAAATTTTTTACATTTTTAGTAGTCCCATTAGAACAACATAATGTGCCAGTAGTAAGGAGTACTATTTCGGCGGTTTTGAGGAAATAGCAAGAGAAGTTTCACGCGTCAGTGACGCACCGGTGCGTTGCGATCCTGAGCACGAGTTGGCAGGGATCACGTACTTCAAGCTCCGTAATCGATGGATCACTAGATCGAGCCCCGCTCATGTTTTGTTTTTAATTTATATTGTTTTCAACAGTAGGCATATTATTTCATAGACATTAGATTTGAAAGGTAATATTGTCGCAGAAGAAGCTGAGTAGCACAGTCACTGTTGTGTAGTGGTTATGATACTAGACTGTTGCATGGAGGGTCGTGAGTTCAAAACTCACCTGAACCGTAAAATTTTAATTTCTATATTCGGTTGGAGTACATTCTAGAAGTATGCACAAATGTCAAGAATCATTGTACTGGAATGTACTGTAACTGTATATATACTGTGTGTGTTCTGGCCGGAGGCAGTTAGCTCCGCGCTCTTGTATGTGCAAGTACTGAATAAACCTTCGTTACGTGAAGTAAGTGTTCGTCATTCACCTAACTACACCTTCTACGTGACATTATTCTCGTGGAGACGCTAGGTATTGGAACTTGTGATAGCGCACATTATCGACGACACAGTGGCTCGAGTTCGAGCCATATTCAGCAGATCGCAATCTATCGGAGACAGAAGAAGAAGTTACGATGACAGCGATTGTGTGCCACTACATGAGCCATCGTTCCGGTTTCTCTGGTGACGATGACCAAGATCCAAACAAGTGGCTGAAGGTATATGAGCGTATAGCCGAATTTAACAAATGAGATGACACCGTGTGTTTGGCTAACGTATTTTTCTACTTGGAGGGCAGTGCCAAGCAATGGCATGAGAACAACCAGGAGAAGTTCACAAGCTGGGAAGTATTCCAGGCGGAACTGCGCAATTATTTTGGCGACACACAACGACAGAAGTGCAAGGCTGAAGATACAGTGAAGGCAAAGCGTCCAGGAGAAATTACAGCATCCTACATTCAAGACGTCTTGGAGCTGTGTAAAATAGTGGATCCTAGAATGGAGGAGGAAGATAAGGTTGCACATCTTATGAAAGGTGTTACTGAGGACATTTATCCAAGCCCTACTCCTGAAGGAGGTTTCGACAGCAGTCGATTTCATAAAATGGTGCCAGTATATCGAGACAATGCATCAAAAAAGAATTACACGCAAGAAGTTTGAACGGCTTCGAAACGTCGTATTGATGTCTGTGATGGAGGTAGAAACTTATTTCACAAGTGTTCTTCGTCAGATAGTGAGAGAGGAAGTTCAGAAGGCACTTGGATTGCACGGCGAGCTCAAAACCGAGACGCTTCAAGTGGTCATAACGGAGAAAGTGGAACAGACATTGAACCCAATCACTCGTCCTTCATTTCCCATTAAAACGGTAAAAAAGGCGAGACCCAGGCGAAGTTACGTTCCTACAATGCCGCATCTGTTTGGGCACCAAGGAAGACTGACGTCTGGAGGGCCCGGGATAACCACCCAGTATGTTTCCACTGCGGACGACCGGGACATGTGATGCGCTATTGTCGAGAAAGGCGGTGGATATTTGATGACGCCCGCGCCAGAAGACAGCAGTCTGATCTTAGCCGATGCCAACTCCGGGACGACGAAGATGGACGAGATGTGGTTGCAGGACGACGTAGGTCACCATCGCCGCAAGCGAGCCGCTGGAGAGGACGCTCCCCAACACGCCGATCAAGGTCTCCATCGCCGTTTAGAACCTCCAGCCGATCACCTAGCCGCCGAAACCTTGAAAAACTAAAGGGTGCGACCTTCCTTGGAGGTGAAGCCTCGGAAGAGAGAAATCCTCTGCCGTCAATCACTACAAAAATGATAGGAAACTATGTCGATATCCTCATGGATGGCCGGCTAGCCCAAGCTCTTGTGGACTCTGGAGCATCATATGCAGTCATTTCGGAGAAGTACCGTCGCCAGTTCCAGAAAACCCTAGTCGTCGACAAGAACATCTCTGCTGAAGGTGGCTAATGGTAAATATGTAAAACCTGCAGGAAGATGTCATTCGTGTGGGTATAAGTGGCCATACTCAGCCCTTAGAATTCATCGTCTTACAAGAGTGTAGTCATGACGTCATTCTCGGATGGGTCTTCTTGAAAGCTTCTGAGGCAATTATAGATTGTGGTCGCTCAAAGAATGTGCTAGACGAGATGAGATACTGTGGACAGGAAGGCGCGCATCCGAGTGTGTGGAGACTGTGTATGCTGGATGAAGTGATCATTTCTGCAGTCAGCGCTAGAAAGGCAACTTTCATGTGTTCTGCCATGCATCAACCCATAGATCTTGTAGTGGAATGTAAGAGAAGCATACCACTGAACAATAACTGGTCATCTCAGCCTCTGTCGTCTCGTTTAAGAACGGATTCGGTGAATTGTGAATAGTTAACTGTCGCCGAGAACCCCATATCCTTCTAAGACGCATGTGCGTAGCAAACGCTGAGCCGTTAATTGAAGAACAGCTGAGCGTCATAGAAACCACCCATGCCGAGTCTGTGGGCGTAATTAGCGCTACCACTACGAGACAAGATGTTCTAGCTCGACTATCACCAGATCTGACTAAGGAACAACAGAAGAAGCTGCTTGCCATTCTTCTAGAGTTCTCCGAATGCTTCAATCCACAGGTGAAGAGCAAATTAGACAAATCGACCGTGAAGCACCGGATTAGCACTGGAGACCATTAGCCAATAAGCTAGAGAGCATACTGTGTGTCAGCAATAGAACGTCGAATAATTCCCGACGAGGTAGAGAAAATGAAGAAGAATGACATCATTCAGCCTTCGCAGAGCCTGTGGTCGTCACCAGTGGTTCTCGTCAGGAAGGAGGATGGCAGTTGGCGCTTTTGTGTTGGTTACAGGAAGCTTAAGAAGATAACTAAAAAGGACGTTTACCCTCCTCCACGAATTGACTGTACACTAGATTGTATTAAGGTGGCTAAGTTTTTCTCAACCATGGACATGTACTCGGGATACTGCCGAATCGAAGTAGATGAGGCTGCCTTCATTACCCCTTAGGGCCTGTATGAGTTTAAGGTAATGCCGTTTGGCTTCTGTAATGCACCAGCAACTTCTGAATGAATGATGCATAATCTTCTGAGTCACCTGGACGATGTGTCTGTTATTTAGAAGACATTCTAGTGTTCTCAGACACATTTGATGAACACGTGAAAAGACTGAGGGTCGTTATTGTCTCCAACAAGGCGGACTGAAACTTAATCCAAGGCAGTGTCTCTTTGGAGTAAAAGAATTGAAAATACTTGGACACCTTGTGTCAAACGAAGATGTGCGGCCAGGCCCAGAAAAGGTGACATCTATAACGGAACTTCCTACTATTAAAAGTATTAGAGATGTGAGAAGTTTCGTCGGATTATGTTCTTATTACCGTCGTTTTATCGAAGACTTTTGTATCAAAGCCAGGCCACTCCAAGAGTTGTTAAAAGCCGATGATAAATTTATCTGGGGTGGTGCTCAACAAGATTCTTTCGATGTGCTGCGAAAAGCTCTGACGACTGACCCTGTAATTGGTCTGCAGGATGAGAGAGCACATACAGAACTACACACAGATGCCAGAGGGTATGGGATCGGTGCTGTTATGGTGTAAATTTCGGATGGAAAAGAGGTGGTTATAGCCTATGCTTCTAGGACACTTACAAAAGCCGAGAGAAACTAAACTACAGAAAGAGAATGTCTTGCTGTAATCTGGGTCATGTGCAGATTTCGACAGTATCTCTATGGAAGGCCATTCACAGTTGTTACAGACCATTCACTTTGTTGGTTGACGGGTCTTCAGGATCCAACAGGACGACTCGCCAAATGGGCACTACGTCTTCAAGAGTATGACACCATAGTGAACACAAGTGGAAGAAAACACCACGATGCCGATAGTCTCTCAAGAAACCCCGTGCACGACCATCAAGACTTTGATGAAGATAGTGACTGTCTCGCTGCACTCCATGATCTCTCTGCTGAGCAGAAGGAGAACGCCATGATATCTCAAATTATGCTTGCCTTAAACCGATCAGAGGATGTGAAAGGACAATTTAAGGCAGTTAATGGATTACTTTGCAAGAAAAACTTTGATCTGTTTGGAAAGAGGTGGCTACCAGTGATTCCTAAACACATGAGCTTATATTTTCTACAGAAATTCCATGACACATGTGAGGCCGGACATTTAGGATTTATTAAGACATACGATAGGATCCGCAAGAGATTTTTATGGCCAGGTTTATTTAGGAGTGTCCATCACTGTGTGTCGCACTGTCGAGAGTGCCAGAGGAGAAAGGCAGTTCCTCAGAAACCACCCAGCCGACTCATACCAATTCCACCAGCCGAAACGCCTTTCCAGCTTGTTGGGAGCGACCTCGCACGATTTCCAACGTCTGCTAGTGGCAACAGATGGATTATTGTTTGCACTGATTGACACGCTATGCCATTATAAAAGCTGTGAAAACAGCCGAAGCATCCGAGGTAGCCAAATTCATCGTGGAAGACATTGTATTAAAACACGGTGCCCCGAAGTCGCTAATTACGGATGGAGGGAAAGTTTTTCAATCGAATCTTGTGACAGAGATAAACCATCGGTGCAACATTTCTCAGCACATGACGACTGCCTACCATCCGTAAACTAACGGTAAAGATGATAGCTACTTTTGTATAATAGTGTTTACAACGACTATCTCCCCTCCCTACACTCTCAGCCCCATCTCATTGTTTCGCAAAAGCAGTAAAACTCAGACTTTCATTAAGAAACCCATAATCAACGTAGGTCTGAGAGAGGCCATCAACAGGCAGAGGCATTCGAATCCTGATGTGTCATATTAGTTATTCAGTCTATTACAGAATATTTGTACAGGGTGAGTCCGTGATGATGGTACAAACTTTCAGGGATGATGGAGAAGGGTAAATGTATCGATTTGAGGTAAAGGACCATGGTCAGGAAACGACCAAGTTAAGTTATAAGCGAAAATCGGTGTGATATCTCTGAAAGTGTGGAATACATGTTCTGTTTCTGTTGTTGCTAAAATTGTATGGTAGCCAGTTCTGACGAGCACTTGGATGTAGAAGTTGGGATAATAACTCAACTAATCCACTGCAGATGGCGTGCTGTGTATTGTAATGAGCAATCCATGTACAAGTTTAACTACTAACGTCGATCAGCCCTAACCAAATGGAGACATACCCGGTGATGGGAACTTGAAGATACGATTTTCGTGAATGGGCAAGCAAAAAAAGCAACAGAGAGCAGTATAGGCTGTACAGGACCAAATAGCCACGTAGATTAGTGTGCCAGCGATGAAGTGAAAGAAGGCAGTTGGTACCACAGTAAAACAACCGAGGAGAACGACGAACTACATGGACTTGCTCGGTGGATAAGGTGCCTGCAGTCAGCACTCGATCAGTTGCATGGGAGATGAATGTTCCGTAGAGTAGTGTGTAGCGACTGTACAGGAAATGCAGCTACCCAACTACCATTGACAGAAAGTGCATGCTTTGACCACTGTTGACCAGCTGGGCTGCAAACTGCACTACCCTTCTGCAGCTTTACAAAGCTTTTATGCTGTCCTGTCTTGATTATGGGAGAATGGCATATAGTTCGGCATTGCCCTCAGCATTGTGGTCACTGGAGCCAATACACCACTGTGGGGTGCGACTTGCAACAGGAGCCTTCTGAACTGTTAACAGCCTACTCGTGGAGGCTGGGGTCTCTCCACTACGGATCAGGTGTCAACAACAGCTACTCAGTTACGCTATACACCTTCACAGCTCCTCTAAGCATCCAAATTATTGTGTCCTTTTTCTTAGTAGGGGGATCAGCTTCCCACAACACAGACCCTGAACTGAGATCACAGTTAGAGCTCAACTGCAGTGTCTGGTCTGAACTTCCCCCCACTGTCGCCCCTTATTAGGGAGCAATCGTGTACACGCCCATGACGTGTACCCTGATCGTGGATCTGTCTCGATTTATCCTTTGGACCGAAAGATTCAGCGGACCCTATCGTGTTCCACCACCTGTTCCTGTTTGTTGTCGATGCATTTCCAGATTCAGATCACTGATGGATCAAAGATCGATGGATGAACCAGTTTTGCATACACACATGCAAGGTGCAGTGAACTACGATCCTTGACGAATGGGTGCAGTGTTTTCACTGCTCAATTGGTGGCCATCAAATGAGCACTTAAGCCATGCTCGTTCCTGCACCAGCAAGATGCTTCTCATCTGCAGCGACTACCTGAGCAGCCTTCAGATTGTAGACCCATGCTACCCCCATCACCCATTAGTAATGACTATCCAGGGTCGTCTTTCTGATGTCCATCAAGCAGCATGACCAGTCCTCTTTGTTTGGACCCCTGGACATGCTAGGATCTCAGGCAGTCAACATGTCAACCACTTGGCAAAGTTGGTTACCAGGATGCTGATTTTGGAAATGGGGCTCCCAGAAGTTGGCCTTCGGTCGACATTATGCTGTCAATTGCTGGATATGTGGAACCCTGCTTGGTTCTCCCTGGGCTCTTCAAACAGAGGGCAATAAAGGAGACCACGATCACATGGCAGTCTACCCTTCACGTTCTCAGAGGGAATCTGCTATCGTTTGTCAGCTGTGCATTGGCCACACCACATTCTCCAAGTTGAGGACCGACTTTACTGCCAATGTGGTGCCTACCTGCCAGTGGCCCACATCGTACTATACTGCTGAAATATGGCTCCTTTGTGGCGATCTCTTAACCTTCCTGATACACTACCTCTGGTGCAGCTCTGTGGCTGACTTTTACATCACACTCAGGAGTGGTTCCTACTCGTCTACATGAGGAGGGCACTTTGGCTTCATTGACTGCCTGGGGGGTTTTAGGGGCACCATTCGCCTGCTCTGGCCCGGGGGTCCTATCATGGTCCTCGCTCAGTGGTTTGGCCTGGTCTGGCGCCTACCCTTCCTTCTTTTTATTCTCCTTGTTCTTTTATGTTCATCATTTTTTAATGTTTTATCTTTCCTAAAATTTTATCATATTGTCTTTGTTGCTCGTTTTCTTGGGATAACGGATGATGAGATGAAGCTGGTGGGATGCAGAGGCTAGTCGCCCACCACATACTGTGCTCCAGACAACTCCAACTGCATTCTCAGCAGAGTGGATCGTCCTCCTAACCCCTCACTCCCCTCCTACCTCTCCTTGTTTTTATCTCTGCCTTAACTGTATCTTGGTTACAATTGGGCTTTCCAGGATTTTCCTCTTCTATCATCCTTCTGAGGGTTATTCCTGGTTAGATACATATGGGATGAAGAGACTGCTGATAACCTCGCAATTTGGCCCCTTTAACTCAAACGACCTTGGGTCTCTCCTTTCCCAGGTTTCTACCAGTGGGAAAGATGATACCCACCAGTGGGTGAAGCATCTAACAGCAGCTGGTCATAGGGCTTAAAGATCCTCAGTCTCAGTGACGGACTCAGTGAAGCCTTCCCAGCCAGCGAAACCCAAGGAGCAGCGACAGAAATCTAAAAAGAAGACCCCCAAGAAAAAGGAAATTGTGGTGACACCCACACCACCACTACCTACAAGCTCTGCGTCTGAAGATGAGGTGGAAATTCTGGCGTCTGCTGAGGGCCTAGATCTCGCTGGACCCTCAGACACAATGGATATAGACTGCTCAGGCAATATGTCGGTGGCAGCAGGTGACCTGAGGCATAAAGTGCCTCCTTTCTCACTTCATACCTCCCGAGCCCCACGACGGTGTCATCCTCCAGTGGAACTGCAGCGGTTTTTTCCACTGCCTGGCTGAGCTATGACAACTGTTAAGCTTTACACCTGTTTCTACATTGCCCTCCAGGAAACCTGTTTCCGGCAATATGGACCCCTATCCTTCCTGGCTATGGGGGATATTACAAGAACCGTAGCGAATATAATAAGTGTGTCGGATAGGGTTTACGTCCATGTCCTGAACTCGGTATGTAGTGAACTTGTGCCCCTTCAAACTCCCCTTGAAGCTGTGGCTGTCAGGTTAAGGAAGACACAATAGCTAACCATCTGCAATGTATATCTTCCTCCAGATGGTGTAGTATACCTGAATGTATTAACTGCATTGTTTCATCAACTCCCTAAACCTTTCCTACTTCTGGGAGATTTTAACGCCTATGACCCCTTGTGAGGTGGCACCATGCTTACTGGCTGAGGTAGAGATGTCGAAAATTTACTGTCTCAGCTCAACCTCTGCCTCCTAAATACTGGGGCCGTCACACATTTCAGTGTGGCTCATGGTACTTACTCCGCCATTGATTTATCACTTTTCAGCCCAGGACTTCTCCCATCTGTCCACTGGAGGGTCCACGATGACTTTCGTGGTAGTGACCACTTCCCAATCTTCGTGTCACTCCCCCAGCGTCATGCCCAAGGGCGCCTACCCAGATGGGCTTTTAAGAAGGCAGACTGGGAAGCTTCCGCCTCTGCTGTCTCCCCTAGACGGTAACATCGATGTGATGTTTGAGCGAGTCACCAGGACGATCGTTTCTGCGGCAGTAAAAACGCGATCCCTTGTTCCTTAGGGTGCCCCTGGCGAAAGACAGTACCCCTTGGTGGTCGCCGGAAATTGCTGAGGCCATTAAAGAGCCTAGGCGGGCTCTACAGTGACATAAGCGGCACCCTTCCCTGGAGCACGTAATAGCTTTTAAACGGCTCCGTGCCCACGTTCGCCAGCTTATAAAAAGACGGAAACAGGAGTGTTGGGAGAGATACGTCTCGACCATTGGGTCACCTTCCCAAGTGTGGACGACGATCAGACGTGGTTTTGGGTACCAGACCCCAACAGGTGTCCCTGGCGTTAAGATAACTGGCGTGTTATCTGCCGACGCAAACGCGATTGCCGAGCACTACGGTCGAGCCTCTGCGTCGGAGAGAGTTACCCCCTAGCCTTTCGCACCCTCAAACGGCGGATGGAAGGGAGGGAAGGTCCGATCGTTCACTGCACGCCACAGTGAACTCTATAACGCCCCGTTCACAGAGTGGGAGCTCTTCAGCGCCCTTGCACATTGCCCTGACACAGCTCCTGGGCCAGATCGGATCCACAGTCAGATAATGAAACATCTCTCGTCAGACTACAAGCGCACTCTGCTCGTCATCTTCAGCTTGATCTGGTGTGATGGCGTCTTTTCATCACAATGGCGGGAGAGTGCCATCATTCCAGTGCTCAAACCCGGTAAAAACCCGCTTGATATGGATGGCTATCGTCCCATCAGCCTCACCAGCGTTCTTTGTAAGCTGCAAGAACGTATGGTGAGTCGGCGGTTGTCTTCGGTCCTGGAGTCACGTGGCCTACCGGCTCCATGCCAGGGCGGTTTCCTCCAGGGTCGCTCTACCATTGATAATCTTGTCCCTCGAGTCTGCCATCTGAACAGCCTTTTCCAGACGCCAGCACCTGGTTGCGGTCTTTTTTTTATTTACGAAACGCTTACGACACGACTGGTGACATTGTATCCTTGCCACATTATATGAGTGGACTCTCCGGGGCCCGCTCCCGATTTTTATCCAAAATTTCCTGTTGCTCCGTACTTTCCGCGTCCAAGTTGGTGCCTCCCATAGTTGGCCCCCATATCCAGGGGAATGGGGTCCCGCTGGGCTCTGTATTGAGTGTATTTCTATTTTTATTGGCCATTAACGGTCTAGGAACAGCTGTAGGGACGTCCGTCTCACCATCTCTGTATGCAGACGACTTTTGCATTTCATACTGCCCCTCCAGCACTTGTGTTGCTGAGCGGCGCCTGAGGTGCCCTCAATTGCCTGAGCCACACCAACGGGGGTGCAGATCGCTCTACGCTGCTGCACCTCTACAGAGTCCTTGTTCAGTCCGGCCTTGACTATGGGTGTCTGGTTTATGGTTCGGCGGCGCCCTTAGCGTCGCGTACTCGACTCAGTGCACCACTGTCGCATTCTACTAGCGACGGGAGCTTTTAGGACGAGTCCGGTGACCAGCGTCCTGGTGGAGGCCGGGGTCCCTCCATTGAAGGTTAGGTGTGCACAACTGCTCGCCAGTTACGTTGCACACATTCATAGATCTCCTGAGCATCCAAATTACCGTCTACTTTTCCCAACCACGGTAATTCATCTCCCGCATCAGCAGCCCAGGTCAGGGCTTATGATCACAGTTCGTACCCAATCACTCCTGTGTGAACTAGAGTCCTTTCCTTTACCACCTCCCCTCCGGGTCCATCCGCATACACCTCCATGGTGTATACGTAGGCCGCGGCTTCATCTGGACCTTTTGCATGGCCATAAGGACTCAGTTACTCCCTCGGTTCTCTGCTGTCACTTCCTCTCGATTCTTGCCATGTCCCGGGTCTCTGAAATGGTTTACACTGACGGCTCAATGGCTGGTGGTCATGTTGGATTCGCCTATGTTCACAGAGGACATATTGAACAGCACTCCTTGCCACATGGCTGCAGTGTTTTCAATGCGGAACTGGTGGCCATATCTCTTGCTCTTGAGCACATCCACTAATGACCTGGCAAGTCGTTTCTTCTCTGTACTGACTCCTTGAGCAGCCTCGAAGCTATCGACCAGTGCTCCCCTTGCCATCCTGTGGTAGCGACCATCCAGGAGTCCATCTATGCCCTGGAACGGTCCCGTCGTTCAGTGGTGTTTGTCTGGACCCCAGGACAAGTCGGCATCCCAGGCAGTAAACTTGCTGACAGGCTACACGAAAACTGCTTATGGAGATCAGCACTCCTGTAACTGACCTGCGTTCATTATTACGCCGCAAGGTTTTTCGGCTTTGGGAGACGGAATGGCATAACAGTACTCACAACAAACTGTGTGTCATTAAGGCGACTACGAATGTGTGGGAGTCTTCCATGCGGGCCTCTCGCAGAGACTCTGGTTCTCTGCCGGCTCAGCTTTGGCCACGCTTGGGTCACCCACGGCTATCTCCTGCGCCATGAACTTCCACCTCAGTGTCGGTGCGGCACCCGGTTGACAGTGGCCCATATTCTTCTGCGCTGTCCTACTTTGGCTGCTCTGCGACGAAATCTTCGGTTACCGGATTCGTTGCCGTTAATTTTAGGTGACAACGCCTCCTCGGCTTATTGAGTTTTACGTTTTATACTGAAGGTGGGTTTTATCATTTTATCTAAGTTTTAGCGCGTGTCCTTTGTACCTCTGTGTCTTTCACCCTAGTGCTTTTAGGCTGAAGGTTTAATGTGTTGCAGAGTGGCTGGCTTCTCCTTTTTATTCTCATGGTCAGCTAGCCATGATAATCTGCTTTTTTGTTTTAATCTCTTCTACCTGTTTCTTGCGTCTCTGTGTGGTTTCCTTGCCCTCTTTTGTTCCTTATAGTATTTGTTGCTTTTCTGTCGTTCTTGTGGTTTTTCCTTCCTTTCGGTATTGTGATGTACGTCTCGTTTGTTTTATTTGTTCCCTTGTGGGATTGTTTTAACGGGAACAGGGGACTGATGACCAAGCAGTATGGTTCCTCCCCCCCCCCCCCCTCTTAAACCTACCTACCTACCTACCTCTGACCTCTGCTGAGTTCAGACCTCGTGTTGTATTCAGCCAATGGTTCTTGCAGCACTTCACAGTCTAGCCTCAATTTCTTGCTTACACAGGGTGTCCCAGGAGGAATGGTAAATGTTCAGGGACATGACAGGAACCATTCTAAGACAAAAAACGTTTGGTAAATGTGGGCCCTAAAATCCATACCCTAAGGGCTACGAGCACTTAGACACCTTCAATGCAATGACACAAATTTCTTCTACTGCAGGCTCTCTGCTTTCCACATTATTAGAGATGGTAGTACTACACGTGCTCTAAAGTGCGTACCTTAAGAGCAGTTGGTCACCCTCGCTGCACTGAAAAACATCTTTTCTACTGAACATGTGCTAAGAATTCATACAGTGTGCATTTTGGACCCAATTTTTACTAAACTTTGTTTAGAATGATCGTGCCTGTCATATTCCTGAATATTGATCATTCGTCCTGGGACATCTTATATACGTTCCACGGGTGAAGGCCGTTTCATCAGAGACGGAATGCTAAATGTTCCGAGTAGCCATGTTTAGGCCAATCAGAATGCCCACGCTACAGTAGTGAAAAGCCATCAACTGAGATTATCGGTCAAGGTGTGGCTAGGCATAGTCAGCCCCGTTTTTTCTTCCTCCCCGTTTAAATGCACCAGCGTACACAATATTTATCAGAGAATTACCACACAGATTCCTGGAACGTATCCTACTTGTTACTCGTCAACAGATGTGTTTCCAATGGAGCTCCACCTCATTTGGGACTGAGGATTCGTGAACACCTGGATCAGACATTTATTGAAAAATGGATAGGTAGAAGAGGTCCCTGTTTTGCGACCAGCACGTTCACCTGATTTCTGCCCGTTTGATCCCTTCTTGTGGGCCCATGTGAAATGTCTTCTATACCAGATGCCTGTCGAGACGGAAGAGAATCTTGTGGCAAGAATTCTCGTTGCCAGCGGCACTGTTAAAACGACAACGGGGGCTTGCACTGACTTTTGAGAGACGCCATTTTCGACAATTTCTGTGAACATAGCAGTTCGTGAAACTTGCGCAGGTAAATGGAATTCAGTATTACTTTACAGTAGACTTGGGATTTTTGATCTCTATGACATCAAGTTACTTCACTAGTCCACAAATAGCGGAAATTATCCGAGGGTTTTGGGGTGTATTCAGCGGAAATTCGGTACGTCATGGCCAGAGTTCGGAAGTTGGTGCCCGTAGTTCGAGCGCAGCGCGAGGATAAGGGTAGATTTAGGCTTATTCTCGTTACCGGACTACGTCTCCTTACCTCAGATCGACACATTTACTCTTATTCATAATCACAAAACCACCATCTGTTGTGTAGTTATAACCAAGCAGAAGTATTTGGTTGTGTTTTGAACGAACGGTTCGTTTTCCTCCCGGAGGCTTTCCCTTTCGTCTGTTGGCCGCAATGTCGACGCTTCACATCAGCCACACTACTTACACAGTATGTTGCCCACATCAGTAATCGTTCAATCACGAATAACTCCGTGCTGTAATACAACTTAATTATATACGCTACAGAGCTTCCATGGATATAAGGAACCTTTTACGAAGCTTTTTAGACACTCGCTTGCTTTTGGACTGGCATACTTGTACAGATCGTTGACACATTACGCATTTACCTAGGTCGGGATACAATCTTTTTCTGAAATACCTCACATAACTGGTGCTGACCTCTAATGACAGGAAAGTGCAGTTGTTTGCATTACCTAGTTGCCGTGTCGTGGTGGCATGCTCGACTTAGAACGGAGTAAGTGGCACGGTGTTTAATGCACTGAACTCGCGTTCGCTAGGAGTACATTCCAATCCCTAACTGACCATTCAGAGATAGAATTAACGCGTTTCTCTAAATCGATACTGTGAATGACTGATGGTTCCTTAGAAACCTGGTTCCTTTGCCATCTTTCTTCAGATAGATCCTTTACCCCTTATCTAATTAAAGCGTAATGTAGATGCCATGTTAAACCCTAATCTTCCTCCCTTATGACGCACCCAGCATTTTCTCTGTAAACGTTGAACCGCGAAAACATTTTCTGATCTACAGGCACCTTTCCGCTAAGTTAAGAAAGAAATTGTATTATTATCAGACTTCGGATATTGTTGAAATTACGTAGACAGGCTAATGGATGGCAGAGAGATCAAGAATGTACTTTGCTTGGATGCCGATAGATAATGAAAGACTGACTACTAAATGGAAGCTGGGTAGATGACATTAGAATACATACAGCAGCAACATGGATGCTTATCACTGAAGCGTGAAAGTCAAGAGGAGGCGTTTATCCAGCGATTGATGTTTAACAAGTGCTGATGCTACTGCAGCTGTTGCTGTTAGTGATGATGGTGATAAGTATTACTTGATATTTTTATTATTTAGTGTAATCATCGTATGGGACACCGATATTTTTGACGTGGCTGCATCAGACTTACATATATGGGAAGATGCGATATGACAGGCGGGGACCTTTATGTAATCTTGATGTTTCTCCCGAAGGTATCTACATTCGTAGAGGTATGAGGTCCCCATGAAGCCCTGCAGAAGCGTTCAAGGCTTTCCTTTGCTCTCGTAAGTTTCTGCAAGGGACTAACGAGAAAACAAATTTTCTCTCGAAGTTTGACGGCTTGAAACGGAACTACAGTACTAGATCTCTGTGCACCAGCAGAACTATGTTGCTGTCGCTGTTAACTGGCCTCTCGCGTCAAAATAAATACAGCGACCGCAGAGATAGCTGTCGCAAGGATCCTGTTCTTACGCGGTGGAAAGCAGTGCTTATGTTCCAGCTCAATCGTTCTCTCCGGTTGAGTGCCTCTGCAACACTCGAAGTGCTCGTCCTGAAGAAACCAGTTTGACGCCTTTCAGAACGGTACTTCCCGCTTCGGAGTCAGAGAACTGAGAACTGTGAAACGAGTGCTGCGCTTAGCATGTGAGCAGAGTCGTCTGTCAAATCCCAGGCAGGCGAGTCGGTGGCTAGTCGGGCAGCGCGCCGTTCCCACAGCTTACGCTGCAGCTGTCCACTTCCTCCACATACCTTAACAGCTTCATAAAATTGCAACTTAACTATCTACCACACTGTTGTAATGCTGTGTTGTTTATTGAATTGCAGCACTGTGAAAAACTGGACCACGGTGCAAGGTTCACCAGGCATCTTGTAAGCAGATACCGATGGGGGAAAAAAAAAATGCCGGAGTAATTCACCTATTCTGTAGTATCAGCTCGTTATCTGGACCGGAAAGTGTTGTCTGGAAACGATAACACCATTGTCGGAAAAAGCTGTATTAGAACTGGGCCAGCTGAGACACAAGGGTACTTTGTCTGGGACTCCTCTTTCTACATCGGTAGCCCGCAAGGTACTGCCTCCCGCACTACCCCTCCCACTTCGCCTGTTCCGTTAGCGGATGGTACACGGGAGAAGACACTGTCGATATCCGTCTTTGTGAGTCCAAATTCCTCTACTCTGGCCATGTTATTGACAGTGATGCTTATTGGAGAAAGTAGTATATTCCGTAACCTGTTTTGGAACATGAACTCTCGGAAGATTGCGAATAATTTCCTTCGTGATGCACACCACCTTTCATGTAGCGTTACCCACTGCAATGCCTACTGCTTTAAGCAAAATCCAATTAGATGTGGCGCACTCTCCAGTTTTTGAGATGTGAGAACCAGTTCACTCCCACTCCCGGCAGAGGAGTCAGAGATTAACTAGGAGTCCGAACTGTGTTGCGAAATGGAAATTTTCGAACAAATAAAATGTTGTCGGTAGTAAAAATGATAGGAAAAAAATTTCCACTCTACCAACCTAACCACGAACATTTGTATTATTTACCTTATGCTTCACATTAACTCCTGAGCCACATAAAGGTAATTTACATCGGAATCTTGACGTAATTTCGTTTTCTACGCTGACTGAAAAAAATCGCAACACCAAGGACGAGTTATGCAGCATGAACTTAAGTTGGTAGGCGTGTTTCAACATTTGAAAAATGATAGTCTATTTAGATTTCGGACGAGTAGCACCAAAATGAAGATGCAAATCGGGTTTGCTTTAAATACACGCTATAACGGTCGTGAACGTTAATTCTCTTTGAGACTGGACGTAGTTACTTGATGCTAGTCAAGAATGCCTGTCAGGCGACAAAGACGCCATTATAAACACCTCTTTGACTATGAACGAGGTCGTGTAATAGGTTTACGAGAATGTGCAGTCGCAAGAGGATTGGACTTCGGACGGTCACGTTGCGCTACCAAAAGGAAAGACCATCGGGTTCGGGGGAAGGCTCTAGCTCATCGTACTGCATCTGCAGCAGCAATTCGAGTAGCAGTTGACGCTTCAGTAACCTGACGAACTGTTGGCGCCACCATGACCCGACGAACTGTTACAAATCGGTTACTACAAGGACAGCTCCGATCCAGACGCTCTGTAGCGTGCATTTCACTGACCCCAAACCACCGCCACTTGCGACTTCAGTGATGTCAAATGAGGGCTCATTGGAGGGCAGGGTGGAGGTCTGTTGTTCTTTCTGATGAAAACTGGTTCTGCCTCGGTGCCAACGATGTTCGTGTATTGGTTAGGAGGATGCCAGTTGAGGGCCTGCAACCAACCTGTCTTCGTGCTAGACGCGCTGGGCCTGCTGCACCTGGAGTTATATTCTCGGGTGCGATTTCGTATGACAGCAGGCGCACTCTCGTGATTATCCCACGAACGACCTGTTGTGCTGCCATTCATTGACAGCATTCCAACAAAATAATGCTGTTTTCCAACAGAATAACGCTTGTCCACATGCCGCTGATGTAACTCAGCATGCTCTATAGAGTGTTGACATATTGCCTTGCCCTGCTCGATCACCAGGTATGTCTCCAATCTTGCACATATGGGACATCATCGAACGTCGACTCCAGTGTAATCCACAAACAGCATTAACCGTCCCTGTACTGAATGACCAAGTGCAACAGGCATGGAATTCCATTCCACAAACTGAGATCCGGCATCTGTACAACATATTGCGTGCACGTCTGCATGCTTGTTTTCAACGTTAAGGCTGTTAGACCTCATATTAATGTACGAGCGTTTCACATTTGGAATTTTCAATGTTAATGACTTAAATATGTTACCTAGCCAAATGTATTCCGAAAATTTAATTACTTCACTTTTTTTTTGGTGTTGAGATTTTTCCGTCAGTGTATGTTCTCAAAAGGGTAGAGTGTTAAAATCACGATGCTCAGTCACGTAACCTTTTACCGAAGATGTTACCATACGACTAGTGGAGCAGGGAATTGTTGTGCCTCTTAATCGCAGTATACAGTTCATATTTTACTCCTCCTCCTCCTCCTCCTCCTCCTCCTCCTCCTCACTGCGTCGATGATTGTAGAGGTTAGGCTTCAACCTCGCCAACGACACGGGTGTTACATACGGAGCATTTTCCTACCTGAACAAGGATAGGGAAAGTTTTGTTCTCTGTCATTGTCGGAAAAAAGCCGCATTCCACCTTCAGTAGTTTAGGATAAAAGAGACTGTGATGGTCAGACTGACGTTTTGAACCCTGCTTTTGCCAAATGAGTGGCCAGTGCTTCAACACTTTCGGCCAGTGAAAACCAATTATCTGGAACTCAGCTGTTTACTTAGCCTCATCGACTGTTTAGTGTCCACACGAAAAGTTATAAAAGTTCGACGCATATCTTGCATCCTGTTTTACAAACAGCTTAAATAGCACTTACATCAATTTTACACGATAGCCACCTATATTTACGGAACATTGCTATTGCGCAAGAACTTAAAATGGAAATGGCTCTGAGCACTATGGGACTAAACATCTGAGGTCATCAGTCCCCTAGACTTAGAACTACTTAAACCTAACTAACCTAAGGACATCACATACATCCATGCCCGAGGCAGGATTCGAACCTGCGACCGTAGCGGTCGCGCGGTTCCAGACTGAAGCGCCTAGAACCGCTCAGCCACACTGGCCGGCGCAAGAACTTAAATTTCACAGCGACCTTGACAGTAATTGCAGCACGCTACCACATTTTATCTAGTGGAATACAGCCACGTTTCAAAGCGGCCATCATCCACCTAGGAGAAAAGTTGCAAGTCTTCCTCCACAGTAGGTAAAGCGTATATGTCGTGTAGAATTACTAAGTATATGTTTGTGATTTTGTACGGAAACTAACAGTTTCTTCCATTTCAACTCCTTTCTCATTTCATGCTTTTCGAGACGGGGTGACGAGCTGTCATTCACATCTTATACGTAATTTCTAAGTTAAATTGCAATACTTGCAGCACTGTGACGTGTTAATTTTGCTAACATATATGCGTCTTGTCGAAATTGTTGACGAATTTCGTTCCACTCTGGCAACAGTGTTCCATAGTATCAGATTCAGAATACTAGTGGCAGTTTTAACAGCAGTTAAACGAAAGCCATATGTTTAAGTAAATGGCAATCAAATCGATTCGGGTTGGTCGATGTCTCTTAAGACGTTACACATCTCCAGAGCAGCAAGCTACATACTTAGCTTTTCCTGTTTTCCTAGTAGTACATTCTTAAATTTCGTGCTTGTTTTTTTTTATTTAAGAGGATTAATCTCGTGTTTTTTGTTGTAAGTATAAATTCAGGAAGTATGGAGCGCAGTTTTAGTTTCGCCCACATGGTCTGCTGCCGAGGCACCTCCTAGCGTAACGAACGCGATGGATCCGCCCTGACCGCAGGGTGAGTGGCGGGTGGTAGCGATTTCTCGTTGCTCAAGGCGGAGGGCCAATGTAGAGACTGGCCGTCTGGTTTCGCCTACTCGCCCTGTTGTTAGTGAACAGGTGACCATTCCTTCAGGCACTTGTGCGCAGTGGTTTGCTTGTTATCGTGTTCGTTAAGGCGCGTTATGGTCCCCCTTAGGGAGATAGCATTTAAGGCCGGAAGAAAAACCATTGGGTACTCGGTATTTCTCCTGGGACCTCACTCGAGATGTGGAAGAGGCCTTACCTGCGGCTATCGAGGGTTCAGGGTGCAGTAGTCTACAAATTGTGGCTCTTGTTGGCACCGACGACGCCATACGCATGAGTTTTGGGGCGATCCACAGTTCATGAAGGTTGCTGGGGGAAGTGGTGATGGCGGGCTGGCCTCATGCGCCGGGTGCAGGCAGAGCTCGCAATTTACAGCGTTCTTCCTAGAGTTGATCAGGATCCTTTGGTTTGGAGTCGAACGGAGGGTCTCGACCAAAGGCTTCGTCGTCTCTGTGACGATCTTGGCTGCAGATTTTTAAACTTGATTTATCAGATGGGAAATTGTAGGACTCACTTTCATAGGTCAGGGGCGCACAACGCGAAGAAAACAACTACTCGAGTAGTAGAGTATTTGTGGAGTGCACATGGGGTTTTTAGGCAAGGTAGTTTTGGTACTCTGATGATCACTCATCAGACGATATGCAGATAGTGAAATCAGACCGATTAAAGACACTTAGACTGTCAAAATTTTATCAGTAAATTGTCGAAATACCCATAACAAAGTTCCCGAATTCACTGCCCTCCAGGAAATGTCTCGCTCCGAAATTGTTCTTGACACCGAGAGTTGGCGGAAGCCCGAAGTAAAGAGCTCTGAGATATTTAGCGAGTCATGGAACGTATACCGGGAAGACAGATTCGCCGTAGCAGGGGAGGGGGCGGTGTCTATTGCAGTTGACAAAAATATTGTACCTGTTGAGGTCGAAATTCAGTATGGCAGTGAAGTTATCTGGTCGCCTATAACAGTTGTAGGTGAAATCTAGTTAATTGTTGGATTTTTTACTAGCCACACGATTCTGCTGTGACAGTTTTAGTCGTTCATAGAAAGTCTATAGTCAGTAGCGCGCAAATACCCAGATCATGCAATAATAGCTGGAGTCGATTTTAACTTACGAGTATAGACTGGGACGTCTATAGATTCATTGCAGTTGGTAGAGTCATTCAGTCTTAGGAAGTACTGTGGAACACGTCCTGAATAGCTAGTTAGACAGCCGACACGTAATGGAAATTTTTGAGACTTTGTAGCTACCAACAGGCCTGGCGTTATCGACGGCGTTTGTCATAGCAATTATAGTTATTAAAGTTAATAAATGAATCAGGAAGGCTTGTAGAGTATTTCTGCTAGAAAGAGCAGATGAGGAGTTTTTAGCATCCCACTTACACAACGAATTAACATCATTTATTTCCAGTATGATTGACGTAGAAGAGTTATGGGAAAAGCTTCAACAGATTGTAAACCGTGCTCTGGAGAAACAAGTGGATTAAGGACGGAAAAGATCCGCCGTGGTTTAACAGCGAAATTCGGAAGATGCTGAGGAAACAGAGGCTATAGCACTCTTCGTTCAAAAGAGAACGCGCAAATGACGACTGGCAAAGGTTAAGAGGGATCATTGCATCTGTAACCTAAGCAAAAGACCTGGCCGAGAATCCGAGGAAATTCTGATCCTATGTAAAATCGCTAAGCAGGTCTATGGCTTCTCTCCAGTCACTCGTTGACCTGTCTGGTGTGGTAGTGGAACATAGCAAAAGGAAAGCTGAAGTTTTAAATTTTGCGTTCGAAAAACCAGTCACGCAGGAGTATCGTGCAAACATACCGCCGTTTGACCATCGCACAGAATCCCGTATGCATGACGTAGCAATAAGCATCCCTGGCATAGAGAAGCACTTGAAAGAACTGAAATCAAATAACCTGCCAGGCTCTGATGGAATCCCAGTTCGGTTTTACGAAGAGTACTCTGCAGCATTGGCCCCTTACTTAACTTGCATTTATCACGAATCTCTCGCCCAACGCAGAGACCGGAGCGAACGGAAAAAGGCGCAGGTGACTCCTGAATGTAAAAAGGGTAAAAGAACGGTCCCGCAAAATTACGGACCAATTAACAGTGATTAGCTGTGGAATTCTTGAACATATTCTTAGTTTGAATATAATAAATTTACGTGAGACGTAAAAACTTCTTTCCACAAATCAGCACGTATTTATAAACCATAGCTCGTACGAAACTCCGCTTGCGCTTTTCTCACATGATACCCTGCGAACTTCGGGTGAAGGGCTGATAGAAACCAGTATGTTGTCATCGACGGCGAGTGTTCATCAAAGACAAGGGCATCCCCAGGAGTGCCCCAGCGATGTGTGACTGCTATTATTTTCTGAATACATAAATGATTTGGCGGGTAGGGTGGACAGCAGTCTGCCGTTGAGTGACTGTAGGAGGATCCAAGATGATTCAGACAAAATTTCTAGTGGTGTGATGAATGACAGCTAGCTCTAAATGTAGAAAAAGTAAGTTACTGCGGATGAGTAGGAAAAACAAATCGATAATGTTCGAATATCGCATTAGTATTGTGCTGTTTGACACAGTCACATCGTTTAAAGATCTGGGTGTAACGTTGCA
The DNA here is from genome assembly GCF_021461385.2 of Schistocerca piceifrons. Taxonomy (NCBI): domain Eukaryota; kingdom Metazoa; phylum Arthropoda; class Insecta; order Orthoptera; family Acrididae; genus Schistocerca; species Schistocerca piceifrons. The sequence goes on from NC_060149.1 coordinate 726,747,184, forward strand.
GAGCTATATGAAATAGAACGAGGACGTACGGATTGTGGTAAGGAAGGCAAATGGTCCACTTAGGTTTATTGGAAGAATTTTGTGAAAGTGTGGTTTGTCTGTAAAGGAGACGGTAGTGCGACCTATTCTTGAGTACTGCTCGAGTGACTGGGATCACCAGCAGGTCGGAGTAAAGACAGGCAGCGCAGAAGTTCAGAGACGGGCTGCTACATTTGTCACCAAGAGGTCCGAGCAACACGCAAGTATTAAGGAGGTGCTTCGGGAACCCAGGTGGGAATCTCTGGAGGAAATACGATGTTCTTTCCGAGGAACACTAGTGAGAAAAATTTTGAGAACCGGCATTTGAAGCTGAATACATTTCGATTGTACTGCCGCCGACGTACATTTCGCGTAAGGACCACAAAGGGAAGATACGTAAAATTAGGGCTCCTACGGAGGCGTATAGAAAGTTTTTTTTTTCCCCTCGCTCTATTTGCGATTGGTACGGGAAAGGAAATGACTAGAAGTGGTACAATGGACCGTCCGGATGTCACCGTACGGTGGTTTGCGGCGTATATGTAGATGTGAATGTAGATAATACAGTAAAAGGCTCACTAGATTATTTCGTTACAGTTTTTTTTTTACAAAGGAGATAATTTTGATGAATAAATATAGTTAGGAGGTTAAAGGAACATTGCCCGTACTTCGGTGGGATATACGTAATATCATTTTGCTAAATCTTCGTCTGAGAGCAGAACACTTATTACTCGGAGATATCACGTTTCCGAGACTGGCTGTGTGGGGTTTCTCTGGGTTGTGAATTTTCTACGTGTTATTTCGGTTAGATAGGGTGGAATGCTGTTACTCTTCGGTGTGGCGGTCGTTGAATCTTGGAACGCTGCGCCTCACTGTACTATAGAGTTGCAGAGTAGGTGTGCAGTCAGCTGGCATACCCATTTGAATAAACCGCCGTTCTTCATCGTTCGTATTGTGGAAATACCGAAGAGTGGATGCAAGTTGTTTTGAGGGGAACTTGTTTCCCAACATAGCGTGACATATGCGTGTTTACAGCATCTCTCGCAAATGTGAACACAGGTGCTGAATATACGACAGATCCTCCAGAAAACAGGAACGCACGAGAAGCGGCTTTCTTTGCACAAAACTTATTGCGTTCGTGACCATATAGCAGTGCGAAGAACCAGCAGATTTGAACTAAACACGAAATGTTAGTAGGCCTATATGAAACTAGTGAATGGAGAACATTTTTCTTAGGATTCCCGCAAAAAATAAATGTATTATACGGCACAAAACAAATAATGACGTGAAATTCTTCAGCACGAAGTATTAACAGATTAATGTATTTGTTGTGTGCGAAATAAGTTAGGTGACCTGATGTGTTCAGAATTTGCTTCTCTGACATGACTGCCATTCGAGACATTCATCATCCTCGCTGGGACCTTTTTTTTCCCTTACACACTGACGTTTATGGTAAATTGACTGTAGTTTTCATTATAAAATTTATATGACAGAAACAAACGAACGCGTTTGAGGCCAAATGACGTGATTTGTACTGTTAGCTCCTAAATTTAAGTTCTTCTTTCGTTTAACTTTGTATCGAGATTAAAACTAAAACTAAACTCCTCCCGAACGGACTATGAAGGCCCGACGGTACCTACAGGCCGCGGTGTCATCCACAGCCCACAGGCGCGTCACTGTATTCGGATGTGGAGGGGCATCTGGTCAGCACACCGTTTACCCGGCCGTATTCAGTTTACCAGACCGGAGCCGCTACTTCTGAGTCAAGTTCAGCCTCACAAGGGCTGAGTGAGTGCACCGCCCTTGCCAACCGCGTTCAGCAGACCGGATGGTCACCCATCCAAGTGCTAGCTCAGCCCGACAGCGCTTAAATTTGGTGATCTGAATAGAATCGGTGTTACCACTGCGGCAAGGCCGTCGGGCGGTGTCAAGATTATCAGGGTAAAAATAATTTTGGGAGGAGAAAGAGGAATCTACAGTAGCCATGTTGAAGGAAGCATTGTGCCATTGCTCATACGTGATTTTCGGAAATACCACCCGATCGGAGTTTAGAATCCCACTTCTCCCAAATTAGATTCGATGAAATGTCACGCTCTGCCCAGCAGCTTAATATCGGCGAATTAAAAGTGTTACAGTAATTTAGATCGTAATAATCACAGATGAACCAGCGATGCATTGTTTCCTATATTAAACAACGTCTACAGCCCTGTATTGCTGCCGGTGCGGCGGTTAAGGACTTACTTTTAGCTTCTGCCTTCTAGAAATTTTGTAACATTAATATAATGATAACGACAGGAATATGACAGTCTGTTCATTATAGGTGACGTAGTTTCTCCCTCCACAGAGTTAAGATGTTTAACGATTTCTAAACGGTAAAGGAGGGGTAGTTTACGCGTCGTGAATTGCGTTGCAGTGACAGTGTCAGGTTCCTGTGAACTCGGTTCTTGCCACTGTCGTGGAAATGACGTAGCAGCTGTTGGCGATGGCCCAGCGTCGGGGACGAGAAGTTTGTCGCAAGACCCACACAGCGTCTTGACGCTGGTCATCTGCAGGGGTCCAGTTTCCTGGGGTTGGAAGCCGGGCGGCTGCTGCTGTGTAGTACGGAGCACACTGCCTAGCCCTAGCGGATAACTACGGCGGATACCTTTAGGAAATGTATTGTTTCTGTCTATACATATATTTCCCATTCTCCTTTCCGTTTTATTACCTCTGTAGGAAACTTCGACAAAATTTTTCTGCCATAATAAAATTGGGCTGGTTTCTAACAACTAAGACATAGTAATCTTGCTGATGAAGATCTTCCTGCCACCGTTATTGTAGGTGTTAAACGGTTATTGGTAAAAGTTGACGTAACAACGAAAAATGGAGAACGTGGCAAGAACTTGCGGACTGTATGAGGTTGAAAGAAAGGCTGCTGTGATGCTTGAAGCAGCAGCAACCACCGTGACAGACGTGTTGTATTTCATGTTGCTTTGATTAGAGCGTTACTGAAGTAGTTCCACCGACGACGAAATAGAACGTATGTTAGGAAATGTGCATAAACTAACCGCACCGCGAACAGTAGGTCTAAAGAATATGTGATACTAGATATGACTTGCATAAATACGGCCTATAACGTCGGTGATAATAGACATGAAAACACTTGTAGAAAGCGAGACGGAAGAGGGGGACCTAATTATTGTAACGATATTTATGCAGATAACTTCCATTAATAAATATTTTTCCGACGGAAATCGCCTGCAGTTTTGCGAGAAAAAAAATGACTCTTCGCTACAGACAAGTCTTGCAGTCTTAACATATTCTCCTTGTATCCATTTTGGAATTTCATTCAAACCGTGTGTTTCGTGCTTTTTACGACCTTAATAAATACAGTGCCCTTGTCAGGAGTAATGTAATTTCTATCAAGAATTACGTTGCCTTTGACGGACCTTTGAGCACTATGCACGAAGTTGGATATCCATTTTATTAGTCCTTGGGAATTCGCCGTTGTTGATGAATTTCTTAGCCGTTTTTTGATACATGAGCTGTCTCGTCTGATGTTTTTAGTACCGAGAAACAAGTAAGGGTGCGGTTTTCACGTCCGGTGAAATGAAGCCGTTCTTTGCCGCATGATTAGGCATAGTAGCTGGCTTCGAGTTCCCACGTCTGTGGAACAGCTGCGCTTACCACCTGGCATCGATATTAGCTTGGCCGAGACAGACATGAAGGGCCTTCTTGCCAGCATGCTACCTCGGAAAATAATTCCACCTGCATCGCCAATGGGAAAAAATCCAATAAAAGCCGTCAGAAACTGACAGCCGAACACTGGTAAGGTCGTGCTGATTTTTGCGTGAAACTCAGCTAGTTAACGAGATACTTGATAGTAGGTAAAGGTGGTGGAAAAAAGAAAGCAACGCCGAACGACCTGTGAGCAGGTTCTGGGAGAGCTTCGTGTGGTCAGCTACACGCTCGCGCACGTGACGTATCTCTCTGTGGTGTGTGTGTGTGTGTGTGTGTGTGTGTGTGTGTGTGCCGTAAAATGCAGCTGATGCGATTGTAGCGAGAATCTAGAGTGCTGGATAGGACAGTCCCGGAAGGAAATATTACTCCTTGCCCGTGAAAACTTGCACGACATGGATTCTACTAGAGACAATGCTGTATGTTGTCATTTGACAGTGTGTAGCGAGAATCTAGAGTGCTGGATAGGACAGTCCCGGAAGGAAATATTACTCCTTGCCCGTGAAAACTTGCACGACATGGATTCTACTAGAGACAATGCTGTATGTTGTCATTTGACAGTGTGGAGCTCATAATGTGGAGTGCATGTAGTTGATGAGAAAGTTTTACGTGTGAGACGCTTCCTCGTGCAATGAAGTGTTTCTAAGGTTGAGATAACTTGTTTGTCACGAGTCTACATCATTGCAGTGTTAATAATGGGAAGTTTTGAGAATTTTACATGGTAACCACTGAGAGGAATTTAGTAAGTAAATAATAATAAATTTGTAGCATCTGGAAAGAATCGTTCATTTATTGCTTACTCCTTAGTGCCCTCTTCTGATGATGTACAATAACTATTTCGGCATCTCCCTTGACACGAAATTGTACTTCGTATTTCTATAGCTGTCACCGTCGTATTGTTTCTTCTTCCATTTTACGCTAAGTTGATGCCCGATAAATTATATTGGGCTTGCTGGTACAGTATTATGTTGGTGTCTTCTTCCATTGTCGCCTTTGCATAGGGCAATCTGGCGGTGAAGTTAACGCATTTACTTTTATGCACAACAAGGTGGATTCAAATATCCGTGCGACCAACTGCATTTAGATTTTCCGTAACTTCCCTGTACCACTTAGGGGAAGTTCAGATTCCCAACATTATTCAAGTGAGCTAGTACTTCGTCTGTAGTTACCTCGTTACCGACAGTACGTTCAGCCATAGTTGTTCTTTAGTCGACCATGTTTTACCTGCCCGGCTAACACCGTTGATAACGCTCTGAACACACATTAGGACGGGGCATATACCAAATCTCTCTCTTCACATAAATCTACGTTTTTCACATTTCCAAGGGCACTGTCATAGCTCCACATATTCCAGGTTTTGGGCTTAGTGGGTATGTACCAGAATACCGCCCAATATGGAGTTCTATCCTAGGATTTTCAGCTATCACCTATCGCGTCTTCACTTCTTGCGATGATTTGTTAATTTTAAAAAATCCCAAACTGCACCATGCCTCAGAGTTCAAAATCGCTTGTTCAAATGGTTGAAATGGCTCTGAGCACTATGGGACTTAACATCTGAGGTCATCAGTCCCCTAGAACTTAGAACTACTTAAACCTAACTCACCTAAGGACGTCACACACATCCATGCCCAAAATCGCTTGTTCTCCTATGGTAAATCAGTTGACAGTATCTTTAGATTCAGGGACAGTTTCTTTGCTTTCTCTCTGTTATCGAGATATTTTTCTCTCGCGTCCTATTCACGGATGGAGTGTGAGAAGTATGATTACTTGTGCGCTTCTGTGCGAAATACTCTGTTCTAACTTGGTACTTCGCATTTGGGAAAGTTGCTCATGAGACTGAGAAATATTGCTACATTACGCCCGGAAAACTTCTAGAGCTTTTCTGAACAGGCATTCTTCGATTGTCTCCTGATTGAATTTTTTCAGCGTCTTTGTTACACACACTCGCCAGTCAGATTGTGTGACATGACTGACTCCATTTGTATGTCATTGATCGTGTTGTAAAATGCCGCTAAGTTTTTACATTTCGCTAAGGAACGACTTTAAAGTTCTCTGCATTCGGAGGTAGTTGCTAGTCTTCGCACGTGGTTGCTATTACGAAAATTGTGAATCGTTAATACTTCTTAGTAGGTAACAGCGCCATCTCACTTTAGCATTTCAACTAATAAAAGAAATTAATCTACAACGGAACGGAAATAACACAATACATATCCCAGGAATACATCTTAAATTATTACTTTGTGGAAGACTTTATCCAGGAATGCATGGCCGAGCGAGGTGGCGCAGTGGTTAGCACACTGGACTCGCATTCGGGAGGACGACGGTTCAATCCCGCGTCCGGCCATCCTGATTTAGGTTTCCGTGATTTCCTTAAATCACTCCAGCAGGCAAATGCCGGGATGGTTCCTTTGAAAGGGCACGGCCGACTTCCTTCCTCATCCTTCCCTAATCCGATGGGACCGATGACCTAGCTGTGTGGTCTCCTATCCCCCCCCCCTCCTCCCCCCAACAACCCAATCCAGGAATACATGGTGCTTACTGTTTACTGTCTGTTATGAAGTTTACAGTCTAGTCGTATGCATGGCGAATTTTCTTTAGTAGGCATCGATGTGGTTCTGAAGAGAGAACTTTCTGAAAGTCTAGAAACTGTCTACATATCCCTAACCATGACTCAGAGTGCGAGTTTAGTTTAGAGTTTTAGGTGGTTTCGGAATCCATGCTAATATCGTGGAGAAGGTGAAGTTGTTCCATGTTGGTTAGTATGTCTGAACACAGAATTTTGCTCTAAATAGTGTTGTTGTTTGATAGTATTTCGATGCAGCAATTCACTTGGCTTTTTCTGTTGGTGGGTGCGACAGTGTTGTTTTTCAATCTCTGGTGACAAATATTTGTTCAAGCAATCTTCCATAAAGTTATTCTCAATAGTGAAACTAATGAAAATGCAGAATCTAACAGGAGCTATTTAGGATGCTACGACCGTATACAGGTGGTCCCGGGAGGCATGGTGAATACTCAGGGATATTACAGGAACGTACTTTAGATTCAAAAAATTCGTGTAAACATGGGCTCAAAGGTGCATACCTTAACAGCTACTGTATGAACACTTCATCTTTGATACTATGAAACAAATCTCGTATACAGCAAGCTCTTGCCTTTCCATAATTTGGGAGATGGTAATGTGGACCAAAACAAGAACAAATACCCAGTAAACATGGCCCGAAAAGTGCGTACCTTAAGACCACTTGTTCGCCTCCGCTACTTTTTTCTACTAAACATGTGCTCATAGCCCTTTAGGTATGTATTTTAGAATTTTAGAGCCCATGCTCACTAGACTTCTTTACTTGAAAGATATTTCTTCCCATATCCCTTAATATTGACAATTCCTCCGTGGATACCATGTAGAGTGCTTGCAGTACACCTGCCTTTCAGCACCAATATTCGTTAATCTTAGCAGTCTTTAAATCGTCTGATAGAGAGTGCTGTCACTTTTAAACCCTCTTTTATGTTCTTCTCGTTTGGCATTCCATTATATGCGACAAATATAAAATCGCGATTGAGATTACGCAGTGCTTAAGACATTGTTTTGTTAATGTGAAGAGCGGCGTGCAAACCTTGTCTGCGTAGCCCGAGTAGATTTTTCTGAATTAGAGTCGGTGCTGGATGTTTTCATCTAAAGGGCCAGGGCTGGTTTCGTCTCCCAGACATCTCAATCCGGAGCTTGTGCTCAGTCACTGATGAACTAGTCCTCTATGGAATGTTAAATTCTAACGTTCATTCATTTCTTCATCCGAGGCATTGATGGCATGACTCGCTTAGTAGTAGTTCATGTGCGCACGGGAAAAAAAATTTCGTTTCCATAATTTGTAAAAGTACCCAGTCTATCTTCCTGTCTTCTTTCATACAGCTGTCGAGTACCTACAGATGATGTTGGAGGTATTTTTCCTCTTTTCAGTGCTCGATATAATGTTACATTCATCGTTCAGTTTACCAAAAATCGTTTCACTCCTCCATTTTACAGACTTCCTTCAGACACCGATATTTTATCCAGTGCACGTAAATGTTCACATACGTATCTTATCTACCCTTTTGTTCAGCCCACCTCTGCATCTTTCGCGTATGAATTCCGAAGAGCTACTGTCTGTTTTCCTTCTGTCAAGCTTCATCCCCCTTGCTCTGAGGCGACGCTATGGTTAAAGGAGTGTATTTGCATTAGGTGCACTGTTCAAATCCCCGTCCAGCAATACAGATACAGATTTCCTGTAGTTTCCTTAATTCAATGAGATTAATCCTTCGAAAAGAACACGGCCGGTTTCTTTGCTCACTCTCGTCTGATACGAGCTTGTGCTCCGTCTCAAATAACCTCGTTGTCGCCAGGACGTTAAAATCGTAATTGTGCTTCTCTTTTATGCTTCTGTTAACGCCGCCCATTGATTTTGGAGAAATCGTCTCTTTAGTGAAGATTATCTCTGAGCTGTACCCAGAAACATAATGAGCTATTTACACGTCCACCACCAGTAAAATGCTACAGATAGCGAGTTGCATGTAATGCTACAGGTAGCAAAGTTTGTCACTCGCGAGTAAACGAAATTGGTGCTATTTTTAAAGGTCAGGTCGGAGATATTTAGAACCCACTTTGTGATGCTCCATGTGTAATGCAAATGTAGTGAGTGGAATGAATGAGACCACGCTTGGAATTACGATTTTTACGACTTTGTCTCGGCTACATAGCTGAGCAAGAACAAAAATTAAATTTGGTGGTGTATTCTTTCTTTGACAGATGGCTTCTATGTCTGTCTTCTGTTATGAATCTGTTTAGGGAAGCTTCGTTATATCGTCTCAGCATACAGGGGATGACAATTCGAATAATGTGGGTATCTTCGCTCCATGTTGTCGCATTCTTTCAAATGAGAGTATAATTTGATAACCATGTCCTCCATAAACTTTTCAGTTTCGCGTGCCACACATGTCGCAGAAAGCCCTCCAATCGGAATTCAATCACGCTTGACGCAAGAATGTGGTTGGATATCTTTGTCATAATTTTTCTGATTTCGTACTTAACAAGATCGTCTTGCGTATATATGACGTACAGGTGGGGTGCATGTATCCAAACTATTTCTAATACTAGCATTTCGTTTCGTTCTATCGTCGTATGTGTTTTCAAAGTGTGCTCACGCAACTCCTTGTTGTTTCAGAAAAGCCCGGTTTCCAGTCTCCTTATGGCACGATGGACAATGGCATGGTGAGTAGTCACGAATATATCTACAAGGGCGTCAGACTCTTTGCTTGCATTGTAAATCTGTCTGTACCCTCTTCCACTTTAACTTTCATTTCGTGATTTTTAAACGAACTCATCACATAATAAAAGTACAAATATTATCAGTTCCGCACAAAAAAATATTGCTTCGCGCAAATTATCTTTCAAATTATTTTCTTGAAAGTATTGGCATGCTGTTCGTTTTCAGCCGACCGTGTTACAAGTACGTGACAGAGCGAAGTGAATCGGTGACGGTATTCTGGTCTGTGGACTCCCGCACATGTGCTGCATTGTTTCCTCTGTCTGAATTTTCAGTGAATGCTTAGATAGTTCCTCAAAAAGTCTTCACGATTCTCATACTTCAGCTCCTGTTGAATTTGCATGTGTTGTGTCATTAATGATATCTGGGAATCACCACCACCACGTTTAGAGTTCTTCAACAATTATGCAGTTCTTGTGCAAGAGGTTTCTGAACAGACCTGCTCAGTTGCAAGGTCATGTTTTCTTACGCCCTCTCAACAATTGTCTCATAACTGAGCAACATCGGTCAATAATTTCTTATGAACTGAAAATATGAAGGATAGTCGAATGAAAACGAGGCAGATCGAAAAGTACAAGTAAACTATTTTTTTTTCAAAAGTAATTGCCACAACTTTTAATAAATTTATACCACTGAGACAAGAAGGCCAGAGCCTTTACGATTAAAAAAAAAAAAAAAAAAAAAAAAGTTTGCGGTTGTCTACGCAACGGTGGTTGTATCCAGGCGTGTGCGTTTTCATCCGAAGAAAATCGAAGGCCATGAATGTCTTCCTCCAGGACTGCAAAAATATGGAAATCACGTGGGGAGAGATCGGAGACTGAATGTTGGATGTGTAACGACTTCCCAGCGACACTTCCGCAGCGTACTCGAATCGACCGTGGCAACGTGTGGCCGATGCCACATATTTTAAAATGTGCTACAGAAGTTTCTCTGGAAGCCCTTACACATCTTCTTTAAAGTGGTTATCTCTCCCCATGTGATTTCCGTATTTTTGGAGCCCTGAAGAAAGACGATCGAAGCTCTAGATATGCTTTGGGATAGTATCATGGTTCTGCAGGCAACCGAAAATATTTTTCCACGATGACATCTTCAGTCTTGTCTCACAGTGTGATGAAGGTATTAACAGTTATGGCGATTACTTTTGAAATAATAATCATTTCGTATTTTTTTTCCATCTGACTGCGCCTTATACTTGTGAACGATTCTCTAATTGCCTGTAGGCGCTACTCAAGTTATATGATGAAAAGTATCCAAACGCCCATGTGTAATGCGGAATAATTGACGAGTATATGCCACGAGAGGCGGACTTGCCAGTACAAAAGGAGACGGAGGGGGGGAGGGGGAGTATTGTATTGTAAATGGTAACTGTGGAAGCAGTAACAGCAGAATGAATCGATCAGGAGAGCAGATGACTTTTCGAAAGTGGATTAGTCATTGATTGTCATTTGAATAACACATTCATCAAGGACGTTTCAGACCTTCTAAAGCTGCCCAATTCGGCCGTTGATGTGATTGTGAAGTGGAAACGCGAAGGAACAACTGTAGCTATACCAAGACCAGACAGACATGTACCGATGGACAGGGACGTCGAGAATTGCGGAAGATGTTTGTAAAAAAAAGTCGCATAAAATCAGAGGAAGGAATCAATCGTGATCTCCATGTGCTACGGGCTGTCCAGCTAACTCAATGACTGCGCGTAGGAAATCAAAAAGAATGGGATAAAATGATAGAGCAGCTCCTCATAAGACACATTTCTGTAGTCAATGCTAAGTGATGCTTGAGGTGGCGTGAAGAGCGACACCATTGGACAGTCGATGACTAGAAACGAGTGATTTGGGGATGAATGGTGCTGTAACCTGTGGCAGCTTAATGGAAATGTGAGGGTTTGGGAAATGCCTGGAGAACGTTACTTGCAGTCATGTGTAGTATGGAGGAGGCCATATTACGATATAGGGGTGTTTTTCAAGCAGAAGGTGTGGCCCCACTTTGTGCTTAAGAAAATTCTAAATGCAGAATGATGTGAACTCTCATTATGGCCGTGTACAACAGAGGAAGAGTTTGGAGATGATGATTATATCAGCAAGACAGTACATACTGTCATAAAATTGCATCTGTGATTCAGTGGTTTGTGGACAGTAACGTTCCAGAAATGGAGTGGCCTGACCAGCATCCCGACTTGAATCCGAAGGAGAACCTTTGAATTATTTGGAACTTCAGCGTCGCTGCAGACCAGTCGAACATCATCATTGTCTTCTGTGGTTCCGGCTGTTGAGGAAGAATGGGCTGCCATTCTTCCACTGACAGAAACCTCACACAGTTCAAGCTGTCATGAAAGCAAAGGGTGGAACACACTGCGTATTAATGTCCAGTAATAATGTGTAGATACTTTCGATCAGATAGTGTAGTTAGTGAAATTGGCAGTACTATGAAGGATTATCAGAAAACAAGTACACGTGTTTTATGTGTGGCCTGTAGTGATAACAAGAAACGATGGAATACGCTGAGGAGTAGAATGATGATCTTCACACTCAGAGGTTGGCTGTGACGCCTGTTCGGTCTTTGTGGATCAGCTTTATTCATAACCTTTCTTCTTGGTCTTTCTTCACACTGTAGCACTTTCAAAATATTAGTCATCCGCTTATAAGCAAATACTGACTGCTTCGAGCGGTGTAGATGATGTAGAACTGATACCAGGCAATCATGCGGCATTGCACAGCTGACACAAGTAATGGCAGTGTAGTGTTGTGTATGGTTGTATGGAATTAACACAGTAAGAAGGGTTGATGTGGAGACGTGACAGTGGCAGAAAGCAGGTATAGTGTTTGGACGTGCTGATGAACACAAGTGAATGAAGTTGCCAGATTTGATGGTGTTTCTACACGGATAGACTAACATTTTTACTAGGAATGGTATACCACTAGCACCCGTTTATTAGTAACACGACTTAAGAAAAGTGGTCGTAGAGAGATCCTAACCAACAGGGATGGGAGACGAGTATCATGACAGTCATTTTCGTACCCAGTTGTAATTACTATTGTCTGATAATGCAGGTCCATATCAACCAGTTTCTGGGCGACCATTGCGGTGGTAGCTATATGCAATGGTCGTTGAGTTTCTGGCCATTACTCATAGTAGTACATAAACCTGCAAGTCTTCAGTGGCCAAACAACACATAAGCTCGACAGTAGGTAACTGGAGGCGTGTAGCTTGGCCCCTACGCCGCAATATGGCATTAACCCACAAGCGTGTGGAGCCTGTAATTTAAGCTGTAGTTGGTTCTGTAATGATGTTTCGGGGTATTTTCGTACCATGATTTGGGCCCACTCATTCAGGTTACCATTGTGAACCAGGTTGTTCATTTCAACGTTATGGGTAAATGAGTTTCTCTTTGTTCTACATCATGATGATTGTGTTGTGGGGGCTCGTTTTCAAAGAGGACGACAGCCGTGTCACAGTGCTGCGCGCACATGTTCCTGGTTTGGTGAAACTCGGGCGCCTTACCGCACCGGGACTATTCCACTGAATCACCTGCTCTTAATCCCCTAGCAAACGAGGAAAGGGGTGAGGCTATATAAATAGCTATAAAAATACCTGCAATTTTGTAAACACAGGATTTAATCAGCAGTGATTGGCTTTAGCTGACTATGGTAGACCTGAAGAACTGTTTTCCTCGTCAAATTGATGGTTGTTATGAAGGCAAAAAGTACTGTTAAATGATGCTAGCGTAATATCTTCTAGGAAAATGACTTATTATAGTTACAGTGCTTTTCACGGCTTGTAGTGGCGATCGCCGTTCTTTCCACATGGTGCTCCCATCTACTTCTGTAGTCATCTATCACATTGTTTTCAGTTCAGCTATTTACTCTTCCGTAAGAAATTTATTTTGGTTTTATCTAATTTTTTACATCCTTTCACAGCTGGGAGGAATCTCATTTCAGGCGCTTCCGTCATACTTATTTCTTTTGGTAAGGGACCAGGACTCATTGCCGTTGAGATGTAAAGAAACTACAGTAGCTTCATAAAATTTGAGTTTATTTCCTCTCCTAAAAATAATATTATAGGCCCCAAATCAGTGTAGGGTGAAGGCATGACTACGTTAGCAGCGCATCTAAACGTCTTGGCAGTCGGATCAAACAAACTTTGAGTGTCCTCCGTGTGCTATTGGAAATAGTTACCATCCGATTACAAAATTCGACTGTCTAGACGAGCATGAAGTGTGTATCATGGACGACACGTCATTCGAAAAGATTGGGATGGGAATAGTAATACCTACTTTGCGAAGTGGTGGTCATAAACATTTCGTGGAAACAGTGTACGAATCTTGTCTTGGTGAAATACGGTTGTAGAAATGCTTTGAAGATAGTTCTAAAACTTCCGTTGCGTCGCTGTTGCGACTACCCGCAGCGTATATGGTTGAATCATCCGTGATGGTGCCCCAGACTATCACGCCATGTGGACCGAATGGTGCTACGTTGATGATGATCATCTCAGTGGCGTCCCGCTACTGTAAGCAAAAATTGACAGGCGTTCAGCTCTGTACTCTGCTTTTGAATATGCATGAGCAAAAATTTTGCCTTGTTTGGTGCTGCCTATGATATCTTCAATTGTTCTTGACTGATTAACCAAGGAAAGCTTGCATATGATCTCACAGATAGCGATTGGTTGTTTATTATATACATACTTGGACCACCGCGTAATAGAGCTTACACGGTATTCACCTGTGCGGATTGCAGGTGGTTTCCTTGAGACACTTCGTTTCAATAACCAGACCAGTTTTTTTTCTTTAATGACAGTTTCGCTGTGTCTTAATTTTTATTCCTCTGAAATTTATTCAGCAATGACAGATGTAATGCTGCCTGCGAGTTGGGTCGTATTAATGTCTTCACCAGAAGGTACATGCCCTATCAGTTGTCAGGCGAGTTGTGTCTTATCTAGAGGAATGATACCACTAGAATAGCGCACACACGACGTTTTTAATCAGCAGTTTCTTACTTGGAGACTCGCAAATGTTAAGCCTTGCTTGAGGTTCCAGACAGGCCTTATCTTACTCTTCGGTGTCGAGTGTCTAAACGTTATCGCGTATGAACGGCATGCTTCCATACGAGGTTCTTACAGTTGCTCGATTGCAGAACCGTGTCATTAAAGACCGAATTTCACTAAAAAAGTTTTGGTTGTTGTTTCCTCAACTGTGGATGAGACATCACATTGGGAAGAGTTGCCTAAATTGTACCACTTTCGAGATTCTGTTTATTGTAGCCTAAAGAGTAAGCTACAAAATTATTTAAACCACGCCATCCTCTACTGTAGGATGCCGTTCTTGGTATCAGATGTAAAGACTGGAAATTCTGAGAAAAATACACACTACGCTAAAATTTCTGAACATCTGCAAACGTCACAAATGAGGAATCTGTTTTCCTAATTTGTATCAGTGGATGAATGAATTATACATCCATTATAAACCATCCTGAGTTTAAAGAAACATACAAGTCTGACTTTAACGAAATGTTCCACATTGCAGTTTCTGCATCTATTTGGAGGCAGTCCAATATAACTGTTTCTCTCCTTTCCCCACCCCTCCTCACTTTGAATGAATCCACGTTTTTCATCTGATCATTTCACCCATTCTGTCTTCCTCGCCTGACTCTCTATACCATTCCTTTGTTTTACGAATGAGTTTCTCTGGTGGCTTCGTAGCAGAGTATCCAAAACAAAAGACTTTCCACAGCCAGAACTGCGGTACCAAATTCTTTTCCTTTGCATAGTTTAGATTTTTCTTTTTAGCATAGACTGCTCCTCAGTTCACAGGCCTCTTGGCTTGTCTTGGAAGTTTTGATTGAAGCTTCCCTCATTTCTCTGGGATTTGGCAAGTTTTTTCTTGATGGTTTTTTCTGGATTGAAATTATGAGACAATCCGTTTTCTTATGCGATGTCGACCGCAAGGTTTCTTACAATATACGTTCTTAAACCTAACATAATTTTTTTAAATGTAGGAATATGCTGTTCCAATTAGTTTTCAACTTCGTTGGAACACACTTCACTGCGGCCAAAAGTTTTTTATGTCCCAGTTTGCATTTCCGTTTCTGTTTTTAAAGTGCCTTAGACACATTTTAAATGCGTGAATATTCATTTAATGCGTGATCTCTAATGAGATATGTTGTTCCAGGTAAATGCAGTTCATCTATGCTTCATTTTCCAACGCCTTTACTTTGTGTTGCAGTATGGCAATATAATTATTTAATTAATAACTTAAAGAACACAAAATTCACCACATCATTTCTAAGCATCATGTTGCATTAATAATGTCAGATCCATTCTCTTAAAGCTCACTATATGAGCAAGATTCTTAAATTGTGCCGGTATAATATGGGAAACTTACAACCATATACACTCCTGGAAATTGAAATAAGAACACAGTGAATTCATTGTCCCAGGAAGGGGAAACTTTATTGACACATTCCTAGAGTCAGATACATCACATGATCACACTGACAGAACCACAGGCACATAGACACAGGCAACAGAGCATGCACAATGTCGGCACTAGTACAGTGTATATCCACCCTTCGCAGCAATGCAGGCTGCTATTCTCCCATGGAGACGATCGTAGAGATGCTGGATGTAGTCCTGTGGAACGGCTTGCCATGCCATTTCCACCTGGCGCCTCAGTTGGACCAGCGTTCGTGCTGGACGTGCAGACCGCGTGAGACGACGCTTCATCCAGTCCCAAACATGCTCAATGGGGGACAGATCCGGAGATCTTGCTGGCCAGGGTAGTTGACTTACACCTTCTAGAGCACGTTGGGTGGCACGGGATACATGCGCACGTGCATTGTCCTGTTGGAACAGCAAGTTCCCTTGCCGGTCTAGGAATGGTAGAACGATGGGTTCGATGACGGTTTGGATGTACCGTGCACTATTCAGTGTCCCCTCGACGATCACCAGTGGTGTACGGCCAGTGTAGGAGATCGCTCCCCACACCATGATGCCGGGTGTTGGCCCTGTGTGCCTCGGTCGTATGCAGTCCTGATTGTGGCGCTCACCTGCACGGCGCCAAACACGCATACGACCATCATTGGCACCAAGGCAGAAGCGACCCTCATCGCTGAAGACGACACGTCTCCATTCGTCCCTCCATTCACGCCTGTCGCGACACCACTGGAGGCGGGCTGCACGATGTTGGGGCGTGAGCGGAAGACGGCCTAACGGTGTGCGGGACCGTAGCCCAGCTTCATGGAGACGGTTGCGAATGGTCCTCGCCGATACCCCAGGAGCAACAGTGTCCCTAATTTGCTGGGAAGTGGCGGTGCGGTCCCCTACGGCACTGCGTAGGATCCTACGGTCTTGGCGTGCATCCGTGCGTCGCTGCGGTCCGGTCCCAGGTCGACGGGCACGTGCAACTTCCGCCGACCACTGGCGACAACATCGATGTACTGTGGAGACCTCACGCCCCACGTGTTGAGCAATTCGGCGGTACGTCCACCCGGCCTCCCGCATGCCCACTATACGCCCTCGCTCAAAGTCCGTCGACTGCACATACGGTTCACGTCCACGCTGTCGCGGCATGCTACCAGTGTTAAAGACTGCGATGGAGCTCCGTATGCCACGGCAAACTGGCTGACACTGACGGCGGCGGTGCACAAATGCTGCGCAGCTAGCGCCATTCGACGGCCAACACCGCGGTTCCTGGTGTGTCCGCTGTGCCGTGCGTGTGATCATTGCTTGTACAGCCCTCTCGCAGTGTCCGGAGCAAGTATGGTGGGTCTGACACACCGGTGACAATGTGTTCTTTTTTCCATTTCCAGGAGTGTATTAAAGGCAACGTCGCCATTTTCTGTCAATTTCTAATAAACGAACCACAGTACATAGTCACGACTGACTGAGAACTGTCTGAAACATTATGTTGCCACTTAAAACAGTAATTCTGTACACGAAATACATTAAAACAACAAAATAAACGCTGTCTTTAGACCACTTCTTTCTCAACACACACAGCTTATAGCTGACAGTAGAGTTCAAAGAAGTACATAGTTCACGCTTACTTTACCAAATGTCGGTTAGTACAAGAGATACGAATTTTATAGCAGTGGTGCAAATTAGGAAGCGGTATAATATACACAGCTCTCCCGTAGATGCTTAATTCAGTGAAATCCGAAGTTTGGGTCGGCTATTTGATATTACTTGTCGCACCACATGGTTTTGGCTTTCTCCGTTACAGGTAAGCTTCCGATCAGAACAGACTCTGCACGACGAGCAGAAAACAGGCTTCAGTGTGTGCGTTGTCTTAATGGAGACAAGTTTTCCAGTTGCTTCAGAATCAACAAGTATCATCTTGTTCTGTACTGATTGTCTTCACTTTTTACTAAACGTGAAAAATATTTTCATCCGCGCATTTGACTGTTCTTGTTTTAAAGGGGCCTAGAAGTGGAAATGATTCTACACTGATATGCAAAACTGAAGGACGAAAGTTACTTTTGCATGATGTATCACTGCCAAGTGACATAGGTCTGTGAAACTTGGACCGCAATAGAAAGAATTGCTACCGTATAGTGCAGAAGGTAACTGAATGAAATACGCAATGAGACGAACAAACATGACAATAATTATATTGAAGTCACCGCTGTCTGTGATGACACCAGGACGTTGCAAAAGGCGGGACGTGGTTCTTAATAGTGTGTGTGATCACCACGGACAGCAATGCATGCGCTGCAACGTACTCCCAAGCTGGCCACAATGTTGGTAAGGAGCTCTTGTGGTAGGGCGTTTCACTCCTTCACGATGGCGGTTGACAACTGCTCGAAGTCGTTGGCGCATGTGAACGTGCAGCAGTACGTCTCCCCATGGCGTCCCACAGGTGTTCGATGTTAAGGCGGGCGAATGGACAGGTCACGCCATTCGCTGAATATCTTCTCGTCTCAAGAACTCCTCCGCCTGCGCTGTTCGATGCCGTCGCACATCGTCTATAAAAATGAAATCGGGGCCGGGCGCATTGAAAAGACGCACATGGTGAAGTACAGCGTCACAATAATGTTGACTGGCGAGTGTAATGTGTTCAAAGATTTGGAAGCCAATGTGCCCATGCACCATTATGCCTCCACACACCATTACGAGACCACCAAAACAATGTTGCTGGATGCATTACGTGTTGACATCTCTCGCCATACGAGGTACGTCCAGAATCACTACTCAGACTGAATCTGTTCTCATCCGAGAACAACACGTAACCCCATTCCTCGTCGGATCAGTTCCTATGCTCTTGGCACAATCGCAAATGGCCCCGCCAATGTGCGAGTGTCAACGGAACACAAGGTACTAGTTGTCGGATGAAGAGATCCACTCCGGTGCAGTCACTGTGCCACTGTGTAGCGTGATATTCCGTGTATTGCACTCCTGTTAAATACGGTTGTAGTTTCACCTGCTGTCTGACGTGGGTAGACATTGTTGGACCATCTCCTCTACTACGGGCTGCAGTGCCTGTAGTTCGGAAAGCTCCATATGCATGTGAAACAATGCTGTGAGCAATACCAAACTCCTGGGATACAGTCGTCACATTTCGCCCTCCTTCCTGTGTCCCCATGATTCTGTCCGTGTTCGGCCATCCAGCTGTTGTCTGTGGTCCACCACATTGCACCGTAACGGCTCGTTGATTAACACACAGACTTTTTTCGGTCCTTTACCCTCCTGATGTTACGTTTGCGATCTCCATATGGTAGTATAGTCACGCTGACTTAACACCATGTGACGTCCAGATTTCTGTGCGAGACTGGGGTAGACCTTTGTCAACATGCTCCCGCCGTTTCATTCTTTTTCCACCGACTAGTTTATAAGAAATGGTACATTATTTATTTCGTCCTTAAGTTTTGCAGAGCAGTGTATTTCTTCAGGCGTAAGCATCGAATATAGCAGTTCTGTGAAATGTTGGATTATGTGCGAGAGTGAGACAGGTTTGAGTAGCATATTGTGGACAATATGCCAAGGATACTGTATTGAATGGTACGCAGCAGCAGATTTTTATTTCACAGATGTACACTTTCGAACAAAGTGCCCTTTAAATTTATATATTCTTTGTTTTTTATTTCACAATGTTATTTTTTAGTTCCACAACACTTTTTCGTTCCATGCTCTTGAATTTAAGAGCGCAGACGTTCTCAGAGATGCAGGTGGTTCAAAAGCATCTTTTGAGCAGTTTAGTAATATCGTTGCTTTCGAAGCAAGCTTTTCTGCAATACGTGTACACAGGAGTATATTTATTAGAACTGTGTTTTAGAAAGTCAGCTACAACAACGGTGCTCCGTCGTTAGTAATAAATTTCGTGGGTCTGGTGATTAAAGGACTAAACGACCCATATATTAACCTTCAAAAGTCTACGAAAAAGTGCATCAGATCTCAGGGCGTGAATACGAGATGAAGACCTAAAACAAAGACGAGAAAGTGCTACTGCCCTAGGAGTGACAGGGTGATTCAGAAAATGGAACTCAGAAGTTTTTCAGAGTAGGGAAAAGTGTGCACTAAACGTGAGAGCCAGGATAGAAGAGTATTTTTGTAAGTGTAACCACCCGCATGAAAGGCTTCAACACTTGTCAAAATTTTGGGAGGCAGTTGTGTGATTATCGTTGGCAGCTGTAGTGAAATGTAGCTTTTCTGAAGCAACTGTGCTGTAATGCAAATGTTTCACGTTTCTGTTATTATGCTCCAGATAATCCGATTGACACGGGATGGTTGTATAAATGGAATTTCACGTGTAATGTTTATCTAGACAGAAAGAACGCTTCTAATCCTATGTTGAAGCCAGGACGCCGCAGTGTGGTAGTTACACCTAATATCGTCACTGTAACACAAGAAGAGCTGTGCGCTGCCGAGCATATGCTGTTCCCCTCAAGAAAATCGAGAAGACGTTTCTTTCGATTTGTAAAGTTGCAGGACGAAGGGAGCAATTGATCTGCTTGACACACTATTTCCATTATCAAGCGACATAGAGGAAGTATAGTCCTAGCCAAGCCTTCAGGTTGCGCTATTGTATCTAACAAGAAACGGTACCTGTGGAATGTCCAAAATACATTTCAAGTGTCAGTCGTGGTCAGAACTTTTCTTTATAATTGTGCCGGATCGAAGTGAATTCGAACGTGGGCAAATTATTGTTGGTCGAGTGGGAGGTGCTTCCTAACCGAGGTACCCCAAGTGTTTGGTGCTTCAAGTGGCCCCGTATCGAAGATTTATACCCCATACAGGGAAAGCGGAAAAACCATGATCCCGTAAGTTACTACACCGACGAAATTGTTTGCTGAATGAACGTGACAGATGCTCAATGAGGAGGATTGTGACGAAAAATAAAAGGACGACAGCTGCAACTGACACTGGAGAACTGAATGTCGCACTTGCGAACCCTTTCAGCGTAGAGGAAACATGAAGGGAGGTCCATAAGCTGGGAATTGCTGGGCGAGCTGGAATTCCGCAACCATTCATCAGTGATGCAAATGCCCGTAAAGGAACACGTGGTGCCGAAGGCATAAAACCTGGACCATGGAACAAGGGAAGAAAGTCGTTTGGTCGGATGAGTTTTCTTTCAAACTGCTTCCAATTTCAGGTGGAGTTTACGGCGCAAGAGTGAAACATGGAGGGTGTTCGGTGATGATTTGGGCGGCCATGTATTCCATGGACTCCATGGTTACTCGGGAAGGTCGCATTGCTGCCAAGGATCTATGACCATTTTGACTGGTCAGGTCCATCCCCGGTACAATGTTTTCTTCCCCACTAGTGCTGCTATGTTCCAAAAAGTGAGGGCCTCTGTTCACACAGCTCGCATCGTCCAGGACTAATTTTCTGAGCACGTGGGTGAATTGTTTCTCCCTGGCCAAGTCACCGTATCGTAGTACTATTGAGCCTTTGCGGTCCACTTTGAAGAGAAGCGTGCCTGACCGCTGTCGACCTCCATCACCTTTGCCTGAACTTGCCACTATTGTGCTGGAGGAGTGGTATAAGGTTCCCTTCAAAACCATTAAAGACCTGTTATTTTTTTAATTTAATCGTATGACTAGGGCCCCCCGTCGGGCAGGCCGTTCGCCTGGTGCCGATCTTTTGATTTGACGCCACTTCGGCGAGCTGCAGTCGATGAGGATGAGAAGATGATGTTGAGGACAGCATAACACCTAGTCTCTGAGCGGAGAAAATTCCCAGACCCAGCCGGGAATCGAACCCCGGGCCAGAGGATTGACAATCCGTCACGCGGATCATTCAGCTACCGGGGGCTGACAAGAGCTATGTTTATCCATTCCGATACGAGTGGAAGCTGTTTTGAATGCCAATGTGTTTCCTGTATTGTATTAGGCGTGATAATGTGTTGTTTTGTTGATGGGACGGTAACGAGAATTAAAAGTAATGTTGTCCTTTAAAGTAACGAGGTAGCCATTCAGATTAGAATTCTTCGTGCACTTGGGGGAATTAAAGCAAGAGCCTCCATAACTTACGAGGAAACATGTGAAATTTCTAGATATTTTGCCCTTGGACATTTGCGGTTCGTGGTGAAATGCGGTAGATCATGTGTTCGGTAAGCTCCATTAATGAATCGTGCCACCATTGCAGTGGGTTCCCATTTTTCCCAAGCACAACAGTAAACTTATTTTGTATTTTTTTTCACTCACACACTCCTCACATTTGGGGAATATATTGTTCTTTATCCGAATGCACTAAACACTGCAGAAGAAGACTTTCACCATAAAAACTGTAGTGTTAAAGATGATGGAATAGTAGATAAATAATTCTCTGGCTATGAGTGCGGAAGTTCTAAACGTATTCCCGGTGAGTGTAATGAGGACCGTCCAAAATGAGTGAGGAATTGGCGAATGATGAAATTAAATATACGTTTTACGAAAACCTCACTCGACTTTTCACGATTGATGAAAATTTAAACGACGAGAATAGCGAAGTACAGATTTCAGGCTTCGCTACGTGTGCTAACAATGCAGACAGTTATGTAGAATCGTGGAGAAAGATAGTCTGTACAACAAACGTGTCGTAGTTCTTATAAGAACTTTCTTAGTTCTCGTTAAGTGAGAAGATTTAATAACAAATTTTTGTGAGCTACAGAGATTTATTTTTATCGCGCGCATCTGAGCTATTTGGTCAGCATCTCTAGAATCAGCATCAGAACGGACCGATAGGAATTTGGGATGTAACTAGGGGTTTGCGATTGAATTTCAGCTCAACTTCGCCAGCTGCGAAGTCAACTTCGTCATTGCTACAAATTCAGCCTTGCCTTCACTTGAGGTGCACGATGAAACTCAGCTTAAGTTTTAGATTTAGATCTTCCAACAAGATATAAGCCTGTTTCATTTTGCATACCAACGCGATCTATTGCATTATTCTGTTTCTTACAACAACTTGTGCATTTTTTAGTTAATGATTTCTCCTTTTACACTATATATATATCTCCCCTTCTCATCTTTAACCCTAGCATAAATCTTATCGTTCATGTATTATGTATTGCAACATTGTGTTTTTCTATCCTTACCTTAACCCTCTCATGTATCTCTCCACTGTGCTGTGATTTTTAGCAGTGGTGCCCTATGCAGCTGAAATCGTGCTTAAGGCTTTGTAGTTGTCACTGCAATAAAAGTGCTGAAAAATTCTAGCCAACTCTTCATAAGATATTAGTTTAAGCCGTAACATATGTGTGGATTTTACTGTTACTTTGCAACAGAAATAGCCGCCTCTATATGGCTACACTGTACTTACCTATTTGTTCTGTTTCACTTATACTCAACATATTTCTATCGTTTTACGTATCTCTTACGTGATTTTTCCTGTAATTCATTTCTTTTCTTCGCCTCAATATTTCTTCGTTGTAAGATATTACAGTTTTGTATCTTTTGTGTAACTTTGAATCTTTGCTTTGCTTCCTCTTAGAATTGAGCAGAATTATTTCTTCCACATGTAGAAATTTTTTAAGTTAAATTTTTATGTTATTCAGACTTGTCTTTCATTGAAGATTCGTTGTCTATTTATGTTCAATTTTCAGGTTTAGCCCTCACTAAACAGGTTTGCCCTTTTTTATCTCCAATATTAATATCACTTCAGTTTTAGTTTAGATTCAACAGAGCTAGACGTACAACGCTAACATCGTCACTGCTGCTGTCTCCACCACATCTTTCACGATAAGACTAATACCGCCACTTCCCTGAGTGGAACGAAATCATTAAAAGGTGCGGGACATTCTTCAGGGAGGACGTACGACGACGTATATATGGAGGAGTTAATAAACGAAATAATACTTACGTCAGAAGATACAATTATGTGTTTTGTTATTACTTTCCTCTGTACCAGTATCCTACTTAGAAATTTCGCAGCCAACAGCTTTCAGTGCTTTCAAACTACGTACTGTTTCCGGAAATTAAGTTTCCCAAATTAAGCACATGCTGCATCTGAATGGAACTCGGCGATCTCAGTTAGATATTTTGTGGCTCGTTCGTAGAATGGTGTGAAAGTGCACGGATGACCACCACTGGTAATGCCTTAGTCCTTAAGAAAAAAGCGATCCCCTGAATCAACTTTCACCTAACCTTGATGCCACTGTAGACTCTGAACAACAACATCGTTTCAGTACATCACTGACTTCACTCGAGAAACAGCCAGAAGCTTATTCACGTGATGCAAACAATAAAATGTGTAGCATTAAAAAAAAAAGAAAACATTCTAAAACACTGACAGCTGTAAATTCCAAAAACATATTACTAGGTCTCTAGTATCATAGAATAAAGATTAACCTCGTAGTGAGCGAGCTCAGTGCAGACGAAACATTAACAATGTATTATGTCGGCATACACCAACATTTTTAGAATTATTTGTACTAGCATAGGCAGTTCATATGTTAAAATACATACACAGGCATATTACCAGTGAAAAAGGGAGAAGGGAATGCAGATTCCTTAAGACTTTCCTTCAGAGCTAAGTCATCAGCTCAAGTGAGCGGAAAATATCACTGTTTTCAGAGGTGATCTCTGCTAAATGACAGACACAGGCAGCGCAAATGTGTGCAGCGATTTGATGCCAGATTGACCTTACCATTGCCAGCTTCAGTTACATGAAATGTGTAAAACCTTCACTTAAAAGAGACGTTCCACATCTGCATCAGCTACATGATTCCTCACTGGCCCAGAACAGCAGATTTACTTTCACAACAGCACACAGGAATCACAACAATATTTGCAAATTTTGCTGTACAAAACACTTATTTGTGTACTCCAGGTTCAGAAGATATTCAGCAAATAACACTGTTTTACCATCACAAGAGTGTCAGCTACCAGTACTGCATATCCATTACAAAAAAATCTACGTTTCTTCCACAATGTTTTGGAACACGAACATACCTCCAAAGCGTTGTTTATTCCTGTGAATCTGGTGTTCAAAGTTCAGTAAGTATTAATAACAAAATTGTCCTTTAGGTAAGGAATTCTCCTATTCATATGTGAACATTAAATAAGGCTGTAAACCTAGGCTTAGGTAGTTGCGCAAGACATTCATACAGACCTATTAATACTTGGATGTAAGGTCTTGTGAACCCCTCGTGGGACAGTGTTACTGGATATCCGACACGCAGTAGTGATTCAGAATTTATTATGGCATATAAAGGTCTATATATATCGACGCAGTGGTTAAGGTGCCGGACTCATGTCTGAGTTCTGCATATTACAAGAAATTACTGTACATGTAACACGTGATATTTTCAGTTTACGGAATGGAATCGTCTCAGGTTCGTCGCAAGTAGGTTAAGGAACCGTGGCAAGTTATAGTTCAGCGTTGAGTTCCTTCCCTTAGACCCGTCAAGTTCTATAATTACATTAATGACTGGTTTGAAGTCTGCAAAAGAGTTTCCTACGTATCATACACGGGATTACGTACGTAGTTCAGTGTCTTAATACTAACAGGGCGGAAGGAAACCACCATATTTATTTGACATAGACAACAGAATACTTCATAATATATCGGAAAATAGTTCTCACAGCTTAACAATTTCCGCACTGAAACTTAATTATCTCCCTATATCGTTGAAGCATTCTACACCGAAAATTTAAAACACCCAAGGCAATTTCGTCTGCGCTGGTTTGGTGGTTTACAGTGATATGAGCGAAATGTTCTCTACAGACTTAGAGAGGGTTGTATAGATATTACTTCTAGGCTTCACCTTGCCGACTATCAGGCGAATCTTCGCTCGTAATGTTTCACTGCAACGAGCACGCTGTCCGATTTGAAATCATAATTTTAAGATTGTCTATTCACGTTTGTATACAGATACCTTCATACACTGTCGATACATTCTCTCAAATGATTCCAAACATTTATTGTATCACTGTGAATTATGACAGTGTACAAACTATTTAACTTCGAGTAACTAATAGTTGTTACAGGTCAGAAAGTGAAAATAATTGCAATACTTCGATATTTGAACTAGAACAAAATTCTGCATATCTTTCGTAGTCAGCAGGTAAATTAATGAATGATTCGTTGACAATCGATAACAGCGTGGTTCATTAGTGTCAATATTACAGAGACATCCTTAAGGGTTTCCAGTTACACTATAGGGTTACAGAAGTATTAGAAACTGAATAAGATTAAAACCATGTGCTGGACCAAGATTCAAACTCGATCTTTCTGTTTCGCGAACAGTTATCTCCCAAATAAGCTATCTGACCAAGCCTTATGTTCTTCCTCTAATCTTCTGCCAACTTTCACTCCAACCGTTCTAAACGCTTTCAGTCCATGTGCCGTGGGCAGATGATGTAATTGATTGGAGCTTCAACAAAAAAAGGTAAAGATCCTCATTCGGATCTCGGCCCACAACATAGTTCTGTCAAGAAGTTTAATTTCAGTGTATGCCTCACATCAAAGTGAACTTCTAACTCTGAAGACAGTTGTATGTTCAGACTACAGGTAATGTAAAGTAAATCCTTAAAATAAGTATTAACTCTGCTAATGCTTGTTGACAAAAGAATAGTGTGTCGGCTGAGTCAGAAACGATATCTGTTTAGCGGAGTATAGTCAATGAAAACGCACGTATTAAGAGGAATGCAGTCTGAGGATTTTCTACACAGTTACCGATTTAATGTATCATCATATTCAAAACTATTTCCAATAATCATAAAATTTTAGATTTTCGTTTGCAACCGAAGATAAATGAATCAGAGGGCAACGGCGATTTGTCTACAATCTTTTTATATAATTTTTTTTTTTATATTTTGAGTGATCGCTTTGTTTGTAATCGCATCAGTTCACTTATCTTCAGCTACTAATTATAGGCTCTACCCAAGGCAGGTAGGTGATAAAAATAGCATGCTTAACAACAGAAGACGCTCAAGGAATGTTTAGAGAGTTACGAGAGAACTGAGGAATTGGTTAATATGTTGCACATGCTACTTGGTATCCTCCGAAACAGAATGGACAAAGGCTCGTGAAAGTGCACCAAAGAAGGCAAAGACCATTTTGTCAGCTGGTAAGGAGATGACCACTGTTTTTGGGACTCCCAAGGAATAGTCCTCATAGATTACCTAAAAAAAGAATACCATAACTGAACCCTATTACGTTCGGTAGGTTGAAACTTTCGTTTACAGCAAAAAGACCAAGGTTGGCACGAAAAAAGTGCCCATGCAGCATCCCACACAACAGCGATAACAATGGCGAAAGTACATGAATTGGTTCCTCATCCACCCTATTCACCAGACTTAGCCTCCAAGTGACTTCTTTCTGTTCCGTAAGGTGAAACTATCTTGCTGGGAAGAAATTACCATCATACGAGTAAGTGATAGTAGCAGTCAACGAGTATTTTCCGAGGGGATGAAAAAGCTTGAGGGTCGCTGGACCATGTGTATATCCCTCAACGGAGACTGTCGAGAAGGTGAGTTGTTTACGAAACAAACCATTTTTTTTTTCCTTTTCAACCAGACTTATCAAACCATACTTGTATGTGAAGGAATAGTATCACAAGTATTCCATTAAATAAAGCAACTAATTGATAAATAATTAAACACACGGGGAATCAAGGTGCTTGGTTATTGACGAAAACTTATTGTCTATGACAACAAAGCTCAGGCTATCCTAAATTCGAAAGCTGACTTGACACCACAATAATCGACCAGCTGGTAACATCTTGCGTTTTGAGACCTGAGTCTGGCGACCCAGCCGATTTCAGGGGACGTACACTGCACTACATCCTAACCACTCCATTCTAACCAATGCATCTTTGCAATTTTCATACACACACAGCATTGCCAAATGAAAACCTTGCGTTAAGCGCCAGATATCTTGGATTCGAAACCCAAAACATTAGACCCATGCACAAAAAAGACTCCGGGATTTGTTGTGTAGTACTTACAAATTCACGTTTAAAATACTTATTATTTTATGTCTATGGCGCAGGCTAGACCATGGAAATTAACACCACGGGCTGAACGTTACTAATTCAGAATGCATTACACAATATCCTGCTAAATGTCATTGCCGAGAATGTTGGTATCAATCTGTGTTTTGTTTCTTTACACATTTCTGATTTAGTACTAGGTTCTGCAGAATGAGGTGCAGCTCTCAACCATATCCACAAATGTAGCATTCAGATGTTTGTTTCATCCGTAAAAACAAAGTAAAGACTCATCAGATTACAGAAGAAAGCCGTTGAGAACGGCGACGATAGAGCGCACATACTATTCCATATGTGTGCTTCAAGGAATCGACTCATTAAGTTTCCACATACACCAGCTGCTATACCTTCCATCAGAAAGATTCAGCACGTATTCGTATTCAGGTTTCACCAAATGCGCTTTCGATCCTGGAAATTAGACTGAGCATATTAATGCATTTTAAGCGTGTACACTGATCGTTATTTTACAAATATACGAGCTTTGTCACATTCACCCACCAAACAACGAGTAGTACTTATTTCGCTGCATTTAGTTTTCGTTACATACGCATCTTTAATCATTGGTACTCTGCAGCCGGATTTTTAGCTTCATGATGCACAAACTTTGTTTAAACACTCAACCATTGACATAGATATTCCCAGAAAGTAACAAGCTTCACTGAACCACTGTTACAACAGTTTTCTGGTAATGCAGTTAACAGAGCCATTTATTCAGAATGAGATTTTCACTCTGCAGCGGAGTGTGCGCTGATATGAAACTTCCTGGCAGATTAAAACTGTGTTCCCGACCGAGACTCGAACTCTGGACCTTTGCCTTTCGCGGGCAAGTGCTCTCACTTGCCCGCGAAAGGCAAAGGTCCCGAGTTCGAGTCTCGGTCGGGCACACAGTTTTAATGTGCCAGGAAGTTTCAGAGCCATTTATGTTGTAATACAAATGGTGATCTGCTCTTCAGTGAATATGGATATGTATTTACGCACACCGTGAATAACAAACATGTTGACAAGAGAAATATGATATTGTGGCAGTATTAGGCAGTAGGATTAAAGGATAGACTCGATCGATTGATTGTGTTGAGTTACCAATAACAAATTTGCACATTTAATGAATCACAGCTTACAACAATTTACTTAAGAAATCGCTTTAGATCTGTCTGTAGAGCATCACAACAATACCTTTCACTTGAGCTCAAGCAGATGGAGGAAGAACAATTGAAAAAAGGCTCGCATGCAAATTGATTCCACCTTTTAAGAATTTAAGGAGATTAACGGCCGTCTAAATAGCGTGCTTACCAGAGTCTTTAAAATACAGCTCAATGAAAACAAAACAAAACTTCACAGAACTTCCTAATTTTAAAAACTCTGAAAAGCTTCCCGTATGCAATTAACTTGGTTGGTTCTGTGTCTGGATCCTGGGTAACGTTGCTCACAATAAGGCGACTGTGACAAATTCATTCGGAACTATGCAGCGCAGAGTGTTTATATCATCCGTATCTAAACGTTGTCACCATGTGTACATATAAATTACATCAAAATTAGCCATTACCCATTGGGTTACCTGAAACAGTTCAGTATCAGAGACAAGCCTCATCAACATGAAATAAATCAAATCAGTACGTGCTGGCCATTGGGAACACTGTCACGAAAGACAAAAACAAAAAAAAAACTAATTCTGCAGGTTCCGCCTATTCACGTGCAACGAAGTCTACATTCATTGCGGCATGTAACCTGATTACTGATGGGCACTACATCTCAGAAAACAAGATGCAAGGTTCCAGCGTAGAAAACCGTTGATTCACTGCGATTAAGCAAGGGCAGAAACAGCAAAAACTCGTGTACAGCATCTGGTAGATAATCCATCTTCTAGGCACAAGCAAACCATCATTATTTATGGGTCTCCAAATGTCACAGTTCACAGCCGCTTCTGCACTCTCAACACCAGCCAGGCACACGTTCCAAAAGGCTGAGTGTATACTCTGCTCGATATGACAGGGGTTGCCTCCGCTGCTGCTTC
Source organism: Schistocerca piceifrons (assembly GCF_021461385.2). Taxonomy (NCBI): domain Eukaryota; kingdom Metazoa; phylum Arthropoda; class Insecta; order Orthoptera; family Acrididae; genus Schistocerca; species Schistocerca piceifrons. The sequence goes on from NC_060149.1 coordinate 726,776,621, forward strand.
CGCCCTCGCCTCGCTTCGCTTCCACACTCCAGTTACGCCAGCACTCCGTTCAGTCCACTCGTGGCGGCGCCAGATAACCCCGTTTCTGCCAGAGGGAGCAAACGCCATCTCTGTCCAGCGACCCAAAAAACCAGCCTCGTGCTTGTTACCAAAAACAAAATCCTTCCACCCTTGGCACATGATGTTGACAGCAGTGAATTGAATGTAAAATATTTTTACTACTCAGCATTTTTTTTACCTCCCTATTCACATTACTGACATCTCTTTGTCGTGTTATTCTATTATTAAATTGGACGCGTACAAAAGTAAAAAGATTCATGAAAATTTGTAAACTGAAGAATGGCGTCGTAAATGGAGAATTAGCATTAGTCTGAATGGCTCGGTTGGAGGCAAAGTGTGGACAGGATGATGCGGCGCAGTAGAACAAAACAAAACGTACTATATCTTTACATAGGTGATTCGTATCCCTGTCTCCGCTCCTGATTTTCTTCCTTGTAGTTTCCGTAAATTACTCCATGCTGATCCACAGTTTATTCCTTAATAGGGGCTGCTTATCTAGTGGCCTCTCTTTATTGACACGTACATTTCGAAAGAAAAACCGCATTTACTACGTATGAGATAGGCGTATTTGTAACAATTCAGTCATCTTAAATGTTTATGTAAAATGTAAGCTTACCTGTAATAGATATCCGTACCGTTGCATGAAAGAGGGTACACCAATGTGCTGTGTATCGTCACCTCGACGAACCAGAAAGTGACAATCAGCCACAGAGGGTTGCATATATGTAGACATGAAGAATAAAGATGTAAGACGTTAATAACGTTTGTTTTATTTAAAACGCTTTAAAGTGTTTTCACCTAAAAAATTCAAGAGGCATTACTTCTCAGCGCGCTCTCGTATTTCATACTGCTTAAGTAACTCAACCTAAACCATCCACACAGGATGCAGACGATGTAAGTTGCTTCGCCTGTCTTCAGGTATATGAAATATTTTTCACGCCAGTTTTATTGTGCCCGCCCTGTGGAATCCATAACTGTTATGGAGAAGAGCTTTGTGTTTGGGAGATTCACTTGATCAGAGATTGTAACACAAATATCAAACGCGCTCAAGCGGCTCATGTTGAAGAAAACTCAATACCAAACTCATCACTTTCTAAGACGGTGGGGTTGGGTAGACGAGAGAGCAACTGCGAGATCCTAAAGAAAGAAGCACACAAGGTGGTGCGCAAAACGTTTGAAAATCAGAAACATAGAGTGGAAGGGCATTTATTGAGGTGCCCCATGTTTGCGATATTCAGAGGAATATTACTACATAGCTCTAATGAAATATTTCCGCAAAGGACACTAGGAAAGTTAAGCATAGCAGCGCCATTATGCTACTCTCTCGACATAATGTTTTATCCATAAGACACGTTAATTTTCGTGCGTCCACAGTTCTAATTCATCCACAAAAAAAATAGTACCTGCAGCTCCATCACGACTTGGTGAAACCAAGCAAAATAACATGCGCCACAGCCAAGACTATAGGAGTCTGAAGACTTACAGAATATTGACAGTTCGTGTACACTACGATTGTCAACGTAAAAATATACATCTCATTTTACAACGTAGAAAAGGGCAGTTGGTAGTTTTCCACTACTTTCACAATGCTTAAATGTGAATTGCTGGTAAAGACAGGTTCAAAGATCTCCTTAGCTAGTAGTATCATAGAAGTCGGTAGCCATCCGTTATTTTTCGGGCTCTAGTTCCATTTTCTTCACTCACTAATGAAGGGGTGTATCTGCTAAGGAAATCTTATCGTTACAGTTCTTGATAGACTGATCAGAATGTTACAAAGGAACAGACTACCAGTGAATTGCTTTGTAGCTTCTTCTTTCCTTGGAGACATCTCTTAATAGTAGTTGCTTATCAGTTACAATAACACTGGTTCGAGCAGCTCGAGTCGATAACTGCAGTATATGCTGATAACGAAATTACAGTATTTTCTTACAACCATTTGAATAAAGTATCAATGTCATGCCTTAGGGAACAAATCTAGGAAATACAGATACCATCTGCCGGAAAGGTGTTCAGTTATTTTAAGAAATTCGGAATAAATAGAAAACTTCGTCATCGAGTCGCCCATGATCCATAACCGGTTTATAATGGAATAGAATTGGATGGGCAAGAAAAGTGATTACTCGAGACCGTATACTGGCATTAATTACAATAAAGGTATAAGAAATTGCTTGAATTATTACGGCATTACGATGCCTCCCAACGCGTGTTTTCACAGCTTTTATCCTACTGGGAATATGTTGTTCTAAGTTGAAGTGGTTGTCACGAAGTGTTCCCTTCCATTAATTTTGCAACATTGTTATCAGCACTGTAGCCGTCACGGAACAGTGTAATCTGGTTCTCTGTTAATGATGTCACCCCAGATAGGTTCAGCTAGGCTGAGATCAGAGTTTTTGCCTATCCCGTAAACTTCATTCACTCCCTTTTCATCCAAATACTTGATTATGGCTGTCCCTGTAGAAACACAACTTTGTCATGTCGAAAATTAAACGACGAGTAATAAATGTTTCCAATAGCATGGGAATGACATAATTATGTTCATTTTCCTTGTACGTTTCGATATTCATGAAGCAAAACCAAACCTCAGATGACTGGGTGATGATATTAAATCTCCTTCGCCAAATTTGACAGTGGGAATGATGCACCCAGATACTCAACACTAAACCACCATCGCCACATCCTTGTACGTCCATCGGATTGCCACAACGTATGACGTTATTCATCAGTTAAACGATGCCCTTCGAGTATTGTAGAGAAAATTCACTTGTTTTGCATCGTTATTATCAGTGGGAGTCACGTATAGTTGTCGCAATGATGAAGTAGATAGCGAAGTCCGACATATTACGTTAGGCTATTGCCGAGTGCAGATCAGCAAGATAGCAAAATTTGTAAATATATGAAGTAATTACGTATTTTACATCAAGATTTAGACACGAGACTGTGGGTAGGACAAGAATGTCGTGACTGCATACCGATGACGAAAAGCGTAATGAGGTTTCCACTTCACAAAAGTGTTTTGCCGGTTTTTGGGTGCAACAAAAGTGCGGATTTTGGGGCGACGTGATACGGTTGACAAAATAGCGAGGCAGTAGACAAATTTAAATACTGTAGAAAGCAGATTATAACATAACTTTAGCAGAGTTATCAACTCATTTAATAAAAGAAATTAAATGGTTGTCAGTATGTTGTCTTGGATTTCGTCAAAGGACGACATTAATAAAGGAAATGGGTGGACTGTTAACAGATGTGCCTAACTGCAGCGATCCAAAATCTGCTCTTGAATTTCTGTGGCCAAAGTAGATTAGCCAGTACTACCAGAATTAAAGATATGGTTGACAAACTGAAGAACAAGAAGAACAAGAAAGCATTCAGAGATGATGAACCGTAGGATTATTAAAAAAAAAGTGGATGTTTAAATTTAGAAATGTAACTGAAATTACTGTACTGGGAGAAGTGATTGGTAAAACGCTGTACATACAAATGTGAGAACCTCCATTTTATGCTCGACGCTAAAAGGAACCTATGTTCTCGTCTGCACAAATTACAGAATAATTCCATTACTTGATACCACATTAAAAACAGAAAACACCAACACAGCTCAATCTCTGTCCGAACAGGTCTTGAAGGTCCAGCGGTAGCGACCGACTGCCATATCATCCTCATCATAGGTATGGAGAAGCACGTGGTCTGCACACCACTCTCCCGGCAATTGTAAGTTTTCGTGACTGGAGCCGCTTACTCCTCAGTAAAGTATCTCCTCGATTGGCCTAACAAGGGCTGAGTGCGCTCGCTTGTCACCAGCACTCGGCTGACACAAACGGTCACCCATACATGTGTTAGCCAAGCCTTACAGCACTTAACTTGATCTGATGGGAACTGGTGTGACCACTGAAGCAAGGCCATTGGCTGATACTATGAAAGTCCCAAGAAATTGGATTCAAAGACATATTAATCAATAAGCTTGTTTACGTAGATAGCGCAGCGCTAATGAACAGATGTAAGTGAAGGCATCAGATATAAACGTATTACAAAGTTACCACAAAAGTAAAGCAATTCTAAGAGATAAGAGATTAGTAAACAGATTATACACTTACTGGTTACAGACAGCATCACTTTAAAGAAAGGTCAAGTTTTTAAATTATGTAGAAAGTATTTTTATGCAGCATAACCTAAATCATACAGTTATGGAAACACTCGTATCACTTGTTAACAGAACAGTCTTTCACATTCTCATAAAATGGCGAATTCCAACACCTGTCCTTACATGCCAGTGATTGCGCCGGTGTTGGCATACGGTCTTCAATTTTCGGTATTTTAAAGGAAAGAAAAATACAGTTTAATGTATGATGAACGAATGCTCGCTGGAATTAACAATAAAAGAAATGAATCACTACAGGTATTGGAACCACACAGCGACGTTGATGAAGTTATACAGAATGAATTCGTCCTCTGCAAGCACTCTGCAATCACATCACAGTCGCTTTGAAATTTCTACCACTAGCAGTACGAAGATGGCGCAAACGACCAGTGAAATTTGGTATCACATCCTGTAGTGTCTCAACGGAAATGGATTCAGATGCCACACAGATTCAAGCTGCGTGGTGGCATAGTTACAGTAAACAGCGTCTTTCAGTGTGCCTCATAAAAAGTAGTCTCAGCGAGACATATGGGGCGAATATGGAGGCCACCCCGTTCCTGCACCAGTAAATTCGCAATAATCCAATGCAATGACTGTTCTCGAAGTGTTCAACAACAAAGCGAAAGCCTGTTCTGTTCTACGGCGTCTGGCCCCGTCTGTCATGAACCACTCACTGCCTGTTCGATCCTCCAACGCTAGCTGTGTGGCGATAGATTGTTCCGAAATTGTAACGTAACGTTCGCTAGTGATCGTTTCTCGCACGAAAAGAGGGCAAATAATGCCTCTGCTGCACACTGTAGCCCAAACAGTAACTTTGAGAGAATACTTTGGTTTCGCTTCACACAAATGGGGATTTTCGTAACCCGATGATCGCCAGTTCTGTTTGCTGAGACTCCATTCAGGTGGAAGGTGTCTCATCTGTGAACCAGATGCAATCAACATCAAATCCTTCATTATCGATCACTCTGAGAATCTGGTTCGCAACATCAGCCCTCTGTCGCACAGCACGTACCGGTATTGTCTGGTGGCTTCGGATTTTGATTAGAAACACTTGTAGGCTCTGTCTCAATATTTTCTGCACGTTGGGACGCTTCACCAGTGTCTACTGCAATTCTTCGGACAGATTAGCTTGGATTTTGCTGAAAATGTCCAGAAACCGCGGCGACATTTTAAGGAGTGACTACAGTTTTGCCTTGGGCCAACATGCCGCATCAGATCATCCACGCTGCCTGTCCGTTGGAATTGTTGGAATTCGGCGAAAAGCTTGTGAATGGTTTTCTCATCGGTTCCTTTCTAAACATTGATGGTATTTGAAAAATCACGCCTTGTTGCTGTATCAGAAAAATATGTTCAATGGATTAAATGATTTCATGCACGTCCTTTGGCACGCTAACCTCCTTTCACATTTCAGCGGTGGAACTGATCGCTCTGAGCTGTGCCGCACTATTTATGGGCACTACTACGTATTGTGATTACAGCACCTTCTGTTAGCAGCTTTTAGAACTATTTCGAAACTTATGCATAACCTTTGTATAAAATTCTCACTACTTACACAATAAATAAAATAAATGTCGTGTGACTAGGGCCTCCCGTCGGGTACACCGTTCCCCGGGTGCAAGTCTTTCGATTTGACGCCACCTCGGCGACTTGGGCGTCGATGGGAATGAAATGATGATGATTAGGACAACACAACACCCAGAAAATCTCCGACCCAGCCGGGAATCGAACCCGGGCCCCTAGGATTGATATTCTCTCGCGCTGATCACTCAGCTACGGGAGGGCGGACTACTTTCACAATAAAAATACTGTTTGCTGCAGTCGTCTATTGATTGTTTTCGAGATATTTAATTTTTAAATCAGGGACTCCTTCGCTGGACACACTGTAGTCAGTCACATAGAAATGCCAGCGGTGTATGTACCAAATGCACGTCATTGTCAGCCGTTGTGCAATTGTACCAGCAATGTGACAAAGACCACATAGACACGGGTGACGCTGATTGTGAAGTCCAGGTCTTGCACCATGCGATTTCCATCTTTTCGGCAAGCTGAAAAAACATCTGGGGGAAAGAGTTTGCTTTCCAGCGTTGATAACATTCGTACAGCGGTTCTCGAATGGCTCCGTGACCAAGGAGAGGGATTTCTATTGTCGAAGAATCGAAAGGTTGGCAGAACGTGTAATGTGCTGCGAATACATAGAAAGAAAGATCCCTTATCATTTAGCTACAATATAGCAGGTCAGCAACTGGAAGCAGTTAATTCCGTAAATTATCTGGGAGTACGTCGTCGGTAAAGCAGATGCCAGACTGAGATTCATTGGAAGAATCCTAAGGAAATGCAATCCGAAAACAAAGGAAGTAGGTTACAGTATGCTTGTTCGCCCACTGCTTGAATACTGCTCAGCAGTGTGGGATCCGTACCAGATAGGATTGATAGAAGAGATAGAGAAGATCCAACGGAGAGCAACGCGTTTCGTTACAGGATCATTTAGTAATCGCGAAAGCGTTACGGAGATGATAGATAAACTCCAGTGGAAGGCTCTGCAGGAGAGACGCTCAGTAGCTCGGTAAGGGCTTTTGTTGAAGTTTCGAGAACATACCTTCACCGATGAATCGAGCAGTATATTGCTCACTCCTATGTATATCTTGCGAAGAGACCATGAGAATAAAATCAGAGTGATTGGAGCCCACACAGAGGCATACCGACAATCCTTTCCACGAGCAATACGAGACTGGCATAGAAGGGATAACCGATAGAGGTACTCAAGGTACCCTCCGCCACACACCGTCACGTGGCTTGCGGAGTACGGATGTAGATGTAGAACGTTCGGACCGTTATTGACAGAGACTAGGTGACTATGTTGAAGAATAATGTCAAGTGTCTGTCACTTGGAAATTTTTATGCAGCATTCAGTAAAAGTTACTGGGCCTGCCATTAGTAATATGTAATACACTTTTTGAAGTCTCGTTCATAGAAATGAAAAGTGGAAGAGGCGAAAAGGGTTGCCAGTGCTGATGAACAGGTAGGCCTACAATATGAAATGGAATACGTTTAAACGTAGACAACATATGAAGTCGAACATTCTTTGAACAAGTATGGGAAGAAATCTGTAAACATAGCTAAATACACTCATGTTCAGAAAAACAGAATACCTTTAACGACTAGAGATACGACGTTCATATTCGCAGGACATGCACATTAGTCCGTTCTGCAGAAATAATCAGCATTTCAGTCGCCTCACTTCAGTGCGTGTCCTGTTGCCTAGTAGGCATAGGGTATGCCATGGGCCCTGAAACGTGTCCGATGCGTGACGGCATCGACGTGTAAAAGGCGCGAATGGATTCCTGTTATTGAGCCGTCCTGCTACATTCACCTCGACTCAAAGTTCATCTGTGTTGGTTGGCATTGGGTCACAGCACTGCACCTGTCGTTTCACCATATCCCACACATATTCGATTGGCGACAAGTCCGGTGATGTGGCTGACCGGGACAAGATGCTGACATCATGTGACACCAAGAAGGCACGTGTTCGTGCAGCATCATGTGGTCGTGCATTGTCTTGCTGAAAAATGACGTCTGGTGTGTTGTGCAGAAAGGGTACGCCGACGGGTCGCAGGATGTCATTCGCGTAGGTCACATTGGTCACAGTGCCCTGGACACGCACCACCTGGGATTTTTGGTTGTACCCAATAGCACCCCACACCATAAGGCCTTCAGTTGGTGCTGTTTGTGCATACGTCTGCGAGGCATCTTGCACGTCTTCTCAAGTCACATTGATCCATTACAGCAACAACGAGACCCGAAGGCACATTTTACCGGTAGGTGGTGCGCCGCAGTATCGATGTTGACCTTGAATCCACGGGCCGACATGGTTCAAATGCTAATCATTTCAGCAGAACATAGTAATTTACATGTCGTGTGAATATGAATGTACTATCTCCATTCTTTCAAGGTGTTCATTTTTTTCTGAACCTGAGTTACAGCGTTTAGCTGCCTCTTCTTCTTCTTCTTCTTCTTCCTCCTCCTCCTCCACCACCACCACCACCACCACCACCACCACCACCACCACCACCTTACCAACTGCGAGAGTTTATCGTATCTATCTGAAGTATACAAACACATGGAATGTAGGGTAAATGATGAATAAAGACTACACTACCCGCAAGGCAAAGGTAAAATCGACTGGTCCTAATGAAGTACGTGAAGACAAACTTTTAGTCTTGCCGGATGTCATACATAGTAATCTACTGTAACACAGAAAATGAGAAAACCAGTCACCAGGTGAGTGGAGCACGTACGTAATGTGGATAAACACCGAGAAACGAAAAGAGAGAGAGAACAAGCATGCTAAGAAATGAGTGGATAAGTGTTAACAGAAGAAGCTAGATGGTGTACTGAATTGGCTGTTGAAGTAGTCCAAGAACCAGTAGACAGGAATTACTTTAGAAGAAAGGTATTTGCAAGCTACGAATACGATGAGACATCAGCTGTAAAATTTACTAGTACACATGAAAAATTTGTGCCAGACTGGGACTCGAACCCAGATTTCTCGCTTAACGTGAGCGGTCGCCTTAACCACTTTGGCCATCCGTGCACGCCTCACAGACTTATCCAAACTCCACATGTCACAGCGTCAACGTCCCTTAGAGCTCGCAATGATTATGTGTATTCCCGCATAGGGGGAGAGAATAATACTAACGACGATAACAACATTGTCTCTTCCTGTGTGGGAATAAACGTGGGTGCGAACTCTAAGGCACGCTGACGCTGTGGCATGTGAACGTTTGGATCGGTCCGGGAGACATGCGCGGTTAGCCGAAGCGCTTAATGCGACCACTCGCGTTGACCTAAAACTCCTGGTTCGAGTACCGGTCTGGTATAAATTTTAATGTAGCACTAGTAAACAGCCGATGTTTAAGCGTATTTCATATGGCTGTAGATCATCAGCAGTGTCTGTTCCTTCAGACATGCATGCATGTCTGTAGGACTTTGGATAAGTACTATACAGACACTGAGAAGAAAAAATACAGACTTGCAAACTTCTAGGAATTACTTTTTCTCCGCTAAGGAATACGACTTTCCTTAGTCCTGTACGTTTATTCTTGCAAAGCAAAGGATATGAGTCTTCACGAAACCGAAAAACTAGATAATTGCTATAGAACGTTTCTATAGCCAATTACTATAGAAAGAGCTATTGCCTGACAGATATTGTTTCACCTAATATTCGCTAAAAGAAAGGTTCAAGAAACTAGCTGCAAACTAGGAAAATAAAAATGGAAACGCAGGTACAGCTTCATCGTCTCACTATCGGCGGGAAGTACGCAAGAGCAGAAAGCCAGGGAAAATCTCTGGACAGCGAGAGCTGAACATCTACAAAATTGGCTGAAACCAAGGAAGCTTTACTAGTTGGGGTAATTCCGACTGGTCCTTATGCAAATACATTAAGCCAAGAATATTTCTAATTTGTAATTGGGGATACTGTAAAGAATCATAGAAAAGTGTCTGAAGAGGAGCAGACGGTGCAGTATCTCTAGTGGTGTCCTTGTTGCCCCGTCCGTAAGACCCGCCCCTTTTTGAAGTTGTTTCATGAGTATTTTTCTTCAATTTTTAACAGATTCTGAGTTATAAATTATTCGAAGTGGCAAATTAGAAAAAGAAATATTAAGAACCGCCCAAAGACGTTAACATTTCTATACTGACACCTGTGATGATGGAGTAACAAACAGTTTACATGTATTTTTACTTTTGATTGTCTTTCCTCTGCTTACTATTTATGCTAATAGGTTCTGATACCATTATTTTCTTCAGCATTTTCGCTCTCATCATCTTCATTTGTATGTCTATTGTCGTTTGTTTCTCCGTGGTACTTCGCCAGTATCGTGTCATTTTCCGAGCTAACCGTGTTGTTACGCTTCCAGCCCTTTGCTCAGTTCGCATGAGATCTCACTGCAGGCAGCAGAAATCCGTAACCCAAGCGCTGCGCTCTTCAATGTCCTCACATATCACTTTCATTTCTATGCCGCATGCAGTTGGAAAATTCGCCTTTGTCCCCAACGCCTTCATTCAGGAAATTTTTCGATTAATTGAGAAGCCTTCATTACGTTTCTCTCGCACTTCCTGTACACCCTACTTGTTCCAGTTCATGAAACTTTACGTGTTCGGGACACCTGAAAGTTTTTCGTCTAGACCTGGCGATCTTCAGGGAATTATTATCTGCCGCTACCTATGAACATTCACTTCTGTCACACCAAGTTTTCTTCCTGCCTCACTGTTGGTTTTGGCTTCGCTTCATCAATAAACGTTAACTTTTGCGTGGTACAGTCCCCGTGTTGTGTCACTAGATGGTCCGAGGTGCCCTGGATAGCTATGAACACTCCAAATATTTTGCACATGAGGAAAACATCAGCACTTTTATTTACAATATGTGCAGAAAGTTAAATACAAATAGTTTTCAACATCTTAGTCTGTTCCAGTAATATGTATCAGTCGTAGAGCGCTGAATAATAGGTTTGACTAAAGATTGAAGATTAGTAGCGTCGTGCACTGCTCGTAGTACATCAGTGCGAGTCTTCCGAGATTTGACGGAACTTTGTGAGCAGCGCTTGCCGCCCAGGCTGGTACAATGTGACGCAGCGAGTCTAACCGAAGGCGGCGGCGTCCTATAGCCAGTGTGACTCGCGGTGGCGCCAGCTGGCGGTGCGCCTGTGCTCTGTACAGTGGTCGTCAAACTGCGGCCCCCGGTTCTCAACAGTGTTTTATAAAAATATGCACGTAGAAAGCAGCAGCTGAATCCAAAAAGTCAACTCACATTAAGAGCTTCTGAAGAGTGTAGTTTCCCATTGGAGTCGTCCGCATCTCGTGGTCGTGCGGTAGCGTTCTCGCTTCCCACGCCCGGGTTCCCGGGTTCGATTCCCGGCGGGGTCAGGAATTTTCTCTGCCTCGTGATGGCTGGGTGTTGTGTGCTGTCCTTAGGTTAGTTAGGTTTAAGTAGTTCTAAGTTCTAGGGGACTGATGACCATAGATGTTAAGTCCCATAGTGCTCAGAGCCATTTGAACCATTGGAGTAACAAACAAAAATATACTTACAGAGAGAGTAATATTTTAAGATGTGCTTAATTTTAATTGACGTTGGTGAATTAGGCCGTGATCTGATCAAAACTGGCCACTTACCTCAGGGTCAGAGGGGTAAGTAGTGCGGCAATTGTCCGCCCCCCTAGACTAATTGGTCAGCGCGTCTGATTACCATGCAGAGGGCCCGGGTTAGATTCCCAACCGTGCTGGAGATTTTCTCCGCGAGAATTGGGTATTATGTTCTCATCACCATCGACACGTAATCACTCAATGTGGCGTCAACTGAAAAGACTTGCAGTTCGGTGGCTGAACTTCCCCAGGTGGGGACTCCCGGTCATCAAAGCTATAACATCATTTCATTTTATATCATTGCGATCACGGCGGAGTTAGTGTGTGCGCGAGGTGGAATGTTTTGTTATTTATCTTCGATTACTGACAATTCAAGGGCAGGTGCGATTCGTACCGATAAGCTGCTATGGTATAAATTTTGTCACGGAAGGAACATGGATTCGTGAATGCACATTACAGAGACGGTCATCTTCAAGTGTGGTACTTATGTGTAAAAATATGAAAATAAATCAAGGCGATTTTAATACAGTACAATGATTAGAAGGAAAATGACTGTAGTCTGTTGGGGGCACATAATATAGTGATTTGTGTAGGTTACCAATTAATAATGAGGTCGGTCGATATGCGGCCCGACGTGCCACCTCAGAATGTTAGTATTGGCCCTGCGGCAACAACGTTTGACGACAATTCGTCTGTGAGTCTTGTCTTCTGCTGAGATGTGGTCGGCGCGTCGTGTGCGATCGACAGATATACCGGCGTTACTTCACTCCACGAATCAGGTCAAAAATGGCTCTGAGCACTATGGGACTTAACTTCTGTGGTCATCAGTCCCCTAGAACTTAGAACTACTTAAACCTAACTAACCTAAGGACATTACACACATCCATGCCCGAGGCAGGATTCGAACCTGCGACCGTAGCAGTCGCGCCGTTCCGGACGGAGCGCCTTAACCGCGAGACCACCCCGGCCGGCACGAATCAGTTCTACCGCGAACACTTGTACTAGAATACTCAACTGTCATGGCTATGATTGGCAGTCATTATCAATCGCTGTTATGTACCGTCTTAGAGCTTCGTCGATGAAAGCAAACATAATGATGCAGTTGCTCTTAATAACATTATTGTCGCACAATTCAAATAGTAAAGTAACAATGATGCAAACTAAGTTCAGAATAAAAAACTTATTCTCTACACAGAAACACTGTTTATGATCATTTTGTAGCTTGTGTTGTTTTTGACAATTGTAAATGAAATAATAGTATGGTTAAAAGCTATGAGTGCAACGCAGCCTGGACTATTTGTTGTCTACTTAAGTACATTGACTATAGGAGGCCATGGATGTAATGAGCGTACTTTTGAGCAAAGGACTGTATTAAATCAGCTGAGATATCCATATCTGTTGAAAAAGAAGGAAAAGTGAATTGCATATAGTGGGTGGAGCAAATAAAAGTGGCCCGGACGGGTGGATACAACTGGACGTGAATGTATGCATATAATCACACCCTGTAACTCGCACACCACGTGTACGTCCGCCACGTGAACCACATAGGTTCAGCAGGCCGGAGTGGCCGAGCGGTTCTAGGCGCTACAGTCTGGAACCGCGCGACCGCTACGGTCGCAGGTTCGAATCCTGCCTCTGGCATGGATGCGTGTGATGTCCTTAGGTTAGTTAGGTTTAAGTAGTTCTAAGTTATAGGGGACTGATGACCTCAGAAGTTAAGTCCCATAATGTTCAGAGCCATTTAAACCATTTGAACCACACAGGTTCAGAGCGTCGTGTGGGTTGTGTCAGTGTAAGCAGAGCAGTGCAAAGGGGACGACGGTGCCCACAGTGGAGGAGCAGGTGTTGGTTGTGGAAAGTTACGTGACAGCAAAGTCGTGGAAACGGCGTGGTCAGTTGTTTACTGAGAAGTTTTTAATGGTGTCAGAGTGCCAGCAAAAAGTGCTATGCAGGACTTGGTCCGAAAATGGCATCAGACAGGATATGTTTTGAACACATCAAAAAACATTCTGAAATGTGCCTGCACATCAGAAAATGTGGCTGCAGTTCACCATAAAATGCTTCAGAGTCTTACCAGATCAACCTGACACCTTTTGCAAGAGACCAGCATATCACATCGATCATGTGGACGAATGCTCCACCTGGACCTGCAGATGCGCACTTAGTGAGTGTGTGTTGTTCGTGCATTGTAGGCAGCAACTGCTTCTCAGCGCCTCCAGTTTTTTGAGTGACTGTTCACTGAGATAACAATGAATGGCTTGGTCGTGTTCGTGTCCGATGAAGCCTGGTTTCACCGGAATGGTTATGTCAACTCACAGAATCACAGATCTTCTGGGCAGCGGCGAATCTGCATAACTTCCACAAAACACTGTTGCATGATCAGAAGGTTGGTCCCAACATCATTCTTCAGATGCTGACTTTGCCGTGTTACATTGCCAACATTTTTAAAGCATTTATGGCAATATTAACAGAGGAGAAAAAGAGCTACAGTTACTTCCAACAGGATGGAGCAACTGTCCATAGAGCTGCTTGAGTCTTGCAGCACATTTGCATAATCTTCATGCTGGACAGTTGTTATCAAAGGTCAGTCTGGTTGCGGCACTAGCTGGCAGCCCAGGTCACTTGATCTGTCAGTGTACGATTACTTTGTGTAGAGAACCCTCAAATGTAAAGTGTATCACAACAACCTTCATAGTCTTTAAGAACTGCAGTGGAACATATAGGATGAGATTGCAACAATACCAGCAGTCCAGGTTCGATCCGCCTTCAGCAACATGCTGACAAGGGCCCAAAAGTGCCGAGATATGAATTGTGGTCACTTTCAACGTCTGCTGTAGTCAGTCTAGTGCTGTATTTCCTTTCCTTTGCTGTATTTCTTTGTTCCCTGGAACTCTATTCTGTGGGCCGCTGTTACTTGCGGAATCCTGTACTTACATCCCTTTCTGGGATTCGCAGTAGTAGTACGGCAACCTGTATTCTACACCACTTTGTTGGAACGGGTTGCAACATCAAGGTCATACATACAGTCAGGGTATTGTTCCCTTTTCATTAACAGGTCCTTAACCTATTGTTCTGCTAAGTAGATTATGACCCCTGGGGATAATCCATCCTTCTGAGAAACCCCCCTCCTCCTCCTCCTCCTCCCCCCCCCCCCAGCCCCTCCAGGAACTCCCCCTCACAGTTACAAGCACACCTCCAGACCTGAGTTATTTGAATAGCCCCTCTCTATCAATTTGATTGACTAAGTAGTTAAATTGATCAAATAATTAACCTCTCCTCCTCTGGTAAATGAACCAGTCCTCCCATCCCACCCCCGACATGGAAATTGGTGGGTCTCTGCTGGAGGGGAAGGACCTCACGGCAGGAAATACAATTACACTGCAAAGGCTATATTGTTTATTTATAAAATTTAATTAGCAGGCGTTGGATCTCTCTTGCTCATCATTCTCTGCTGTATTGGAAGATGCAGGTCTTGTAAAATACACTGAAAAGAATTAATGCAATCCATCGATTTTTTTATTCCGATTGCACAAGGAATCGCGTAATTACACTGTCAAAAATCTTTTGATCACGAAGCACACGCCATCCACAACAAATGCCACTACGAGACAGCGCACTGCGATGTATTGAGAAACACTAAACACAACACACTTAAACCACAATCCAGTCTGCTGCAGTAGCTGTCATGGCTATATGTCTTGAGATCGCTGAAACACTTGCATACTAGAGGGCGTGACCACTTGAGAGAGAGAGAGAGAGAGAGAGAGAGAGAGAGAGAGAGCATTTGTTTCGACAGGAATTTCTCAGATATTAAGTATCAAAGGGTTGCCACCACCTGAAGCTTTTGTTCGGGGGATTAGTGCGACTTCCGGTCTGCACGTCGCACCAGGCAAGCTGGCTGTGCAGCAACCGACGTGACAGCCGTCGCGAGGCATCAAGCAGGTGAAGTGCGATTTCTTGGACACCGCCGCTTGTTGCCGTCTGCCGGTCAGCGGAAGGCGCGTGCTTTGTGATGAAAGATTTTTAACTGTGTAATTACGTGTGATGAGTGTTTCATGATGGTACCCATGTTCGATCAGAATAAAAAAAAGCGATCGATTTAATTAATTCTTTTCGATGTATTTTATAAGACTTGCATCTTCCAGTACATCAGAGAATGATGAGCATGGGAGATCCAACACCTGCAAATTAAATTTTATAAATAAACAATATACCCTTTGCTGTGTAGTTGAATTTTATGTCATGAGATCAATTTTTGGAAATTTATGGTAAGGTCTTATGGGATCAAACTGCTGAGGTCATCGGTCCCAAAGCTTACACACTACCTAATTTAACTTAAACTAACTTACGCTAAGGACAACAGACGCAGCCATGCCCGAGGCAGGACTCGAACCTCCGACGGGGGGAGCCGTGCGAACCGTGACAAGACGCCTCAAACCACGCGGCTACCCCGCATGGCTGTCATGAGATCATTCCTCCCTAGCACAGACACTCGAATTTCCAGGTGGGGAGTAGGAGGGGAGGGCTAGTGCTCTGTGCCAGAGGGGGCGGTTTTAATTAATGGATCAATTTAATAACTTAGTCAATCAAATTGATAGAGAGGGGGATATTCAAATAACTCAGGCCGGAAGTGTGCTTGCATTGGCGAGGGGAGGAGGGTAAGGGGTGGGGGATTCTCGAAAGGATGGATTATCCCCAGGGTAGAACAAGAGGCTACAGACCTGTCAATCAAAAGAGACCAATAGGTTTGCCCCTGATGTAGGCACCCCCACTAACAAAGTGTCGTAGTGCACAGGGTGCACTACTACTCGCAATTTGGTGCAAACCTTTTTTTTTGACACTTTTTGTAGCTTTCGGGTGAAGTGTGACTACATGATAATTACGTACAGAGTATAGCGTCATGTTTATATTTTTAGGAGTGAAATCAAATGATGATATGGAATTAATGTCTGGGTTCCTCCCTCTGTGGTTTTCGGCCGCTTGGTGCAAGTCTTTCTACCTGACACCACTTCGGCAACTTGCACGTCAATGAAGATGATACGAAATGATTAGGACAACAGAAAAACCCAGCAGAAATCTACAACCTGGGTGTAATCGAACCTGGGACCCCACGATCGAGAGCCAGCGACAATAACCAGGAGCTGCGGACATTTTAGAGATGCTAAAAAATAACGGGTAGTTTGAAAGCTATTCCTCTCCTTTAACAGCTAAGGAGCCCCCAGACCTAATGTTTCCACACACATCAAAAAAAGTTTTGCATCACCTCGTTTCCGAGAGTTCCAGAACCTGTACAGAAAATTGGAATAGAGATCAACATAAACATTTCCGCCCTTTTTATTGCTCATGAAAACCACACATTGCATGTTGTACCACCATACAGCGAGACCTTCAGAGGTGGTGGTCCAGATTGCCGTACACACCGGTACCTCTAATACCCAGTAGCACGTCCTCTTGCATTGATGCATGCCTGATTCATCGTGGCATACTATCCACAAGTTCATCAAGGCACTGTTGGTCCAGATTGTCCCACTCCTCAACGGCGATTTGGCGTAGATCCCTCAGAGTGGTTGGTGGGTCACATCGTCCATAAACCGCCCTTTTCAATCTATCCCAGGCATGTTCGATAGGGTTCATGTCTGGAGAACATGCTGGCCTCCCGAGCGATGTTGTTATCCTGAAGGAAGTCATTCACAAGATGTGCACGATGGGGACGCGAATTGTCGTCCATGAAGACGAATGCCTCGCCAATATGCTGCCGATGTGGTTGCACTATCGGTCGGAGGATGGCATTCACGTATCGTACAGCCGTTACGGAGACTTCCGTGACCACCAGCGGCGTATGTCGGCCCCACATAATGCCACCCCAAAACAACAGAGAACCTCCACCTTGCTGCACTCGCTGGACAGTGTGTCTAAGACGTTCAGCCTGATCGGGTTGCCTCCAAATACGTGTCCGGCGATTGTCTGGTTGGCGTATGCGACACTCATCGGTGAAGAGAACGTGATGCCAATTCTGAGCGGTCCATTCGGCATGTTTTTGGGCCCATTGGTACCGCACTGCATGGTGTCGTGGTTGCATTGATGGACCTCGCCACGGACGCCGGGAGTGAAGCTGCGCATCATGCAGCAGCCCATTGCACACCTTTCGAGTCATAACACGTCGTCCTGTGGCTGCACAAAAAAAAGCATTATTCTATATGGTGGCGTTGCTGTCAGGGTTCCTCCGAACAGTAGGTATTGGTCATGCACGGCAGCAGTAGCCATTGGGCGGCCTGAGCGAGCCATGTCATCGACAGTTCCTGTTTCTCTGTATCTCCTCCCTGTCCGAACAACATCGCTTTGTTTCACTCCGAGACACCTGGACACCTCTCTTGTTGAGAGCCCTTCCCGGCACAAAGTAACAATGCGGACGCGATCGAACCGCGGTATTTACCGCCTAGGCATGGTAGAACTACAGACAACACGAGCCGTGTACTTCCTTCCCGGTGGAATGACTGGAACTGATCGGCTGTCGGACCCCATCCCTCTAACAGACGCTGCTCATGCATGGCTGTTTACCTCTTTGGGTGGGTTTAGTGACATCTCTGAACAGTCAAAGGGACTGTGTCTGTCGTACAGTATCCACAGTCAACGTCTATCTTCAGGAGTTCTGGGAACTGGGGTGATGCAAAACTTTTTTTGATGTGTGTGTATGACGGAAGTTTCAGCATAAGTCTCGCGTGCCTTAATCTCGAAAGACACTGTTGAGATATTTTAGAATTCTACACAGTACATTGCCACAAAGCCTGATGATGTTAAACTTTACGCCGACACCTCGTCTCTGCATATGCGCTAAATACAGGTGATGAAAAATTCTTCCATCGCCAGATGACAACTAGCGATCTCCGAGTGTAACTCCATTCTATAAGTGTGTGTTCCCGACATGGCTGCGGACCCAATGCGTATACATGATAGGATGCCTTCTATCAGCCACTGACGAAGAAACTGTGTTGTCCGTATCTTACTGACATGGCGTTTTTTACAAATAAGAGATAAGATGTTAGAGAGTTTTTTTCGTGAAGCATCGTTGTTATATCCCTGATGTTTCATTAGTAGAACGGCTAACTAATTTTTGATGAATAATGGTCACTCCCTTAGCGATTATAAATGTATGAACCTTATTACAGTGTATTCTTTTAAATGTTTGTAGACGTGGGTCATTTGAGAGACTGCCTCCATGAGAATATATTTATGACGCTGATAAAAAGACGGTTTGAAAAGTAGCGAGTGTTCCAGCATAGTCAGCGCGTGGAATAATTTTTCCAATGAACATATATCCATAATTGCGTTTTGGAGCTGTAATACGGTCCTTTCTCCGATTTGTGTGAGTTACAGTCGACTTTGCCGAATAACCAATATTAAATGAAAGTAACAGCAAGCATTTTGGCCCTTGCGGCGTTTCAGAGGTATCCCATGGGAACTCGTAAGCATTTCTGAAACATTTCATATATATGAGAAAGGGTAAGTATCGCGCAATGTAAAACAACATTCCGAAAAAGAAGGAAGAACAAATATGCTTCGAGTTTTATAACTCTGAGTAGTAATCGCAACACGCCTGAATAACAGAAAACGTACAAACTTACGACAACCTGCATTTTGTTTGCACGCTCATTTTAAATCGTTACCGGCTTGTTTCGACTATCAACACAGGAATTGTGAATGATTTACTGTAGTACGTGGCAACCTAAACCACCGTAGCGAAACATAAGCTTTTTTTATGAAGCGACGCTATTGCGAGAGAGGGGAATATAGGTATTTGGCGTAGGACCTTCCTATACTTGTTAGATCTGAGTATGGTTGTAATCTGAAATAAAGGATGGCGTGGTTAAAAGTAGCCCGCCTCCAGTTTGAATGCGAATGCAGTATTTCGACTTCTGAAATAAGAAGCTACAACAATGGACAGTTTTATGCAATAATCGATTGTTAACATACTTCTGTCAGCATTTCAGCTTATTCCATCACTGAAGTTAGACGTTTGTCTTTGCGGTCAGCAAAATGACTTTCTCGATAGAAGAAAGAATTGAAATTGTGGAGCCGGCCGAAGTGGCCGTGCGGTTAAAGGCGCTGCAGTCTGGAACCGCAAGACCGCTACGGTCGCAGGTTCGAATCCTGCCTCGGGCATGGATGTTTGTGATGTCCTTAGGTTAGTTAGGTTTAACTAGTTCTAAGTTCTAGGGGACTAATGATCTCAGCAGTTGAGTCCCATAGTGCTCAGAGCCATTTGAACCATTTTGAAATTGTGGAAGCGTATATGAAAACACGTACAATTAAGGAAACTCCCTAAATTTTCCGAGTCAAGACTCCGAATAGAGGACTACCAGTAAAGAGAGCAATACAGAGTCTATGAAAATCTAAGGATCTGTGCGAAACGTAAAAGGACAAATAATTCCTTCAGTTCAGACGCCAGAAGTTATTGCAGACATTCGCCGAAGAATTATTCAGAGCCCGAAGGAACTCTACACGTAAATTGGCCCAACAGGTGCATGTAAGTAGGAGGAGTTGCGAGCGGATGTTGAGAAGTCTTGACTAATGGCATATTGTGTGACGGTTGTGTAGCAGTTACGAGAGAATGACACAAACGTGTAGATTGTTGCAGGTGGCCATTGAATAACATCAACGATGTTTGTTAGACCCTTTCCATTACGTTATGGGTGATGAATCATTGTTTTATCTTTCCAGTCATGTGAATTCACAGAACACGAGGTACCGGGCAACGAAGAACCTAACATTATGTGTCAGCAATCACTCCATGGTGAAAAAATCGGCATTTGATGCGGTGTTTGACGCGCATCATTGAACCTATATATTTTTTTTTACACTACCCTCAACATGGTTGCATACATGGAAATTTGATAAATTTTGTGCGTAACTCATTGAATATGAAAGACAATACTGTTTCTTCCATCAAGCTGTGGCAACATGCCACACGTCTGAGGTATCCCTGGAACGAGTCCATCTTGTCTTCACTGAGGAACGAACTGTCAACAAACAATTATGGCCACCACGTTCCTCGGGTCTGACATGCGATTTTTTCTTGTGGGGACACTTGAAGAGCAAGGTCTATAAAACAAATGCACCTACAATACAGGAACTCAAGGACATCAGCTGTCAAGTTGGTGCCATCGATATCCGAACATTACACCGGGTATCTGAATATACTTAGACGTGCACTGTCTATTGATGTTGCAGAGGGTGACTTTCAGCATCTTCCATAAATGTATTCCTGACTGTATTTTTCATTGGAAATAAATGGTAAACCCATTTGACTCTTTGTTTATGTAATTTCACTGCATTTTCTTTATACTGACGTGGGCTACTTTTATCTGCGCCATTCTGTATAATTTACGCATGAGACAAGTACAATTTGTTTTTAGCTTCAAGATAGTTTTCATCGATATGCTGTAAAAAAATTTCTTCGGTTTTAGATACCATGGGTAACAGACAGTGTTTTGTAGTTAGCAATATTTGAGTTGACATTCCCTTGGCGAGGTCGTTTGAAACATAACACTAGTTCAATTGGACAAGAATGGGACAGCAGATCGGTCGCGACAGTTTCAAGAAAACCATTCCGGAATTCACCATAAATGACTGGGACAAGCCATGCAAATCACAAATTTAGTTGGTTCGTCGGGGACGTGACCCCTACACGTTCCGAATGGGAGTCCAGACCCTTAGCCACTGTGCCACCTAGATTGTTGCTCCTCCCGAATTCAAGTCTTGTGTTTTGATTTACTGAATTACTCCCTCAGTTGTTTTAAATGTGAAAGCATTTCATGAAATAATTTTTTTTAACGTCTTGACTGCCATAACCATTTCTGAGTTGCTAGATAAGTGGTAAAGTGAATCGAAATATTTTTTATCATTTTTGATTCATATGACTGGTTTCGCGTATAGTGTAAAAGTCACTATGGTATGATGCTGACAGAATTATTTGGACACACTGCATTGACGTCTTTAGCGCCCACACTGTTGTACAGTGCTTCTATTCTGTGGAGGCAGCCACTCTTTGCATTGGACGATTTTAATTGGACTGCCATCCGCGCCGTGCTGGTTTCGGTTTCCCGTAGTCTCATAAATCACTGGAAATGAATTCGTGTATGATTCATTGTCGAACTCAGTAACTGATCTGTTCCCCTTACTAGCCAAACAGAGCGCGTCATTCCCTTTCTCCTGATTTCCATGCTGGCAAATATAAGGCTTCAATTAGCCATCAGTTGTCCTGTGTCTGTTCAGCTGACGCATCAACTGTTTTCGTTATCGAGGAAGGGATTTTCTGTAGCCATTGAGAGTTTACATTCCAGATGGAGTGAAAAATTAATCCATATAGGAAAATTTTTGTCTTTATCATTAGCCATTCTGTCTCTCAAGTACGTAACTTATATTTGCGATTCTTTGTCTAAATTCGTTCATTTGCAGTTCTATGCGCTTATGATACCAAATCTTGGTAACAATAGTTCTTAACAAAGTCCTTTGTAAGACTTTCCCAACAAGTATTGCTTTGCAAATCAGTATAGTTCGCATTCTACATCTACATCTACATACATAATCCGGAATCCACTATACGGTGCGTGGCGGAGGGTACTTCGCACCACAACTAGCATCTTCTCTCCCTGTTGCACTCCCAAACAGAACGAGCGAAAAATGACTGCCTATATGCCTCTGTACGAGCCCTAATCTCTCTTATCTTATCTTTGTGGTCTTTCCGCGAAATGTAAGTTGGCGGCAGTAAAATTGAACTGCAGTCAGCCTCAAATGCTGGTTCTCTAAATTTCCTCAGTAGCGATTCACGAAAAGAACGCCTCCTTTCCTCTAGAGACTTTCACCCGAGTTCCTGAAGCATTTCCGTAACACTCGCATGATGATCAAACCTACCAGTAACAAATCTAGCAGCCCGCCTCTGAATTGCTTCTATGTCCTCCCTCAATCCGACCTGATAGGTATCCCAAACGCTCGAGCAGTACTCAAGAACAGGTCGTATTAGTGTTTTATAAGCGGTCTCCTTTACAGATGAACCACATCTTCCCAAAATTCTACCAATGAACCGAAGACGACTATCCGCCTTCCCCACAACTGCCGTTGACTGCATTGATCTGAGTACAAGCGAACCATCTAAACCGTAGCATATCTCTCCTATTCAATACTGCCTTTCTGTCTAAATTTCGTTTATTTGTAAGCCATTTTGTATGGGATAATGCGATGTTACGACATTACTACCACTTGGTTGAAAGGTGTAGTGTCATTGCATATTTTGGCGATATACATCTCAGTAAATTAGATTACCACTGCTATTTTCATTCTCTGCTTTCGTATGGCATCTTATTCTGGGGTAACTCATTATTGAGTATAAGAGTGTTCATTGCACAAAAGCGTGTTATCAGAATAATTGCTGGAGCTCATCCAAGATCATTCTGCAGACACTTATTTAAAGAGCTAGAAATCTTCACTGTAGCCACACAATATATATATTCACTTATGAAATTTGTTATTAACAATCCGAACGAATTCAAAAGTAATAGCAGTGTACATGGATACAACACAAGGAGAAAGGATGATCTTCACTACTCAAGGTTAAATCTAACTTTGGCTCAGAAGGGGGTAAATTATGCTGCCACAGAAGTCTTTGGTCACTTACCTAATAGCATCAAAAGTCTGACAGACAGCCATATAGCATTTAAAAGGAAATTAAAAGAATTTCTTAATGGCAACTCCTTCTACTCATGACACGAGTTTTTGGATATAGTAAGTGGGTAATTTCCCCAACCCCCACAAAAAAATTAAGTGTCACGTAATATTTTGTGTAATGTAATATCTTGTATAGACACCTTTTATTAACCTGACACGTTCCACATCATTACGAAGTGTCGTATTCATGATCTATGGAACAAGTACTAATCTAATCTAATTACCTTTGGTATCGATACAGACTGACAACGGAGGTTAGAGAAAGGTGCCAAAACACCCCTAAATTTGACAAAGTGCTGCAATTCAACGTGATATCGACTCCACATATTGGTGCAAGAAAAGCTTAGAACGTCATCTTGAGGAGCTACGATGGATCCTTAATATTTCCAGAGGCTGCGATAGATCCTTAATATTTCTGTGAGGAAGATATGTAGTAAAGAAAATTGCTGCATTCTGTAAATACTTGATGTAACCATATTGGCTGAAATTTTGTCTAGGCTATGTTTGAAACTATACAGAACGCACAAGGGATGGGGTTCGAACATTTCTTTCTTTGCTTATGGGCTCATTCATCTGTTTAAATCCTTCACGTTTCCGAAGGTTAATGCACTACACGAAGGACTGTCAATGATACACACACCACCTCGTCGGCCACTATCAAGTAATCTCCGCAAGTAGATAACTGATTTCGGTCCATGGTACACAACAATAAGCGGTGTGTTTTAGGAACTGCGACTATCCTAAATTAGATTGTCTGAATTCCTACCCTCATTTAGTATCTTCTCTTTAATGACTTCCGTATGGTCGAGACATTACACTCTATTTTTTATACTTTGCAGACCATCCGGTATCTAGAGATATTTTCATGACAACCCATGGAGTATGCAGAGGTGGTTTCCTGCCCCCCGCCTTCCCCACCCCCATTTTTCTTTCCGTCAGCCCAGTGTCACGTATGTATTGTCACGTATGTATCTGTGTTGTGTTTGTGACAGCTGCGTTAAATGCTGACTTATTGTCCTGCCTGATGTTACGGATGTTTATGGAAATGAAATGAAAGGACGGCACAAGGAGTGATGCAGCGCCGGCCGGCACTTGGCCTATTCCTCTCAGTATCAAGGGAGCCGCTGTGCTAACTCGGCAATCTTGACTCACGAATCACAAAGCGTTAGTGATAAAAATTTATTCCTGCACCAGGATCCCAATCCCCTACCTTCGGGTGTAGCACCTGTGCAATGGTGTGTGTTGGCGACGTAAGCTACAAACTACACTAGTGGCCATTAAATTTGCTACACCACGAAGATGACGTGCTATAGGAAGAAGATGCTGTGATATGCAAATGATTAGATTTTCAGAGCATTCACACAAGGTTGGCGCCGGTGGCGACACCTACAACGTGCTGACATGAGGAAAGTTTCCAACCGATTTTTCATCCGCAAACAGCAGTTGACCGGCGTTGCCTGGTGAAACGTTGTTGCGATGCCTCGTGTAAGGAGGAGAAATGTGTACCATCACGTTTCCGCCTTTGATAAAGGTCCAATTGTAGCCTATCGCAATTGCGGTTTATCGTATCGCGACACTGCTGCTCGCATTGGTCGAAATCCAATGACTGTTACCAGAATATGGATTCGGTGGGTTCAGGAGGGTAATACGGAACGCCGTGCTGGATACCATCGGTCTCGTATCACTAGCAGTCGAGATGACAGGCATCTTATCCGCATGGCTGTAACGGATCGTGCAGCCACGTCTCGATCCCTGAGTCAGCAGATGGGGACGTTTGCAAGACAACAACCATCTGCACGAACAGTTCGACGACGTTTGCAGCAGCATTGACTATCAGCTCGGAGACCATGGCTGCGGTTACCCTTGACGCTGCATCACAGACAGGAGCGCCTGTGATGGTGTACTCAACGACGAATCTGGGTTCACGACCGGCAAAACGTAATTTTTCGGATGAATCCAGGTTCTGTTTACAGCATCATGATGGTCGCATCCGTGTTTGGCGACATCGCGGTGAACGCACATTGGAAGCGTGTATTCGTCATCGCCATACTGGCGTATCACCCGGCGTGATGGTATGGGGTGCCATTGGTTACACGTCTCGGTCACCTCTTGTTCGCATTGACGGCACTTAACAGTGGACGTTACATTTCAGATGTGATACGACCCGTGGCTCTACCCTTCATTCGATCCCTGCGAATCCCTACATTTCAGCAGGATAATGCACGACCGCATGTTGCAGGTCCTGTACGGGCCTTTCTGGATACAGAAAATGTTCGACTGCTGCCCTGGCCAACACATTCTCCAGATCTGTCACCAATTGAAAACGTCTGGTCCATGGTGGCCGAGCAACTGGCTCGTCACAATACTCCAGTCACTACTCTTGATGAACTGTGGTATCGTGTTGAAGCTGCGTGGGCAGCTGTATCTGTATACGCCATCCAAGCTCTGACTCAATACCCAGGCGTATCAAGGCCGTTATTACGGCTAGAGGTGGTCTTTCTGGGTACTGTTTTCTCAGGATCTATGCACCCAAATTGCGTGAAAATATAATCAGATGTCAGTTCTAGTATAATATATTTGTCCAATGAATACCCGTTTATCATCTGCATTTCTTCTTGGTGTAGCAATTTTAATGGCCAATAGTGTATGATTGACTGTATATTACCTTTTTCAGTGAAGCTTTTGCATGGGAAGCTAATAACGATGTAGTAAAAAAAATGTGGGGCAGGTTATATAAGAAACAGTTTACCGATTCAGTAGAAAATAGTGACCATTTCATAGTTTTTTTAATCTTGACTGCCTTTTCACCCTTCAACTTGCAGTGTACGCGATGAAATAATGTTTGTCACCTTTCATTTCTATATCTACATCTACATTTATACTCCGCAAGCCACCCAACGGTGTGTGGCGGAGGGCACTTTACGTGCCACTGTCATTACCTCCCTTTCCTGTTCCAGTCGCGTATGGTTCGCGGGAAGAACGACTGTCTGAAAGCCTCCGTGCGCGCTCTAATCTCTCTAATTTTACATTCGTGATCTCCTCGGGAGGTATAAGTAGGGGGAAGCAATATATTCGATGCCTCATCCAGAAACGCACCCTCTCGAAACCTGGCGAGCAAGCTACACCGCGATGCAGAGCGCCTCTCTTGCAGAGTCTGCCACTTAAGTTTGTTAAACATCTCCGTAACGCTATCACGGTTACCAAATAACCCTGTGACGAAACGCGCCGCTCTTCTTTGGATCTTCCCTACCTCCTCCGTCAACCCGATCTGGTACGGATCCCACACTGATGAGCAATACTCAAGTATAGGTCGAACGAGTGTTTTGTAAGCCACCTCCTTTGTTGATGGACTACATTTTCTAAGGACTCTCCCAATGACTCTCAACCTGGTTCAAAAAAATGGTTCAAATGGCTCTGAGCACTATGGGACTTAACAGCTGTGGTCATCAGTCCCCTAGAACTTAGAACTACTTAAGCCTAACTAACCTAAGAACATCACACACATCCATTCCCGAGGCAGGATTCGAACCTGCGACCGTAGCAGTCGCGCGGTGCCGAACTGCGCGCCTAGAACCGCGAGACCACCGCGGCCGGCTCTCAACCTGGTACCCGCCTTACCAACAATTAATTTTATATGATCATTCCACTTCAAATCGTTCCGCACGCATACTCCCAGATATTTTACAGAAGTAACTGCTACCAGTGTTTGTTCCGCTATCATTTAATCATACAATAAAGGATCCTTCTTTATATGTATCAGCAATACATTACATTTGTCTATGTTAAGGGTCAGTTGCCACTCCCTGCACCAAGTGCCTATCCGCTGCAGATCTTCCTGCATTTCGCTTTAATTTTCTAATGCTACAACTTCTGTGTATACTACAGCATCATCCGCGAAAAGCCGCATGGAACTTCCGACACTATTATCTACTAGGTCATTTATATATATTGTGAAAAGCAATGGTCCCATAACACTCCCCTGTGGCACGCCAGAGGTTACTTTAACGTCTGTAGACGTCTCTCCATTGATAACAACATGCTGTGTTCTGTTTGCTAAAAACTCTTCAATCCAGCCACACAGCTGATCTGATATTCCGTAGGCTCTTACTTTGTTTATCAGGCGACAGTGCGGAACTGTATCGAACGCCTTCCGGAAGTCGAGAAAAATAGCATCTACCTGGGAGCCTGTATCTAATATTTTCTGGGTCTCTTGAACAAATAAAGCGAGTTGGGTCTTACACGATCGCTGTTTCCGGAATCCATGTTGATTCCTACATAGTAGATTCTGGGTTTCCAAAAACGACATGATACTCGAGCAAAAAACATGTTCTAAAATTCTACAACAGATCGACGTCAGAGATATAGGTCTATAGTTTTGCGCATCTGCTCGACGACCCTTCTTGAAGACTGGGACTACCTGTGCTCTTTTCCAATCATTTGGAACCTTCCGTTCCTCTAGAGACTTGCGGTACACGGCTGTTAGAAGGGGGGGCAAGTTCTTTCGCGTACTCTGTGTAGAATCGAATTGGTATCCCGTCAGGTCCAGTGGACTTTCCTCTGTTGAGTGATTCCAGTTGCTTTTCTAGTCCTTGGACACTTATTTCGGTGTCAGCCATTTTTTCGTTTGTGCGAGGATTTAGAGAAGGAACTGCAGTGCGGTCTTCCTCTGTGAAACAGCTTTGGAAAAAGGTGTTTAGTATTTCAGCTTTACGCGTCTCATCCTCTGTTTCAATGCCATCATCATCGCGGAGTGTCTGGATATGCTGTTTCGAGCCACTTACTGATTTAACGTAAGACCAGAACTTCCTAGGATTTTCTGTCAAGTCGGTACATAGAATTTTACTTCCGAATTCACTGAACGCTTCACGCATAGCCCTCTTTACGCTAACTTGACATCGTTTATCTTCTGTTTGTCTGAGAGGTTTTGGCTGCGTTTAAACTTGGAGTGAAGCTCTCTTTGCTTTCGCAGTAGTTTCCTAACTTTGTTGTTGTACCATGGTGGGTTTTTCCCGTCCCTCACAGTTTTACTCGGCACGTACCTGTCTAAAACGCATTTTACGATTGCCTTGAACTTTTTCCATAAACACTCAACATTGTCAGTGTCGGAACAGAAATTTTCGTTTTGATCTGTGATGTAGTCTGAAATCTGCCTTCTATTACTCTTGCTAAACAGATAAACCTTCCGCCCTTTTTTTATATTCCTATTAACTTCCATATTCAGGGATGCTGCAACGGCCTTATGATCACTGATTCCCTGTTCTGCACTTACAGAGTCGAAAAGTTCAGGTCTGTTTGTTATCAGTAGGTCCAAGATGTTATCTCCACGAGTCGGTTCTCTGTTTAATTGCTCGAGGTAATTTTCGCATAGTGCACTCAGTATAATGTCACTCGATGCTCTGTCCCTACCACCCGTCCTAAACATCTTGAGTGTCCCAGTCTATATCTGGTAAATTGAAATCTCTACCTAAGACTATAACATGCTGAGAAAATTTATGTGAAATGTATTCCAAATTTTCTCTCAGTAGTTCTGCCACTGATGCTGCTGAGTCGGGAGGTCGGTAAAAGGAGCCAATTATTAACCTAGCTCGGTTGTTGAGTGTAACCTCCACCCATAATAATTCACAGGAACTATCCACTTCCACTTCACTACAGGATGAACTACTGCTAACAGCGACGAACACTCCACCACCGGTTGCATGCAATCTATCCTTTCTAAACACCGTCTGTACCTTTGTAAAAATTTCGGCGGACTTTATCTCTGGCTTCAGCCAGCTTTCTGTACCTATAACGATTTCAGCTTCGGTGCTTTCTATCAGCGCTTGAAGTTCCGGTACTTTACCAACGCAGCTTCGACAGTTTACAATTTCAATACCGATTGCTGCTTGGTCCCCGCATGTCCTGACTTTGCCCCGCACCCGTTGAGGCTGTTGCCCTTTCTGTACTTGCCCAAGGCCATCTAACCTAAAAAACCGCCCAGCCCACGCCACACAACCCCTGCTACCCGTGTAGCCGCTTGTTGAGTGTAGTGGACTCCTGACCTATCCAGCGGAACCCGAAACCCCACCACCCTATGGCGCAAGTCGAGGAATCTGCAGCCCACACGGTCGCAGAACCGTCTCAGCCTCTGATTCAGACCCTCCACTCGGCTGTGTACCAAAGGTCCGCAGTCAGTCCTGTCGACGATGCTGCAGATGGTGAGCTCTGCTTTCATCCCGCTAGCGAGACTGACAGTCTCCGCCAAATCAGATAGCCGCCGGAAGCCAGAGAGAATTTCCTCCGATCCATAGCGACACACATCATTGGTGCCGACCTGAGCGACCACCTGCAGATGGGTGCACCCTGTAGCCTTCATGGCATCCGGAAGGACCCTTTCCGCATCTGGAATGATTCTCCCCGGTATGCACACAGAGTGCACATTGGTTTTCTTCCCCTCTCTTGCTGCCATATCCCTAAGGGGCCCCAATACGCGCCTGACGTTGGAGCTCCCAACTACCAGTAAGCCCACCCTCTGCGACCGCCCGGATCTTGCAGACTGAGAGGCAACCTCTGGAACAGGACAAGCAGCCATGTCAGGCCAAAGATCAGTATCAGCCTGAGACAGAGCCTGAAACTGGTTCGTCAGACAAACTGGAGAGGTCTTCCGTTCAGCCCTCCGGAATGTCTTTCGCCCCCTGCCACACCTTGAGACGACCTCCCACTCTACCACAGGTGAGGGATCAGCCTCAACGCGGGCAGTATCCCAGGCAACCACAGTCGTAGTCCAATCGGGGGATGCGTGGGACGAGCTGGCCGTCCCCGACAAACCCCCATCCGGACCCCAACAGTGATGCCCATTGGCAACAGCCTCAAGCTTTGTGACCGAAGCCAACACTGCCTGAAGCTGGGAGCGAAGGGATGCCAACTCAGCCTGCATCCGAACACAGCAGTTGCAGTCCCTATCCATGCTAAAAACTGTTGTGCAAAGAACGTCGGAACTAATCTACAGAGAGCGCAAAAATCGACACAAAATTTAAACGGTTATTAAAATACAAGATTGCCTAGTAAATGCAGTAATGCTGCTACTTGCGCACTGCTGACACACTGCTCGGCGGCGGAAGGAGACTACGCGATTTTACACTATTCAGGTACTAAAACGCGATGCTACAACTCTCAAATACTATAATACGCCCACTTCGACCTTCATCCTCTATACTCTGGCGCCGACCAATACTGGGCGCTACCACTGCATACCAGGTTGCAAATAAGGTTATCGCTAACGCTGTAATTGCGCACAGCAAGGGTTTTTTGGAAATTTGTGGCTAGGTCTTATGGGACCAAACTGCTGAGGTCATCGGTCACTAAGCTTACACATTACTCACATTACTTATTCTAACTTAAACTAACGACAACACACCCAGCCATGCCCGAGGGACGACTCGAACCTCCGACGGGGTGAGTCGAACGAACAGTGACAAGGCGCCTTAGACCGCTAGGCTACCCCGCGCGGCCTGCAAGGGTTTTCCAGGCTCTTGTGATAATGTACAAATTTTAAAAAAGTGTTCGCCTTAAAGATTCCCAGTCAAGGAAAACAAAGATCGACTTCATCGGTATTAAATGCTGGGAGTAGAGATGATTGTTAATTTTTTGTAGTAACAATGTTAGGAAGAAATGTTTGCAGTCTGGGCATCATGAAATAGATTCATTTCACTTTCTGCAAATTCCTTTGTGGTAGTTTTATTCCTGACTCTGCCTGTGGTATATTCTTTTGATAAAACATTCAGCAACAAGCTATTCCTTAAATTACGAACCTGTTTCTCGTCCATAGGTTTTTCCATAATGTTGATGCTTTGATCATCGTTAAAAGAAACGCAGTAAGACTAATATTAATTTTATAATTAAATAAAGGGGCGCAATTCTGTTTGGTAATTTATTTACCATCTATACATAGCACCAGCCATTTGCTTCTGAAATATTATTTTCAATCGAACTACATTTAGTACGTCATATAGATCGCATTAAATTATTTAAGCAACCCTTATAGCTATTGTTACTTTATATTTACATTTTTCAATATGTACGAGGGACGTTTTGGAAGTAAGCTTCGTCATTGTCCTTCACGTGGAAACTATATCGTCACGATGGCATCGTGAAATGTACACGTTGCACTATTTTTCGACATATTTGTCGTAGCGTGCAATCAATTTGGAGAAACAACTCCGGTATAACTCTGTGCACTGCGATACAAGGAATTGTCGCACTGTCTGCTCCACATCAGCATTGGTTTTGAGGTGGATGGACGCCGACTTCGACCTTCATCCTCCATACTCTGCCTTCCTCCTCTGAACAATGAACAATCAACACCAGCGACCAACCATTTGACGAGACACAACCTCTTCACCATACTCTGTCTCTTGGGTGTTCGTGGATGCGGGACACACCAGTCCCACTTACCCATTCATACTGGAGAACAGCACGTACTTCCATTGGCGACCACGTTGTCAGTACACGTCCGTCTGCCATCGTGATTTGTACTCTGATAACCTTGGGCAAGCTGATCTGCTCCTTCTGTCTGTTCTTCCGTGCTCTGTGCATGCGTCATTCCTCCTCCACTGACGCCCCTTCCGTCGTTGAACCAACAACGGGTGTGGATTCATATGGGGTTTGCTTATGTCATCTGGTGTACCATCTTCTCTTTCAAATACCATGACGAAATTTAATTTCGGAACGTTCCATTTACTGACAATAACTAAAACGGCTAACAGGAACAACGAGCGGTCATCTGAACCCGTAAATAGCCCTTACTTTATACGTGGATGTGTCTTTAAGGCATATGAGGAGGAAACTACCATTTTAGTTCAACTCATTTCTTAACTCTATCAAATACGTTGTTAAGTGAAGAAATTAAGTGGAGGCAGTGAGTGACGAAGCGCAGTGGTTAAGAACTCGGAGTCGCGTTCAGGAAGGACTGAGGATCAGACCTACGCTCGATAATCCTAATTAAAATTTTCACTTTCAGCGATTGTTGGAATGGTTTCCTGAACAGGTCACCACTGATTCATTCCCCAAATGTTTCTCAAACTTGAGCAGCTCTCCGTTTATAAATACCTCGAATGTATGGGATGTTAAATGTACTTTTGTTTAATTTTATGAGGGACAGGTTGTGAAAATATTGGTTTTTATGGCACTATCACATAAAGTGACCAAACAGTATAATTACTCTCTGTATTTTTAGAATTCACTTCAGAAGTCTGTCATGAGAAAGTGAATTAGAAATAATTGTCATATTGGGAGAGAGCGCGTCCATTTGTGCCGTCACGAGAAATGGAAAAGTTCAGCTTATCATGTGACTGAAAAGTCACCAATCCTAGCGGCCACTAGCGTGCAGAGTGGGCAAGACATGGTAGCAACGAATATACTTTGTCATCAGAACGTAGGTGCTCCATGGGAAACAGCATTGGTGTGTTGTATCGGGTTTTTCCACATGGCACCGTGTCAAAGGTGTACTGCGTGGAAAACCACATCACCAGAGTCAATTGCTGTGATGAGTTGACTGGGTTCTCCGTCAACCATCAGTCTTTACAATGGCAGATACACAGGACACAGAGTCCTGATGACTAACCAATTCAGTGTTGCTCAACAGCAACAGGTAGTACCATCCAGTACTATCTCAACGCTAAGAGATACGTAAGACGCCGGTCCCTGCATGTATATCCTTGCTCACAGCACATCAGAATGAATAGGGATTATCATGGGCTCAGGACATGACCATTGGACGTATGAAACTTCGAAAAAGGTAGCCTGGGCTCGTGAGTCGTGGTACACATTGATATGAGTCCACATGCAGAACGCAGCAGACAATTTGTCCCTTCAAAGAAACAGCGAGATATTAGCGCACTGGAGTGAGCTCTGTCGAATCTCCATTTGTTGTGGTCTGCGGATGAGAGTTGGTGGATCACGATGGGTTCCTAACCCTTTCACTGTCTCGTGGAATCCATGCCAAGACGCGTCAAGGGGATGGGGGATGCTTCGAGCCACTAAGTTGAAGTCTCTAATACAATCCAATTTTAAGAAATGCGTACATATCTGAGTGTAATGCGTTCAAATTGAAGATGAACGAACCTATTGCAACAAGTTTGTTGTGAGTTAATATAGAAATGCCTCATACCTCACAACAGATGATGTCATGACTGTAGACCGTTTACCAAATGTCAATGCGTGCACACAGAGTGTTCCGCTCGTCACTGTCTTTAGTAAAAATCAGAGAGTTGCGTGTAGTGAATTGCTACCAAGTACAAGGAAACAAAAATTTGTATCAGGAAATAGATTGGAGTGGACTATGTAATAATGATTTGAATGAAAATGAAACTGAGCTAGCCAGGAAGATGGATGTGTACGGCTGAACCCTAGTGTATGGAGAAATCAGGAGGAACCCATTTTCCAGCAGTGGGCGTATAATGGCTGATGACAGTTTGACGCTTCATTCCATTACAGCGCAGTTGGATTAGTGATTCTTCACCAATTTCTCTACTGTTGCCGTTAGAGTACAAAAATTTCATTTGTCTTGTTGAATCTAATAGTAACTTCAGGATTCATTTTATGACGTCTAACTAGGCGGGGCAGGTGTTAATAGCTGAAAGAATGTAGACTAATGTTCAGAGTCGATCGTTCTGGGTTATTGGAGGCTCGCTTGTATCCGTGTTTACTTCTCAAAGTAATTTTAAGAAACCACCGAGAGTAAAACAGTTTTTATTCGGCTTGAAAGGAAGGAAGATTAATGTTTAACGTCTCGTCGGTAACAAAGTCATTGGAGACGGGGAACAAGCTCGGATTAGGGAACGACGGGAAAGGAAATCGCCAGAGTCCTTTCAAAGCAATCTTCCCGGTATTTGTCATAATCGATTTAGTGAAATCTTGGGCACCTAAATCCGGATCGCATGAGGGGGTTTGAACCGTCATCCTCCCGAATGCGAGTCCAAAGTGCTAGCCACTGAACCACCTCGGTGATTCAGCCTGAATGTGCTTCGATGGTGTTCCGACAGTCTTTAAGGTTTCTTTTTCGTCGTGTTTTTCACCGTCAGATTGTTTAAGTAACCATTTGCCTTGTGTGGGCGTAAATACTTGTCTGCGTGGCAAGTAGACAACATTCAGTGTCCCATAGACCAAAAGTAACAAATTGTATGTTATGCAGAAATGCCCCTGTTCCACATAAGACAGGCATTCACATAAACACCCTATTGTGAAACTAAGTCCATAAACAACTGCACCGAAACATGACTGAGAAATTAAAGATCAAAAACACTCCGAGTTTACTCAAAGCGGTGTCCTCAAAGATTTCTGGATGTTCGCCGTGTATAACGTGGTGTGCTACACTGATGTTACTAAGTGACACAAATGAGTTATTTCTCTGTTGGTCCATTGTGGAATGGGGACAGCGGCCGGTCAAATATTTACCAAAGAAAGTAGCCAAACGGCAGTATGTTTTGAGAAGTTATTTCATTTAGACATTCTGTTTCGTAGTCTCAGTGCAGTTTTCAGGCCCCTATGCACTCCATGTAGAGACAGATATATCGATACTTGCATACTGGAGCCATCAATATCTGGATTCCGTGAATTTGTTTTTGTAGTGTTTACTTCATAGACTTAACAAGAACTGAGCACACCTGCAGTCCGAGAAAGTCTTTCCTGGAATGACGACAATTTGCCGGATCGGAACTAACCGAGATTTCCCGCTTATCCCGAGCGGTCGCCTTACCATTACGCTATTCGAGCGCGACCCACGGCCAGATCCTAACTTCTATATGTCGTCAACCATGTGTCTACTACTTTTACTCGTACATCCATTATGTATCTTCCCGTACAGGCGAGACATTTTACTTGAAAGTCGCTTGCCTGGTGTCGTCTGATAAATACGAAATTGCACTGCCAGTATTATTCCGAATTACGATGAAATGTTCCTTTAGACATGCATCCATGTCCAAAGGAACATAGCATCGTAATTCGTAACACGGACAGTGCATTATCGTATAATTCAAGGAAAGTCATCGAGTAAAACAAGAGTGATATCTGGCGTTCCTCAAGGAAGTGTTATAGGACGTCTGTGCCAAGTATATGTAAACGGCTTAAGAGAAACGGAGCAGCCTTCTGAGACTGTTTGCAGATGATATTGTCGTTAACCGTCTAGTAAGGTCATTAAACGATCAAAACCGATTTCAAAATGATTTAGACAAGCTATACGTATAGTGCGAAAAGTGATAATTGACTGTAAATGGCCGGCCGGTGCGGCCGTGCGGTTCTAGGCACTTCAGTCTGGAACCGCTACGGTCGCAGGTTCGAATCCTGCCTCGGGCATGTATGTGTGTGATGTCCTTAGGTTAGTTAGGTTTAAATACTTCTAAGTGACTGATGACCTCAGATGTTAAGTCCCATAGTGCTCAGAGCCATTTGAATTTGACTGTAAATAATAGAAGTTTGAGGTTATACGCATGAGTACTAAAAGTGGTCCGTTAAATTCAGGTCACACTATAGATCACACAAATATAAGGTCTGTCACTTCAGCTAAATACCTAGGGATTATAATTACGAACAACCTAAACTGGAACGTTCATATAAAAAATGGTAGGGGAAAAGCGAATCAAAGACTGCGTTTTATTGGCAAAAGAAGCAACGAATTTACTAAAGACACTTGACCGTGCTCTACTGGAGTACTGTTGTGCGGTATGAGATCCTTGCCAGATATGATTGACAGAGGACATCGAAAAAGTTCAAAGAAAAGCAGCTAGTTTCGTATTATCGCGAATAAGGAAGTGTGTCATGGATATGATACGCAAGTTCGGGTGGGAATCATTAAAATAAAGGCGTTTTCCTTTGCGGCGAGATCTCATGACGAAATTCCAATCACCAAGGTTATCCTTCAAATGCGAAAATATTCTGTTGACGCCCACCTATATAGCGAGAAATGATCATCGTAATGGAAGAGAAATCTGAACTCGCACTAAGAGAAACAAGTGTTCGTTTTTGGTGCGCTGTTAGGGAGTGGAACGGTAGAGTGTGTGAAGATGGTTCTTTGAACACTCTTCCACTCACTTAAGTGTGAATTGCAGAATAGTCGTGTAGTTGTAGACATTGCGCTTTCAACTTCCGAACGGAGGCCGAAAACAATCTACCCCCTTCCCTGTGTACTCTTTAAAGAAGTTTACACTGGAGTGAACATTTTGTTCCTTACCAGAGTTCGAGTCCCGGTCAGACGCATTGTTTTAATGTGCATTACGTTTTAGGCTTTGGTATTTAATAATTTTTAAAAATAATTTCTGTACTACAGGTCTGCAAAACAATACTGGTAGAGAGATCGTTGAATAACCGTATCAATTTCACCATGCATACCTCTCGTGCCGCGAGCGTGAAATTTGGACAGAGACAGAACCAGTTACACAATGTGCCCCAACTTGCTTAACTGGAGGTTGGCTAGTCCGCAGCACTTATTCAGCACGACAGAAGCAGGCAGGTGTAAAATTTCATTTCAGCTATGTGATAACGAAGTTATAAAACATTGCGGCTTTTGGCCGAGCGGTTCTAGGCGCTACAGTCTGGAACCGCGCGACCGCTACGGTCGCAGGTTCGAATCCTGCCTCGGGCATGGATGTGTGTGATGTCCTTAGGTTAGTTAGGTTTAATTAGTTCTAAGTTCGAGGGGACTGATGGCCTTAGATGTTAAGTCCCATAGTGCTCAGAGCCATTTGAACAATTTTGAACCATTGCGGCTTTCGGAACGGCAACAACTGTCGTGTGGTGATACCCACGTGCCAATAGGAACACTTTCGCTGAATTTTCTCCTATTAGGATTGCAAAGTTCGGTTGTAGAGGTATTTTTGGCGGATCGGTTTTGCCCTTTTGTTCTGTTTCAGACGTTCGTGGCAACTGTTACATTCTTTGAAGTCCTGAATGATCGGAAGTTCCTGTAAAGGTTGTTTGAGTACTTGCCGTTTATACGTGAGTCAGGAATACTTTCAGAGACTGCATTTTGCACGTGCCTCTCAGTGTATAGAATTCCTTGGAGGAGGCTAATTGGATGTTTGGACGTGTTCGCTGACGTCTCGGCCGTAGGCGCGGCGTGTGGGCGCGGGAGGCCGCCCTCTGCCGGCCGGTACTACGGTAATCCATCAGTCGTGTAATCGAGCAATTTACTCTGCTTGATTACGGCCGATATATTCTGCCCCTGCCGGGCTTAATTGTATTGTCCCTTGCAAATCCCTACAGTCGCCTCCCCGTGGCGCTAGAACACGACGCAGCAGCGGCGCTCCGCCGCGTTTGAAAGAAGGGCCGAAGCGGACTATGATGTACACAAAAAACTAAATGCGAAGCATTGTTTGTCGTTCGAATGTTTTGTTATACCAAGACATTTTTTGGTGGCTTGTGTTCCACAAAATTTCTATTATCGTGCGATCTGGGTTTCGGATATCATCAAATCTGCTTGTACCATAATAACCCAGTTAATTGTTGGACAAGGTAAGCAAGAGCTCGGGAGTGGTAAGGTCTGGTAGCCCTGAAAAATTTTAAATTCTCGTAAGATATTTATTTTAACACAGAGACATGTTGCAAGGAAATTTGACATTTTACATCGACCAAATAGTTCAACCTGTAAAATTATACGCCTTTTGCAAAATTTAAAAAAGATATAAGTTTACTTTTACTTACACCAAATCTGATCTGGTCCAAATGGCTCTGAGAACTATGGGACTTAATATCTGAGGT
Source organism: Schistocerca piceifrons (assembly GCF_021461385.2). Classification (NCBI taxonomy): domain Eukaryota; kingdom Metazoa; phylum Arthropoda; class Insecta; order Orthoptera; family Acrididae; genus Schistocerca; species Schistocerca piceifrons. The sequence goes on from NC_060149.1 coordinate 726,814,401, forward strand.
CATCAGTCCCCTAGAACTTAGAACTACTTAAACCTAACTAACCTAAGAACATCACACACATCCATGCCCGAGGCATGATTCGAACCTGCTACCGTAGCGGTCGCGTGGTTCCAGACTGAAGCGCCTAGAACCGCCCGGCAAATCTGATGTGATAGCACAATAAACCGTAAGGAAAAAAGGCCTCATCTTCTTGTAATTTGAATCCTAATTGAACCAAATTCATATTGACTGAATTAAAATGCAAATATATTATTTTAGTGAATCGAAAGAGTCAGGTAAGGTGAAGACAAAAAAAATTGTTTCCTTCCCTTTTTTTGACAAGAATTACACCTAATTAACCTATGACAAATATACGTGATTTACAACATGGAAATTCTGCGAGTGGTGTATCTTTTCAAGTGAAAATAATTGTAGGCAAATCACTCGCGACAGAACGGATACGAATAGATCACACGAACCGGCGGAACAGTAGAGAAAATAGCAGAGCGACACTTATAAACAATAGTGATAATGTTTCATGACACCAGAACAACCCACTTACTATGGTAAATGTGCAATTAAGTTCTGCATGACATGGCAACTGAGATCCATTGGTAATAACTTTAGCTGGATCACTGAAATTATTACATTTCGATGAAGGCTGGAGCGAAATTTTGAGAAGGCACTTCAACGGACAACAGACCATAACCAGAAAACATAATTGAGCGTAGGCAAGCGTAGCTTAAGTTTGTTTCGGATTAAACAATAATACCACAGGTCACAGAGCAGCAGCAGATCAATTAACTGAAAACGCAGTCGGCGTGTAGCTATAATCGGAGCACGATCAGCAGCCAACTAGATATCAGGGAACACAGTATTCAATGTTTACAAACGCAGATCCTCACCAGTAACAACGACCGGCGTGCAGTCGTTCTGACCTTTAACATGGTCCTTATGCCGGCAGCGCATCAACTCCAAAACGATCAGGGGCACCTGTAGCGGAAAACAAACATTGTAGAGCCCCGCTAGCAACGGTCACAGGTTGCGCATGCATTGCCATCTAACCATACTGATTGTAGAGTCTCCTCCAGGCTGAAGGCTCACTTCTCTTGTAGGCTCTGCCGCTCTGGTCTCCTACGGTTAGAAACAATGCTCACGAGGCACGATACCCAAAGATCTTTGGTACGACGAGATCGATTACTTTGATACAACGGGATCTATCTCAGCCGATCACAGCTCAGATATTATAACCAAAGATAATAATGCAGGTAGGTGTAGAAGGAGAAATACAGCAATTAAAGTAGAGGTTAAGACTAACTAATGAATCTGATTAAGCCTGAGCAGTATTTATTTAGTCACAAAGAATTCCGAGGCCAAAGTCTGACTATCAACATGAATAAGCACTTGATAGTAGGTTCAAATGGTTCAAATGGCTCTGAGCACTATAGGACTTAACATCGGAGGTCATCAGTCCCCTAGAACTTAGAACTACTTAAACCTAACCAACCTAAGAACATCACACACATCCATGCCCGAGGCAGGATTCGAACCTGCGACCGTAGCAGTCGCGCGGTCCCGGACTGAAGCGCCTAGAACCGCTCGGCCACCGCGGCCGGCTGATAGTAGGTCTGCGACCTTCAAAATAGTTGGGACTGAATAAATAAGTCCAGATTAGTCCTGGAAGGATATACCTGGAATATTACCTGCTACAGTGCCGCAGAATTCTCCCTGAAAAAAATAAGAGGATTATGAGTAGCTCATCAATATCTAAACAGATTGCTGTATCGCTGTGTATAAGCGTGCTGTTTTAATCCATGCTTTGATTACTGTATCTATACTCGGCTGTAGAAAAGTATGCTTTACTGTAATTATTACAATGTTTCTCGAGTGCCAACAGTGAAGTCAAATGAAATAATAATGTGTTAAAGAAAACCATATTTACGTACCAGTAGGAGCTCCTAATAAAACAAACTTTTCGTTCTTACCAGTTTAGATGGAAACGATCATTAGCCAACCGGTATAGCACTGATAGGCAAATTAATCACATTTATTCTTTCTGTTGCTATATCGATTACATGATGATGAGCGTTTCGATCGAAACAGGTAACAAAAGTTTGTTTTATCAGCAATGTCAGCTGCTACCTAAAAATGACTTCCTTCAAATATTTACGAGCTGTGGGGCAATATCAGCATAAAAAACTAATGTTTTATCTTAGTACGCTATATTATTGGCGGAGTACTCAGTACTGCTACCGATTTCACTATACGGACAATTTACCTTGCAATTACTTTCTCTGTTGTTCTACCGAGTGAGGTGGCGCAGTGGATAAGTAAGGTAAGACACTGGACGAGAGCGTCTCAAATCCCCGTCCGGTCATTCAGATTTAGATTTTGTGTTGTTTCTCTGAATCACTCAAGGTAAATGCCAGGATAACTCCTTTGAAGAGACATGGCCGATTCCATTCCCAATTCTTCCATGAACATAAAATTATATTCCGTCACTAATGACCACGTCGTCGACTGGAGGTTGTACCCCGATCTTTCTCCGTTTATTGTTCGGTTTAAATCAGAACGCTGTCAATTTCAGGCCCACATGACTCCATTTTTAAGCACATGCTGCAGACGCCTCGGCCTTTAAGGAACATCTTAATGGAGATTCATCGGTCTTGTGTTAGGAAATTGAGAAAAATGATTTCATTCAAACTGGGATCTGCCCGAACAGTTGCTTCAAAAGACAAGTTATTTTAGACAGTTTTTTCGTTCAGTCGAATGATACTATTCTGTGCAACCACGTCAGTGATATGAATGTCTTTTACTCACACTCCGGGTTTGAGTGGTTTCTTTCAACGTGATTAAACCGACTGACACGTCCCTGACGATTACGTCAGTTATATAAATGTTTTCACTCAGTCTGCTGGTTTGAATGGTGTTACTTACCTACTTGTTCAGCCTCTTCGGCTGTATACAAACCATGAATAGTGTTACCAACTTTTTTGGACACAAATAACGTATCTTATATCAAGGAGAGGCAGAATTTATGTATTTATTTACTTAAATACGAGTTCTTCGTAATTCTGCCGTTAAGTATAATTTTTGTGGGTTTTAAAATTTAATAACTGGAACTACTCTGTAAGCTGCTTAAATAAATGATGAGTTCCTTTTTTATTTCAAGCCCTGTCTCACTGTTCCCCTTGGTTTGCGCTCATCACTGACTATTCTCTGTAGGTAAATGCTGGAGTGACACGAACAGAAGGCATATATAATGCGCAGTCCAATGAAAATCGAACACCCACCCCAACAGGACCATGGAATGGTTCCATTCAAAAGTAATCACGACACGTGTTAATACTTTTATCACCTTGGGTGACGAAACAATCAATCCCTGTTTCGTAAAACGCAGTCGGCCACTGAATGGTCCACAGTCGCACCCACTCTTTCACTTCCTCGTCCTACTGAAACCGACATCCACACATGTTTTTGTTTCGGGTCGCCAAAGATGTAAAAATCACATGGTGGAGGATCCGGGCAGTACGGAGGATGTTGCAGTGTCTCCCAACCAAATCGCTGAATCGTCCGATTGGCATGAGCGACGGGGGAGGGCGGGACGTTATCGTGCAACAGGAGGATCCCTTCCAATGGCATTCATGGGCGTTTAGGCTTTGTGGCACGTCGCAGTTTCTGCAAAGTGTATTCGTAGCGCTGTGTGTTGGTTGTGGTTCCACGCTCGAGGAACTCTACGAGCATAGGCCCTTTGCAGTCGAAGAAGGTGGTCATCATTACCTTACCGGAACTTGTGTGAACAGCTTTGGATTTCTTCGGCAGCGGAGATGTGAAATGCTGTCGGGCGGAATCGTCCTGTTACACGATAACGCCCGCCCCCGCACCGATAGTCAGACGGAGGGAAACACTGCAGCCTGGGTCTTTTACCGTATGATTTTAGTATCTTGGGCGACCTGAAGAAAGGCGCGCGTGGACATCGGCTTGAGTAGGAGGAGGAAGTGCAAGAGTGGGTGCCATTGTGGATCCTTCAGTGACCGACCGCGTTCTACGAAACAGGAATCGACCGTCTCGTCTCCGTGTGGGATAAATGTATTAACATGTGTGGCGATTACTTCCAACTGGAACTATTCCATGGTCCCGTTGTGGCGGATGTTCGGTTTTCATTAGACTGCCCATCATAATGTATACTGTTTTTTAATTCTTTGGTGACTTAATCAGTTAATTTTTAAGCATATTCCACCACTTGCCGGAAGTATTTTTCACGAAAAATGTGTGTCATCATTAGTTAATTTTCTTGAAATTTCTGTAATTAATGTTGCTTCAGAATATACATCGCTGTATAGCGCATTGAATTTATCTTGTGGACTACTTTTTATGCGGTGGTGGTATCCGATACCGACCCAGATGAGTTCCATAGGCTTTACATCCAGCAAATTTGGTGGCAAAATAGGGGAGATAGTGCCACAGACATGATACGTGAATTGATGTAGCAATCATTAAAACAAAGGCGTTTTTCTTTCCACGACATTACTGCAGCAAATGGTTAAACTTCTTGTCTTATTTTATCACTTTTAGTTTATCACTCAATGTTCTGTAAGGAAGCAAGAGATTTTCAACATCATCTTAAATACTGAGTCGTCGTTGCGACGGGATCTTGTTGTGAAATTTCAGTCACCAGTTGATCGGGTTAATTTTGAAGTCAGGTGGCATATACTTTCAGAAACGGTATCCCAGGTCTGTACCATTCCCTTACACTAGTATTTGTGAAACTCCGAGCACTGTAATGTAAGAATGCATGTCATGAGTCGTCGGGGAAGACGTCAAGCATGAAGGGATGCAGGTGGTTCGCAGGTGTCAGGATGTCTTCGATTACTACCACACGCCCCATGGAAGCGCAGGAGAATATTTCCCATAACATAATACTGCTTCCACCAGCCTGTGTCCATGGTGCGCTGTTCGTTTCGAGCCGCCGTTCACCTCGATGACGGCGTTTATGGAGACGACCAGCTACACAGTGTAGCAAAAATGTGATTGACCCGAAGAGCCTACACGTTTCCATTGATCGACGGTCGAACTCCTACGATCCGGTGCCCAATGCAATCGTAATTGACGATGTCGTTGGGTCGACATGTGAACACGTAGGGCGGGGTCTGTTGCGGAGCTCCAAGTTCAACAATGAACGATGAGCGGTGTGCTCCGAAACACTTGTGCGTGCACTGGCATTGTGCTCTTTCTGCAGAGATGCCACGTATCACCATCTGCCCTACTGTACAGGGCAGACAAGCCTCATAACCCCACGATCTCTGAAGGGTCGTGGACGTCCAACCATATAGCGCCTAATGGTAGTTTCACTGTCCTCCTACCTGTTTCTCTAAATGCTCACGACAATAACAAGTGAAAATTTCGAGATACTCGTTCACAGACTCTACGTAATGATCATCTGCCCTTTGTCAAAGTCCCTTATCTCAAACCGAGCGAGGTGGCGCAGTGGCTAGCACACTCGACTCGCATTCGGGAGGACGACGGTTCAATCCCGTGTCCGGCCATCCTGATTTAGGTTTTCCGTGATTTTCCTAAATCACTCCAGGCAAATGCCGGGATGGTTCCTTTGAAAGGGCACGGCCGACTTCCTTCTCCGTCCTTCCCTAACCCGATGAGACCGATGACCTCGCTGTTTGGTCTCTTCCCCCAAACCAACCCACCAACCTTATCTCAATGGATTTCCCCATTTGCAGCCCCTATCTTCGCCAGGGTGATCCCCTGTCCGTGTTTACTCGCCTTGCATACTTTTATTACCGCGTCACGTACCCGCAACCCCACCACGCGGCATCCAACGTCGCGGTGGACAGTGGTCATAATGTTTTGGCTGATCAGGTTACACCGTTCATCCATTCCGGGAATCGAGAATCTCGACGTTTTTTGGCTGTTATCGACATTGATACTGGCAGTATATCGGTCCCAGGGATTCCAAGACTTCCGAGAATGTTTTGAGTTCTAGTTTGAAATCGGATAACAAATGACAAAATCAGTATTTCTTCGTGTGATGTGATTATAAATTAACAATTTTCTTTTTTTTATTCCTTTACTGTGAAACTGATTCTTGCCACATTTCATGATTCAACGTTTGTGGAACTTGACAAGCAGGGTTTAATCAGTGAGTTCGCGAGTATCGAAATATATGATATGAATGGCCGTATCTTTTGACTGCATTGACTTAGAAGCTTCAATTTTTTTACAGCGTTGGAGCGCCAAGGAACTGTAGGCCTTAGTATGCGACATAAAATTTGAACGTGGTACGTCTGCCTGTCCCTGAGAAAAATTGTTTTTAACAAGGACAGACAAACATACGGACTACAGAATGATACTATTTGGGATCCGTTTTTACCCATTGTGATACGAAACCCTAAAAATGTAGCATACTTATGTGAATCCTGGAGATTATATTTCTCATGTCTACGGTTCCTAGTTGTTTCGGGAGTTGGCCCGTGGTCGTAGTCTTATTTTCTTTCGTCTCGTACTGCGAAAGATATTTTCATGTACTGTAGAGATAGATGTTTAAATTTTCTGACTGTCATCTTCGAGAAAAAAATATTTCAAACACACTAGACATGCAAGCCTACATTATATGAGGACAGATACAATCATGTTCTAGTGTACAGTTAAAAATTAATGAGGAAATGCATTAGTGCACAAAAAGTATTAACAGCCGTAAAGAATCAGGAGAAACACACGAAATCTGTAGAACATAACGGATGGTGATGATAACACACGAGTACACTTACTGATTAGTGTAACGAAATAACAGTGACCAAAAACTTTTATTATTTCACGCAAATACTAACTGCAGCGAGTCAGTTTTACGCTAACACCTCACATGGGAGTGGCGTTAGCTGCACTACTAAGCTACCACGTACAAGTCTCTTTCGATCAGTGTGCTCTTCATAGGTGCAGAGTGGAGCGTGGTTGTAAACCCATATCTGAATGAGCATTTACCGCTTGCGAGTAAAGCCAGTGCAGAAACGATTTATCCTGTGCTGCGAAGAACGTTTCATCGTTTCAGCCAATTTGTGAAAGGACTTCGTCTTATTGGACTGTGCTGTCCGCAGTGCGTTGAAGAAAGGGCATGACTCGGTACTGTGCAATTTCGAAGACGAGTTTCTGCTGTTGGAAACTTCTGTTGTTTGATTATAACAAGTTCAAATCTTTCAAATGGCTCTGAGCACTATGGGACTTAACTTCTGAGGTCATCAGTCCCCTAGAACTTAGAACTACTTAAACCTAACTAACCTAAGAACATCACACACATCCATGCCCGAGGCAGGATTCGAACTTGCGACCTTAGCGGTCGCGCGGTTCCAGACTGTAGCGCCTAGAACCGCTCGGCCCAACCAGTATTAACAATGATGCCCCGTACACACTGCACCGTCACTGTTACCATTATTCCAGTACGGCGACCTGAGGCGTGTGCAGCATCATAGCGGTTATGTAATGTATATATGAGTGTCATGTTAAACCAAAATAAATTGGAAATTTCCCACAGCAAGACCGATAACGAAACCACTACGCCAGTGGCTGTGCTCAGACACCCATCATAGTTGTAGACTGCTCAGGGTCGTGTTGGAACATACTGTGGCCGTGCGGTTCTAGGCGCTACAGTTTGGAGCCGAGCGACCGCTACGGTCGCAGGTTCGAATCCTGCCTCGGGCATGGATCTGTGTGATGTCCTTAGGTTCGTTAGGTTTAATTAGTTCTAAGTTCTAGGTGACTGATGACCTCAGAAGTTAAGTCGCATAGTGCTCAGAGCCATTTGAACCATTTTTTGAATACGGCCCATCGTTAAACCTCCACTATAGTCGAATAGCATCTCACAAATGTCGAACGATCGGTCAGCTGTCGAGAAAGTTGTTGGATAACTGACTGTGAATTGCACATTCTTCAACATGCGTAGCTCATAAGAGAAAGAATCTTGCCAAGACGAAGTGAGTACCGGGTCAATCCTACACGAAGCAGACTAGTAGGAGACTTGCAAACAGGGGAATCTCCATCATTGGTCGTATGAATTTGAAACTTTTTTTTGTTTGTTTGAATCTTACCTGCTAGTTGGCATGTTCTTCACTGTGAACACCTGTGATTGAAGTTATATTTTGTGAATGATGATATGAGCCCATTAGGCTTAGTCTTGCACTGTTGATGTTCACTCTGTAATTGAAATCAAATACAGTATTAAAAAAAGATTTCAAATTTATACGACCAATACTGGTGTTTCCCTTGTTTGTAATACTTCCTGTGTGGTCGTGGTGCACAAATTTCCTAATGGAATCCGATCTCTAGTAGGAGATTTATATTACCTGCATGGAGAACGGAACAGGAAGATACGAAATTTTTCACTTATAGGACATTTCAGTGTAGTTATTCAGAACGAAATTGATCGAATTTATTCTCAAATGCCCGAGGGATCGTTCCATATCTTAAAGTCGTAGACAGCAGAACTCTAAACTTCCAATTTATTTAATCGATTTTCCTTGCAACGACTTTTGACGTCAGCTTTCTCTGCACATCTCGATCGTATCTGTTGTCTGACATATTCCATATTGCCTGTTTTCAGCCACAAGTATTTATGCATCTCAGCATGTATAATAGCTAATTAAATATAAAATCCAAGCGGAAACAAGTGTCCTTCCGGACCGGCCACGTCAGACCAGTCTCATTTTAACGGGAACCATCCATCATTTCACTGTTTTCACTAGTAATGGGCCCATTCAAGTGACCAGTCACGACGAATAGGTTTCCTGTTGATGACCTGCCCTACACATCGCGGACTGTAACCGTGTTGCTGCCGGGCGCTATGGGCTATCATGGACTACGATAATTTCCGAACAGCCCCAATTCCTAGGGGAGTTGTAGACGCAACAATTAATTCATAAAGTTTGAAATTTTTAGTCTGCAACTCCCTTGTAAACAGTTTTCAGTTTCTTGGCTTCAAGTCATAACCTTTCTGTTTAGGGCAAAGGAAAGAAGTGGATTACTGTTACCAGTCACCGTTTATTTCCACACCGTGTTTGAAACATTTAAACTTCCATCACGTGGGCTAGCCAGAGGGGGGATTTTGGGGGATCAACCCCCACCCCTGAAATGTTGAAATCTTAAAATCGATTGAAATGTAATCTTTATTTCAAAATTGCCGCATTTGCAAACCGCCGCTATTGCAAGCACGGCATAGTGTGAGAGGGGAATCATTAGCGACAGGCGACGGTATTGGCACAATTGTGTGGACTAAACCTCAAAGGAATGCAGTTTGTGTGGAGTTCTGGAAAGTCCAGGTAGCGGTGATCCATTGTGAGGGCTACCTAAATTGTCAGAGTTGTTGAGGCTGGGTGCAGTGAGGAGACATTCATGCACACGGCAGCAGCTAATAACTACGGTCGTCGTAACGCTTCGTGGAGACTGCGTAAATTGTTGTAATCATCATGGTGAGTGTTTTTAAATTGTTTATTTTAAGTAATGTTACGTAGGAGAGAGGGACGGCTAGTGTGTGCTATACGATACTCTCTCCATTTTTTTAATATTTACATGTCTATATTTACGTGATGCATGCAGTATTTGAGAACTGAACAGTTTGACGCAAAATTGTGTAAGAGAAGTGTCATAGAGTACCAAAGTGGGTTTTCAAAAATACTAACAAGCATATCCTACATTAAGGATACACCTCGGTTTTGAACAGCTTTGAATATGTTGTTATATAGAGCAAAATAAGAGACACAGATTTTTTATACGTTCTCATACGGCCGTTGAGGGGGTGAAACACCCCCTTGAAGAAAATCTGAGTTTAATATTCCTGAATGAGAACAATGGTGAACCCAGATTTGTCGAAAAAGTCATTTTTTCTATAACCCCTCCTCCACTATTTTGATTTTCATTTCTACATGTGACTAATAGTAAAGGGTATAGCGCCGTTAATACCAAATTTAGTCGTATATGATGAAGCAGTATTCCAAAGACGCATTTGTCAGAAACAAATTAGAAATATCGCCGTGTGTCGCGTCCGCTTCAGAGTTAATTATCGTATTGGGTTCTTTAATAAGTCTTCCCCAGATAAATAAACTCTAAGTGCATATTCTACACATATTGTTTTATTTTCTTTTAATTTTATGAAATATGAAATATCTTGTGTTGTATTTGTGTTTTCTTTTCTCGTGTGGTGTATGCTTATTATTTTCAAGTTGCAATACGCTGTCGTGTATTTGAAATTGTTTGTACATAAAATGTAGAACAAAGTAATAGAGAGTATTTGTTGTAATATTATTGTAAATATGTACAGTAATGAGAGCGCCTCAGAACTGTTCGGGTCAAGAAAATGCTGACCGCACTTTGATATAGAGAATTTCTGACTTGTTTCTGTCATACGCGTCTTTAGAATAGCACTTCATCATGTATGATCGAATTTGGTATTAATGATGCTGTACGTTTGCTATTAGTCAAAATGTCGAAATGAAAAACAAAAAAATGGGGAGAGGAGATTTCGAAAAAAAACGACTTTCCGACAAATTTGGATGCATCATTGTAACGCACATTAAAAACAACGGAAGTCTTGTTTGAAGTTTTTTTTCATACTTGTTACCGTTCAGAAATACTAAACTCAACTTTTTTTTGGGCACGTGTAACAAAATTCTCTCTTATTCTGCTTTACTCTAGAACATATGCAAACCGATCAAAATCGAAGTGTATACACCTGTGTAGGTCTGCTTGTAAGAAAGTGACGGAAAACCTAGCTGGTAATTAAATATAGCCAATTATCAAATGGTTCAAATGGCTCTGAGCACTATGGGACTTAACATCTGAGGTCATCAGTCTCCTAGAACTTAGAACTACTTAAACCTAACTAACCTAAGGACATCACACACATCAATGTCCGAGGCAGGATTCGAACCTGCGACCGTAGCAGCAGCGCGGTTCCGGACTGCAGCGCCTAGAACCGCGTGACCACCACGGTCGGCTAGCCAATTATCAGTTTAATAGAAATCGCATACATCAAGTTAATACTTCTGTTAACTTGGGCACTAGTTATGTTTATTATTTATTTTGTCAATGTGGATATCCACAATAGTGAACACAAACTTGATAAAAGAACTATCCTGAGAGGATACTGACATTACAAAATGTCTGATATCATTACTGTGTTAATTCGAAAACTACAGTACATCAACAAATATCCCGTTATCCATATTTTTTGTCTACCTTTTTCTCAAGACCTAATGTTGTATTGGAAACGAAGAATCTCGGTCTTGCAGATGAATCAACAGAATGTGAAAGAGAGTTGATTGCCGTTTGTAGCTTTGAACGAGCCCCTTTCTCTTTTGGACGAATTATCGTTCTAAGAAATACGTTCAGTGACTTTGGATGTCCCTTTCAACTTTATTGAAAACGTGCCGGAAGGGAAATACGTCTCCACTTCATAAACTTGTGATTTAATATCCTCCAGGATTACAGCAGCAATTTGATCGATTCGGATGCGTTCCTCTTGTTGATCTTTGTTTCTGGCCTCATATTGCAGATAAGATCGAATAGCTTGTGTTTCGAAAGCATAAAATTTGTTGCTTTTACAGATTTATTTTCCAACTAATAACAAATCTTAATAAAACATTCAGAACAGCCGTTTTTGTATCGTCTCAATCTTTAGGAAGTATCCATTATAATTCATCAGAATGTCTTAAGAGTGCGAACTGTCATTCGTCTTCATTTGTTTCCAAATGCTCACAAATGAAATTCACCGATGCTGATATCTCATCTTTTGGTCGTCCAAAGGTGCTGTGAATTCCAGCAGCAGATTTAAAAAAACTTTTTCGCACAAAGAGCATCTTCAGTGTGCCCTTCTCGAAATTTTACTTGAGTTCCCCAGTCATTATCATATTTCTGCCACATATCGATTTTGAAAATGTTTTTATAAGGTCACGAACAACATTTAAGAAAAATCGGTTTCATAACCTCGTTTTTCGTGTAATCCTGCGTTGCGTCTTCTCCACAAAATGAACAGTTTCTTTATAGGTAAAATTTTTGAAGAAACGGTCAATAAATGTGGGGCTCGTTTTCAGCAGTACCCGTTCTAGCATAATGATTCTTCTAATAAGTTTCGTGCACTTTTCATGAAGAGCAGCAGCCGTACATTTCAGCAAAACAGCAGGTTTAACATCCTTTCTCATCTTAATCCTCCCAATAAACAGTTGTATGTCCTTTCCCTTCACTGTGTCAGATCTGCCCCGTCCATAACACTTCCACCACATATAAAACATTCAGGTGTCGCATTGATTTCTACTGATGAACGGAATTAAACAATGGTCAGGTGACGACTAACGCGTCCACCGCTGCCAGATTTAGCAGTGATCAATAAAAGACCCGGTACAGAGAACACGTTTCCGACAGCGAAGCAACAAAATCCAGAGAATGATTGTATTGATAAATCAATGAAACAACAAGAGTGAATATTGGGAAAACCATTAATTGGAAATTAAAAAATTTACCATCATTAACCATGAGATTTCTATAAAACTGATAAATGGCAATACTTACCAGCCATCTAGATTTTTCGACACTTTCTTTGACTTTTTAAAAACACATTTTAGTGCTCTGCCTTATCTCTCCCATAAATTTTTTCTTCAAATTAGCCTATTCTCTGATATTGCACTTTTTAAATTGACGAAACACATGTTTATCGAAAAGTAAACTAGCGTTTTCTGATGTAACGTGAGAGGCGTGGAAGTAATAGTGTTTGTTCATATACAAACGTGGTGTTTATTTGTAGTAATGAGGATGAAATTAAATTAAACCTGTTCTAACACGATTATTCAGTTGATTGCTAAGGTTGTCAGCGATCTCAGACAGAACACCAACGGCATGACGGCTTCCGACTTCTAGCGACAAGTACCCCATTTGACAAGGGCAAAATTGCGAAGAAAACTTTTACAAGCTATATTTGAAATCAGAAGGCCTGTGTGTCGGAAAAGTCGGGTAAATTTCGTGCAGTACCCGGCTGTTACCAATCTTAGCGAACTAATCTTGTTACGACATGCTTAATTTAATTTGTCGGATATATTCCCTACATATTTAACACAATTCACTTGTATTTGTACACACATTTCTCCTGTATGTCTAGGGAATTTCGCTCCGCTGTTTCATTTTCAGACAGCTTAATGTTTATGACGTCACATCTCCTGAACTATGTGTCGTAAAATGATAATTTTTGTAGGCACATTCAGCGGTAAATATGGATGCTGTCTGTGAAAAGTGTTGCGAATAAAGTTTGTAGTAACGAAGTAATAAATTTAAACGTCTAGCATGATGCGGTAATTTTTCACGCATTGAGCATTTATGACGTCGTATCTCGTGAATTAAGCGTTGCAATTTTTCTGGCTCGCTCAATGGTGTATGTGAATACTGCCTGCAAAATGTGTCACGAATACAGTTAATAGTAAAACATTGATAAATTAAAACTGCATGCTTCATGTGCCTTTTTTCTGCGTGAGCAGCTTAAATTCAGTAATCGAATTTTTTTTTTTTTTTCTCATGGTTTTGCAGGAGTCGGGAGCGAGAAAATGTTTAATTAAGTTTTGAAATGACGTGTGCATATCTTTAGGTGCTCTCATTCGCAAATACTTGATAACTAAAATATGGGTATTTTCGCGTTGTGGGCTACCCTGCTTCTTTTACCCCTATCCCCACCAAGTTTGGTTGAAATATCTCTCTCTCTCTCTATCTCTCTCTCTCTCTCTCTCTCTCTCTCTCTCTCTCTCTCTCTCTCTCTCTCTCTGTGTGTGTGTGTGTGTGTGTGTGTGTGTGTGTGTGTGTGTGTGTGGTATCACACACAGGTCAACAGATTAACGTCATAAACACTGAGATGTATGAAAACCTGCCGCATTGTGCATGATGATTAAATTTATTACTTCTTTCCTACTAGGTCGGTTCGCAATATATTTCGGAGAGAGTATCCACATATGCCGCTGAATGTACCTACTCAAATATATCGTCCTATGATACATAGTTCAGGAGATATAACGTCATGAACAGAGATGCGTGAAAAAGTGCCCCATCATGCATGAAGTTTTAATACATTTATGCTTTACTGCTGAGACCTCCTATAGTCCAGTCAACTTCAAGAAACACCTAACACCATATATACCGGGTGATAAAAAGGTCAGTATAAATTTGAAAACTTAATAAACCACGGAATAATGTAGATAGAGAGGTAAAAATTGACACACATACTTGGAATGACATGCGCTTTTATTAGAACCGAAAAAAACACCCCATGTAGCTGGACGCGTGAAAGATCTCTTGCGCGCGTCGTTTGGTGATGATCGTGTGCTCAGCCGCCACTTTCATCATGCTTGGCCTCCCAGGTTCCAGACCTCAGTCCGTGCGATCATTGGCTTTGGAGTACCTGAAGTCGCAAGTGTATCGTGATTGACCGACATCTCTAGGGATGCTGAAAGACAACATCCAACGCCAATGCCTCACCATAACTCCGGACATGCTTTACAGTGCTGTTCACAACATTATTCCTCAACTACAGCTATTGTTGAGGAATGATGGTGGACATATTGAGCATTTCCTGTAGAGAACATCATTTTTGCTTTGTCTTACTTTGTTATGCTAATTATTGCTATTCTGATCAGATGAAGCACCATCTGTCGGACATTTTTTGAACGTTTGTATTTGTTTGACTCTAATAAAACCCCATGTCATTCCAAGCATGTGTGTCAATTTGTACCTCTCTATCTACATTATTCCGTGATTTATTCAGTTTTCAAATTTATACTGACTTTTTGATCACCCTATATATATATATATATATATATATATATATATTGTCAAATATATGTATATATATATATATATATATATATATATATATATATATATATATATATATATATGTCAAATGGGGTACTTGTCGCTAGAAGTCGGAAGCCGTTGTGCCGTTGGTGTTCTGTCTGAGATCGCTGACAACCTTAGCAATCAACTGAATAATCGTGTTAGAGCAGGTTTAATTTAATTTCATCCTCATTACTACAAATAAACACCACGTTTGTATATGAACAAACACAACAAACACGTCATATTAATACAAATAAATCCACCAGATGATGAACCTCCCCTCCAAAATCAAATCCTGGCTACACCTATGCAGTTCATCATCTGGTGGATTTATTTGTATTAATATGACGTGTTTGTTGTGTTACGACTTTGGGGTAACTTGCGCCACTGACTGGTAGAGAAACAAAACACTATTTCAGAACATGTCTCTGTGGAAGTCTTTGACCAAAAGCGTAAATGTAAATGTGCAGATAATACAATACCTCCAGTCGTCCCAGGCTTCTTTCTGTGTCGTAATACATCATCTATAAAGTGTCACACTTTGTAAGCAGAAATGGTGTCTAGAAACTGATAAGTACAAAGAACCCATAGCAAAACCAAAACCATTGTTTCCGAGTCAGTTTTAAAGTATTGTGGAGATCTTTGGTTGAGTACATGAATAGATACGTTAGATTAAATATTTCAAGTGGTACACGAATTCTTTTCTTTTAAATTTATGTAGGTTAAACTTTATTTTCTTTTATGGAAGCAGGTGACTTTTTGAACAAATTAAGTGTAATAATTATGTTGCCAACAGTGACAGAATGTACATAAATAACAGTTTAGGTTGGGATTCAGAGATAAAGGATGAAAAGAGTGACAGAAGTAGAGCAAAGCTTTGGTTATGCGAGATCTGTTGTTTTTTAGACATCTGTTACATGTTATAACTAAGTAAATGCCGAAGTAATACATCGATAAGGAATTAAATATATTCAGATAGACACTCTCTTAATAATATAAAGAGATGTAAGTAATATCAGGCCGACGTGGGGTACAAACTGTTGGGTTTTGGGTGGATCTGTTGAGTCTTGTGAGTTAAGCAAGTCTGTTTATGTTAATGATTCTAACGCTAAAAATGAATTTCATAGAAATTATCATTCAGTAGCAGTAAGACAATTCACAAGCAAAAAATGCGAGTATTTTAGATAGTGTTGCATATTAGAAGAATAATGATTCAGTTTGCTTCACAATTTTAACTACTAGTAATTTGAAAACAGTTTTGGATAATATGGAAAACTTCATGGTGCTTTAGTCTCTTACAAGAAAGAGGCTTTGTAAATCTGACGTCATTGGGTTTTGTCAAAAAGTGGTTATTTACTTATCATTTGGAAACGTAAAAATAAAACTATGAAAAAGTGCTAGGGATACAGATGGTTGATTGGTTAAGGGCTAAGGGAGTAAACAACGAAGTCATCAGGTGTTACATTTCTGGTAAGATGTATAAATTTGTAAACATAGAGCGTCGTAGTAATGAGCTGTCAAAAACTTATGTTTCACGTTTCGTAACCAAAAAAATATGCTTGCCACGACTTGAAAGAAGAAAAATTACTGTAGATGCGGTATGGTCGTCACTTCCAAGTAGACGTAAGTACCAATGCAAATGTAAACATAAAACAGCTACAATTTACATATAGATAATCTTAGCAATGTTATTTTCGCAGGTCACTTGATAATGGCAATAAGCCAAAAGAGGCCTGTCGCGTAAAATATTAAAAATGTATCACCTTGTTGCAGCTAGTTACGGAGCTTTCATTTTCGTTATGTCGTATAATGACGTATACTGTGTTGCGGGTCCAACGGAACTTAAAATAGGGAAATGTCTTCAGCTGGTCGATTCTGCATTAGAAAGACAGCTGGGTAAGAAGAGGACGCCAAAGCTGTCACAGAATGTGTGGCAAGGTGTTCAGCAAGAACGGAAGCATGGGTACAAAGACCACGCTGAATGACTAGAACCGTAACAGTTGTTGATTTTTTTGGCAGCCCAGAAGACCTAGGAGCTTTGCCAACACCTAGGAGGAGGAGGGTGCATAAGTTCCCGAGCAGGAGTCGTAATACTCCCAGCATTCCATCTTAAGTCACTTGATTATAAGGAGCAGTCGTATGAAAACGAGAGAGATGTATTAAAAGTAATTGAATTGTTAATTATTGCAAAAGTAATTGCCGTAATTGTTAACGCATTTATCCCACTGTGAGATACGAAAAAATGTTTGCGGTTGCTTACGGAACTGTGACTGTACCTAGGTGTGCGCCTCTTTGTCCGAAGTAAATCGACGGCGCTTGTGTCTTTCATTAGGGCTCCAAAAATATGGAAATCGCATGGGGAGAGATCGGAACTGTATTGAGGATGTGTAAGGGCTTCCCAGCGAAACTTCTACCGCGTAGTCGAAACAACCTTGGTATTATCCCGCACCGAGCGAGGTGGCGCAGTGGTTGGACACTGGACTCGCATTCGGGAGGACGACGGTTCAATCGTGCGTCCGGCCATCCTGATTTAGGTTTTCCGTGGTTTCCCTACATCGCTCCAGGCAAAGGCCGGGATGGTTCCTTTCAAAGGGCACGGCCGACTTCCTTCCCCGTCCTTCCCTAATCCGCTGAGACCGATGACCTCGCTGTCTGGTCTCCTTCCCCAAACAACCCCCCAACCCCATTATCCTGCAACAGAATAATGCCGTCCGTCAGCATTTCGGGGGCGTTTGGACGCAATGGCGCGCTTCAATTTTTACGTGTCCACGTACCGCTATGTGTTAATTGTGGTGCCGTGTTCCAGAAAGTCTGTGTGCAGTGGGCCCTTGCAATCAGATAAAGAGGTCATTCTGATTTTCCCGTTGTGTCTGTTGTTCCAAATACGCTGCAGAAATTTCGACGGGAAGTCCTTACACATCCTCCATATTGTGTTGTATTGTATGTTAACCGGGGGCCTAGAAACGACGGAGAGGCTCCGTCCCCTCCGCAGCCGCCGCAGTGGTCCACTACCCCACGACGACTACCGCAATGCACTTCATCCCTCCGCCGCCCCACACCGAATTATTGTGCGGTTCGCCCCCCGGTGCCCCCCCCCCCCACCATCCTCCCCCCCTCTCCCCAGGGAACGTCTCACACCAGACGAGTGTAACCCCTATGTTTGCGTGGTAGAGTAATGGTGGTGTACGCGTACGTGGAGAACTTGTTTGCGCAGCAATCGCTGATATAGTGTAGCTGAGGCGGAATAAGGGGAACCAGCCAGCATTCGCCGAGGCAGATGGAAAACTGCCTAAAAACCATTCACAGACTGGCCGGCTCACCGGACCTCGACACAAGTCCGCCGGGCGGATTCGTGCCGGGGACAAGGCGCTCCTTACCAGTCCGGAAAGCCGTGCGTTAGACCGCACGGCTAACCGGGCGGGCTACCCTCCATATAGTCTCAATCTCCCGCATTGCGATTTCCTTATGTTTGGAGCTCTGAAGAAAGACATTCGTGGCTGTCGATTTGATTTGGACGAAGGCGTGCACGCCAGATTACAATCACGGTACCATAGGCAAATAGAAATACACTCCTGGAAATTGAAATAAGAACACCGTGAATTCATTGTCCCAGGAAGGGGAAACTTTATTGACACATTCCTGGGGTCAGATACATCACATGATCAGACTGACAGAACCACAGGCACATAGACACAGGCAACAGAGCATGCACAATGTCGGCACTAGTACAGTGTATATCCACCTTTCGCAGCAATGCAGGCTGCTATTCTCCCATGGAGACGATCGTAGAGATGCTGGATGTAGTCCTGTGGAACGGCTTGCCATGCCATTTCCACCTGGCGCCTCAGTTGGACCAGCGTTCGTGCTGGACGTGCAGACCGCGTGAGACGACGCTTCATCCAGTCCCAAACATGCTCAATGGGGGACAGATCCGGAGATCTTGCTGGCCAGGGTAGTTGACTTACACCTTCTAGAGCACGTTGGGTGGCACGGAATACATGCGGACGTGCATTGTCCTGTTGGAACAGCAAGTTCCCTTGCCGGTCTAGGAATGGTAGAACGATGGGTTCGATGACGGTTTGGATGTACCGTGCACTATTCAGTGTCCCCTCGACGATCACCAGTGGTGTACGGCCAGTGTAGGAGATCGCTCCCCACACCATGATGCCGGGTGTTGGCCCTGTGTGCCTCGGTCGTATGCAGTCCTGATTGTGGCGCTCACCTGCACGGCGCCAAACACGCATACGACCATCATTGGCACCAAGGCAGAAGCGACTCTCATCGCTGAAGACGACACGTCTCCATTCGTCCCTCCATTCACGCCTGTCGCGACACCACTGGAGGCGGGCTGCACGATGTTGGGGCGTGAGCGGAAGACGGCCTAACCGTGTGCGGGACCGTAGCCCAGCTTCATGGAGACGGTTGCGAATGGTCCTCGCCGATACCCCAGGAGCAACAGTGTCCCTAATTTGCTGGGAAGTGGCGGTGCGGTCCCCTACGGCACTGCGTAGGATCCTACGGTCTTGGCGTGCATCCGTGCGTCGCTGCGGTCCGGTCCCAGGTCGACGGGCACGTGCACCTTCCGCCGACCACTGGCGACAACATCGATGTACTGTGGAGACCTCACGCCCCACGTGTTGAGCAATTCGGCGGTACGTCCACCCGGCCTCCCGCATGCCCACTATACGCCCTCGCTCAAAGTCCGTCAACTGCACATACGGTTCACGTCCACGCTGTCGCGGCATACTACCAGTGTTAAAGACTGCGATGGAGCTCCGTATGCCACGGCAAACTGGCTGACACTGACGGCGGCGGTGCACAAATGCTGCGCAGCTAGCGCCATTCGACGGCCAACACCGCGGTTCCTGGTGTGTCCGCTGTGCCGTGCGTGTGATCATTGCTTGTACAGCCCTCTCGCAGTGTCCGGAGCAAGTATGGTGGGTCTGACACACCGGTGTCAATGTGTTCTTTTTTCCATTTCCAGGAGTGTATTTTTCCATGAAGTCATTTACAGTGTTGTCTCTCAGTGGGATAAATGTATTAACAGCTATGGCGATTACTTCTAAAATAATAAACAGTTTATTTACTTTATTCCATTTCTCTCATTTTAATTTGACTGCCTCTTACAGATAACGAGCCTTAGCATAGAGTCGGATAAAAGTGAGGAGGGAGGCGGTGAAGGACCCTAAGACGATCCTGAATAGTTACTGCAGTGTCTTTGGCCCTCCTTGGGACAAGAGGTGGCGGAGCGTGCGTGTAGAAAGAGGAATAATATTTCCGCTGGCACAGCCGATTGTGTCCCAGACGTCTCCCACGACGTCGGCAGTGCAGTGTGACAGAGAGAGGGAAGGTGACAGCATAGGTATATAACTGCCATTTGAATCTTCGAAGAGCCACTTCACTGTCGTGAAGATGATCGTGGAGCGACCAATTCAGCGAAGCTACGAAACAGGGGGAAGAGATTGTAAGCTCGATAGCCGAAAAAGTGCCATGAGCTGCACTGAAGTGGGTAGGAGTACCGTCATTGAGGAGTCACAGCTCGAGATCGGAAGGAAGTTAGTCAGTCAGAAGGCCCATACAATAAGAAGCTTGTTGGTGCGCATTGAAATCTCCAAGTAGGAGAGCGGAGGTGGCTGTTGGATGGAGGTGCCTTCTCAAGAGATGGTTACAAATGGTGATCGCTAGGATAATTTGCACTCGCAGCGCTATTGCTTCCAACGAAGTACGGAGGTTACGACATCTGTGCAAACCTACGTACAGTCTCCTACAACTGCTCTCCCGGGGGCAGTACTATTCCGACAGTACGCGCAGTAACCACGGTGCATTGGTTGCAGTTCCGCAGGTGACAGTAGTATCCATTGCAAGGTGTCCTGATTACGCGGGCGAAACATCATCAATGCAAATTAATGCAAATTGAGGAATACAAGTAAATAGTTCGTTCCAGAAAGGGTTGGGCAACATGTTTCCCGACATGGCCACGACGAGAAAATCAGAAAAATTAGAGTTCATGCGGAGGTTTGCCAGTAGTTGTTCTTCGCACGCGGCATTCGCCAATGGAACAAGAAGGAGAGATTAATAGTCGTACCAGAAGTAGTCTCCGTCACACACGGCGAAGTGGCTTGCGTAGTATAGCTGTACGTAGCAGCATTTAACTGCACTTCTGCCACTTTTCACTGAAACGCTGGGTGCATGAGAGATACGACGCAGTTCAGAAGTTTCTGTCTGTGCAAACTATTTTTATACGCCCCCGTTCGTGTTGTTATTGACTTAGCGGAAGCGTTACTTTTTTAGCCGCTTGTAAGGAGAAACATCACTCTGTTAAAGAAAAATGCACGCTGTAGTGAAATAAATGAGAGACTGTATTTTATTCTCAATCGCCAATGCGAGCGGGAGTTCTATATGAATGTGAACACCTGCCGCAAAATCACATTCCGGAGGACCCTGATGCTGCGGAAGTGATCTTTCCCTAGGTCTTCGCATTTGCGGTAATGCCTGTAACTACTGATGTGGGCTACTACAAACAAAACTCGCAAGGCTCCACACAGCACAGTACAGAACTACAGCTATACCAAGTGCTGTAAAATCCCCGCTGTGCGACAGTGTGGCCATACGCCACTTCACAGCTGTTCGGAGTAGTTGTGGAATTCGCTCCACAGGCGCGCGTCTTAATGTACCTTTTGTTCTCATACCCACTTGTGGGGAATACTGTAAAATGATTCTTACATACTTGCTGATAAATGACAACGTAAATTTAATGCCTGACTGTACTTATCTTCCTTACTTGAAACTTAGTCCGTTTTTGTGTACTGGAAAAAAGAACCAAACTTGTATGTGAAAGGTAAGAGTTATGTAGTACCCCTTACCTCTTTATAGTTGTCATTGTTCAAGTACGGTATATGTATTCAAGTCCTCCCTCGGGTATGAGTGTGTGTGTTGTTCTTAGCATAAGTTAGTTTAAGTAGTGTGTAAGTCTAGGGACCGATGACCTCAGCAGTTTGGTCCCTTAAGAATTCACACACATATGAATATTTTTTTGTACGTAATACACACTAAAATACTCGTTGGAGAGTTGTACATTCTGTAATAAGCCTTTTCTGAATTTAGCTTGCAATTATAGCTGTTCGTAACGAAAAGTACAGTAAATATGGGGCAAGTGTAGACCGGAGTGTGCGTTACAGACCAATATGCAACAAAAACATTCACTTAACTTTCACATTCATTGATTTGGCCAACTCAAAACCAAACTATCGCTTCCGAATCTAACGTGAAATCCCTAAGAATAATCGTTTGCTGCTACGGTCGCAGGTTCGAATCCTGCCTCGGGCATGGATGTGTGTGATGTCCTTAGGTTAGTTAGGTTTAAGTCGTTCTAAGTTCTAGGGGACTGATGACCTCAGATGTTAAGTCCCATAGTGCTCAGAGCCATTTTTTTAATCGTTTGATGCGAATTAAAGTGGAATTAAGTCATAGTTATAGGAAAAGCGGCCGCCAGTTTGAGACGTGTGGAAGAATCTTAAGGAAATTTGGTTCGTTTACGTAAGAACTGAGTTTAAAAAACTTGTAAGACCGCTTCTTGAGTATTGGTAATCAGTTTGAGACCTTTATCACGTTGAGTTAGTAGGAGAAGCAGAGAAGAACCAACGAAGTGCGGCACGTTTCGTCACGTGATCGTTAAGTCTGAGCGAGAGCATTATAGAGATGCTCAACAAACTCCAGTGGCAGACGCTAGGAAATGTTTTCTGTCGAAATTCTGGCAGCGCACGTTCGAAGAAGAGTCGAGCAACATAACTTCCTCCCACGTACGTCTCGTGAATTGTCCACAAGGAAAAAGTCAGAGAAATTAGAGATCATTTGGAGGCTTACGGAGTGTCGTTCTTTTCTTCATTGAATGAGCAGGAAGTGTTACGCTCATTTATCTTTTGTCAGCAATGATGCTTCTTGAATCTAATTAGCAAAAGTGGAAAAGCTTCCATAATTACTATGAGAAACATAACGCAGTTGACAGAAAGATGGGTATATTGTTAACACAACAATACTGGAGAAAATAAAAATTTGAAAACCAGTCATATTGCGCTCTGCTTACATCATCTGTACCTGGCAGACAAGGTGGCTCAGTGGGGAAGTCACAGACTACAAATTCTAAAATCCAGTGGTCAATCCACGATCATTCCAAGGATTTCTTCCGTCACTTGTGTACTCTTCTTACGTCTGGCGATGATTTATGTATGTGTAAAGGTCGAGCTGCACTTTGTTTCATAGTCCACGACAAAAAGTCGATCCCCCTATAATTGGCTGAGTAAGTCTTTCCAGAGGTTCGAGGAAGCAAGGTCATACTACCTCCAAGGGACAATGCCAAGTAAAGCACAGCTGTAACTAACCTTCTGGTTGATTACAGTTTTACTTTACGTAGGAGCAACTGCGTGTTTGGGAGTAGGACTGTATATGATGCTGTGAGGGCAGCAAGAGACATTTGGACTAACCAATTTGGTAGAATGCCGCCGAGGAACGTTTACATAACGACCAGCGACTGAAGACAGATCCGAAGATTGGAGACAGGTCGTCTCCAAGACAGACGAGACTAGACCACTCGCCACCTATTTCTAACCCTGAGTTTGACAACGGGAATATTAAGAGATGACAGTCAACAACTACGGCGCACGTGAAATGCCGATATTTGCCGTTATGCATCCCATGGGTTAGGAATTTGACCCGTGGTATTTACGATCTGCTCTTTTTGCAGGCACCAGAATGGTGCTATTGAGTATAGCACGCAGGAGGATCCATGGAGAAAGAGTGAACGTAAAGTGACAAGGCACCTACACGTCACTCACAGCTAGTCGTAGGAGCAAGCGCTTGGAGTGGGTTCGTCAACAAAACATTTACATTGTGAGAATGTCTTTCAGTTCAGCATGTGGAACATCCAGTTATCTCCAATAAAGGTGTTTGGGATGTTATTGGAGTGCTTGTTGCTACTCACAGTTCTCCAGGCTGGAAGCTTGTCGCATTGGAAACCGCTTTGGAGGAAAAACTCTTTACTTACTATGAGCTCAAAGACACTAATTGACAGCATCATTGACTGTGATGTTTTGCTGCTCGCATTACTCAGAGGTCGTACTGACGCTTGTGCTGTAATAAACTGGCAGTTCCAAGATGTTGTGCTTGTGTTAAGTTCGAACATAAGTCAGTGTTTACTATGTTATCGTGTTTATTTATATTGTATATTTCCATGTATTCGAAACATATTTTATCCAGTTAACATTTTTTCTTTGGTGTATTAGCTTTTGCTGTCCAGATGTGGTAGCGTAAATTTTGTTGCCGTATGAACTTTATCTGAGATTTCTTGAAGGTTATCGTGCTAGAACGCTTAGAATGCTCCTGTAGTCCCGAATCGATAGCTGGAACAAATTATTTCTTTCTGTGAATATTATACAATTGGATTTATCGATAGTAGTTGTCATCGCCAGTCATTAAGTGAACATGGGCGATACTGAAACGTCTATTTGCGTTTTTGTCTTGCGAGGAGAGACCATTCCCTGCGAAGATTTCGAAAAATTTCGGCGTACTAGTTGAGCAGAAGGGGTAGAGGTGTGGAGTGAAGCACTCGAAACTAATTCATGTGAAAGAGTTTGGGTCACTACGCAGAATCACCGTAACCTACGAGGTGGAACCATTATATCCTCAGAAAATGCGGAATTTTTTTCATGTATTTCGGGCCTCCAACATATAGTTTCCAAGGAATCTGATAATCAGTGATTTAGATCCGTTGCAGGTATGTTTTAGTAGCTAATCCCATGATAACATGATAGTGAGTTATTGATGTAGGGCCACAGTTAAGATGACGATCGAATTCCAAGTACGTGAATTCGTATCGCACATTTTGAAACACTTTAAACGCTACTTTGAAAAAGGAAAAACGTGATCAGCGTACGTGCTTACGAACTTTTAACAGTCATGTTTGATCCTCGGTGAAGATAGTATGTTTTTTGTGTTTTTCTCCCCACTAAATGTTTTAATTTTAGAGGAAGTGAATATGTAAAGGCGTGCAGAATTGTAAGCAATTGTTGCTAGAGTATATATCTTTTGCTGTATGTTCTAGATTCACGTTTTTTTTTTTTTTCCTGTTGTGCTAAGCCTTCACACTGTATTGGGTGGTACTTATCACAGAAGCAAGGAAAGCAGAAAAATCCTGTGCATTAAGCACAAAGAGTGGATACAATTTTACTGCACGCAGTTATTTCCGATCGAATGTCCGTTGAGAAGCAAACTTGGTTTACACTGATAACGGCACTTCCCATGGCGGTTAATTACGACGCGTACCATGTGTACGACAACATCATGTTAAGTACTGGGTCCAAGAACTGATTACTGCAAACTTTCGGATCTGTTTGAAAAAAATATTTCAAGAACTGTGAAATAAATCCATGCACCTGAAGTTAACTCGAACTAGACCGACGGCCTTGTACCGCTTAGCCACGCCCCACTCAACGACTTTCGTACTCGAGTACATCTACAACGGACCGAAATTACCAGTTCTTCGATTTCTCATAAGCTATTACATTTCGGGCCTGATAAATATATATACATAAATTTTCCTGAAGTTGTAACGATTCCATTTAGTTTGAAGTGGTTTTTCCACTTAGTTCGAGATGGGTTCTGCATCATGACCTTTGATCTTCATTTTTCCAGATTCGGAAGCTTACCCTTTCACAGGAGCTACTTGCGAGTGCCTTCCTGATAGTATGCCGATCCTCGTAGAAATCTGTAGGTCGCAGGGTATGACTTCTTATTATTCCGGCTACAGTTCTTTAGCATTTAACAGAACTATGGAAGATAATCTCTGTGTAATGTAGTTCTTTACACAATTTCACTGTTCGTGAACATCACACAGATACATCACGCAGCTGCAAAATATGACCTTACCGTTGTAAGTCAGTTTCGTCTAACGGTTGTTACTAGGCTACGCTGTTAAGACACATCTGGTGGCTGTCTTCAGTTCGCTAATGAAACAATAACAAAATGTACCCAAGAAGTCTCGTATGTGTACGACGGCAAGAACATCCAGCCCCACCGACTGGTGCAGTTGATGAAGATAATGTTTCGGGATAACTCTGGACCAAATAAAAAAAATACTGCGGGAAGTAGATGTAACAGAAGTAAAGCACGTGAATGACTTTACCCTTTAAGCGGCCAGGCTGGATAATTTCTGGGGCGCAGTGGCTGAGGTCCTTCGCAGCTGTCGTACCAGTTCTCCTCAGTCGTGCAGTTCAGAGGCGTGCAACCTGACGTGGCATATGAGCTACAGCAAGCTGCTGTCGTTCTTTGTGTGTACAAAAGAAGTTAGGCAAGAAAAGAAAGGCTCGATTATGTGCGTGTATCGAGAAAGGTCTGTTGCATTTCAGGGCAGGTAATAGAATTCCACCTGTGGTGTGTAGATATTCTGTTGTAATTAGCACTGTTCGTTGCCTACCTTACTCGTTTTTCCAACCCTGCAAAAGTTCTATCGTCAACTAATTTGTTGCCTGGTAATATCTTCTCAGAGTAATTTTTAACTGTTATGGAAAGTTGCTCCTACTATTTTCAATTAAAGTCGATCAGTTGTTATTTACATATGGAAAGTAACGTAAAATCAGACAAATCGACTGAAAGCCAGAAAATGCCATCAATCGCAAAAAGGTAAATAAGAAAAACGAGCATTTGCTCCGAGTCCAAAACGTACAGAACCCTATCTTTTCCTCAAAAAATAATTTTACACCACTCTCAGAATTCCTCAAAGCCAAACTTGCATGTGCTTTCTTTCCAATGAACTGTTTACACAATGTGAACGTGTGTTACTTGTCAACACCGCGTATTAAATGTTAAACCGACTTTTGAACTAAATTATGAAATTGGGGTAGACAGAGTTTTTGCTGATCTACCTCAGCAAGTGAGAGGTCAGTGTGTCAGAGTGCCATTCAGGGAACCTGGTTTCCAGCCTCGGATTTCTCCGTGATAGTAGGACTGTAGCGGAGACCACTTGGTCTCGTGAGAACATTGGGTGATTCACCTCTAGGAGACTTGGCGGCTTCAGTAGAAAGCCAGTGTTCCCGGTGTGCTACTCCAGTAGTGCTGTCCGATGACGCCTTCAGCAGAGGATGAAATAGACATCAGTCAACGACCAAATAGCCTGTATGACAATAGCGCTACTGAGCTTAGTTTCAATGCTGTCAGCACACGTTAAAGCGGCGGAAACTCTCGAAAATATGTGCCGTTGTTTAAGTTACCACCAGGCCCATGAAATAATGTTGACTTCATACGCAGAGCGAAATTCAACACGAGTTGCTTTTAATACACTGCCGGAAAAAAATTAGAGGTTTTAGAGGTTTCCAGTTCATTCAAGATTTATCGTTGCAACGGTTCATATGGAGTATATGAAATGATTACATTTACAGATTAGTAGCAAAAGCGGTTCTGAGATACCAGATACTGATCGATGCAGAAACACCCGTATTAGTATGTGGTGTAACCTCCACGGGCGGCAACGCAGTCGCTGATTGTGGTAAGGAGTCGATGGTACAGATGGCGAATACTGTTCTGGGATACATTATACCACGCCTGCTCGACCTGTTCTCATAGGTCGGTAACAGTTGTAGGTTGACGAGTCGCATGAATCACTTCTCATCCCCACACTTGCTCGACTGGAGACAAGTCCGGAGATCGTGCTGTCCACAGAAATTGCTGCACGTCTTGCAGAGCACTTTGAGTTTCACGGGTAGTGTGTGGGCGAGCGCTATCCTTTTGGAAAACACATCAGCTTCCTGTTGCAAGAACGGGTCTGACAACATTCTGCACGTACCGAGCGCTAGTTAGCCCTCCAGAAACACCAAAGGTGAACGAAAGTTGTAGCTTATCGGATCCAAGACCATTAGACCTGGGTTGGAACTAGCATGTGTTGCAAGAAAGCACTCTACAAGGCAGCGTTTACCAGGTCTATGTCATACACCCAAACGACCATCACCTGCGTGCAGGCAAAATCTCCTTTCATCGCTGAAGACCACGGCGCTCCATTCCATCTTCCAACTGATCCTCGACGACCCCAGCCCAGCCGTACACGTCGATACTGTGACCTGAGTGAGTGAATTATGGGCTAGAGATGTGCAATGCCCGTAGTTGCACTGCTAATAACCGATTCTCAACAGTTCTTGTTGACAACACGTCTGCGCTCCTAACTCCTCTTGTCTGTGCCGTGGTAGCTGTACGATCTGCCACTGCTGCCCATGCAATACGACGAACCTTGCGGGCGTCTGTGCTTCGTGGACGTCCAGAACTGGGTGGCCGAACTGCACAGTAACCCTGGGTTCGGTGTGGGGCGGCGGTGGGGTGAGTGGACTGCTGTAGCCTGTTGTGGGTTTGTGTACCACTGAGGGCTACGGGGGGGAGGGGGGGGGGGACACGAAACCTCTCCGTCGTTTCTAGGTCCACAGTTCCATACAATACAACTTAAATTGGAACGATCATATAGATAATATTGTGTGGAAAGACAATCAAAGACTGCAGCTTATTGATATGTCACTTAGAAAATGGAACAGGTCTACTAAAGAGACTGCGTACATTACGTTTGTCCGCCCACTTCTTACTGTGCGCTGTGGGATCCGCATCAGGTAGGAAGCCGGCCGGTGTGGCCGTGCGGTTAAAGGCGCTTCAGTCTGGAACCGCGTGACCGCTACGGTCGCAGGTTCGAATCCTGCCTCTGGCATGGATGTGTGTGATGTCCTTAGGTTAGTTAGGTTTAAATAGTTCTGTTCTAGGGGACTGATGACCTCAGAAGTTAAGTCCCATAGTGCTCAGAGCCATTTGAACCAGGCACTTTATTGCGAATTGCAAGTAATCTTGTAGATGTAGATGAATTACAGGTTGTAGTGACAGATGGATCTTTGGCGTAAGCCGAGGCCTAGGTTAGGTTCTAAGGTGACGGTTTCGTTGTGAGCTGGCGAAACGAATGAATTTTACCACGAAGTTTTACTTGTAGTGACATATTGACATGTAGCATAGTACAAGATTTAGGTTAGGACTGAGGGATGCCAGTTTGGTTATGAGTTGGCCAACGAATGTGAAGTCATAATAATTCTGCATATTAGTGATTATGTCCGCCATTTTTATTACGTCATGAGTCAAAGGAAACGAATCACACGGGAAGTTTCAAAAGAAATAAGGAAGGTTAGGGTTTAACGTCCCGTCGACTACTTGATTGTTAGAGACTGAACACAAACTCTGATAAGGGAAACGACGGCCCCCGCATTCGTCTTAAATCTAGAGAGTAATCCTCCCGAATACGAGTCCTTTGCCGTACCACGGCGCCACCTCGCCCGCTCAGCAGTTTCAGTATTTACGCAGACGTTTCTACACGTACTCTTAGTGAGACAGATCTGTTATACCAGCAAAAACGAAAAGTTTGCTGATGGGCTATTATTACTAAACTTAACATTATAGGTTCTTAACCAATCAGTAACGACCAAAGAAACTTTTTCAATAATAGTTGCTTTTAAAAACGTATAGTAAAAGATTACATGAATCAAGTGTACCCGCCAGTATAGCCGCGCGTGTTGGCACACCACTTCCGGGATGCAGGCAAGCACGCCGGCCCGGCGAATTACCGACGATCGGCCAGCCTGGAAGTGGCTTTTAGGCGGTTTTCCGCATCCCACTAGGTGACGTCAGGGCTGGTATCCACGTTTCGCATCAATGACACGATTCGCAAACATTTAGGAAACGTTGTTATAGGCTACATTCACATGAATAAAACAACACCCAGACAGTTGGAGTACACAAATTCCATCCCGTGGGGTAAAGGGGTGGCGGTAGGAAGGACATCCGGCCACCCTCTGACATTAACAACATGCCAAATCCGATGATAACAACGCTGACCCGGTGTTGGTTCGGCATAAGGGTGAAGAGTATTATATTAATCAAGTAAAGTGGCAGGCCACAGACACGGAGCTCTCGTGTTCAATGCCCGATCAGTCCTACGATTTTTGTGTGTCACGTATCACTTCTTTCGACTGTGGTTATATTAGTTAACGTGAAAAATGCCGAGGTGCATCGTGGTTCGCAATTCACGTTACTCTGTAGATCCTCCCATAACTGGCAGGGCAAGTCGGCTCTAACATGGGAACCTCCCCATCGCAATCCCCTCAGATTTAGTTATAAGTCGGCACAGTGGATAGGCCTTGATAAACTGAACACAGATCAATTGAGAAAACAGGAAGAAGTTGTGTGGAACTGTGGAAAAATAAGCAAAATATACAAACTGAGTAGTTCATGGGCGACATAAGCAATATAGTGGACAGTGGTCCCGTGGTAGCGTTAGCAGCTGCAGAACGAGAGGTCCAAGGTTCAAGTCTTCCCTCGACTGAAAATTTTACTTTCTTTATTTTTGCATAGTTATTATCTGTCCGTTCGTTCATTGACATCTCTCTTCACTGTAATAAGTTTAGTGTCTGTGTTTTGCGACCGCATCGCAAAACCGTGCGATTAGCAGACGAAAGGACGTGCCTCTCCAATGGGAACAGAAAACATTTGATCGCAAGGTCATAGGCCAACCGATTCCACCACAGGAAAACACATCTGATATATTCTATACGACACTGGTGACGGCATGTGCGTCACATGACAGGAATATGTTGTCGACCCACCTAACTTGTACACTTGGCGAATGGGTAAAAAGATTCTTCTACCTAGCCCGATTTAGGTTTTATTGTGGATGTGATAATCACTCCCAAAAAAGTGATGAAAACATAAGAATTTGTCACATAAACTGAAAATAAAAATTAAACTTTTCTCTCGATGGAAGATTTGAACCAAGGACCTTTCGTTCCGCAGCTGCTCACGTTACCACGAGACCACGGCGCTCCTGCGTTCCCATCGTCCTTAATGTTGTCTACCTTCCCTTGAACTACTCAGTTTGTATATTTTGCTTATTTTTTCACAGTTCCACACAACTTCTTCCTGTTTTCTCAATTGATCTGTGTTCAGTTTTTCAAGGCCTATCCACTGTGCCAACTTATAACTAAATCTGAGGGGGGTGCGATGGGGAGGTTCCCTTGTAAGATCGGAGGAAGGCAACGACGTACCTCGTGCAATAGGACTATATCTTGTAAAGAACTATGGTGTTCAACCCAACCTTGAGGTTAATGGCAGCTGTACCTTTCAGTTTCAGGAAAAAACTTTATAAGCGAAACATTGGTTGACTGTTTTCGGGAACTTTTATACGTGAACGATGACACACTAACTAACAAGTAGCGACGTGATTTCAGAGGCAGCCCGGCTGAAAGTGCGGCAGTGTCTGCTGGCAGCTTTCTCTGGCGCCCGCCGGTTGGGCTGACTCACTGCGCGACCTCTGATCCTTCCCCTCTGACCTACACGCCCAGCTGGACCAGGAACCATTCTGATCGATAATCACATTCAAGCTTTCTGAACTCATTCCAACCACTTGCCCAGAGTTACTTAGCGTTTGAACTTTTGCTGTGGTCGGCTGAATAAAAACTTGGTTCCGATTCCTTCGCCAGTCAATCTCATCAGTATGGTATTGCAGGAAGTAGGTTGTCCTGTTCATCCAGACGTGGTACTGTTGATCTTTTACCTTGCTTTGCAGGTAACATAAGACCACAGTGATGGGAGAGAGAAAATTTTAGACTGCACTTCAGAACGTTAGGAATCAGATTAGACCTGCTGAGGAAGCACAATACATGGGACCGGATTTGGTTACAAAGAGTCTGCAGTCTAATCCATGCTTGGTTTTAACACTGACAGTGAGACTGACTGCCGATATGTTCGTTAATTTACGTAAGTGGGAGCACGAATTAGCATAAAACTGGAAAGTGAAAAATTTCACCGGCGAATAAAATATTACAGCATTTTGTGCTTCATAACGGGACTGGGAGAAAGGTGTACCAAGAACGTGTATTGAACGACGTCGATCAGTACCGAAATCAATCGTACTAACAAGGGAAGCATACACAGAAGGGGACACAGATTTTTCTCATCTTTTGCTCGATTGTACGACACACTTAGTTGTAACGAATGCTGCTCTAGTGCGATGCGCTCATCAAGAGATCGGAGTTCAGTTTTATGGGTATTTTGGACACCATACGAGAGCTCCAGCGGTCAAGCAGCAACGTTAGCGCAACCTGCTGGGGCGTCACGCCACAAGTCTTTACAGTTGTATGCTAACACGTGCACTCACTGAGGTACATTAGCCAGCATACCTGCACGCAGTCTCGTGGCAGTGTTAACATTAAAGATGGATAAGATTTTAAAATCTTTGTAGCCAAATCTGGCCACTCATATCATACTTTCCGATTAGCACTGATCTGGTTCCTGTGATCGTGAAGTTCAGCATATACACTGACGGAAAAAAATCGCAACATCAAAAAATAATGTAGGCAATGAAATTTCAGGATTACGTTTGTCTAGGTAACATATTTAGGTGATTAACATTGCAAGATCTCACGTTAATGGAAGCACGAGAGAAGCCATTGCAAATTTGAAATGCTGGTACATAAATTAGTGCCCCAGGGAAGTGTGGCAGGTCCGCTGTTGTTTTCTATCTACATAAATGATCTTTTGGATAGGGTGGATAGCAATGTGCGGCTGTTTGCTGATGATGCTGTGGTGTACGGGAAAGTGTCATCGTTGAGTGACTGTAGGAGGATACAAGATGACTTGGACAGGATTTGTGATTGGTGTAAAGAATGGCAGCTAACTCTACGTATAGATAAATGTAAATTAATGCAGATGAATAGGAAAAAGAATCATGTAATGTTTGAATACTCCATTAGTAGTGTAGCGCTTGACACAATCACGTCGATTAAATATTTGGGCGTAACATTGCAAAGCGATATGAAGTGGGACAAGCATGTAATGGCAGTTGTGGGGAAGGCGGGTAGTCGTCTTCGGTTCATTGGTAGAATTTTGGAAAGATGTGGTTCATCTGTAAAGGAGACCGCTTATAAAACACTAATACGACCTATTCTTGAGTACTGCTCGAGCGTTTGGGATCCCTATCAGGTCGTATTGAGGGAGGACATAGAAGCAATTCAGAGTCGGGCTGCTAGATTTGTTACTGGTAGGTTTGATCATCACGCGAACGTTACGGAAATGCTTCAGGAACTCGGGTGGGAGTCTCTGGAGGAAAGGGGGCGTTCTTTTCGTGAGTCGCTAGTGAGGAAATTTAGAGAGCCAGCATTTGATGCTGACTGCAGTACAATTTTACTGCCGCCAACTTATATTTCGTTGAAAGACCATAAAGATAAGAGAGATTAGGGCTCGTGCAGAGGCATATAGGCAGTCATTTTTCCCTCGTTCTGTTTGGAAGTGGAACAGGGAGCGAAGATGCTAGTTGTGGTACGAGGTACCCTCCGCCACGCACCGTATGGTGGATTGCGGAGTATGTATGTAGATGTAGGTGTCTGCCCCTGGTAACTGAGTGGTCAGCGCGACGGGATGTCATACCTAACGGCCCGTGTTCGATTCCCGGCTGGGTCGGAGATTTTCTCCGCTCAGTGACTGGGTGTTGTGTTGTCCTTAAACCTCATCATTTCATCCCAATCGACACGCAAGTCGCCGAAGTGGCTCTAACTTGAAAGACTTGCACTAGGCGAACGGTCTACCCGACGGGAGGCCCTAGCCACACGGCATTTCCATTTATAGCCGGTGCAACTGCCAGAATGTTGAATGTAAACATGCAAACGAGCATGCATTGTATTGTACAGATGCCGGATATCAGTTTGTATGATGGAGCTCCATGCCTGTTGCACTTGCTCGGTCCAAACAGGGACGGTTGATGCTGTTTGTGGATGGCGCTGGAGTTGTCCGACAAGTCCCCCTGTGCTCAATTGGTAACAGATATGGTGATAGAACGCGCCAAGGCAACATGTCGACACGCTGTACAGCATGTTGAATTACAATAGCGATATATTGGCGAGCGTTACCCCGTTGGAAAAAAAAAGTTTCAAATAGCTCTTAGCACTATGGGACTTAACATCTGAGGTCATCAGTCTCCTAGAACTACTTAAACCTAACTAACCTAAGGACATCACACACATCCATGCCCGAGGCACGATTCGAACCTGCGACCGTAGCGGTCCCGCGGTTCCAGACTACAGCGCCTAGAACCGCTCGGTCACACCGGCCGGCCCCGTTGGAAAACACCCCCTGGAATGCAGTTCATGAATGGCAGCACAACACGTCCGGTCACCAGACTGATGTGGGGATTTGCATTCAGGGTGCGTGGGGTAACCACGAGAGTGGTCCTGCTGTCATACGAAATTTCACCCCAGAGCATAACTCCAGGTGCAGGTCCAGTGTGTCTACCACGCAGACAGATGGGTTTCAGGCCCTCAACTGGTCTCCTCCTAGCCAACACACGGCCATCACTGGCACAGAGACGGAACCATCTTTCATTAGAAAACACAACAGACCTCCAACTGCCCTCCAATGAGCTCTCGGTTGACACCACTTACGTCGCAAATGGCAGTGGTTTGGGGTTAGTGGAATGCGCGGTACTGGGCGTCTGGCTCGGAGGCGTTCTTTAAATAACCGATTTGTAACAGTTCGTTGTTACACTGTGGTGCCAACTGCTGGATGAATTGCTGCTGCAGATGCAGTGCGATACGGGAGAGTCATATGCCGAACACGATGGTTTTCCCTGTCGGTAATGCCACATGACCGTCCGGAGCCCGGTCTTTTTGGGACCGTAAGTTACATTCTCGTGACCACCGCTGCCAGCAGTCATGTATAGTGACAACATTTCTGACAAGTCTTCATGCAGTATCGCAGAAGGAACATCCGGCTTCTCGTAGTCCTACGTACGACCTCGTTGAAACTGAGTCAAGTGTTGTTAATGGCGTCTTTCTCGGCTTAGAGTCATTCTTGACTAACATCAACTCACTATGTCCAATCTCAAAGGTAATTAACGCTCACGGCCGTTACAGCGTGAATTTAAAGCAAACCTGAGTTGGCCGGCCGGGGTGACCGAGCGGTTCTAAGGACTACAGTATGGAATCGCGCGACCGCCACGGTCGCTGGTTCGAATCCTGCCTCGGGCATGGATGTGTGTGATGTCCTTAGGTTAGTTCGGTTTAAGTAGTTCTAAGTTCTAGGGGACTGATGACCTTAGGAGTTAAGTCCCATAGTGCTCAGAGCCAAACCTGAGTTGCATCCTTATACTGGCGCTACTAGCGCCACTCTTATGCGCCTGGCTTGAAATTTGGATAGACGTCATCTTTCCAGTGTAGAAATAGGCCTACCAACGATCAGTCATGTCGCACCACTCCTCCTTGGTTGTGTCTTTTTTTTTCTTTTTTTTCCGGCAGGGTATATGATTCTGACTCATCTTCGTGTTCGTATATGTACGTGGCAACGTGAAACATGATCAACGCGAACGACGGATGAACTGGCGAAACCTATTGTAAGTTTTTGGTTATATCGTTTTGGATGTGCTCATTCAGAATTTCTAAACTTTACGCTTACAGGAGTATCCTGTCAATGACTATGACTGACAAAGGAATCCTTCATACAGTGTTCTAACCTTATGCCTATGATTGTAAAGCTCCGCATATACTTGCGAAACGTGCACTTTACGAGCCTCTCGCGTACACGTTGCTCGCGGTGTGTACGTTGCTAGTGAGTGTGCTTGTCGGCACGAGCTAGCTATTGTCGGTCTTGATTGGGCGTACCCGGGGGGGGGGGGGGGGGGGGGAGGTGCTCAGGCTGTCAGGCTGTGGAATCAGTTCTGTTGCGTCTTAAGAAGTGCCCACGCGCTCGGGACCACTGTGGCTCACATATCACGCGAGGCTCTTCGCGTCAGCTTGTTTCCCCCAGTGGATCATGAGCCGCTCCCGAAGAAGTGTATACGCTCCTTAAAGGCTTTTATGCCGGCTGATCGATGTATAACTAGGTCTAAAAAATCAGTATTTAAGAACGTGTTGTTTCATGACACATCAGGGATGTTCACAAAATTTTGCCCATCACACAGTTGCTAATTTTTGAAACAAACGAATCGGCATCTGTACATAATGCTCGTACTTCCATTTATTCACGTATTATGACATACGAGGTGTGTGAGGAAGGTAATGAGACTGATAACACTACGAGCGATCTGTCAACGCTGTGTTAGTCTACTTGTGTAGACCGGTGTGTTCATCCCTTCCAGATGCTCAGTCCGAGTTTCAGATCCGTACAGCCATCAATCGATTTTTGAGAGCATCGTCAGTGAAGTTGTGTTTTTGTTATGTGTTGAGAAAATGGAACAGCGGAATATGGAGCAACGTTATGCCATCACGTTTTGTGTTAAACTTGGGAATCCGGGATTGTGAGCTTGGAAAAGTTGAAACAGGCCTATGGAGAACATGCCTGATTAAGAGCAAAAACTGTTCACTGCCACAAACCCTTTTTTTCGAAGGCCGAGAACAAGATGAAGATGAACTTGCTCGGGAAGATCAAAACAATGCTGATTTGCTTTTTTGACAGTAGAAGTATCGTGCATAAAGAATTTTTTCGTGCTGAACAAACTGTCAACCAAGTGTTTTACAAAGATGTCATTGAAAGGCCCAGGAAAAGATTGAATCGAGTGAGACCACACATTGCAGGCAAGTGGATGCTGCTTCGTGACAACGCTCCATCTCGCACGGCCACTTCTATCATGGTATATTTGAACTCAAAAGGCATTCCTGTTGTTCCGCAACTCCCTAATCACTTGATCTGAGTCCTTGTGACATTTTTCTTTTCCCGAAATTGAAAAATATCGTAAAAGGACGTCATTTTGGGACTGAACAACATTCAAAAGAATGTGACCGATATGTTAAAGACCCAACCAGTTGAATCCTCTCAGCGCTACTACCAACGCTGGGAACGACGACTTCGCCTATGTATAGCTACCGAAGGAAACTACTTTAAAGGGGACAATATTGTTGTTTCAGAAAATAAAAACTTTGGTAAATAAAGAATCAGTCTCATTGCTTTGCTCACACACCTCTTATTTCTAGGGTAAACCATTAATTTAAAGAAAGTATTGGTTCTGGCGTTTTTC